>NW_028317941.1:22740000-23425609 GCF_062004578.1 Staurois parvus
GGGGGGAGGAATACTGCCCCATCGTTGGTGTCAGTGGGGGGAGGAATACTGCCCCATCGTTGGTGTCAGTGGGGGGAGGAATACTGCCCCATCGTTGGTGTCAGTGGGGGGAGGAATACTGCCCCATCGTTGGTGTCAGTGGGGGGAGGAATACTGCCCCATCGTTGGTGTCAGTGGGGGGAGGAATACTGCCCCATCGTTGGTGTCAGTGGGGGGAGGAATACTGCCCCATCGTTGGTGTCAGTGGGGGGAGGAATAGTGCCCCATCGTTGGTGTCAGTGGGGGGAGGAATAGTGCCCCATCGTTGGTGTCAGTGGGGGGAGGAATAGTGCCCCATCGTTGGTGTCAGTGGGGGGAGGAATAGTGCCCCATCGTTGGTGTCAGTGGGGGGAGGAATAGTGCCCCATCGTTGGTGTCAGTGGGGGGAGGAATAGTGCCCCATCGTTGGTGTCAGTGGGGGGAGGAATAGTGCCCCATCGTTGGTGTCAGTGGGGGGAGGAATAGTGCCCCATCGTTGGTGTCAGTGGGGGGAGGAATAGTGCCCCATCGTTGGTATTAGTGACACAAATGATGGGGCACTATTCCTCCCACTGACACCAATGATACTTACTTTGCTGACCCCTGCTCCAGCCTGGGCTCGCTCTCTCACTTACCTGTCAGCTGTCTTCCTTCTCTGGCCGCTCTCCTCTTCACTCGCTCCGGCAGCTCCCTCGGTCTTCTTTGATGTACGCGCGCTGCCGCTCGGCTCCTCCTCTCCAAGCTCCACCTCCTCGCCGGTGATTGGCCGCCTGTGTGCCTCTCCTGAGCTACAGTTCCGGTGGCCAATCAGCGGCGAGGAGGCGGAGCTGCTGAGCGATCCCGGAGGTGTGGCCAGGTGACAGGAGCAGCGTATCATCCCGCCCACACATCGCCGGAGACAGCAGCGGTGTCTCGGTTCCTAAGACCATCGGAAATATGTGTTTTCCGATGGTCTTAGGCGACCCCTGGGAAATGGTCGTTCGACCCCCAGGTTGAGAACCGCTGATCTAGAGGAAGGCAAAAAAAAAAAGCAATAAAGCATGACCCATTTTGGTCAAAAAAATTCCTTCCCGATCCCCAAGAGGCAATTGGATATGTCCTCGATCAACTTTTAACTATAAATATTAGTCTCCAGTTATAATTTGTGTATCTAGGAAATAATCCAGGCCTTTTTTTTTTTTTTTTTTAAACAATCTACTGAGCTGGCCTCAGTCCAGCTCTTGTCTTTCACAGGAAAACTTGCATCTAAAGAGTCAGAGCCTTCTTCCATTATTCCTCTGGCATCGAAAGCTGTTGCCAGTTAAGATTATTTTAGAGCTCAACCTTGTAAACTGATGCATCTGAAAGACCACTTCCTCTTCTGAAAAACAACAGATTTACTGGTTGCATCACCAGATGAAAATAGAAGAAAAAAAACTAATGCAGACATCACATCTTTTAATTGATAAACTGCACTAATAACACTGTTCAACAGGTAAAAAGTTTTGGGCATAAAATTAGCTAATCTTACATAATTTTGGGGTGCTGAAAACGAAAATGACCCTAAAAAATGTTGATTGGCTCTAGTTTCCATGATATATTCACCCATCTAATGACGTAAGCCATTCAAAATTATGATGCAACTTCAGCTGCATATTGCACAATTGATACTGGTGACCAATAGAAAATTGCATGTATACTGAGATGATGCAATATTAGCCTTTAATTGCATCACTTCACTGCATAAAAGCTGCAGTATCTGTAGCTGATTGTAGTTCGACAGTGTCTTTACATTTCGTTTTATGCTTATATAGGCTACTCAGTAATGCCTCGAACTTGTGTGAATAAAGCAGATAATTTCTGCTATATCTGCGGTGAAATAACTTTTATCTCACAAAAAAGGAGGATAACAGGAATGATTAAGAAAGCCTACAATATGTATTTTGGCTGCAAGATAGGAGACCAGGACAAGAGCTGGGCACCACATATATGCTGCAATTCTTGTGGGACGGCACTGGAGCAATGGTTGAATGGAAAAAAGGCATCTATGCCTTTCGCTGTGCCAATGATTTGGAGAGAGCCAACAGATCATGTTAGTAATTGTTACTTTTGTATGGTGCCTCCAATTGTAAAAGGGCTAAATAAGAAGAAAAAGTTATCTGTGCACTATCCAAATATTCCATCGGCAATACGTCCAGTTCCTCATGGAGAGGGGCTACCAATTCCTAAAGCACCAGAATCCTTCGTGGTTGAGTCAAGTGAGGAAGAACCTGAAGCGTGTAGTCACGTGCAGTTGTAAGAGATAGCCCTTTCCTCGAATACAAGAGAAAAGCCAAGAGAAGCAAAACCGACACAAACTGAAGACAAAACTAGTGAGAATCCTAAGTATTAAAATGATTCAACTTAGCTTATGGCTATAATTTTTCTTGGTAATCCTATGCAATATATTATGCCATTTAGGCTTTGTTATGTAGTCAATATCACTTGCTTTATATTTGTGGAAAGACATCTATCTATATAATTATTGTGCATTATGTAGTCATTACACCTATAGTAGAAAACTTTCCGTTTACAGAAAAACTAGAGCCAATTGACAAATTTCATTGTTATATTTGAACTCAGAATGTGAAATTCATTAAGAAATGGATCCTTTTGTTTCCAAAACTGGCAAAAAATAAAAATTTGTTGAACAGTGATAATCAATGTTTGTTGTTGGGTTTAGAACTGCTTTAAGACCACCAAGACCTACCCAATGCAACCGCTGCTTATGGTCTTTTTTCATGGAGATTTGAAATCTGACAGGATATTTGTACTTCCCAAGTGTCTGTCAGCCTCTTTCTAGAGACTTTCTAGCCTCTTTGGGCATCAAGGATGCCTACCTTTATTTCCTCATTTTTCCAAAATGTCAATGATTCCTATGTTTTTCTGTGGGTTCTTTTGCAGTTCCAGTTTGTTCGCCTGCTCTTCAGGTGCTAGTTTCTGTGCTAGGCTTATTATACCCTCAGGGCAATCATATTTGGGATATCTAAGAAACCTCTTGCTGAGGAAGCAGTCTTCACAGGTCCTGGCAGATGGTATAGCCCTCATCATCCTTACAACAAAGTTTCTTCTGAATCCTGGACCTTCAGAAGTCAGCGTTAAGGCTAGGTTCACACCTATGCAGTTTATGTTTGATCCGTTTCTGCAGTGCGTTTTTGTACATGCGTTTTTGATGTTTTTTTTTTGGGGGGGGGGGGGGTTTCTTGTTGCTAGGCAGATTTAAAACACACTACATGCTTTTCTGCAGCGTTTCCATTGAAGTCTATAGAACCAAAAAGGCTACTTTTTGCATTTAAAAAAGTCCCTGGCCCTTTCCAAAAAAACGCAGAGATGTGAACGTGTTCCATAGGAAATCATGTTAAATGGACTGTAGTGCATTTCTGCAAAACGCTGCAGAAAATGCTTAGGTGTGAACCTTAGGTAAAACGGACTCCTCACTTAGAATATCTGTGTCTAGTCTTAGATGCAGCATTTTTTGTTCCCCAGGAGAGTCTTTAAATGCTCTGTTCCTGGACTCACTCTAAAGTCCAACAGTCGTCCAACTATCATTTCTGCATGCTAGTCCTGGGGTGGATGGTAACCTCATTCAAAGTAGCCCCATTCTGTTCCAGACCCCTGCAACACCTCATCCTGTTCTCATGGGACAATTCAGTCCAATACTTGGGCAGCCCGATTTTTATCTGGGACCAAAGACCAGGTTGTCCATTGATGGGGATCAGTTTTTTTCTGGAAGATCATCACAATTTGATGCCAGCCTGTTGACTGGACTGGACTCCTCTCCTGATCATCAAGTGACTTGAATGTCCTTACAATGCTGGACCTCCTGGCTAGACCATCATTCAGTCCAGATTCAATGTGATATCTGTGGCATACATCAGTCATTTGTGAGGAGCAAAAAGTCTTGCCGCCAAAAGAGGTAGAATAAATTCTGTCCTGGGCACAACTTCATGATCTAGCCTTGTCAGGCATGGACAGTTAGCAGGCAAACCTCCTCGGGTGGCAGTGCTCGGACTCTAGGAATGGTCCCTACATTACGATCTTTGTCAGAAGCAGTTGATGCTCTGGTAGGCCTGTAGAATCTTTACACCTGGATTTACACCTTTGAAACTTTACACTCCTCTGAAATGCTTTACTAGCCTGCTTTGTAGATTTGGGATGGGAGTGCATCCTGGTGATCCGCATAAGTCCGGACAGGCCTAGAGGGGTATGATACGCTTAGCTTATAAGACTCCTGACAGATGTTCCATGGGCTCTTCAGATTGTCTGGATCTCCTCTCACAGGAACTGATTTACCACCCTTAGATTGTCTGGATCAGCATTTGGCCCTTAGCACCATCAAGGGTCAGGTCACTATGCTTGCAGTTTTGTTCTAGAGACCGCTGTCTCTATTCTGCCGATTCTTTGTTCAAGACTTTTGTGCAGGGTGTCTTATGTGGCACCCCTCTGACTCAAAGTCTTGAATTTTGGTCTCTTGGCATGTCAAAAAACACTTTCTGAACTTAGAGATATTTGCCTTTCCCTTGTCACAAGGTTGTGTTTCTTGCTGTTGTCTTCTGTTCCTTTAATGGACTCTCAAGAAGTCTATTTTCTAATGAGTAAAAAAAATCCTATTTTTAAGCTTATTCAAAAAGAGCCCTAGAGCTAGAAGGCTATCATTGGTGATTATTTTTTTTCCCACAAGTCCCTTCTGTTCCTCCACAGTTTTAATAATTTTCCACAAATCTTAATGCAGACTGTATATTTTCTGTTCTATCAGGACTGCCCAGACAGCAATATTTACATGCAGTTGTGCTCCTGAATTCTCCCAAATTGCCATCTTGGGTGCCTGTGCCCAAGAAAACAGTAATTGCAGCCATTCTAATACTGGGACCATGGCTGTGCTTCAGCAACTTAATTAGGAAAGCACACAAATGTTAAAAGCCACCTTTGTGACCCTGTTTTGTGTTGAACCCGTATTTGGTGTGTAACATGAAACCTGATCTCATATCCCAAACTCTGTCAGTCAGCCTCCTATTTACCCTAATTTTTATTTATTTATTTTTTTGAACCACACTTTCCTTTGTATGCACTGATTGAGGTTGCAATGTTCTGCAGGCCTGAAAGAAAAATATAAAATGCACTTTTTTTGATTGATGTGGGTTTATTTTTTTTCAAAACAATTGAACTATGCCTTTTTAAAGTGTATAAATGAATCTTCTAAAGCAGTCCTTGATGACCGCTATATTCAAAAATAAACAGGAAACTGCTTCTGCTGATGCTTGTTTTTCTATTGCTGTGTGTGTACCCCTTGCAAATTTCACCCATGTCTGTCTGGAAGGAATTACTTTTTCAAGCCCTCTATTGGGGGTAACCTACATATCTGGGAAAAGGTTAATTAACTTCTCTCTGTTTGTGCAGGACAAGAACATTTGATGCCTGAGCCAGAAGAAATAACCATGATTAGTATACAGCTTGCTGCTAAATTTTTGTTTACCACGGGATTTCATACAAAGAAAGTTGTTCGTGGTCCTGCTAGTGACTGGTAAAATTATGCTTTATAGTGAGCTTATCCTTTACTGTGTGTTTATCTGATACATTTATGCAACATGGACTGCTTCATATGTTTGTTTTTGATACAGTTAATGCATGAATCTTGCACACAAATTTCTGATCTGATATTTGCCATTCTAGTCAATACCACTGTTTTCAACTGTGCATTTTTGTCCAGTTTGTTTTTTATACATTCTGCAAGTAGCAGGTCTACTGCAACATATCTACCATAGCAATGTATCTGAGCACATGTATTATGTATAAAAAATGCTCTATACATGTAATGAAGGAAAAAACCCAACTCTGAGGAACACTTAATAATACATAACAGAAAGTTAATTTTTACAAGTCTGGGGGTCAGACTGCACTGGCTTAAAAAAAAAAAAAAAAAAAGACCTCTATCAGCAGAGCAACAGGTTCACGTAACTTTACTTTTGCTTTTCTGCTGCTCTGTTCAGCCACTACATAAGATTAATGTCTGGCAAGTCTGTGTATGGAGAAGTATATGGTTCACTCTACTTTCCTCGTGTGGGACACAGCTACTACTTGTTCATTGGTTTCTCCAGCCTAGTGCTGTGTCACAGTAGTGGGGAAAGACTACTTAGAAGAAAGCATACAGATGACACAAACACCTTGTGCATTATCCAAGGTTTATTAAAAAAAAAAAATGAAAAAACAAGAAATATACCTACAAACATAGCATGTACGTAAAGCCTATAAGGCCATGGAGATGACCACATGGATGGCAGAGTGTCCGACTGATGGTGCGGTTTGCCTACTGACACATTTCGGGGACAAATCCCTTTCCTCAGAGCTGATTTTAATTTAAAGGCTAATTTAGCTTTTGTGATAAAATGTAATATGCAGTTAAGGGACCCCAATACTTTTAAAAACACAATCTTTAAAATTTGGAGTGTAAGTGCCATACCTGTAGGCCTCTGTGGCTTGCTCACATCCTGGCTGAAAAAATACTTATATGATATATTCAGATTGTTCTGCCTATGATCTGGGATTCCCTGTACATGGGTGTATTCCCAGGAGGAAGAAGAGTGAAGCACAGTAAGAGGACAAACTAGGTGACAGAGTGGGAAAGGCCCCAGGGGTGGATGTGAGCAACTTTATGGCCAACTAGGATGGCCTAGCTGTCAAACAAGGTAACCGGATTGTCAGTAGTAATTGACCAAAGTCCTTGGGTAAATGTTTGATCCATAGGGTCCAGACCTATTACAACTTAGTAACGTCTTTAATAAATGCAGACCTCTTTAATGCTCTCCCATTTTCAAGACTTGCTCATGCACAGTGCCCCACCTGTCGCCTCAGTGGTTGATTTCAGCGCTGCTGAGACGGGAGACAGAGAGTGCCTTTTTCAGTGATGCTAGGAGAAAGCCTTACATACCGGGCATTCAAGATCACAGATAGTGGTGTGTTTTATTACAAAGGTGAATGTGGCCCTTAAGGAAAAAAAATTACTTCCTTCTGGACATATATTTAGCAAACACAGGAGCTTTTAGCTTGTGTGAATCATTGAATAATTTTTTTTTAACCTGACTGCTAGTGGATAATCAAATTTCTGTTAAACATAATACGTGTTGGCATATGTGGGTTGTATTCTCTAAGGTTATTGTGGATAAAATTGCTGCTTTGCTATAAAAGAACAAAAATATGCTTTAAGGGCTATATAAGCAAATATGAATAAAATGTAATCATTTTAAATATTTTTATGATCATTACATGTTGCTCATCGGGTGTTTTTGCAGTAATAACAATTTAGTTACATTGATTGTAAGATAGTGAGTTTAAAATGTTTTGTCCAAATACAAATTTCTAATATTTATATTAATGTAATTGTTTTCTTTATCATAGGTATGATGCATTGTGCATCCTACTCCGCCATAGCAAGAATGTCCGCTACTGGTTTGCACATGGTGTCCTTTTTGCTTATCCAAATCGTTTCTCCGAGTATCTTTTGGAGTGTCCTAGTGCTGAAGTCAGAGGAGCATTTGCAAAACTTGTAGTATTTATTGCACACTTTTCTTTACAAGATGGCCCTTGCACCTTACCCTTTGCTTCTCCTGGACCATCAAGTCAGGTACATTTTTTGTTTTTAAATTTACAATTGTTGGTTTTACCTTTTTTATAAAACATGCTACATAAATTAAATGTATCCCAAAAAACGGTGTGATGGTTTCTATTCTAGGCTTATGATAATTTGAGTCTGAGTGACCAGTTACTGAGGGCTGTACTTAACCTTCTCAGAAGAGAAGTGTCTGAGCATGGTCGTCATCTACAGCAGTACTTCAACCTTTTCGTCATGTATGCCAACCTTGGTGAGAAACAATGCTTATATCCCTCTTACAGCATGGCCTGCTATCTATATTATTATTATTATTATTATTTAGCACAACTGTATAAAATGCACAATCCAGAGTAACATGTTTTTAGACATTGTGGGCTCTGGTGTCAAATACATTAGGGTACTTCAGTAGATGTTATGTTTCTGTATTACTGCATATGTGATTTTCCAGCTGGGTGCAGTAGGTTTACAAGAGAAAGATAAAACTCCTTTACCACTTTGTCCAGGGAAATTCCTTAATTTTTCACACTGTAAAAAAATGTTAAGAACCCCTAAATGTTATATATTTTCTGAAATCAGGGCCCTGTAGAAGAAAATGGTGACAATATAATACCCCACTTTTCTTTTACTCAAAATAGCGTGCAGCTGTGAAATAGTGAGCGACTACGGTACCTAATATTTGTCATAGATGACTCTTTAAAACCTTTAAAGGTTATCAGTTAAGAGTTAACCATGAATAATGACCCTAGAATGAGCCTTTGACACTGTGGCCTCAGTAACGCCCCCTACCATTACCTGATGCAACAAATTCATGTACCTATTTCCAACAGTTAAATTAATTTGTTGCACATAACATTTGTTGTTGAATAGTAAAAGGGCAATAGCTCATTGATTAGGTCATCTTGGTGTGATGTTCTTTCTCCAATCAACATGGCCATTTGTTAAATTCACTGCAGTGTCAAATGTAATAAAGCCCGACTATTTTATAGCAGTTCACCTTCGTATCTGAATGCTGATGTGCAGGGTAGTGTAGGTGACTGTAGTCCTTTAGCCTGGATGTTGATTGCTGTATCTAACACAAAAATACAATCATGAATGTATGATACTGCAGAAAAAAATGTATAGTGGTATTAAACAAAAAAATAAACGTAATATATTGCAGTGTACCAATTTTAAAAAAGTCGTGGTTGCATTAGTTTTTTTCCTTTTTATTTTTCCTGGTGATCCTGCTAGTAACACATATCCTGTCTTACTGTAGGTTCACACTTGTTTGTGTGGTTGCCGCATCTGTTCCTGCAACCGTAACCAGCTGCAGAGAAAAAAGTGCTGCTGGTCAGGAGATGCATGAGGGTACCATTAATCCTAATGTCACCCACACACTGGAAATCACAGTGCAGTTTCCCCACATTGGGAACCACACTGCACTATGTGGTTTTCCTACAGCCATGTTTATTAAAAGGGTTCAAGGACCTTTTCCCTGCGTTTTCAGTCAAATGAATTGGCTGCTGTGAACGAGCAATGCAGCCACGGGGAAACCCCATATATGTGACCCAGGGCTTAGGGTGTCTGCATTCTGGGTAAAATAGTAAAGCCGACACCTTTGGACAGCAGCATTGGTAGTCTTGGAAAAGAGTAGTGTTAGACTGGAAGATTTAGACTAGGTTCACATTAGTACAGCTGCAAGTTCATCCGATTTTTAGTTCAACTTGGTAGTGGGTCTTTCGTGCATTTTTGATGAGTCTTCCTGTAGGGGATGAGATTGCTCAATACACAGATGATAGCACCTGCTGCCATCCTAACAAAGTGACTCATCCCTGCTGTCAGCCAGAGATTCCTGGCTGACAGCAGAATGTAAGCATAGGAGCCGTCATAAAAATTAAAAAAAAAAAATAGGAAAAATAAAACGCGTGGGCTCTTTCCACAATTTTATACCAGTGTGTATATTTGAGTATTTGAATGTATAGCCTATGTAACGCTTGCACTATTGTGAGCCAGGCCTTGGATGAATTTGACTAACATTGAAGTTGAACTCCAGCTAACACTTTCTAATCAGCAAATGTTTTGTCAGTGTGAAATGGTATATCTAGTCCCTCTAACTGCTACTTTGTCTGGACAGTTTGGTCTGTTAAGGTAGAACTTTAGTCAGAAAGTGAAGTCCTGTTAAATTACTCCTACTGGCCAGTTTGCAGGTAAAACATTAAAAATAAGTGCCTATACTGTTTAAAATCCAGTAACACAGTCTCTTCCTGCACTGTGCTGCCTCAGTTGTCCTGTATTCTTGGCACTGTGCCAATAATCAGTGAGTCACTAGAGGTCAATCAACTGACATCCTAAACATTTATTGCTGCTGAGGGGGTAGGTGGCAACAACAATGAGAGAGGGAACGCAGATTAGGCAGGAAGAAGATAAAGGCAGGAATGAGCTGCACATTTTTCAGTTCGATTCACATGTGATTCAGTACGATGCATATTGAGGCTATTTATTTTGAAAGGGCTCACATTGCACTGCATTGCACCAAAAGTAGTGCACGCACTACTTTTGTAAATGCACTGACACTGGATTGCATGGGACACTTTGTACCACATACTCCAGTACAGGTAAATGCACTGCGTTTGGTGTTACATTAACTTAAGATTCACACCCTGTGGCTGCAGGAAAGAAAAACGCTGCATCTATGGCCAACTTTAAACGTAAAAAGATGGTGTCTTATCTCCCTGATTTTTTTCTCCTTTCTTCCTCAGAAACCACAGTACTATTTTAAGCACTATAAAGCTTCTGCAGCTTTTCTCTCTAGCTGAGTCATAACATAAAAGCAAAGCTGGAAATGTACACATTTAACTGCAGAAAGTGACAGTTTTTGAGATTAAAGTAGCCTATAAATGAGTCAGTTTTTTTACTCTGTTTCCCCTTTCGTACATTCGATGTGAATGGGGGAATCCTTCCCACTAAGCTGTTGTATTCTGACAGCAGAGAGACTTCTGATTGAGCAGTGTGGTTGTAGAAAGTTGACGTCTGTAAAACTACAGTGCCCATACATGGGCCGAAATTTGGCCCGTCCCTGCTGAACTGGTAGTTTTGATCCATGAATGGCAGACTTAAGGAGAAGGGGGAGAGTTTCCAATAAGAAAGTTACTGCTCTTAGCTTAAAAAAAAAAAAAGGTGGCCACCTGCAAGAAGAAACGGGAGTAATATTAAAGGCAATTTTCATTTTGATAGCATAATTAATAGTGTGGAAGGTATGTTCTTTTATTCCAGAACATTAATTGTTATCAGACTGGTTAAAGCTTTGCTTTAAAGTAATTTTGTTGGCTGTATCACTGGGTGAAAATAAAAGAAAAAAAACCTAAAAAGAAAATGCAACCACTACATTTAAGAATTGATAAACTGCAATTTTATTGCATTTGTTTTTGGGTTTAATACTGCTTTTACTTTCAAGTATACTTTACAATAAGCATTTTAAAATAATACTTTCCTCCTAAGAGGGTTGTACTTGGCACTGAAATGTACAAATGCTTGTGTTCCGCGTGCATTTTGCTGACTATGTTGAGCTAATTGCAGAGTTTTTCAGAAACTAGCCTAAAATGGCTTTAAAGGCCATTTTTAATGTTTAGATGCGTAAATAACATTACTAGCAACCAGCATTTTGTGCTTTCTTTTTCAGGTATGCAAGAAAAGACCCAGCTTTTGAAACTCAATGTGCCTGCAACATTTATGCTAGTAGCAATGGATGAAGGGCCTGGTCCTCCAATCAAATACCAGTATGCTGAATTGGGCAAATTGTACACTGTAGTGTCACAACTAATTCGTTGTTGCGATGTATCATCGCGTATGCAGTCTTCTATTAATGGTAAGTCCTCATGACAGATATCTAAATGTAAAGCTAAACTCTGGGCAGACATTTTATCTAGTTTGTGCAAATGTCACTTCTTACCTTTCAGCAATCAGTTGATCATTTTCCACTAAGAAATCCCAGCCTGAAGTCAGTAGAAGGGCTATGACCCTTTATTTGCTTAAGGCTGCTATGCTCGTTATCGCCTCCCTGTCTTGTAACATCCTCCCAGTAGGTTTTTTTTCAGTGAGCATTGCCGCTTGCTGTGATGTGAGCATGGGGGGACTTGGGAGTCTCAGGCTCTCGATTTTTAGCTGCCCACTTGCTTTGTATCCTTTAACACACCAGGACAGGGGCGGACTGATCATTTGGAAACTCGGGCACTGCTCGAGGCCCCGGGGTCAGTAGGGGGCCCCATGAGATGCCCCTGGTACCTTTCTCATAGGCTTTTTTGAGTTTGGGCAAGGACACAGGGGCCCCATGATCCCCTATTGCCCAGGGGCCCCATGATCCCCTATTGCCCAGGGACCCCATGAGTTGTCAGTCCACCCCTGCACCAGGATAATTTGGCCTCTCAACCCGCAAGTACCTCATAGTTTGACTAGCAGACCAAGACACTCTCGGTATGTTTCCCCCCTACCCCTCGTGTAAGCCACATTCCTGCCCACATTCACACATAGTCACAGCTCCTGTTCCCATAACATAATGAGAGTTGCAGATTGAAAAAAAAAAAAGTTTTTTACATATGCGAATCTAAAATATTACTTTTTAATACTAATTAGTTTTCTGTCTTGTCGGCACATGCAGCTTTAGTCTCTTTTTCACATATTTAGCTATTGCATTTTTCAGTTAGCTCTGTCTAATGCAGCCACCTCAGTGCTTTACTAAAGCACTTTAATTTTGGGAAATGTAAATTTCATGTCAAAATAAAATTGTGATCACAAGTTGTGAATGCACTGAAAAAGTATTAGAGCAACATAAGGAAAACTTCACTCGCATCATTGGTCCAACCACAATGTTAAAGTATAACATTTGGTACTTCTGCATTAACAGGAAGTTGAGGGTTCCGAGAATGCAGGACTTGTAACCTATTTTATTTTGGGGTACACAGGAAGTCTGATTTGCCACCTGTAACAGGATTGTACACTGGCAAACAAACTGTAGGCAAGCCCAGGATAAATCCTCTTACTACCAGCATGCTTCAGTTTTTTTTGCTAGAGTCCTAGAAGGATGGATGTATTTTCTTCAGTTCTGCTGAGTCACTGTCCTTAGCGCTGTACTGAACTTCGGGAGCTACCTCAATGTTTGGATCACTTTATACCTTTAAATTTCCTGCTTTTTACCACATAAAGGGTTAACGCTAAGGGACTGAGCACTCTTGACATCTGATGATCAGAGTGTTGTGCCTCTGCACTCTTTCCCTGCCATTCAGTGTTGAGGAAGTATCTCCCTGATGCTTCTCCCTGCTTTACAAAGAGACCTGAAGAACTTTGAGATCCAGTCCCTTCCTGCTGCCTGCCTACAATGACTTTGGTCACCTACGGCTATCCAACCGTCACCAACTACCTGTTGTCTGGCATTTTGTGAGTACTTGAGGCCTTTCCTTGTACCCTGAGCGTAGTTGCCTTACTGCCACATGATTGTTCCAGGTCTGTTTCAAGACACAGAGGGGGTTGTCTTGCTCCAATAGTTGACCCTAGCTCAGTCTCCCCTAACTGTTTACATGGTGTGTCCTATGCTTTCCAAGTATACTGACGTCTACATTCTGAAATCCTGTTACTCGGATTATAAATTATTCTTTCTACTTCGTCATCAGAGTCTTCCTTGGCTCTGCTGAGTGAGGCCAAATTCCCTGTTTTATTGACTGGGTTTTCTATTACAGTCACCAAAAACTGGGGGCAGTTTCAGCATGGTTCTGACCACACACAGTCTGTTGCTAATTTGCCCTAGGGGCAGCTGGGCAAACAGTCGCAGTGACCCATTCTGACTCTGATTCTGGGTCACCTCAGTCTCTTCTGGACAAGATTATCTTTGATCAGATATAGTTTTCTGCAGGTCCTCCAGATTTTTATGTTTTTTTTGCTCTTATTGATGTGGTTTGTACTGTTTTCAATCTGGAGGATCAGCTTACTGTCTCCAGTCATGGGTCTTGTGGAACATCTTCAGTTGCAAATAGCTTTCCATTGCACCTGCACTTTGATGTATACCTCTATGGGGATTGAAATCACTCCCACATGTTCTTGTCAGCCCCCTAAAGTGTTTACTGAACTTATTCCCACTTGGAAAGGATTATGTCGGACAGGGAAACTACTGTGGCTGTGGAGGGAGTTCTTCAGTTCAAGGAATCTGACCAGCAGCCGAAATCCCATTAAAACAGTCCTTACTAGCAGGCCCTGCTTTTTGCCATAGTCTGGCTGTAACTTCAGTTCGTCAAACATAATTACATAGTTAGTCTGGTTAAAAAAGACACAAGTCCATCTACAGTGGGTATAGAAGAGAATCATCACCCTTTAAGATAATCCCATTTTGTTGCTTTGCAGCCTGAAATGAAGACAAACACAGTTTTTGTTTTATCACGCTGTATTTACTCTATTTACCTATAACATCCAAGTTAAAGATAGAAAACCAACATTTTTGGAAAGAATTTTTAAAAATTCAAAAGAGGTATCACTGAGTTGGAAAAAGGATCACCCCCTCCTAAAAGTTACTTTCAATTGTGATCAGCTGTGGTAATTTTGATTAGCTCAGCATGTAAAGAGCTGTTCCGGAGCATTTCTGTTCTTGGTAGTGCAACTGAGCAAACAATCAACTATGGGTAGCAAGGCACTGTCAGAAGATCTCCAGGATAAAGTTTTGGATAGGCGCAAGTCAGGAGATGGATATAAAAAAAATCCAAAGGCTTAATCCATTTCTAGAAGCACAGTGAAGTCTATTATTAGGATGTAGAAGGTATTTTGTACAACACAGACCCTCACTGGATCAGGATGTTACTCCAAACTGGATGAAAGAGCCAGGAGGAAACTGTTTAGAGAGGCTACCAAGAGGCCTTCAGCAACTCTGAAGCAGTTACAGGAAATTGACAAAAAGTGGTCATTGTGTGCATGTGACAATATCACAAATTCTCCACAAAAGTGTCTTGTATGGGAAGGTACCAAGGTCATTTGTTTTCTATCATGGCAATTAGGTTTCTGCTGCAGAGTGTCTAGAGTTGTTTTTTTGGTTAGCCAAGTACGGGGCTTGTTATGGTTGCTTGTTATGTTCTGGTTTGACTGTAAATTTTTCTTTTCATTTTTGTATCTGTCTGAGCCGGGGAATGCCCAGAGGCTCCGTTTCGTATAGTTAGATACAACTACACACACAATAAATAGAATTAAAAAAAAAACAAAAAACATCAGTTTGAGAAGTATTTTGAAAGTTAGTAAAGCAATCTGCAGTTTATACTATGGACAGCACACAGTGCTGTTCACATTATGAAAACATGGAGCATTTGCATCGCGTTGCATTGCTGTGCTGCACAAATGAAGCTTCATGTGGAGTGTGAGTTGAAGCATTTCAACTTTTTCCATTCATGTCTATGGCAATACACCATAAATGCGCCAACATGCGTTTGCAGCGTGTTAGGCCTTCACAGCAGGCAGGAAAAAAAAATAGGGGGCTAGGGTGCGCTTTTAATGTGTGTCAAATGTGCAAACTCAACAAGCAACTTGCATTAATTTTATAGGCGCGTTTTTGTTAAGCATCAGTATTTTGAGCAAGTGTGTTCGCATTACTCCTGGAGGATGTAGACCTAAGTCTTCTCCCAAGGTTAGTTCTCTAGCCAGCCACAAGGTCTGCAGTAGGAAGCCTGCCAAACCCTTGGATAAGCCAGGAGGTTCACCGCCACTATCCTTAGTTGGGGGATACTCTCAATACCCTTTAACCACTTGTAGTGCTGCTCAAGTTGCTCTGCTATTAAAAACAAATCTGGTGTCTCACAGCAATGTAAGGGCACAGGCTGTCTTATGCTTGATCCAGAAAACAGTGAAGCATGAGGGGATAAGAGAGACTGCACAGCACTAACTCAACAGGTGGAGAGGAATGCGAATGGCCTCAGCCTTGAACTCCTCCTAAACGCCTGATACAGTTCACCCTGCCCACCGTAGCTTAATCATTGAGGTCACACTAGGCTTCTCAATTCAAATCCTGGCCAGAACACTATCTGTATGACGTTTGCAAGTGTTCTCTGTGCTTGCATGGGTTTTCTGCCAAACTCCAAAAACCTGCTAGTAGGGTATAATAGGGTATAATGGTTCCTGTCTAAATTGTGCATAGAATATGTGTATGCAACCATGAGTTGGTGGGAAATTAGACTGTGTTGACTTGAGGGCAGGGACTGATGTGAATATACAGTATGTACAGCACTTACTAAATTGTCAGCACTATATGAATGTAAGAATAGCAGGCTCATTTTCTGGGACTTTCCCTGGTGACTTTGTGAGATCTACACACATGGATCTAAGGCCACTTTTTCTGTTTTGCTACATAGCCTTGAGGGGAAAGGTTTTGTGGTAATCTTCCTTGCTCTTGTTTTAACCCAGTTGAATATTCTTCACCATCCTGACAAGGCCCCTGACTGTTTTTTTTTTTTTTTTTTCTTATCAAATGTGATTATTCAATCTGGAGAGCCAGAAGCATCTCAAGCCCACTACTTTTTTGAGACTCAAGGAAGGGTGCGCCTTCTGGGAACGTCATCTCTGCCATGTCTGATCCCAAGTGTCGTCGTCCCCCCCCCCCCCCCCCCCCCCCGTCATTGACAGTAACTCCACACACCTTTTTTTTTCTCTGCCTGTTCCTGTTTTCCTTAATTTCAACTTTATCCAGCCTGATACTGCCACTCACCATTTTCTATCTGACACTCTGTTTACCCCACCCAGCTTCTTCTACCCATTCCACCCTACCTCCAGTGAGGGACACTGGTCCTTCCCATCTTTGTTTATGATCATGATCTTGATACTGCTTGCTAAAAAAAAAAAAAGCATGCTCCTATTAGGAAAGGTTTCCTGTGCTGGATTACAGTTGTTTTTTTTTTTCTGGTTTTGGGGGGGGGGGGGTTTCCTAGTGCCAAACCTCCTGTAGGCAGTAGTATAAACCTGAAGGTGAAAAACTTCCTGTCCTCCTTGCACTCTGTCTAAAGGATTTTACAATTTTGACAACAATCTGGTTTAAATATAGGCAAGTTCCACAGGGTTTTTGTTTCAGCTTGGGTTTTAACTGTGTTTCTGACTTAAGTTGTCCATGTTGTCCATGTCAGTTGGTTTTGAAACATCTGTTTAATCTCTGTTGGATTTATTTAAACTGTGTGATGTGAATGCCTGCCTTAAAGTAGAATTTCACCCTGAAGGGGAAGTTTTTTGCCTTTTGCCAATACCCCCCCTTCCTTCTCTTTTGGGGAGGGGGTTGACATATACCTGCTCCCACTTCCACAGTTGCCACAGTAAATAGTGCCGGAGCTGGGGACCCGAAAACGTGCGAAGAACCAGTTCAGGTGAGGACAGCGTTGGATCCCTGGACAGGTAAGTGTCCTTTTACTAAAAGTCAGCAGCTATAGTAGCTGTAGCTGATGACGGTTTTACATTTTACATTTTTTTTTCTCAAACATGGCAAGATCCCCTTTAAAGATAAGTTCACCTTTGGGAACATGTTCCACCCGTTTTTAGCTCCCCATACCAGCTATCTGTTTTCAAAAACAGCGAGTCTGTGTGGGTCTCCGCCATCAGTATTTATTATTTAGTCTGTAGAAAAGTTAGAGTTCACAAACTATGGGATATATCTGAAAATTGATCAATCCTGAAGTACTGACAGCCAATCTTAATTTCTTGAGGCCCAAAAATATCAGAACAGTACAGATATCCCCCAAATGACCCCTTTTGCAAAGTAGACAGTCCAACATATTTCATAGAGGCATGGCGAGTTTTTTGAAGTAAATTTTCAAAATTTTTATTTACATACTGTCACCAGTGCAGTACAGCATCAGCATATAACTGGTGTGGCGGTGATCAGGGACACTGACTGGTGACAGTACGAAAAAAAAAAGATGATTTTTTTTTTTTTTTTTTTTATTACATTTTTTTCCCTTTTTTAAGATTTTTTTTTTTTTTTCGTATTGCACTATGACCAAAGTAGTATAATGTTACCATTTGATTTGGTCACAGCAGGTCACATGGTACTGGCAACGGGGCTGGTACACAAATCTGTCATCGGCCGTGTCTGAGGTACATGGCCGGTGACAGATCTCACCACAGCGCGGCCCTGTGGGCACGCGCAAAGTGCGATCGGGAAGGACGTCATATGACTCCCTCCCGGAGGGATGAAGTGTTCGCCCAGCCGCCATTTGACCATAGGCCGGGCAGCAAGTGGTTAAAAGTCTGCACAGTTTCACCTCATTCACTAAGTGGAAGTTTACTTTGGAAAGTCAAAATTCACTTCGCTTAGTGGTTAATATAACTTTTTTTTTCAATCTCTTGACAGCAAAAATCCTGTGCTTATTTCTTGTTTTGTTTTTTGCACATGATTCTTTGAAAATTGAGTATTTGTTTTGATGGAATTCTTTCCATCAGAAGTAAAAAAATTATATTGAAAATAAACAACCTGGCAGATTCTATATAAACCTGTATTTTCACCTAATTGCTTTTTTTTCCCCCTATAGTGGTTAAAAATATTATCTCAATTTACAGGTAATCCACCACTGTCTAACCCCTATGGAGATCCCAACCTTTCTCAGCCTATTATGCCACTGCAGCAAAATGTGGCAGAGTTGTTGTTTGTGAAAACCAGTTATGTGAAAAAAATTATTGAGGACTGCAGCAACTCAGAAGAGACTATCAAATTGCTCCGATTTTGTTGCTGGGAGAATCCCCAGTTCTCCTCTACAGTTCTCAGTGAACTTCTCTGGCAGGTGAGTCATCACTGAATACTGCATTTGTTAAACCACCCAAACTGTGCTTATAACAGAGTACCCGACCATGCTGATATAAGCTGATGGTAATGTAATCTCAAACTACAGTGGATGTTAAAATAGTTACAGGTAAATCATTTGATTTGGACTTCCTGTGTCTACAATGTATGCTTTCTTTGTCTGATAATGGAGTCCAGCTTTCATAGTGCACGTGTGCAAAATGTCGAAATCTATTGTTGAAACTGTGTATTCATTTTCAAAAGTTGTTACATATGAATTTAATAAGCTAACTATCTCCGTATATATCTATAGTTTTTAGTTTACTTTTGGAAGTAAAGAAAACCCCTTTCAAAAAAAATATCTTGTTAGAGTATATGCAAGACGCTGCTATATTAAACCTGTTGGTCTCCAAACATTCTAAACAAAGGGCCAATTTACGGACCTTCAAACTTTAGGGGGCTGGACTGTTGCCAGTGGAAATAGAAAATGCCCTGGTATCACAGTGTCTCAGGCTTCAGTGAGAGTAAAACTATTACATACTGCCTGTGGTCAGGGAGAGTGCCCCATTGTCGGTGTCAGTGTGAGGAATCATACCCAATTGTTTTAGATAAATGGGAGACCTAGTACTTCACTGTGGGTTTCAGTGGAAGGGATAGTACCCCATTGTTTGTGTCAGTGGAAGGAATAGTGCCCCATTGTTGAGCAATGAGGCACTATTCCTTCTACTGACACAAAGGTACACCTTGCTGGTACTGAGTTGGACCTCCTTTTGCCTTCAGAACTTAATTCTTTGTGACATAGATTCAACAAGGTGTTGGACCAGATTTTGGTCCATATTGACATACAGTTGCCTTTCTATCATCTCAAACCAGTCTGCCCATTCCCCTCTGACACCAACAAAGCATTTTCCTCCGCACAACTGCTGCCCACTGGATATTTTCTCTTTTTCTGACCAGTCTTTCTAAACCCTAGAGATGCTTGTGCATGAAAATCTCAGTAGATCAGCAGTTTTTGAAATACTCAGACCAGCAATGCCACATTCAAAGTCACTTAAATCCACTCTTTTCCCCCCATTCTGATGCTCCGTTTGAACTTCAGCAAGTCGTCTTCACCACATCTAGATGCCGAAATGCATTGAGTTTCTGCATGTGATTGGCTGATTAGCAATTTGTGTTACCAAGCAATTGAACAGGTGTACCCAATAAAGTGCCTGGTGAGTGTATAAGTTGAACTGTGCTCCAAGGTTCGGATAAAGGCAAGCAAAAGACCGGAGTTTAGAGACCACTGTGTTAAATGCTCCTTACCCTATAGATTGCAGTAAAGGTGTGCTGCATTTAATTACCACTGATCTGCCTACTGTGTTAATGTTGCATTTGTGTGTTGGGTTGTGAAGTTGCCCACTGACTTCAGTAAAGAGTACCCTAACATAGGCAATCTTAGCAGCATGGGGAAAAGATTTTCAGAGGAGCACTAAAGTAGGATCCCACACCATTAACTGTAGAAACTGTCATCCTCCAAAAACTAGTGTGGCTGGTTTTCTGTTTAATAATTTATATTTAATTGTACTTTGTCATGCAGTACCCATTTGACAGCATACACCATATATGCTGGATGATTAAAGAAAAAGGCTAGCAGCACCAGCAAAGATTCAACTCACCCAGGATACTATGAGGGGAATTTATCAAAACTGGAGCTGAAAGAATCTGGAGCAGTTGTGCATGGCAACCAATCAACTTCTATCTTTCGCTTAAATAAACATGCTGAAGATAGAAGCCTATTGTTACCATGTGCAGCTGCTGCAGGTTCTGTCTGCTTCAGTTTTGTTAAATTCCCCCCTCCCTTGTGTGTTCTACTTCCATCAGTAAAAAGGTACTAGAGCAATCAAGATTTGTGCAAGGTTGATGTACATTTCTTTCCCAAAGCTGTAATATGCCGTCATGTACAAACTTACAAAAATATTAAGACATCTTGGTAATTTATCTTTCATATGCGAACCTTTTAGTAGTATTTTTTTCATTTTGCATTACTTTACATACATGTACAGTTAGGTCCATATATATTTGGCACAATTTTAGTTTATTTTCAGGTATTTACCAAAGCATATTCAAGCTATAGTTATATAATGGATATGGGTTGAAAGTGCACACTCTCAGGTTTAATTTGAGGGTATTTACATCCAAATTGGAGGAAGGGTTTAGGAATTACAGCTCTTAAGAGTAGCCATCCCCCCTTTTTTTCAAGGGACCAAAAGTAATTGGACAATTGAATCAATAGCTGTTTCATAGCCAGGTGTGTGCTACTCCTTTGTTATTTCTTAATCAATTAAGCAGGTAAAAGGTCTGGAGTTGATTCTAAGTGTGGTAATTGCATTTGGAATCTATTGTGAACCTACATCATGCGTTCAAGCAAGCTGTCAATGCAAGTGAAACAGGTCATTGTAAGATTTCAAAACTGAAACAAATCCATGAGAGCGATAGCAGCAACATTAGAAGTGGCCAAATCAACAGTTTGGTACATTATGAGGAAAGAAGAGTGCACTGGTGAGCTCAGCAACAGAAAAAGTCATGGACATCCATGGAAGACAACAATGGTGGATGATAGCAGGATCTTCTCTCTGGTAAAGAAAAACCCATTCACAACATCCAGACAAGTGAAGGACACTCTTCAGGAGCTGGGCATATGATTGTTAAAGTCTACAATCAAGAGAACTTCTCGAGCGCAAATACCGAAGATTCACCACAAGGTGCAAACCATTCATAAGCCTAAAGAATAGCAAAGCCAGATTAGACTTTGCCAAAAAACATCTAAAAAAGCCAGACCAGTTCTGGAAAAGCATTCTTTGGATGGACGAAACTAAGATTAATCTGTACCAGAATGACAGGAAGAAAAAAGTGTGGAGAAGGCTTGGAACAGCTCATGATCCAAAGCACACGATGTCATCTGTAAAACATGGTGGAGGCAGTGTGATGGCATGGGCAGGCATGTATGGCTTCCAATGGCATTGGGTCATTAATGTTTATTGATGATGTGACAGAAGCAGCCGGATGAATTCTGTAGTGTTTAGAGATATACTGTCAGCCCAGATTCAGCCAAATGCAGCAAATTTAATTGAACAACGCTTCACGGTACAGATGGACAATGATCCAAAACACACTGCAAAAGCAACCTAGGAGCTTTTGAAGGAAAAGAAGTCGAATATTCTGCAATGGCAGAGCCAATCACCAGATCTCAACCCAATTGAGCATGCATTTCACTTGCTGAAGGCAAAACTAAAGGCAGAAACCCACAAACCAAGAACTAAAGACAGCTGCATTTAGAGCCTGGCAAAGCACCAGAAAGGAGGAAACCCAGTCTTTTGTAATGCCCATGGAGTGACTGTGTATAAAAATGGTTGCAGTTCCTAAAATTTGTACTTGATATTTATGTTCAACTCCCTGAATTAAAGCTGAAAGTCTGTACTTCAAATTAATTTGGATTGTTCTGTTTTCATTTATTCTGGTGGCATACAGAGCCAAAAGTAAGAAAATTGTGCCTGTGTCCAAATATATATATATATATATATATATATATATATATATATATATATATATATATATATATATATATATGGACCTAACTGTATATTATTTTCATGGGCTATTGCTTACATTTTATAGTTATGTAATGTATGTATATTAGTGTATACTGTATGTACTGTATGTGTGGATATGTATATGCATGTATTTACAGCTATTGCCAGAGTTACCATGTAAAATTCTGTTGTGCTACAGTATCTAGTAGTTGGAGTTTAATGGACATTTTCCATTTAAGTGGAACTTTAATCTTAAAGAAAAATTCCTAGCAGGTATGCATTTATTGCAGAAGAGTTCTGAAGGAATGGCACGGGTATGTCGTTCCTTCAGAGCGCATGTGCCACTAGAATATCTCCTAAACAGTACACATTTAGGAGATATTAATTTTACCTACAGGTAAGCTATATTATAAGCTTACCTGTAGGTAAAAATTAAAACATTTCCTACCACTTGAAAACTAATCCCTCCAGTGGCATGCTGTCACCACTGCAGGGGCTTCCATCTTCACTCGGTCTTCCTACTGGGTTTGCAGCTTCTGCTGTTTGAGTGGCCAAGCAGCTATGAAGTCACAACCACGGCACTCTGGATGGACAGTATGCCGTCCATTGAGAGCACGGTGTGCATGCCCTGGTGACATCACCAGCTTCTACTAAAGTAAATATCTCCTAAACAGTGCACTTTTAGGAAATATTTACGGTAAACCTCATTTTAGGCATACCTGTAGGTATAAATCAGCATGGAGGAATTTGCTACTGCTTTGATAAAGAAGCAGTAATTTAATGTTCATGTCAAAATGAAATCCATTTTTGGTTTAAAAAAGGGAAAAAAATGTCCCCTCCAGATCAGGATAGTGATAGACTTTTTAGAGACTATTGCCTGTTTTTGTTTTGATACTTGCATATGAATTCCTGACACTTTCTCCTTCCTGTGCACACATTGTAAACAAACCTCAGTATCTCAAAAATTGGCTGTAGTGTTGATTACATAAATAGGAACCAATGAGTGCACTTCATATTTGCACATTTGGGACCAGTGGCTGTTAAATGCGGTTTCAAATTAGGAATGCACACAGTTGCATGTACCTATATCTTAAGGGCCGGTTCACACCAGGAACCTATTTTTGTTTTTGTGCAATATGAGTGCAGTGCATTTTCAGCTCATTCGAGTGGGCTGAAATTGCACCACACTAAAAATGCATGCAGTACTTCAAAATAACACACTGCAATATAATTGCATGGTACTTCTATACTATGCAATCTGGTGCAGGCAAACACGCTGCATTTGCGACCTGCTTTTGGGGTGTCAATTGCATTGCATAGACACCTGCTGCAGATCGCATGTGCAGTGTATTTTAAATGCGTTGTGGGGAAACGCACAAAGAGTGCGCTTTTCCTGCACTGCGTTCTGGTGTGAACAGGCCCTCAATGCTGTCTCAGCAAAGGGAACCAAGTCATTGGAGTTACAGATTGTGAATGTTAAGGGGCACCTACCTAGAGGAATTTATAGAGGCTGCCATTGCTGACTTCCCTGTTTGACAATGCTTTAGCCTTTTCTGAGTCATGTACCAGAAGAATGCATAGAGAAAAATAATTCTGACAATCATCCTCTTCAGGGTTGTTCTTAGCCTGTGACTCAAAATGTATTGAGGCCAAGACACAGCCAGGCAACCAGATTTTTCAGGAGGCCAGCAATGGTAGTCTTTGTATTTCCTTCAAGACAGCTGTACTTTAAATATGGTGCATCTCACTGGATAAACCTCTATAAAATTAAATGTGTATGATTATGTAGTTAGTATTGTGTTTGTCAGAAAATCTCAAACTTGAGGGGGTTTTGGTATTCGATTTTTCTTGTAATGTTTGAAAATTGTGACATCCGTGTCAAAACTCACAATTTGATTTAGTCCTTTTCATTTTCAATATAGGTGGCATATTCTTACACTTATGAGCTTAGGCCTTATTTGGACCTTCTGCTGCAAATCTTGTTGATTGAGGATTCTTGGCAGACCCATAGGTAAGTACTTTTATACACTTACTAAAAAAGCACATTCTTACAAGATCTATTTTTGTCTTAAGAAAAGCGATATGTGTTGGGTCCATTTACATTTTTGCAGTGCGTTAATGCTCGTATAATACACGTCAACATGCATTATGTTAAAACAAGCTATTGAAATTAATGCTTTGCTAACGCACTCTGACATACCTAAAATCAGATGTTACTGGGGTTTTTTTTTGTATTGTCTTTGTGTGGTGGGGTGCTGTTTAAAATTAAAGGCAACACATGTAGCTTGCGTTATTGCAACGCTTAGTGGTAAGAGGGCTATAGGGCTTGGATAAAGGTCTTACTTTTCTGTTAGAGGCTTTGTGTCTGCTTTTTGCGGTTACACGAAGACCTGAGAAGGACTAATTGATACAGTGACAGCTTTTCTTGGTAAATCATTCATGGATAGTTACCTACTGCATTATTATTTCTCTTAAGGTTCCCTTGCTATAAGTATTTGCCTTGTTCCCACCCAACCTGGAGATTTTGGCATTCAAACACTTCTGATTGTAATTTCCATTAATATGAAAAGTCCAACGGGCAACAGTAGGAGTATCTTGTAGTACAGTAAATGGCTGAGTGGTATGCCTCTTCCTGCTCCATGTGAGTCTCCACTTGACTAAAGAGTATGCTGGGGCATTAGGGATGTCCGTTACATTCCCAGTCCCAATTCCTAGAGCAGTATGTTGGCTAACAACTCTGCAGACACTACTTGCTTTGCAGCTCCATGTGTCTTAATAAAACCTTGGACTGAGAGATCCGATAAGGGATGTTTCATGGAATGCGTTTTTTTAAATTGTAACCAGGCTTTTTTTTCAACAGCCTGTGAATAGACATAGATACAGGTGTTAAATTGAGCTGAAAAAAAAAATCAAAATACATGTTTAAGTCACAGTAAGGAACACAGGATCTTTAGTCATCACCACCATGAGTTATATGCAGCCACCTTTAGATGAATGGACACTTGCCAATTGAGACAAGCTTGGACACCCCTCTAACTTTCCCGCTTGCTTCAGTTTTTTGCAGATTGCCTAGGTCAAATTAAATACTAATAGTTCAACAATAAATTGTAATCAACAATAATGAAGTCTTTTTGTCTCCCAGTTCGTGCATAAAAAAGTGCTCAGTGCTTTAAGAGTCCACCAGTATAGTGCAACAATTAATATGTCCATGACTGTTCTTGTAAAACACTCCGTGGCCCCCTTCTGTGCTTCCACACAGGATTCACCTAATCCCCCAGGTAGACCAATAATCAGTGGGGTGAACTCACTGTTTTCTAGACTGGGGGAATACTTGGATTATTATCAGAAACCATTGGCACAGGAATTTCCAGCATATTTGAAAGATAGTAAAAACCTTATTAATATTTTGAAAGAAACGTCTGTGGATATGAATTGCATCTTATCTAGTGTGGATATGAAATCTTTTTATGTGCTAAAATTAAACAGCAAAATGTATTGGAAGCAGTCAAATGGGACGTTTTACAGACAAAAGAAATGAGTTTCTATGGGGACCAAGTATGCCCCCAATGTGGCCAATATCTTCCTGAGTAGATGGGAGGAGGAAGAAATATATGCAAAAATGACAAAATTGAAAATATATAGGAGGTGCATTGATGATGACATACCAGTCTGGAAAGGGTCTGAGGAATCACTCAAGACTTTGAGAGTATAGTATTTCTTTGGAAATTACAATAAGGAATGCGTAAATGTTTTGGACTTTGGTATACAAGAAAGGAGAGAAATTGTATACATTTACTAATTTCAAAGAAATGAATTGGAATGGGAACATTCCAACAGGGAGCTGCCACCACCTGCATTAGTTAGATATCCCTAAAGGATAACTAATGCTCATTAAACTGATAGTAAAGTCGCCTTTTCATTTTTACCTACAGGTAAGCTTATAATAAAGTTTACCTGTAGGTAAAATTAATATCTCCTAATTATTCACCGTTTAGGAGATATTTTTGCGAAGCAGCAGCCGGTGACCTCACCGGTGCATGCGCTCTGAAGGAACGGCATAGCTGTGCTGTTCCTTCAGAGCTGTGTGCCGTGGTCGAGACTCACACATGCGCTGGAGTGACGCCATCGGCGGCTTGGCCATTCAAGCAGCGTAGCCCACGAACCCGGAAGGAAGACCGAGTGAAGATGGGATCCTCTGCAGCAGCAACAGCGCGCCGCTGGGAGGGCTTCATTCTAAGGTAACTCTTTCATATAATGTGCTAGTATGCAATGCGGAAAAGCCGGAAACTTTTTTTTTTTTTTTAAGGAGTTTACTACCACTTTAAAAAGAAATGTGATGGTGAAGCAGATTTCAAAGCCCAAGGAGACATTTTGATTGTAAGGTTTAGCAATAAGGGGTATAAAAGAGAATTCTTGAATAATGTAAAAAGATCAATGGATGGAAGGGAATTATAAGTAAAGAAAAAGGCATATGGAATAGTATTCAATAAACCGTATTTTCCGAGTGATGGAAAAATTGTTAGGAAGCAATGGTCAATACTACTTAAAGGGTAAGGTTTTAGCTAAAATCCTTCCCAAACAACCAAAATTTGCATACAGACGAGCCCCCAACCTAAAGAATAAACACAAAGAATGTACCATACCCCTGGAAAAAAAAATAGTGACATTCTTGGATCAGGTGGGGTTCTCTAGGATTGGAAGATGCATCCCCTGTAAAACAGGAATAGAGCAACAAACCGGACCTATTTTGAATCTAGGAGTACTAGCAGAAGATACGAAATAAAAGAAATTCGTAACTTGTGATAGCACTTGTGACGTATTCATGGAGGGGAACACATAATTAACATAAAAAAGGGATTTTGATAACCTAGTGTTTGTAACCATTTTAGGTTACACCAAATTGGGAACCCCACAGTTCTATTCTTTTGTAGTATAGACAAAATAGAAAAACATTGGAGGGGTTCTGATATGAAAAAAAGCTGTATTGAAGAATGAAACTAGACGTATTCATGAGCTGGGGACATTACCCCCAAGGGTCTCAATATTGTGACTGAGCCATGGGTTTAGTGGGAGGCTCCTATATAATAATAATAAATATTTTGCTGTACAAAATAAATGGGACAGTACAATTACAATACTGTTCAATACAGAAGGAATAGTTTTGTACGTATTCATTGTTGCACTATGTTGGTGAACTCTTTAAGTACTGAGCACTTTTTATGCATGAACTAGAGACGGAGAGACTTTATTATTATTGATCACAACTATAAATATTGAATGTTTTTGAGCTATGTGTTTTAACATTTTGTACAAATAGGATAGCACTGTGATTCTGTTATCATTGTTCAAATAGCTATTGCAACTTATGAGCAGCAGCTGTCCAAGGGAGTAATTTTGGTGTTTGGATTGTATTCATATGATTATATTTCCATTCACTTTTGACATTCTCAGGTATTTTTGATTTTTAGATTACGTAGGTGACGTAACTGTTTTCTCTGAGAAAAACCTCTTTCCTTTGGAGGTTTTTTCTCTTTGGTTCTTCTGTTAAGTTCCCTCGTTACATTGTAGCTACCTTCTGTAGATTCCTTCTGTAGGTTCTAGGTTAATTGACTTTCAGTCGTCCTCCATTGGCACAGAGGTCTCGCCATAATACTTGGGTTTACAGCAGCTTACAGTGCTTGGCACCAAGACCTTCCACTCCCTCTCCACAGCAATGGATGGTGTACACTCCCCTTTAGCAACAACTCTTAACAGAGCATGGCAGATAACATGCACAAAGGATAAGGGCCAGAATGCCTTGCTAGCTCAGGTTCAGCACATTGCAGTAATGGGTGTGAAACTTTTTCTACACAGGGCCCTAATACCCTTTATTCTGATAGTTTCCATCCTCTAACCATTTGGCTAGTCCATCTGCCACACTGGTTTCCTCTTTCTTATCCAAAGAGGAATTTCCTGCCACAATGTCAGATTTCATGGGCAGAATCTCAGGCCATATAGAGGCCATTGATAACAGGGGTCACAACCGTGCCTCCTTAATCAGTCTTTGACTTTGCCCTTGAGCCAGACATATTGCCTAAGGAGGAGTTAATTGGACGATCCTTCTCCTTAAGAGAAATCTGATTAAGAGAACACACATGGTGTGAAAATTTCATCCAAGTTTAAGGATACCATTGCTACCGTTATTAACACTGTATGCTCCTGTTTAGTATTTGATCAGCCAGAGTCTACTAACCACAAAGTCTACAACATTGCATTCCTTAAATTCCCAAAACCAGCTAAGCCTTACCAAATCCATTACTTTATGAAGCCTATCCTGCCCATGCCTCATGCAGAGGAGTTTTATTTCCTACTGCTAAACAAAGCATTTTAAAGTCTTATTGTGGAAGGTTTATTTAAAAGTGGGCAGTTCTCATGGTGGATCCTGACATTTTTTTGTCTTCACAAGACCCTTATGGACTCCATAGAGGTTAAACCCGTGTTCAAAGTTCCAGTACAGAAGAGATTAGATGCCCTTTTTAAAGGCCTTTTTCCTTAGTGGGCCCCCCAGTGCAACCTGTGATTGCTTCTATGGCAGTCTGCTAAACTCTTGCTATCTGGACTAAACACATGGCCCAAGACCCTGGTTCTATCCTACTTGATGCCTCAGTCCACAGTCAGTTAAATATTTTACCTTTGGCCTTATGCTACTGTGTGAACAACTTGGATGACACACTTGTTAGATATCCAGAATGAGGCTTCTCTCTATCCCTGTGCACAGGATTCTTTAGCTTAAAAGTTGGTAATCTTGGCTCCCGTGCAAAAAGTGTCTGTCTTAAGCGGTTTCCCTTTGAAAACGAATGACTGCTTAGTACCTCCTTGGACAAGTACACCAGAGAGATTAGAGGGGATAAAAGTCTTTTACCCCAAAGAAAGAAGGTACAATTTTCCACCAGTAGGACTTCTACTCCTGAGATTAAGAAAGATGACATGGCCCTCCAAACCAGCCAAGGGTAAGAATCTGTAATCCCTACCCTCCTGAAGGCTAGGAAATACACTTCTCGCAAAGTCTACAGTTGCACCCGGAAGGCCTGTTTTGCTTGGCATGTGTCAAGGAAATTTTACCCTAGGAAATGCTCCTTGGGATGTAACTTGAACTTTCTCCAGTCTGGTCAGAATCGGCATTTGGCTTTGAATACCATCAAAGGGCAAGTCTTTGTGTTGGCTGTTTTGTTTGAGACTGCTGGCCTGTCCCTAGTTAAGCTATAGGCTGTCACACACATTCTTCTCCTGTATGTTTCACTGTGTCTGAGACTTTAATCTGGTTCTCTTGGTCCTTCAGAGGCTCCCTATTGGGAATACTTTTTTGTTTGACCTCACTCACAAGGTGGCCTTTCCCATTTTCTATCACCTCTGCCTTGCATGTCTGAGTTGATGACCTGTACAGAACACTGCTTGATGTTGCGTAAGGATAAGGTTGTCTAAAGGCATAATGCCTCCTTCCTCTTGAAGTTGGTTTCAACCAAGCAGGACATTCTTTCCCCTGTGTCTTGTTATGAAACTTCCCTCCGCTGTCTTATCATAGTACGTGCTGAGAGAGTCTACCTCTCAGTTACTGTCTTTTTTTTTTTAGGCAATCTGATTTCCACTTTGTACTTTCTAAGGCTTCCTGCAGGAGCCTCCCTGCTTGTTCGTCCCAGTATTTTATAGCTGGATCAGACAAGTTATCATTCAAACCTATGATCGTGGGTGGGTTGGTTAATAGAGGATGTCCCATTAGCTTACTTTTGCCAAGGTATATTCTTGGATCTTATGATTGCATTTATGTAATTGTGCTTCCTTTTAACATTCATCAAAGAAGGGAAAAAAAAAAACTTCAAAATTTGTTGGAATAGTTATGTTTGAAGACAGTGTCAGGAGGAGAGAGATACAGTATCTGTAACACTCTCAAATCATATATTATGAAATGTTAAAGTCGTTCTATATCTTGGATTTCCTGAAATTGAAGCACCCTGTATAAGATGATTTTTAATACCTGTCCAACAAGAGACAATGCCAGTCTTTGTTGACTTGCAAAAATACACCTGCCACTGGTATGTCAGATAACACATGCCCCTGCTGTGCACCGTGGTTCCACCCACCAGCATTTATATTACTGCAGGCCATAATGATGTAGTATCTAGCAAGTGAAACCATACTACTCAGCAGGCAATGTGCTATGCGAGACACTGTTGTATACTGTGGGATGGCAAGGCCAGCCATAGCTTTGCAAAGAAGCAAAAACTGGATTTGCTGCCCACTAGACACGTAAGTATTGTTTTTTACAGGGTGCTTCATTTTACTGCTTTTACCCGAGCAACAGGTCACTTTCAGCATTGTCAAATTTCAGAATTTTTGGTGTGGTGCAAGTTTTATTACATATAATATTGCCCTTCTGTATTTAGGATTCACAATGCACTTAAAGGAATACCAGACGACAGAGATGGTTTGTTCGATACCATCCAACGCTCCAAGAACCACTATCAGAAGAGAGCTTATCAGTGCATAAAATGTATGGTGGCTCTTTTTAGCAACTGTTCTGTCGCATACCAAATATTGCAGGTAATGTGAAGTCTCCTTTGCAATTTTGTACAAATGTCAATGTGTGTGTGTTCAACAGGCAGAACTTTTTTTTTCTTCAGTATTTGGTCTTAATGATATTAGGGTTACACTTTTCATTGTGTTTCTCTAAAAGTAGGTGCTGCAGGAAGGCACACCTAATCTCTCTCAAATGCATTGAATAGAGTTCTTTAAATTGTGAAAAAGCAACTCTGCAAAAGACTAACCATCTAAATGCCCTGTTTGTTATGTAGTTTGATACACATAGAGATGTGAAAATATTGCAGTGACTTTTCCTCCTCTTTCACCTTTAGAGCAATGGAGATTTAAAAAGGAAATGGACGTGGGCAGTGGAATGGTTGGGGGATGAGTTGGAGCGCAGACCTTACACTGGCAATCCTCAGTACACATATAACAACTGGTCCCCGCCAGTGCAAAGCAATGAAACCTCAAATGGCTACTTTTTAGAGCGGTCACACAGTGCTAGGATGACTCTTGCAAAGGCTTGTGAGCTGTGCCCAGAAGAGGTAAAGATCACTATATAGAGTGTGTGTATTTGTATAATTTTAGAGCATCTAAAACTGTAACATTAATATGTAAATATATAAGAACAATAATACATTCTATTACAAAAATTCTTAATTTATTATATATCATGAGACACAGAACCTCATCATTTTCATTTCAATAGGGTTATGCTGCCAACTTCTTGTTATTAGACATTGTCGGGGTGGGGGGGACGACGACAAGGAAGTCTGCTCCGAGACGTAACCCCCAAGGCTTCGTTGTTGCTTGTGTGTTTTGTTTTTTTTTTTGGGAGGGGGGTTTTGTGACATGTACTCCATCTCAAAGGTTACAGGTTTCGGACCATGGCATCCGCAACAGAATTCTCAATTCTTCCCTGTACAAACTCATTTAAATTGTTTTTTTCCTATGTGGACTTGGCTCACCCTGACAAGGCGTTCATTCTGACAAAAAGGTTTGCTCAGCAATCCACTGAAAATTAGGTTTTTCATGGCAGCCTCTCTTTGGAAAAAGTCCCTTACGTATTTGAAGTAATTCTGAACATACAATGTTTAGACACATTCTAATACAGTTATAACCATGCAAGTGCCATAGCTGCTTTTGCTTAGTTTAAGAAAATATCTAACTTCTTTTTTTACAAGGTTAAAAAGTTTGCGACCATGCACCTCTTCTTCTTGATAGCAGGGGGCCAGGACACTATGCAGACAGTGCCTGTATTCCGTTGTCTGTTCAGCCTGAGGCAAAACAACCCAGTACAGGCATGCTGAGTGTCTGCACAGTGTCATGAACCTCTGAATAGCCATGTGACCAGTGGAGCAACGCATCAGGCAGAGCCAGTGAAGTCCCTTCCAGTTAACGCGAAAACTTAGGAATTGGGAATACTGCTGTTAATTGTTTTTTAAGCTGTAAGTGCATTGGAATTAGCAATAAAAGTGTTTTTAACTTTATATATGGGTTTGCACTATGAGACTTTTCCTCTTGTTTTGAGCTTGACCTGAAGTGAAGGCATTGAGGATTGGTCTCTACAGGCCATGTCCATCTTTTTTGTCTAAGGTGGTTTCTTCATTCCATCTCAACTACGACATTGTGTTGCCATCTTCTATCCTAAGCTGCAGATACTAGGGGATAGGACTCTTCACAATTGTACTATCAGGTGTTCATCAGCAGTAGATGACTTCAGCTTATCAGTTGTGTTTTCTCTTGGTGCTTCCTGAATGCCCAAGGAAGGTTCATGTAGTTTTCAAGTCTACCATTTCTTGATGGATTTGTCAGCTTATTTCTCAGGCTTATGTTCTAAAGGGTAAAAGTTCCTATGTTTGTTTCATTCTTCCATGAGTCTAAGTGTTTCCTGGGCTGTTCGACATCAGGCTTCAATAGCTCAAGTTTGTAGAGCGACTACCTGGTCTTTTGTTTTGTACTTTGGCAATCTTTACCAAGTGGATATTAGAGCTGCTGAGTACGCTACCTTTGATTAACATGTTAGGCAGGCTGCTGTGTGAGATTCTACCTGTTTTGCTTTGGTGGTTTGGGGCCAGTTGGCTTGTTGGCGTGTTTTTTTCCCCCTCAGTGTTACTAAAGTCTTTTTTTCTTTTTCATAAAATAACAAACATGATTATACTCACCTGCTTTGTGCAGTGGTATTGCACAGAACAGCTCCAATCCTCCTCTTCTCAGGTCCTCGGCTGGCTGTCCTGGCTCCTCCTCTTCTTCGTGTGTTCCCATAACAAACAGCTGCTATGGGGACATACGGTGTCTGCTCACTCCGAAGCTGTGTGTCTATGGAGCTGCGTTCCATCGACACACACAGCTGGAGTAGCCCCACCCCCAACTTCCTCCTCACTGAATTTGATTGAGAGCAGCAGAAGCCAAGGAATGCATTAAGGATTAAAAATTTTTTTTAGCTTTAATATTATTTTAAGTGCTTCGAGGAATCCCTATATTAATGGATATGAAGATGCCATGTGTCCCATGATGTACGATAAAGAAAATGGGATTTTTGATTTAACTGTAAAGTGAATCACAGGGCAGAGACCCCGCCCCTCTTCCTTCGTTAATCATGGCTTCCTACAAAAAAAGAAGTAACAGCAAGAGGTTATACCTAGTAGGGAACTTCTTGTTTCTGTGTGTTTTTTTTGTTTTGGGGTTTTTTTTTTCCCTTTGTGTACCAATGTCTAATCACCTGAAGGTTGCAGTATAACCCAGTCGTAATGAATATGAAGATGTTCTGACCCATGATGTACTCCAGGAGAAGGGGTTACTCGTAAACCAAAAATCCCATTACCTCACATTTTGTGATTTGGCTATATATTTTGTTCTCCAAGATTTTTTTTTTCTAATGTTATGGCTTTGTCTGCTTCACTGCTGACACCCCAAATACTTGATTAAAAAGCCTAAGTGCATTTAAAGAGTACTTGCATTGTTTAGTACATTAGCTCTGGGAATATTAGTAATTTTTCATTGTCACACTTTTTATGATGGGTTCTTACAGCTTAGGCACATAGAATTTGATACACGTATTGTAATCTTGTTTGTTGTTCTCAGAGGAGGTTCAAAATGTTTTTGCTTAAGCCCTGGTTCACACCAGTGCGACTTGCCATGCGATTTCAGCAATGGAACCTTTCCATCGGTGTTGCACCAATTTTGAAAGTAGTTCCTGCACTATTTTTTGTGATTTACGGCGCGACTTGCATAGACATCTGTACATGAAGTCACACAGATGTCTGCCAAGTTGCACCTGAAGTTTTACTGACATGCGACTTTGAAATCGTGCAACTTCAATTGAAGTCACATGATTTCAAAGTTGGATCCAGTGTGAACCAGGGCTCAGTCTTGGACAAGCAGAATGTTTTGTATATCAGATCTTGTACAGGACCTATATTGATTTCTTGCATATTAGCAGAACATCGAAAAGTTCAATATTTAGTGAAATGATGTAACAATCCATAGAAAAGAAATTAACCGGAATAGTGTGGTACTCAGTAATTTTTAGGTTTTTAAAATTAAACCTAGTTCTTGAATGCTTTTAATTTTGAATTTTGATTCTGTTATTAGTCGTATTTCGATGAAGTCTGTTTGTATAAGGAATGTTTTCATGTAGCTGTACTAAATCGACTAATTCTATACTAATAACATTTGTGTTTACAAGCTTCAAACAGTGTAATAATGCTTAAAAGATCAAAGCGGCTTTTTTTCAGCCTGCATTCACCATAGACATTAGTCTGTGGTACAAAAGTTTGTTTTTTTAAAAGAATTAGATATAAGTTTTTTGGTGTATAGAGTATTAAAAAAGACTTTAATTCTATAAGCCTTGCCCAAGAAAGACAGGCAGAGGGCCAGGGACAATCATTAGTGTTTCTTCCTGTAAGCAATTTTTTTCGTAATTACTGACTTACCATACCTTGCTCAACCCGATTCCTGTGTGGGGACAGCCATCTTGATAGAGGAGCTTTGTTTCAGCATGTCAGAGCTGCCTCCTAATGACTGGTGGAGTAATATTTAAGAAACAGAAGTTCACAGAGAACAGATCAGCAGAATGAATGAATGAACAGGAGAGCTTTACAAAGATTAGATCAACAAAAAAAAAAACAAATCTCATTCTAGATCTTGAGACTAGCTGGTAGAGGTGCAGTGCCTTAGATGATTATCTCGTACAGATATATTCAGCTATAAAGACATTTTAAAATGATCCCTTGAAGTAGGGCTGTGCTCAAACTGCAAGGGTTAACCACTCATTTTGTCTAAGGTAGAGGAGTTACAATTTTACTTACCTGGTCCTCTGCTCTCCTGGCAGTTGACAATTTCCCATGCTCTGGCAGTAGAATGTCCCTCATTGTTATTGCGTCCATTGCAGAGCTATAGACCCTGCTTTGGTCTTGATAATGTCAGGACTCTAGACCAAAGCAGTGTGAGGGAGAAAAAGCTGTGGGAATCGGCATAGCTGCAGAGAAGTAAATCGTCTGTTTTTTTGTTTTTCTTATGGGTTTTTTTTTTGTTCCCTTAAACTACAAGGAATAAACCCTTGCAGTGCAAGCACATACCCAATGAAAGGGATCATTTTTAAGTTGCCTTGAGTTGGGAATTACCATTTCCAGATGTTCCTTATAACATGGTAAACCTTCTGTTTTTGAGTTTGGGTATACTTTAAGGATCAGCAGCTGACCTTGGGACACTAAGCTGGATATAAATTGTAAATCATATTGATTAGTTTAGTTCAGGGATAGACAAACTTTGAGGGCTGGAGGTCAACCTGAACAGCATGAGAGATCTAAGATCAGATCACCAGGGCGTGGCGCACTTTTTTTTCTTCAAAGAAATTAACTAGCAAGGCTCCAATAAAAAGTAAGGACAGCATGGAAAAAAAAAACTTGGAAAATATAATAAAACAAATAGCAATGTAAAAATATAAGCTTAGCCAGCTTTAAAAGCTCACTTCAGTGACAAAATAGATGTCCACAGGAGTCCCATGATAAAGACAGAACAACTCTTAATGCAGGCTCCCACAAGTTTCAGGCCAGGCTGGCCTGGCTGTCTGTTATTGACTGACTATGCCCCAACTGGCTGGGTTCAGTAGTTTCCAGGACAGAGTACAGGTGTCAGCTATTTGTAGAGCAGATTATAGGGGCCAGCAGGTCAGAGGACTGCCCTACTGACCCTGTACACTGCCCTGCCTACGCCCCTGAACATGGAATGGAGATTTTCCCCATGTGCAGTGCAGGGAAGTGACTCTGAAGAACTGTTTACTGGTCCTTCTTTGTCGTCCATATGTGATCACATACAAGCACCTGGGGTGGACAGGAGAGGAGGGCTGGTGGGGATCAGTGCTGTATGTTAGGTATGTCAGCTCCCTGTGTGCTTTGCAGGTGTGGGAGGTGCCTTTCAGACCAATGGTCATCAAGGCAGGGTCGTGATATTCACCCCACTTGGTGTTTCTCTTGTTTTGTTGGATTACAGCCTAGAATTAAAATGTTTTTTGGATCTTTGTAAAATGTGATGTGCTCAAAATCCTTGAATATGCAAATATTTTTTTTTCATGGTGCAAACAATAATTCGGGCATAAAATTGAAATCTTGGGGGTGCTTGAGTTATTCACCCACACCCCTTTCCTTTGTAGAGCCACCATATGCTCCAGTTGTAGCTGCAGGTCTCTGTTAAAGTGGTTGTAAAAGCAGAAGGTGTTGTTTTTTTTTGTTTTTAATACCTTACTGCATTCTCTGCACTAAAGAAAAACACCATCTGCATACAGATTTCCCCGCAAACACCCCACTCCCACCCCCCAGGTACAGAAGAAGGAGCAATTGGCTCACGCCACTGTCAGAGACAGTTTGGGGGGGCGTTCTTTGTGTCTTATGGGGACACACAGCAGGGCAAGGGTGTGAGCTCGCATGAGTGCCCAAAGAGCAAGCCACTTGTTCTGGGTGTGAAGCCCAGAGCACTGGCAAGAGACCCGAGGCAGGAGGATTTTGGGCTGCTCTGTGCAAACCATTGCACAGAGCAGGTAAGTACTGTATAACATGCTAAATAAAAAAAAAGCTTTACAATCATTTTAACTTAACAGATCTAGTCACTGAGATTGTTGCCTATTCATCAAGAAAAAACAGTTGCCAACTTCAAGTTAGATGGGTTGCGTTGGTACACAGCAATCTTAGTCATGCTACATATCCTCAGTAGGATTGAGGACTTGGCTTTGATTAGGCTATTTCAAGACAATTACTGTATATTTTTCTCTCATCTCTGGTAGACTGAAACGGGTTTCTTACAAGAATAGCCCTGTATTATTATTTTTCTGACAAATTTTCTATTCCCTGCTATGAAAAGCTTCCTTACACCACAACACTGCCACCACTATGCTTCCCTTTGGGGATGGTGTTCTTATGGTGATGGAAAGTGTTGGGTTTGCTCCACACATAGCGTTTCCCATGATGACCAAAAAATTCCATTCTATTCCCGTCTGCAAGAAAATCTTAACGTGTGTTGTGGATATAAAAGCTGTGGCTTTTTTCTGGCTGCCATTCCTGCTATTCCCGATAAAGCTCTGTTCTGTGGCATTTACCACTTAACATGATCCTGTGGACAAATATTCCCATCTCTGCTGTGGATTTTTGCAGCTTCTTCAGTGCCCTCTTTGGAATTTTGTTGCATCTCTTATTAATGCCCCTTTTCCCAGGGTGAGTTTTGGAGGGAGATCTTTTCTTGTCATGCTTCCAGTAGTGCCACATTTTTTCCTTTTTTTTTTTTTTTTTTTTTTACAATGGATTTAATTATGCTCCAAAGGATGTTCTAAGTTTGGGATTTTTTTTTATTTGTAAACAACCCTAATCTACTCTTCTCCACAACTGTCTCTGACCTGTTTGGAGAGCTCCTTGGTCTTCATGTTGCTTACTTCAGAGCCTTTCAGACCAGGTGTATCGTATTCATATTGACCTGACATTTTGATTACACACAGGTGGAGTATGTAATAATCTAATTATGGGACTTCTGAAGTTAATTGATTTGACCACATCTTTAAGGGTTTCATAGCAAAGGGGGTGAATACTGATGCACACTCATGGTTTCTGTTTTTTGTTTTTGGGGGGGGGGGTTGCCTAATATTGTCACAATAAAATATATTTTGCACCTTCAAATTTGTAGGCATGTGTACATCTTATGGTATAATGCCCCCAATAATCTATTTTAATTCTGTTTTAATTACAGGTATAAATCCAGGCAACATAACAGAAAAACACCAAGGGGGGTTAATCATTTTGCAAGGCACTGTATATGCCCATAGCATCCAAATATGTCCAGGTTCCCTTTTGGCATGCGCCTACACACTGGTGCCCAAATAAGCATTCATATTTATTATTGTATAAAGAAATGGGTAGTAAGATTGCTCTGAAAGATACCCTGCTAGTGTTTATTAATTTGAGGAGATGGGGACAGTATCCATTAGAACATTTTCTGAATTCGAACATTTTCTGAATTCTAACATTAACAGTAATCACACCCTCCCCTCATTCCTTATATAATTCAGCTGGCCAGTATTTGCCTGACTCAAACATGCGCTTTTTACCAGAACCTGTGTAAAGGTAGGAAGATAGGTGTGCAGGGAGGCCATGGCAGTGCTAATTATCTTTGGGGGGGGGGGAGTAGCCTTCTATACTGTTACATAGGCATTATCCATCCCTCATCCATGATCAGTTAGCTGGCAGTTGTCATCCTGACTTACAGACATGAGCTTGTCACCAGATCCAGCAAAAAAATTGCTGATCAGGTTACTATAATTCCATGTCACTGACAGCTTTACTTCTGTTTAACCTCAATCATCATCCCTGATCTAAAGTCTGTGGCTATCATTGCAGATATAGGAGGTGTTTTTAGATTTTCTTTTTATTTACTGAACTTCAGTAAATGCTTTTAAAGCATCATCATTTCTTTAGAGATGGCTGGGGGCAGAAATGGTGTGTAAGCTATAGAGGTTCTAATTCTTTAACAGATATGGAGATTTTCTTCTGGCAATCTTGAGATGCATCTGAATTACTAAACCTGCATGTGACAAAATTCGACTTTTGCAAACTTTATAGGAGCCAGATGACCAAGATGCCCCTGAGGAACATGAATCCTCCCCACCTGAAGATGCCCCATTGTATCCCCATTCACCTGGTTCTCAGTATCAGCAGGTATAACATAGTTTTTTGTGTACACATTTTCTTGTATTTTCATTATATTTTACAGCCATCTAAAAGCCAAGTTCACCTTTAAGAAAAAAATTAATGAATGTACATTTTTTTTGCAGGGAGGGGGCAAAATGTGCATTTATTTATTTTTTTCCACAGAAGCCTACAAAGCATTGAACTCAGTCGGTGATTCCTTCAGACACTTCCTCCAGCTTTCTGCCCTTACCTCCATACAGGCTGTCAGCTACAGAGCTGGAAGAAGTGTCAATAAACTGAGTACCCTGATTACTTCACTTGTAGTCCATTTAGAACTAAAAGTCTGTCTGCCACGGGGGAAGATGGGACTTGTAGTTTATACAGTTACAGATCTGTGTGACAGCTGCTGCAACTCTGGAGGTAGGCAGCTGGTGATTAGGAACATGTTATACCCTAAATTCCGGAGTAACTTGTAACATGTTCCTAAAGGTGAACTTAGCCTTTAATGAACAGGTTAAAAATCAGATCCACTGATGTTTTGCTATAATTTTAAATATTTTCCAAAACGGATGGTCATTGATATCAGTCGAAAAATCCCTTTATTGCCATCTTCTTTTGTGTTTGCTCTTGTAATCTTCCAGAAATTAGCCTGTGTATCATTTTACAGTACAGAGAAAAAAAACAAATTAAATTTATCACATGCCAGTAATATACTGGGATAATGAGTTTGCTGTGAAGTTCCATTGTGTGCAGTAATCATCTGCAACCTATCAAAATTCAGATTTTAACAGTTTGTGTACTCAAGCTAATGAAAGAGATTTGTTAAAAAAAAAGGTTGAGTGCATTTTGGTCTTTATGAAGGCAAAAGTAATTTTGCTTTTGTAACTTTCGATTGTGTATTAATGGTGCACATACATGATTAACTTTCGCTTGGCGCTTTCTATTTGTTTACAGTGTGTGAAAAATATTTTTTATGATGCTCTAGCTGCAGCTAGTTGACTGTCCCTAACCTCTACTAAGGTGTTTGAAAAAAAAAAAAAATCTCAAGCTTTCATAATACTGAGAGCATTTGCTCTGTATTAGCTTCTCCATCTTGCAAATGTTTGTGATTGTGCTATGGTTTTGGCATTCTGTTTAATCAACAATCCTAACTGTGTGAAGATATTTGTAAAGTATGATATAGTGCAAAAAACAATAACTGAGTGCTGCACTTGATCATTATGTTGGCTAAATAAGAGTTTTGGAACTAAATTCTCAGTTTCTTTACCTAAACTAGTATTAATACAGATTGTGTCCTAACTATGCAGTTGCTCATCTAAAAAGAATTCAGATTTTTAGTTTAGCTTTCTGCTTTTATTTATGTCTGATATCTCATTTGTAAATAGACTATAGACTAAATAAAACACACACTGATAAGTTTACTGCTAGTTAGTTTTCCCAAAGCATAATCCCATGTTTTATCACATCATTGTTACTTGATTTTGTCAAACCTGGATCTAAGCACAAGAAATAATGTGAATAGCTTTAGTTTAGCTAGGATGCAGGTGCAACAAAGTTTGTCAAGTATTTTTTGAACCTTGCGGTCTCATTTTAGGGTAGTAAGTTGTCTTTACTTTTTCTTTGATGTTCACCAAAAACTGTTTATTTCACGGGCCTACTTTCAGCAATATCTGGTCTGAGTAATAAGCTGCCTTTCATGAGGCTGTGAAAGCACCAAAGCTACTATTATGGGTACATTTAAAGGATAAGTTCACCTTTTCTAACATGTTACACCCATTTTCAGGGTGTTACATGTTACTGCCGCAGCTGTTCCTGTACCCCCACAACTCCCTTCTGTGACAGCAAGCTAGGGATTTTCTCCCTGTGTCTGCTGCCACAATTCATTTGCTGATCATGAGTGCAATGCTGTACAGGCTCCCAGTGTAAAAAAATAATGCACTTTTTTTTTTCCTGCAGAAAGCTGTGCATTTGTTTATTTTAAAGGTGAACTTATCATTGAGCCCAGGTTTGCCTATATGTGTCTCGGTACATCGCATGTGATTCACACAGGAACCGCAGCTCAATCCTGTCAAATCGCATGTGATTTGTGTGCGGTGCACATTTTGTATGGCTCTAATTGCACTGCACCCGCACCAGAAAGGTGCAGGATCCTTTTTTTTTGGTCCGCGCTAGAATCTGATCGCATGGGTATTCACACCTATGCGATCCAATTCTGCACATCGCACTGCGTTTTGCGGACCGATTTCGGGGTGTTGTTGACATACACACCCGCAGCAGTTCGCATGAATAGGGTGTGATTCTGATGCGGTGCGGAATTCGCACAGAAAGCTGTGAACCCAGGCTTAATGTGCAAGTTCACCTTTTGTACAAAAAATGAACAGGTAAGAGCCCTCCCTACTTCGTGTGTGTGTTGCCCATGCACCTGCTGCAGCAGTCCAAGGATTTGAATGCCCCGTTCTTCCCTTTCTTTCCTTTGTGCTTCCAGTACGAATCATAGCAATTCTTATTGGTCACTTGCGGGCACACTACCAGTGCAGCATCTCTCTAATTTGTCTTAATTTAAAAAAGGAAAGAAGTGTGGGGCTTTAAAATACTCAGACCACTTCACTAGTTGTGTGGGCAGTGACAGCTGATCACCCACAAATGTAAGAGAAGCAGGTACCGAGGACGGTGTAGGGTGTTCACCTTTTTTAATTTTTTGTGAAAATGTGAATGTACACTTTAAAGCAGACTTCCGGGTTTACTGTTGCTAACCGTTCTTTTGGCCCAAGGTGGTCCAGACAGACTATTTTCTACACTAACGAGTGATTGCTGGGCATGCTACGTACACTGTATGTAGTTGAGAAGCGCTGAGCCATTCATAGGCAGCTTTGTATTCTCTGAGTCTGAGATTATGATGTCATCCAACCACCTGCTTGGACCAAACAAAATAGGTAAAGAGACAATAAACCTGAAGATCAGCGTTAAAGGGCAGCTATGGTCTTGCCTGAGAAGTGCTCCAGTTCTTCCTTAGGACAAGCTGACCACCTGCATCTTTTTTTATGTATTCAAGACTTCCTCTTTTTTTTTTGCCCTCAACACAATATAGGTAAAAACAGTCTGGCTTTTAATACAAATACAATACAAATTACAATTATAACCATATTATTGAGGCTCTTTTCAGATGGAGCAGACTCCTTCCTGATCAGCAAGGGTTCCGCTCAAATATCCTCTGCTGGTCGGAACAGAGCAGGGTGTGGACACATTTTTGCCTACTCAGTCTCTGCAGAGCGGAGACAGACAGGCTTCTGTGAGGGTGAACGTGAACAATAACACTAGGCCTCTCTTAGCAACAGGCCTTTAGCAACATCCTAAAAGTTTGCCAGTCAGGCTTCATAAGGTACGGCCTACACCTATAGCAAGGGCATTATTTAACTTTGGTCAAAACTGCAAAGCTTTTTTTTACCTACAGACACCCCTTATCTGCATAGGCAGTTTTTCGGTAATGGTGATCTAACCCTTTAAAGAACAATCACATTAAAAGGGCCCTGGCATCTGTTAAGTCCTGAAAGTTACTCTGCTTGGGCAAATAACTCAAAGAACATACCTGAAGAGAACTAATCATGGTTGAGCTTATGCAAATATCTGTATATTTAGTCCTAAATCCTCAGACGTATAGGCTTACTTTATTTTTACTATTTTTTTTGTCACTTTTTTTTTCTTCAAAATTCTTACAATATTCTTCCAAAAGCCCAGTTGTGACCATCAAGGTAAACTTGATAGTCTTCATTTAAATATAGCTGTATATGGGTCTTCAGGTAACATTTTAAATACTATCCGGTTGGAATTGATAAGTGGTGTTTGGCACTATTTCATATTTTTACTTCAACTGTCAAGCAAATTTGTATTTTATTTATTTTAGACTATAAAAGTCCACAAATGAATGGTCAGTTCTACAAAGCAACATTTAAATCTGTTTGAGAAACTACTTTCACCACCATGTACATACAGATCTTTCTCATTACAACTCTGGTGTATTTGTCCATTAAACCTCGGAAAACATGCAAATGTACATAGTCTAATTTTTTTTCTCGTTTCTGCAACTAATATGGTATAAATTGTTTTTACTATGCTTGACAGAATAACCATTTGCATGGACAACCATATACCGGCCCAGCAGCACACCACATGAACAATCCTCAGCGGGCAGGCCAGCGAGCACAAGAAGAATTTGAAGGCAGTGAAGATGTCCCCCTAATTCAAACTAAAGATTAGTGAAACTCATTATTATTTTACTTAACTCCTCCGAGACTGTGCACCCAGGCCTTACAGTCCAACCTTCCTTTGTGTCTGGCTAATATTTAAAACTAGAAAACGAAAAAAAAAAACTGTTCCTAATCAACTTGGAGTGGAGAGTCTATTCACTGTCTTATCTGCAGAAACTTGCTGTCAATATATAACCCGCCTGCAGTGGAAAGTGTATAGTGTTTTGTAATAAACGGCCTGATGCTACTGTGTAAATGGCAAAGGTGTACATAGTATATTAATGTTTGACTGTTAATTCTTAAGCAAGACCTTTTTTTTTTCTTTTTTTTTTTTCCTTTTTCTTCTTTTTTTTTAATTTGGGGCTTGATGAAGTTCACGTATTTACAAAAAAAATGTAAAAAACAAACAAAATTTCCAGAAAAAAAGCCTTTAGTTTCCTGAACTATACCTTCTGCTCTACATATATATATATATATATTTTTTTTTTTTTAATTTTTTTTTTTTTTTTTGCCATATGGCAGTTGGATCTTTACAGCATTTGCCAAGTCAAACCGCAAAAATAGTTACAGTTAACTATCCACCACCACCGGTTTCTCTGAACAACAACTGACAGCTGATAACCTATTCCATTTCTGGTCGATGTGGACAAGTGATAATGTATCATTTGTTTTTAAATTATCTTTTATTGCCTTCTCATACTAGATTTACTATTCTGCTGTAACATATAGCATGGCTTCACACCAGGAGAGTGTAGCCAGACATTGGGGTTATGGGAGGGTTATTGAGGACAATATGCCATGATCTAAAAACAGTTGCACTGTTGAGGTTTTTTTTTGTTTTTTTTGGTCTTTGTTTTTTTCTTTTTTTTTTATAGACTTTGAGTTTAAAATGGGGGAAAAACTTGGGCAGTGGGGATTTAGAATTGAGTTGCACATGTGCCCATTTGTAATATTTGAAAATTGCCTGTATGATAAATGATGCTTGGGTTTCAATAATTAACACAAGATGGAGGAATACGACAAACAAATATGCAACAATTGCTATGCCAGGATCTTGGAAACATAATAGATGGTATTTTGTGTGCTTGTTTTGTTCCTTTTTGGTAAGCTTATTCTAGGCATTTGGTCTGATACTTCCTTCTCTTCTAATGCATCTCAATAACGTGAAGGCCTGTGACAGTTTTATTACACCTGTGAGTACCACTGCCTGGGTAAAAACTGGTGGTATTTGCTCAGTGTACAACAGATCTACTTGAAATTAGATTTGTCTAGTAGTCCTTAATCAACTGTGTACAAAAAAAAAAGAAAAAAAAAAAAAAAGAAAATATTTAACATTTAATAAGCAGGGACTGAACATTAAGAACTACTGGTTAGTTGCAGACAGTTTGGAGGTCGCATGATTCCAGGCAAAAGAAGTTTTATGAATTTCAAGGAAAGCATTAGTAAATACTGTATTTAAATGGAAAAAAAATTGGTAACTTGAATGTGTGTATTTTTGGACATGTCTAAAAACCAAATACTCCCTGCAGAAACAGATACAGCCCATTCTATAATATTTAAATATTTTGCTGTTTTATTTTATAGAAATTATTTTGCTGAATTCACAAATAGAATTTGATTTAAGAAGAACTGAATTGTCCTGTTGTTTTTCTTATTGCATGGATACCTGTATGATAGTTGAAGGCCAATTTATTATGTTTGCTATTTATTTATATATATATATATATTTTCAGACTATGGCCCCTACACCATAACTGGCACTAGATTATTCTGCCTAAATTTAAACACCTATGTATAGGTTAGTATATCGTATGTACCTACATAAATTTGGATTCTACTTTTAGCAATAATATATATATATAGTTTGGGTGATCTTTTCAAAAGAAAATGTTCTCTTCATTTTTATGGTGTATATTTTTCTGTTTTACAAATATGTCGAAATAGATTTTGTCCCACTCTGCATTAGCTAGTGAACATGTGTATAAATGTATCTACATCTGACCGAATTTACATTTTACCGGACAAGCATTTCACTTATACTGCCCTGTTTTCCTAATGTTAACCTCCCACTTGTTTGGGCACCTGCAGGAACAATGGTGCTCTGACGATTGTACAGTAAATGGCGACTTATTGCACATTAGTGAATCTCCTAGCGTTTTAAAAAATGTGTAAATTAAAAGTAAACACTTTATTAGTTGCTTACATTTATTGCAGTTCCACTTATACTACTTTTCATAAATTAGCACAGGAAGCTGGTAGCTGGTTTAGTTAAACTAGAGGAAAAAATTAGTAATAGCTCACAATTACCACTCTTGGCGAAGATTTCTGGAAAAATTTAAAGTGAAATCAGATTGCCAATGGCAGCAGGGCCCTCTTCTTAAGTTTTGATAAAATGGGCCCTTAGGACTTGATTTTGTCTTAGCCCCAGTCAGCATGGCTTGAACAAAATTTCTTTCTGCCTTGAATTCATTTGGTGCTGGTACATATATTTCATGTGTCATAAACCTCCATACACACACACTAGTAAAATAAATTATATAATGTTAATTATTCCTATAGTCTAGCTTAAGATATGTATTTTTTGTATTTGTTTGTATAGACCTAATACTTTAGCCTCAATGCTTTCTACCTATGTGTTATAATGGCACTGTATATCACCTTTTCACTGCTGCTACGAGATACACAATACATAAGATCTCTGGTTTCTAAAAGCTTTACTATTTACAGTACAATTGCCTATCTGAATGCGAGTAATGCATTTAGAGAATAGACAGCAACAAAATGATATGCAACAGAAGAGGAAAACTATTCTGTCCACAATGAAGAAGACAGTTGGTCCAGAAACATTCAGCAGTCTATCACAAGAACTGTCATGTTGATCAAAATAAAATAAAATGTAATTTGCATTTGTTATAATTTGAGCAGTGCTTTGTAATTTTAAGGACTGGTTTATTCATTCCACTTAGTGAAATGTATTAATGGTGTAAGCAGAAAGTAGATTGCCTAATGTGAATGATTAACTACTTCATGACTGTGGGTGTGTAGTCAAGGCATGTGTCCAAGACTTTATCCAAAAGAAATGGTCAGGAAGTAATCAGCAGTATCTGTGACTACTGTTGCATCCAAACTCTCTACAGTGGGAAAAATTTATTTTGAATAAAACTACATTGTGTGTCTTGGTCTCCTCCCCATCCTCATATTGGGTTTGCCAAATGAAGAGATGCATTCTTCATATTTCTTATCAGAAAACCAAAAGCTGTAGCTCAGTAAATGTACTTGAAATGGCACCAGCAAAATGTGTGTAAAAAAGTATAGTACCAAAGGAAAGCCTCATCTGTTAAACAAAATGAATGTCTGATACCTGCTTCTTCAATTCCTGAGAGTCAAGGGGAAGGATACAAAAACAGGTGTTGCTGCTGCTTACTTTTTATAAGAAATTAGGCTACAATTACGTGGGTGTTTGCCACAGTGCAGGAATCATGACATCTGTTTATAATTATTATGAGAATATCAGTTCTATGCCAGATGAAAAGTACACCTCTGTTATCAACTACGAGAAACTTTATAGGAGACTGCTCAGACCGAACATCATGGCAGAACCATGCAATGTGCGACCCTTTATTTCAGACTTGCATCATCTGCTACAGGAGTGTGAGTGGGCTCCGTGCCAGTCTGCTCCTCTCTTTACAGTTTAAGTCTAAAGCTATTGCTACAACCAGTAATAGAGAGATGATTTGTTATAATTAAGAGTAGACACATTTATATAGTCTTACAGATACAATCGGCCCTTTGAGGGCAACCATAATGCTGATGCAGCCCTGATGAAATTTGAGTTTGACACCCCGCGCTTGACAATGGAGATTGAAAAGAAATCCCATAGTGAGTTTATCCATGAGAGTTCTAGGCCTTATGGTTGCTTCCTTCGAGGCAGTACCCTTTACCCAATTCCATTCATGAATTTTGCACGCAAATATTCTATCTGCATGGGAAGAACAGGCTCCTTCCATGAATCTACCTATGCCTCTATCCCTCTAAACAAGAAATTTCTGGTCCTGGTAAATCATCAATTCGGACAGTGGGAAAACCCTTCTTCCCCCTACAATTGGAAGGTTCTTACACCAGACGCAGGTCTGTAATGCTGGGAAAGAGTCTTCCAACCCTTGATGTTTTGAAGAATATGGTCAAGGGAGGAGGGAAAACTCCCCATCAATATCTTGGAGCTCAGAGTTGTCAGGCTGTCCCTCCAGTGCTGGATCCCCCTTCTAAAAAGACAACCAATTCCAGGGCATTTATACAATGCCACCTGTTGCATATATCATCCATCTAAGGGGCACAAGGAGCATAGCTGCCTTGAAGGAAGCAAACCAGATACTGTTGTGGACAGAAACTTGCTATCCATTGATTTCTGCAATACACATCCCAAGAGTGGAAAACAGGCAGATTTCAGCCTGAACCCGCCTGGACCAAGGGGAATGGTCTTGTCTCTTCATCCAGATGTGTTCAATCTGATATGCCAAAAATGGGGGACTCCAGAAACAACAAGCCGGTTTCTATTCAAAGCCAGGGATCCTCTAACTCTGGCCTCATATGCTCTAGATTTTCTTGGTGTCCGTTCAGTCTAGTGTACACTGTCTCTCCACTGAGCATTCTTCTTTGCCTGCTTCACAAAATAGAATGAGAGAGGGAAACTGATTTTTCTGGTACCAACCTGGCCCAGAAGAACCTGGTATAGATAGACACACTCAAGCTTCTTACAGAAGGCCCCTGGCTTTTTCCCAGCAGACAAATCTGTTCCCTCATGGCCCTCTGTTCTATCCTGCTTTAGTGTCTTTGGCTTTAATGGCTTGGCTGTTGAAACCCAGTCTTAAAGGATAGAGGGGCCTTTGAGTCTGTGATTTCTACCTTGCTGAATGCAAGAAAAGCCACATCCAGGAAGATTTATTATCATACCTGGAAATCTTCTTTCCCCTAGTGTGAGCACAGTCTATTCCATCCCCAGAGATTTCTTTGTACCCTGCATTCTGGCTTTCCTGCAAGCAAGTCTTAACCAGAATTTAGCTCTAAGTACTCTAAAAGGTCACTTTTCTACATTATCTCAGGCTTTACATTCCCTCACACCTTTATTCAAGGTGTTTCTTGTATTAGGTTCCCTGTTGCAGCACTCTGTGCTTTAACTTTGTTCTTTCTACCTTGCAACCATCATTTAAACACAGGGATTTTTACTCAGTCTATTATCACCAAAGTAACCTTTTCTGTGGCTTTTGTGTCTGTTACACATCTCAGAACTATTGTCTCCTTCCAGAAAAGAGCCCTTCCTCACACTTAACAAGGTGATATAACGCCCTAGACCAACCTTCCTTCTAAATGGTCTCAGCATGCCCTGTAAATAAGGGTATCGTTCTGCAAACATTGTGAAGGTGAAGTTATCCTTTCAAGTTGATTGTCAGGGCTTATGCTTTAAAACAAACACTACCTCCTGCACTGTTATGCTCACATGCCACCAGATCTGTTGGAGCATCCTGTGCCTTTAGGCATCTAGCCTACATCTTCCAACTCTGTAAGGCCACCACCTGGTCTTCTGTTCATACCAGACACATGTTCAACATACAGGATTCTTGTAGCAGCACTCTGAAACTGGGGTTTGTATCCCTGTTTTTGGACCTGTTAGTATAGTTATTTTGTCTAGTTTCCCACCCTTGTATACATTGCTTTGGGATGTATTTGGATGTTTGAATTAGTTGCCTGTGTCCTATACTGTACAATTAAGATGAGAGGAATTTTGACTTGCCTGTAAATTTAATATCTTGAGTACAGTACTGGGGACACATACCTCCCTCCCTAAACTCTTCTTGTAAAGCTGGCCATACAGTGGGGAAAATAAATATTTGATCCCCTGCAGATTTTGTAAGTTTGCCCACTTACAAAGAAATGAAGGATCTAAAATGTTTATCATAGGTGTACTTTAAATGCAAGAGACAGAACAGCAACCAGAAATCCAGAAAAAAAACACATGATACAAATGTTATAAGTTGAGTTGCAGTTCAGTGAGTAAAATAAGTATTCAATCCCCAAGCAAAACATGACTTTGAGATTGCCAACAAGTGTTTCTCCACCAATTACTGAGGTAAGTCGTTTCTTGTAGTTACCAAGTTTGCACACATCTAAGGAGGGATTTCAGTCCACTTTTCTTTAGAAATCTTCTCTAAATCTTAAGGTTTTTTGGCTGTTGCTTGGCAACTCAAAGTTTCAGCTCCCTCCATAAATTTTCTAAAGGATTAAGGTCTGGAAACTGGCTAGACCACTCCATGACCTTAATGTGCTTCTTCTTGAGCCACTCCGTTGTTGCCTTGGTGGTATGTTTTGGGTCATTGAAGATGGGTCTTAATCTTCCAGCATGGCAGTGTTCTGGCTGAGGGAAGAAGATTCCCATCCAAGACATTACAATACTTGGCCCCTTGATGCAGAAAAGTCGGCCTGTACTTTTTAGCAGATAAACATCCCCAAAGCATAATGTTTCCACCTCTGTGCTTAAGTGTAGGTATGGTGTTTTATGGTCATAGTCAACATTTTTCTTCCTCCAGTCATGGCAAGTTGAGTTTATGACAACGAGCTCAATTTTGGCCTCATCTGACTGCAACACTTCTTCCCAATCCTTCTCTGATTCATTTAGATGTCCATTGGCAAACTTCAGACAGACCTGTACATGTGCTATCTTGAGGAGGACCTTGCTGACACTAAAGGATTTCAATCCATAGCAGTGTATTGTGTTGCCAATGGTTTGTTTCGTGAGTGTGGTCCCAACTGCCTTTAGATAATTTACAAGCTTTTCCCATATAGTTCTGGGCTGATCCCTCACTTTTCTCATCATCCTTACGCCATGAGGCGGAATCTTGCATGGAGCTCCAGACTGAGGGTAATTGATGGTTATTTTGTATTTCTTCCATTTGCTAATAATCGCTCCAACAGTTGTCTCCTCACTAAGCTTCTTGCAGATGGCCTTGTAGCCCATGCCAGCCTTCTGCTGGTCTTCAATCTTGTACCTGACGTCCTTTGACAGCTCTTTTGGTCTTGTCCATGGTGGTGAGGTTTGAATGGAAGAAAAAGATTCTGTGGACAGGTGTCTTTTATACACATAACAAGTTGTCATTAGGAGTACCTTCTTAAGTTGACAGGACTAATCTGTGTACCACATGAGCACATAGCCAGTCTGTGGGAGCCAGAATTATTGTTGGTTGGTAGGAGATCAAATATTTCTAAATTGAGTTGCAGTTCAGTGAGTAAAATAACATTTGTAATGTGTTTTTGGTTGATTTTGCTGTCTTTATCATTTAAAATACACCTATGATAAAAAAAAATATAGATCCTTTATTTGTAAGTGTACAAAATTCAAGGGATCAGATAATTATTTTTGTCACTGTAGATGGGTAGATTTTTTAATGAAAAGTGTTGTGAAAAGAAGGCTCTAAAAAAGTTTGTTCTTCTAAATCATTAGGAAGCAGGATGGAAAATCAAAAAGGGTTGTGGTTTTTCGTTCAGTAAAGGATATTCATTCAAAAATCAAATGTTAAAAACAAGCAAAATCTTTTTGACAAACTGTTTTCAGAGTTTTCCTACGACTTTTACTAAGAATTTGTGTCTGAAATTCTATCCACCTATGGCCAGCTTTACTCTGCATTGCCTGATAGAAAACTGAACTCAAGAGTGGGGTAGTGATAGGGGAAAACCTGTCCTCAGAAGCTTGCAACTGCCCAATCACCTGAAGGTTCGACACTGTAACCCATGAATGTATGAATAAGTTGCCTGTGTCCTGTACTGTACTCCAAGATGTAGAATTTACAGACAAGTTGAAATTCCTCTTTCCCCAAGCCCCCCATACCCCCCCCCTTTTTTTTTTTTTATCTTTAAGTACAGAAAATGAGTGGACGGGTAACAGCAGAAGCCTCCTTTACCAGGACAGCTGTAAGCTAAGTACTTTTTACTTTGAGGATACCAGCCCCCAAAAAATCTAATCCTTTCAGATTTTTCCAAACACCAACTGCACCTGTTTAGCAGTACAGCGTATTTTCATTATTTTCTCATCTTTAGTAGACACTGGCCAAAATCTCCCATGTGGTTTATTTTTCTTGAGGATTTCAGTAAATTATCCCTCTCTGGTTTCAGATTATGACTCCACACTGTAGTCTTTATGCTCCTTTTTGCATTTTTCTAATGTAGAAGAGGCAAAAACTGTTGCGGTAGGTGGGCAGATCTGACATATAGATGTCTTGCTAATGTGGTTTCTATACTGTAGAACAGGCATTCCCATCCAAGGTTCCATGGAATCCCAGGGTTCCTTGAGCAATGGTACTGTTTCTCACCTACAATGATTACCCAATGTAAGAAGGCATTTCTTCACTGACCACAAAGGTAATGGCACACTTTGACCTATGATTTATGTAAGAGGACACTAAAGTTTTCAGTCTGTTTCTTTTCAAGCCAATATTCACTTTCATGATTGTTATTGACAAGGCAATGTTAAATAATTTGCTCTCGTTCTAAAATATTATACGTATGCCTGCTTATATTACTATTGTTTATTATTATTATTTACGTATCCTTTTTAGTTCCTATAATGTGTTACAATTTTAGAGTTATACTAAAAATATCCTTATTTAACACTTTACAATGCTATTTTACTATGAAACATACATATATAATTTATATCAGTGGTTACTTGAGACCTACAAATTATATCAAGGGTTCCTGCGGGGTAAAAAGGTTTAGAGAAGTTGCTGTGTTTAAAAAAAAAAAAAAGTAAGTCATCTTGCTGTTTTGTAGAAAAAAAGGTAAATATTTGCAATGGACCATGTAGCAGTCATCACTGGCACATTTTTTTTTTTTCACTTTTAAGGCAAATTTACAAAAAAAAGTTAAACATTCATAGCAGTTTTTACTCTTGAGATGCTTACGCTCTAGTTTCCCTACCACAGTCATAGATGTACAGTTAGGTCCATATATATTTGGACACAGGCACAATTTTAGTTTTTTTTTTTCAGGTATTTACAAAAACATATTCAAGATATAGTTATATAATGGTTATGGGCTGAAAGTGCACACTGTCAGATTTAATTTGAGGGTATGTACATCCAAATTGGAGAAGGGGTTTAGGAATCACAGCTCTTAAGAGTAGCCATCCCCCCTTTTTCAAGGGACCAAAAGTAATTGGACAGTTGACTATAATCATAAATAAAATGTTCATTTTTAATATTTTGTTGAGAATCCTTTATTGGAAATGACTGCCTGAAGTCTGGAACCCATGGACATTACCAAAAACTGGGTTTCCTCCTTTCGGTTGCTTTGCCAGGCTCTAACAGCTGTCTTCAGTTGTTCTTTGTAGGTCTTTTTGCCTTCAGCAAGTGAAATGCATGCTCAATTGGGTTGAGATCAGGTGATTGACTCGGCCATTGCAGAATATTCCACTTTTTTTCCTCAAAGCTCCTGCATTGCTTTTGCAGTGTGTTTTTGGATCATTGTCCATCTGTACTATGAAGCACCGTCCAATCAACTTTGCTGCATTTGGCTGAATCTGGGCTGACAGTATATCTCTAAACAGTGCAGAATTCATCCAGATGCTTCTGTCACATCAATCCACACCGCTGACCCAGTGCCACTGGAAGCCATGCATGCCCATGCCATCACACTGCCTCCACCATGTTTTACAGATGACGTGTGCTCTTGGATCATGAGCTGTTCCAAGCCTTCTCCATACTTTTTTTTTCTTTCCGTCATTTTGGTGCAGATTAATCTTAGTTTCATCCGTCCAAATAATGCTTTTCCAGAACTGGTCTGGCTTTTGTAAATGTTTTTTGGCAAAGTCTAATCTGGCTTTTCTATTCTTTCTATTCTTCAGGCTTATAAATGGTATGCAACTTGTGGTGAACCCTCTGTATTTGCTCTCGTAAAGTCTTTTCTTGATTGTAGACTTTGACAATGATACGCCCACCTCCTGGAGAGTGTCCTTCAATTGTCTGGATGTTGTGAATGGGTTTTTCTTTACCAAAGAGAGGATCCTGCGATCATCCACCCCTGTTGTCTTCCGTTGCTGAGCTCACCAGTGCGTTCTTCTTTCCTCAGAATGTACCAAACTGTTGATTTGGCCACTCCTAATGTTGCTGCTATCTCTCTGATGGATTTTTTTCCTTTTTGAAGCCTTACAATGGCCTGTTTTACTTGCGTGGACAGCTCGTTTGAACGCATGATGTAGGTTCACAATAGATTCCAAATGCAAATACCACACTTGGAATCAACTCCAGACCTTTTACCTGCTTAATTGATAAATAATGGAGTAGCCCTCACCTGGCTATGAAACCGCTTTTGATTCAATTGTCCAATTACTTTTGGTCCCTTTGAAAAAGGGGGGATGGCTAATCTTAAGAGCTGTAATTCCTAAACCCTTCCTCCAATTTGGATGTATATACCCTCAAATTAAACCTGAGAGTATGCACTTTCAGCCCATATCCATTATATAACTATAGCTTGAATATGTTTTGGTAAATACCTGAAAAAAATTAAAATTGTTCCTGTGTCCAAATATATATGGACCTAACTGTATATCCATACACTCGGAAGAGCTAATTTAGAATATAAACCAACATTTGTATGTTTGAGGTCCTGGGTAATCTTTTTTTCCTCCCAGAACCCCAAAGTGCTAGGAATACTGCTGCAGACTCACTGCGTGACGTGCAGTTTCCCTTTTTAAATTTTTATCTTGGTTAACCTGTTTAATATCCAAATATTTTCAGATGGATTATGGGCCCAGAAGTGGAGGGGTTGACCATGGTAACTAATCAGAATTCTTCCTTTTTATTTATTTATTTTTTTTTTTTTTTAAAGAAATGACCTTGTTGGTTGTTTGGCCATGATTAATGGGAAAGCTGATTAGTTGCTATGGTAATCTGCTTGACTTCTTCTCTTCCTTTTTTCTCTACTTTCAGTATATCAAGCACATTGTGTGTTGGGTAAGAGAAATAAGAGCAGTCACATAGCATAGTGTTTGTTTCTTCTTTTTTTTTTTTCTATTATTAATACCTGTATCAGAAATACAGAAACAAAGGACTTCATTGGTGCAGTGATGTTACATCTATATAAAAATAGCGCTTGTAACAAAAGTTAGGTTCATGGGATGACACAGATATAAATTTTTACACCACCTCGTCATTCAATAGGTGTTTAAAAGTACAACAGACTTAAAATATGGGTAATGTGTGGAGTAGAAATAGATTGCGGAGTGCTGGTTTGGTCATGCATAGGGAAGTAGCCTAGTATTTTATGTCACAGTAACTTTTTAATATGAGTCCAAGTGTTGTAAAACCCAAGTGTACTATGAAAAATAAATGGTGGCAAGTCTTTTAACCACTTCCCGACCGGCCGCTGTATATAAACGGCAGGACGATGGCACTGCAGGGTCGCGTGGCCGTCTATAAACGGCCTCCCCGCACCCTGCTTGTGCGCGCTCACTGGGAGCGCGCAGCACCGCGATCCGGTGCCCGCTGCGTCCTCCGGACACAGTGAAACACCGATCGTCGGACGGGACCTCTGTACGAGGTCCCGATCATGTGATCACTGATTGGCCAATCAGTGATCACATGCAAAGTAGTAAGCAAGATGTCACTTCTGACATCATTGCTTACTATGTGTGAAATCTGTGAATGATCACAGAGGTCACATGGTACAAGGCTATTCACAAAAGCCTTGTACCATGTGACAAGCTGTGACCAATCACATCTCACTCAGTTCTTCTCAATGAGTGCAAGAATGCACACAGAGAGAAAGAGAAATGATTGCTTTTACATCCTATATGGGTGTAAAAGCAATCAGTGTAAAAAAAAAAAAAAATCTTCATCACCCCTCACAAGTAGTACAGTGTCACCATGGTGACACTGTACTGCTAGGGTGACAGTATGTAAAAAAAAAAAAAAAAAATAATATAAAAAAATAAAATAAAAATGTAAAAAAAAATATTTACAAATTATTTTTGCTTATAAACTAATTTGGTTTTTTTTCTTCCTACTAAAAAGATAACGGAATAAATTTTGGCTAAGATTTATGATGAAATATTATTTATTTGCAAAATTTTATAAAAAAACACTTTTTTTCAAAATTTTTGGACATTTCATTTACATAGCAAAAAAAATACAAATCTCAGTGGTGAATAAATACCACCAAAATAAAGCTTTATCTATCTCAAAAAAATGGTAAAAAATTCATTTGGGTACAGTGTTGCATGACCGCGCAATTGTCATTCAAAGTGTGATAGCGCTAAAAGCTGAAAATTGCCCTGGTCAGGAAGGGGGTAAAAGTGTCTGGTCTGGAAGTGGTTAACTTGAATCTACAATTGTTAACATAGGATTAATTCCTAATTGCCACTGTATTAGAAAGTTAAGTCTAATTGAATCTTAACTCTAATACAATCTCAAATGTTTATGGCTTTGAATACATCATTAAAGTATGGCAAAAGAAGTTTAGCAGTGAGCAACAAAGCAGTGTATTGTAATTGAAGCAAGTAGTAGTACATAGGCTATAGGAATATGTCTAACATGACAAATCAGTGTGTATGATTAAACACACTGTAGTACAATGTGTATAAATGTATGTGTGTATGTGTATATATATGTAATATAAAAAAGTTTACACTTTGAAACATTTCGGGTATTGGGAATTGTTCAGTTGTAGACCTAGCAGTAAACACTTTATCATAAATAGAAATATAGAAGTGCATACAATATTAGCAGGAATTGGTGTTCATTAGATCCTGGGTTATAGGCTGGTAACTTTAGGTGACTGGACACTGGCAAAACTTTTGAGTACATGCCCCCTGGGTGCTTCCCCTATAATCCTACTCCAGTCTGAGAGTCCTTAAGTTTTTTTTCTGCTAGTTTCCTAAGATTGTGGATCTATTCTCACATGCTTTGACATCACTCTAGTTTATTATTTCATCTTCTGATTCTTTAGTCAACTGTTCACTGTCTTTTAATACCACAATAGAAACACTGTATCCTGATCCGTTAAACCTTGGGAGCTGGCCCCATGCTACGGCATGTAATGTTGATTCAGTCACTGGATCTTGCATAGGCACTTGCCTTGGCACTTTGTGCAGTTCATATAGTCAGCCGCAGGGTGCTATACTGGTCCGGAATAGTGTTTCATTCCAAGATATGCCATTGCTTCACACAGATCAGGGGAAATTCCAAGTTGTTTAACTTCACATTCCCATCTTTCCCACACACCAACACTTTTATACCTCCCCGTCCCATTTGGCCTCTTTTTCGTACCTTCAGAGGTGTTTGCTCAGCTCCTGGCGTTGCTGAGATCTCAGGGCATCCATGTCAGCTACAGCCTTGTCTTTCACCATTCAGAGGATGATCCAGCTCCTTCAGTCTGTCAGATGGGAGATAGACTTCAAGAAGTCTGCCCTGGCGCCTTCCCATTGCCTGGAGTATCTGGAAATTATTTTACACACTAGAAATTCTGGATGAACTCCCTGCACACGGCTCTACACCCTCTCTAGCCAACTTTTCAATGATTCACACATTGTAACACATGTTTAACCTGGCCAAGTCTGTGTCCAGTCCCTTACCTGCTCTGCAAAGTGCTACAGTGGATATAGTGCCAATATGAGATTTTAGACATGGCTCAAGCTAAATTTTTCCTTCCCCAGGAAAAGATTGCTGCTCTGAGACAGTGTCAGGTCAAGGAGGGGAGGCTGGCCCCCGGTGCAGTGGGAAGGGAATCACATGGCAAGTTTTCCCTACTACAGGCTATAGGAGTAGTGAGAGCAGGATTACTACTCTTTGCAGACTGGGGCTGGAAGTTGCAAGCCAAATCCAGAGCAAAGGAGAGGTAAGAGGATTATCAAGCCAACACTTGATTCTCACATCAGGGAAATGTCATTTTTGACATTTCCACCCTGGGCACTAGATGACCTTGTCCCAGTACTGCTCTTGGGTTCAAAAATCAAACTCTAAGATCAATCAAGCATCCCTCAACTCAGAGCTCGGCGGAAGAAGGGATCCCCCTTCGAAATGCGTCAGCTTCATTCTGAGAGTCTCCCCTCTCGATGGGACCCGCACCTGTCTGCTAGCACGCTGATGTTGGATTTTATGTACTTTTACCTATGCTACTTTTGTGATTTTACTGTATATCTCAATTTCATAAATTCACCCTTTACTTACTGAGGTAATATGCAAGATTGGTGTGCTTTTGTTTTTGTTCTCCATTGCAGTTTCTATTGGGCTTCCCCAGTCTTGTGTTTAAGCTGCACAACCTTTGATTGGCCATTGGATGAACTTTTATATATGGTTCTACCCGCTGTATTCTGTTCTGGGTCTCTGAGCGCAGGGTGTTTTGTATCTGATCCCTGAACTTCTGTATGAGGATTCTGGGCCCTCATGGTGGTCTTTTGAGGCAGTTCCCTTTACACGGTTCCACTCCAAACCTTTCTGACACAACATTCTTATGACTTGGGACAAACGGATCCTTTGTCTGCACAGTCCACTACTTCTATCCAGCCTGATAAAAATCTCCCTCGCATGGTGGATTTCCAGCTTGGCCCTAGAATCCAAAAAATCGTTCTTCCCATCCTCCTGGATGGTGGTAATAATAGATGCCACCCTGTCAGGCTGGGTCAGGATCTACAATTTCCTGTCAAGGACACCTGGTCCCCACAAAAGTTGATGCTTCTTATCAATGTTATGGAATTGCGCATCATGAGACTGACTCTCTTACAAGGTTACTCAGAGTACCATTAGACAACTCCATGGATTTGACTTACATAAACCAGCATGGGGGAGCCAAACATCGGACATCTCTGAAGAAGGTAAGCCTGATTCTCTTTTATTATGATTATCTTCATACCAGGAGTGGAAAATTGGCAGTGGACTTTGCAGTCGCCAATGCATGGACTGGGAGTGGTCCCTTCACCCTGAAATTTTCTTGATTCTCTGTCAGAAGTGGGGACCACAAGAAAGAACTGGACAGGTTTCTGAGCAGATACAGAGATCCTCCTGACCTGATGGATGCCCTGGTGATTCCCTGGACTCTGTTCAGTGTGATGTTTGCATTCCCTCCAGCAAAGCTTTCTTGGCTGTCCTGCAAGATAGAGGTGGAACACACTCATTGCCTCAGAGAACTTGGTACAAAGACATAGTCAGACTCCTGGTGGACAAGCCTTTGCCTTTTCCAAACAGGCCAAACCTCCTGTTTTAGCTTGCTATAAAACCAGAGTCTGACGGAGTGGATGGTATAATTTTTCATATAACCCATGAACTGTTTACTTATCCTATGTCTTCTACAGGCAAGTCAAAATTCACATTTTCTCCTTACATTACAGAACGCAAGGTAATATTCATAAACACTCGGTTATGCGGCCTACCTTCTGAAGAATTTGATACTCGCAAAGCTGTATGGAGAGTCCAATGTAACTCCTCCTGCCCCCAGCTTGACACATGCTGCAGGGGTAACACCAGAGTGCCTGACCACAATGCTTCTGCAGCCATGTACTTATGGTGTAATATGGTTTTACTGCAGCCGCACTGGCTAGTGTTAAATATTGTGCCTGATAGCCTCTCTACTAAGCCTGCATCTGCCCTATCTGTGTGCATTTTGGTGTATGTGCCCAATACTTCCTGATGTACACGCACCCTCAATATCTTTCTGCCCTCTCTGGATAAGCTAATGGGGAGTATGAGCTGGGGTGATTTTCAGAATCTCTTGTGGTCACGTAGAGATACAGTTAATGAATGAAGGATGTAACCTGCTTCCACTGTTGGTCATAAGTACCCTTTATGGGACCTGCACATACAATTTAGTGGTATGCTGGATCATAAGTTGGAGGAGCAGGGCCTGCTGGCTCCTGATCCACCTCTTCATGGGTCTACCTTAGAAGCTTGTTCCCTGCAAGAGTCATCACATTCCGTGCAGCCCCTCTTTTCCTAGGGTGAATCTCCCACATTATCCAGGGATGTATTTCTGCACCCATGCCAGACTTTTATGGCATACATGTCCATGAGTGCTGAATTAATGCAGGGTTTCTCGCATTTTCATTCATAGTCTGTCGATGTTTCTGCAGCCTCCTCTAAGTGCTTTGGAGGATGAAGAGGATTGCAACCTGTCCTGTATCAAAGGAGTTTCAGTCTTCTGACAATGCCCCCAAGTTTAAGGATATAATTTTGATGCAGTCCACACATGCCTAAATCTATTGCTGCCTGCATTGCCTACTCCTAAAGTGACTAGCCTGGGTTCTCTGTAGAACCTTCAACCTGTTAAGACTTCACTATTGCACTTGTTTCTTTTTTTAAGCAATTGGCCAAAATCAGAAGCAATACCTTACAGAGGGGGAGAATTAAAAAAAAAAAATTGTTTTTTTCTGTGTGGTGGGCTTATCCCCATGGTTTCAGACTGTGAATAAAAGACTGGAAGCACTTCTTAAAGCCTCATTCTCCTCGCAAACCCTACTCTATGACCTGCCATTGTCACTCTTTGCATCTACCAGACCTTAACCATTACCAGATCATTTCCTGGGATCCTAATTTGGATCCCTCTGTCCTCAAGAACCACAGCTCACGCCTGTGGCCTGCTCTATATGACATTGAAAGACTGGTAGTTTATTAAATATCCTGAATTAGTCTCCTTTAATTCATAACTAATGTACCCTTTAGCTCAAAATCTGCTTGCCTTCACAGCCATGTTGTCCTGGATATTTTGAATGTTTGATTCCAAACCATGGTATCCAGCGGCTACAAGATGAAATTTCAGTCTCCCTCCAGCCTGCTTATGTTGTCAGACTTGCCAACATATCCAAAAAGATTTATGAGCCTTCATGCTGTTCTGACACCGCTTCTTTCTTAGGAGGTCCTAGCCATTCTCCTAGTAATAAAGGTTTCAAACTGTTTATCATTCCAAAGGAAAAAGGGGGCATCTGCCCCATACTGTAGGTGAATGTTCCCAACACCTTCCTCTTGGTTAAACATTCGGTATGGAATTTACCTGCTCAGTTATAGCCTTTATTCACCCAGCAAACCACCTGGCCTCTGGACATTGAGGATGCCTTTGTGTGTCCATTTTTCAGCGCATCACTATTACCTGTTTTTGCTGTGCATAGTGGGTCAAAAGTTTGGCATTAAAATGTAGACAATCCTTCCTCTTCATTGGTTTAAGTGCTCAAGATGGTTGCAAGCCTCTATGACAGGGACTGAGTCCTAAGTACTTGGATATAGGGGAGAATCAAGTGAAGTGATTATACTGCTAACATCCCAAATACGTAATATACAAAATACAACAATGAAGACTCCCTGGGACTTTAAAGGCTAAACCACACCTATAGTTAGTCTGAAAGGCAAATTGCTATTTTTTTATTTTAGAAAATGGACATTCTAAAAAAAAAAAAAAAACCTCAATGTCCTGTGAATAAAGTTACATCATTGTCTTTCAAGAAGATAAAATACACATATGACACAATGTCATACAATAATATGTATAAACCGTAATACAGAGATACACCCAAAGGCTGGCTCTGGTGATGTGCCAAGGTCAGTTTGGGTTGAAACCTCAAACAGGTCCCAACTAGAGATGAGCGAATTATTCAAAAATTCGATTCGGCTGATTCGCCGAATTTGCGGGAGAAATTCGATTCGATGCGAATTTATTCGCCGCGAATTTAACTTATTTAAAGGGTTTCTAGGCTTCAGAGAGCCTTTATATTAGTGCAGAACACTGTACCTTTAATTTAAATGCCCTTGGAGTCTGCTGGGGAAGAGAAATAATACTGTCAGTCAGTATGACATGCAGATGAGTGCCGTCGATCTTAGAATCACCGCACACTTCACTCATTTGGGGAGTCACGGGGCACGACGAAGAAGAAGAATGAAAAGAAGAATGAAAAGAAGAATGAAAAGAAGAAGAATGAAAAGAAGAATGAGAAGAATGAAAAGGAGAAGAATGAAAAGAAGAAGAAGAATAAAAAGAAGAATGAAAAGAAGAAGAATGAAAAGAAGAAAAAGAAGAAGAATGAAAAGAAGAATGAAAAGAAGAAGAATTCCAGTACAGCAAAAAGTGTATCTGCAGAGAGCTCCGCTATTTCTGACAGTTCTGACAGTTCATTTACAGCGGTTGAAACATTGTATCTATTTATTTCCGAATGAAAACATCTGTATCCTAAATGGAAACAAATAGATACAATGTTTCAACCGCTGTAAATGAACTGTCAGAACTGTCAGAGAACTGTCAGAAATAGCGGAGCTCTCTGCAGTGACACTTTTGCCGGCTGATCGGGGAAAATTCGATTCGTGCATCCGAAGTTTGCTAAAATTCGGATTCGATGCGAATCGAATTTTTCCTAATATTCGAAACGAATTCCACTTCGCCAAGTTCGATTCGCTCATCTCTAGTCCCAACATGTTTTGAAAGATGATTTCCTTCTTCAGGGGAAAGCATGGATATGTGAGTGCGTACGAAGTATTACATTAAAAGCATCAATGGGTTAAATGGAGTTGATGTTAACCGCCATCCACAAGAATCAGCTCAGGGGCACCAGGAGACCCAGTAGACAACCACAAGGACCTCCCAACGGGTCACCAAAGGGGTAGGTGTAAGGTCAATCGATTGGATATGGACAAAACATTGGTTAACCTTACACCTACCCATTTGGGGACCTGTTGGGAGGTCCTTGTGTTGTCCATTGGGTCTCCTGGTGGCCCTGGGCCGACCCTTGTGGATGATGGTGAACATTGGCTCTATTTTAACCCATTGATGCATTTATTATAATACTTCATACATATACTCAAATGGTTGTGGTTGTCTATTGGGTCTCATGGTGCCCTGGCCCGACCCTTCTGGATGGCAGTGAATATCAGCTCCATTTAGCCCAGTGATGCTTTTGATGTAATACTTCATACACGAACTCAAATATATATACCCATGCTTTCCCCTGAAGAAGGAAATAATCTTTCAACACATGTTGGGATTTGTGTGAGGTTTCAACTCATGCTGACCTTGGCACATCACCAGAATTAGCCTTTTGGGTGTAGCTCTGTGTTATACTGTATGTGTACAGTGGATATAAAAAGTCTACACACCCCTGTTAAAATGTCAGGTTTCTGTGATGTAAAAAAAGAGACAAAGATAAATCATTTTAATACTTTTTCCACCTTTTAATGTGACCTATAAACTGCAACTCAATTGAAAAACAAACTGAAATCTTTTTTGGGGGGGAGTAAATATATAAAACTAAAATAATGTGGTTGCATAAATGTGCACACCCTCTTATGACAGAGGATGTAGCTGTGTTCAGAATTGAGCAATCACATTCAAAATTATGTTAAATAGGAGTCCGTACACTCCTGCCATCATTTAAAGTGCCTCTGATTAACCCCAATAAAATTAAGCTGTTCTAGTAGGTCTTTCCTGACATTTAGTTAGTTGCATCTTACAGCAAATGCCACGGTCCACAGAGAGCTTCCAAAGCATCATAGGGATCATTCAGGAGAAGGGAACAAAAGAATTTCCAAGGCATTGGATATATCATGGAACACCGTGAAGACCGTCATCAAGTGGAGAAAATATGGCGCAACAGTGACTTTACCAAGAACTGGACATCCCTCCAAAATTGATGAAAAGACAAGAAGAAAACTGGTCTGGGAGGCTGCCAAGAAGCCTACAGAAACATTAAAGGAGCTGCAGAAATATTTGGCAAGTACTGGCTGTGTGGTACATGTGACAACAATCTCCCGTATTCTTCACATGTCTGGGCTAAGGGGTTGAGTGGCAAGACGGAAGTCTTTTAATTATGAAAAAAAATATCCAAGCCAGACTAAATTTTGCAAAAACACATCTGAAGTCTCCAAAAAGCATGTGGGAAAATGTGTTATGGTCTGATGAAACCAAGGTTGAACATTTTGGCCATAATTCCAAAAGATACGTTTGGCACAAAAACAACATTGCACATCACCAAAAGAACACCATACCCACAGTGTAGTGTGGTGGCAGAATTATGCTGTGGGGCTGTTTTTCTTCAGCTGGAACTGGGGCTTTAGTCAAGGTAGAGGGCATTATGAACAGTTCCAAATACCAGTCAATATTGGCACAAAACCTTCAGGCTTCTGCTAAAAAGCTGAACATGAAGAGGAACTTCATCTTTCAGCATGACAATGACCCAAAACATACATCCAAATCAACAAACGAATGGCTTCACCAGAAGATTAAAGTTTTGGAATGGCCCAGCCAGAGCCCAGACCTGAATCCGATCAAAAATCTGTGAGGTAATCTGAAGAGGGAGAGGGCTGTGCACAGGAGATCCCCTCGCAATCTGACAGGTTTGGAGTGTTTTTGCAAGGAAGAGTGGGCAAATATTGCCAAGTCAAGATGTGCCATGCTGATAGACTCATACCCAAAAAGACTGAGTGCTATAATAAAATAAAAAGGTGCTTCAACAAAGTATTCTTTTAAGGGTGTGCACACTTATGCAACCTTATTATATTAGTTTTACTTCACCTAAAAGATTTCAGTTTGTTGTTCAACTAAGTTGTACAGTTTATAGATTACATTAAAGGTGGAAAAGGTTCTGAAATTATTTCTTTGTCATTTTTTTATATCACAGAAACCTGACATTTTAACGGGTTTGTAGACCTTTTTATATCCACTTTATCTTCTTGAAAAACAATGATGTCATTTTATGCACAGGACATTGAGGTCCTTTTATTTTTATATCTATTTTCTAAAATAAAAATTGGCAATTTTTGCTTTTTAGACAAATTATATGTGTGGTTCTGCCTTCAAAGTCCCAGAGGGTCGTCGTAATTTGTATCTTAAGTACTTACTTGATTTAAGGGAAATTGCCATTGGAGGACTCGCATTGCACTGATTGAAATTTTTGTAACTCTGGGTTATTCCTTTTGTGCATTTAATGTTGGACCTCTTGTGTGAGGACATCTGACGAGAATATGGCTGTGGCATACATTAGCCTTTTAAGGGGTAACCAGACATTTCACAGTTGTAAGGAAAGTGGATCTGATTCTGCCTTGGGCAGAACTTCACGCTGCAGTGCTGTCCGCTGTGCACATCCCAGGCATGGATTTTTGATGGACAGACTTCCTCAGTTATCAACATCTGGACAATGAAGAATCATCTGTTCACTCGGATGTGTTTCAGACCCTCTGCCGCAGGTGGGAGATGCTGGACATGGCCCCCTCCTGGTTACCAGGTTGGACAGTAAACTAAGGCTTGTCTCCAGATCCAAGGGTACTTTAGCTTTACATTAGATGCTCTAGTGACTCCATGGGGATCCGTTCAACCTAGGTTACACCTTTACCCTGCTAGAGCTCCTTCCTTGCGTACTCTGCAGGATCAAGATGAAGGGTACCAGATTAATGCAGGAGAAAGTGATACTCAGATCTGGCCAGGCTCCTGGCAGACTCTCAGTGGGTCCTCACAAATTGTCTGCATCTTCTGTCTCAGGGACCAGTTTACCACCCTGCCTCTTAGTCCCTGACTTTTAACAGCATGGCTGTTGAAACCCTTGTTCTGAGTGATAGGAGTCTATTGGATTAGGACTTTCCTATGCTCTTGATAGCTATGAAACTGACTTCCTGGAAAGTCTACCATCGCACTTGAAGAGTATCTTTTTTTTGATGGTGAAAGACAAGGAAATTTCATTCCAGGATGTTCTTGGTGGGACTAATCTTATTTTTCTGGTCTGGATCAGTGTTTGGCTTTGAGTACCATAAAGGGTCAATATCAACCTTAGTTCCTTTTCAGAGACTGCTTGCCTCTCTCTCCTTGGTGAAGGCCTTTGTACAGGATGTCACTCACATTGTTCATCTTGTATGTTCCTCAGTGGCTATGTAGCATCTCAACCTGGTTCTGTTGGCTTCTCAAATACAGCCTTTTGAACCTATTAGGGACATTCTGCTGTCTATGCTTGCTTGCAAGGTTTCCTTTCTTGCTGCAATCACTTCTGCAAGGTGAGTTTCTGAGGTGAGGGCCTCAACTCTTTCTTGTGCTTCACAAAGATAAGGTTACGTGAAGGCTTGAGATTTTTCCCTAAGATAGTTTCTGCCTTTTACCTTAACCAGGATATTTTACTACGATCTCTGTCATGCTCTTACACTTCTTAAGATAATTCACAGAATGGGGAAGAAAGGGGATTTAAGTGGCTTTGAACGTGGCATGGTTGTTGGTGCCAAACGGGCTGGTCTGAGCATTTCAGAAATTGCTGATCTGGAATTTTCATGTACAACCATCTCTTTTACAGAGAATGGTCTGAAAAAGAGAAAATAGCCAGTGAGTGGCAGTTGTGTTTACAAAAATGCCTTGTTGATGTCAGTGGAGAATGGGCAGATTCGTTTGAGATGATAGGAAACATTAACTCCTGTCACTATGGACCAAAATCTCTGTGGAATGTTTCAAACACCTTGTTCAATCTATGCCACAAAGAATTAAGGCAATCTTGAGAGCAAAAAGGGGGTCTAACCCGGTCCTTGTGGGGTGTACCTAATAAAGGGGCCTGTGAGTGTGAATAGCTGTGGTAGGTAAACACTTTCTTTAGTCTTCTAAATAGATCTACATTAGGCATAGCAAAAAATATATATACTGTTGTGTTCAAAATAATAGCAGTCAGACATAACTAACCTGATCAATCACTGTTTTTGGTAGAAATGGTATTTCTACATGGCAAATAATTTACTAGCAGGTGTAGTAGAGTAATAGAAATCTAACAGACCCAACAGTCATGACATGCATGCTGCTGATTCTGTGTAATTGAATCACTAATTGAAAGGGGCATGTTCAAAATAATAGCAGTGTGGAGTTCTATTAGTGAGGTCATTCATTCTTTGAAAACAGGTGGCAATTATTGCCCTTATTTAAGGAAGGAAGGCAGCAAAAGTTGTACATGCTGGTTACAGTGCATTTCTCTTTGAAATTCTGAGGAAAATGGGTAGTTCCAGACATTGTTCAGAAGAACAGCGTACCATGATTAAAAAGTTGATTGGAGAGGGGAAAACATATAAAGAAGTGCAGAAAATGATAGGCTGCTCAGCTAAAATGATTGCAAATGCTTTAAAATGGCAACCAAAACCTGAAAGACGTGGAAGAAAGCGAAAAACTACCATTCGAATGGATAGAAGAATAGCCAAAATGGCAAGGACTCAGCCAACAATCAGCTCCAGGAAGATCAAAGAAGGTCTAAAGTTACCTGTGAGTACTGTTACAATTAGAGGACGTCTATGTGAAGCCAAGCTATCTGCAAGAAGCCCCCGCAAAGTCCCACTGTTGAAAAAAAAGACGTTACCAACTGCCACTTTTCTTTTTTCCAACCCTGAACTCTGTTTAGGCCCCACTGTCTACCCCTCGATGTTGATTTTCTGTAAGTCTAATTTTTCACAGAAGTCACTTAATTCTTCTGGGAATCTCAGCCTTACCGATTTCCCATCTTTGCACCGAATCGGACATGTTAGAAAACCCCAGTTATATCAAACTTTTTTTCTCCCTCATCTGTTCCAACAATGGTTTCAAGGATCTTCTTCTGGCTTATGTCTCGGATGCGATGTCAGCTTAAATGAGCAGCTTCATCTCTCCGTCTTTTATTTTGATTGTCTAACGAAATGTTTTCCATATTCTTTCTCTGTCCTCATAGTGGCGGAATCGAACTATCACATCTCTGGGAGAATCTGCTGTCACTCCTTGCAGTCGCCTAAGCTCTCTCCATTTTCAAGTGTTCTGTTGCTGTTCTGCCTATTAATAGATTGAACACTCTATTCTATCCCGCAAGTCCTCCCCTTGGGACTCTTCTGGTAGTCCCTGGATCCCTAAATTTTATCTCTCTATTTTCTTGACCTTCCACTTTAAGTGAAAGCCTTCTCTGTCCTCTTTGCATCTTTTCCACCTGCATTTCTAATTTAGTGATCAATTGAGTATATGTTTCCCTCTCTACTTCTTCCACTCGTTTCATTCGCCCCAAATCATTACGTATTGCCGACATTTAGTGACCTTTATGACCTCTACTATATTACTTTAGGAGCAAGAGTGACTTAAACAGTTCCACCAACCTCTGAGAACACCCAGTAATATAGTCCCCTGCCCCCCCCCCCTCCCAAAGCTCAGATATGCATTGTTTTACATTAAAAACATCAGGTACAACAGAGATTAATTGTCCTGCCGTTACCCTGGTAACTCACCGTCACCCTCCATGTTGACAGTACAGGATCGTACCGTCTCTGTTCATTCTTCGGTCCTAGCCATAGCCTCCAAAACAGGTTTCCAGATGTACCTGTGAGGGGGGTCTCTAGGTATTGAACTGGCGGCCCTCCAGCTGTTGCCAAACTACAAGTCCCATCATGCCTCTGCCTTTGGAAGTTATGCTTGTAACTGTCAATCTTGCAATGCCTTATGTGACTTGTAGTTTGGCAACAGCTGGAGGGCCGCCAGTTTGACATTCATGACCTAGGGTGTCTCAGGGTCTCCTGAGGGTGATGTCTCAGTACGGGGGGGGGATTCTCTTCCAGGTCACTGCCTCTTCTTCATCCACAGAGCCTCACCGCTCTCCCAGTTCTTTGGGACTTCATATCTCGGTCACATGGGCAGTCACCAGGGCACTCCCAGCATCCCCCTCTCCTCGGATGCTGCCACCTCCAGCTCTCGGTCCGTCAGGACTCCAGCGCAATCCACTGGTCACTACCGAACTCCGGCCGAATCTCCTACCGCCAGCTGCCACCAGGACTGCCCTACCACAAAGACACTGCAGCCACCAGTCACAGCACACTCCAGGACTTTAGGTAGGTTCTGGGCCAGTCAGGGTCTAGGCATCTCTCTTTAGTGTTGGGCATCTGGAGCTCCTGCTACTCACAGCGCCATGTTCAGGCCCCTCCCCATTTCTCTGTGACCTCTTCTATCTACTGAGGCTTGTCTTTATACTATGATGGTTTCTCCCTCTCAGATGATGATATTCCACCAAGTTCATTCTTCTTTCAAGATTCTTGCTGCACCATACCCACTGCAGATCTTAATGCAGCTTCTAGATCAGTTGACTGTTCAGCAGAGCCTAAGAAAACCGTACCCATATCCTGCTGGATGGAAGTGCGGCTGGCCTTTAATGTTGCGGCCATGCACTAGATCCTACTGTGGAAGCTTCCCTTGGTATGTAGTGCATTGCATGGAGTTAGAGGGAGCTTTCCAGGTCCAGGGTCATGGTCTACCAATGGTAGAGTCACGCTGTCCCTGAAGACCCTTGCAGCAATATGTCCATAGAGGGCGAAGCCAGGATGCGGTGTATTACTGGCTACAAGATCTCCAATGGTAAGTACAGGGTAGAAATCCTACTTGCGGAACTGTGAGCTGCCAATTTAAACCACCTTTAGGGTGGTTGGAGTTGGGGTTGCTTTAAAATTGGCATCATTTTTTTTTTCTCTTAACCTATGTTGGACTGACAACATCTACCCATAGCAGTTATTTCATCCTTCAATTGCTTGGCATTAAGGCATGCTATCCCTTTTTACTGCTGCAGAGGTCATGGGTACCCCTCTGAGGGTAATTTTTCACAAACATGGCAGTTCTAAAGCACAAGGAAAAATGGTCAGGTGAATTTGCTAGCTCAGCTCTTAGCTGTAACATGTGCCCAGAGTATCATTTCCAGAAGCTACAAACTTAAGTTTCACACACCTCCTCCCCGCTTCATGCTTTTATTCCCTGTTACTGTGTGTAGTTCTGCTTGCTGCTGTCCTGCAGCTCGTCTCATGATGTCATTATCCCTTTACCAATAGAGGAATGCTTTGAAAGTTTCTCATCAAACACTGTTCCCAAAACACATAGACCTTTAAGCGATTCTGAATCTGAAGACCCTTAATTTGTTCCTATGGGATCAAAGGTTATGCATGGAACTGCCAAGTCATTCTTAGCCTTCCCCCTTCCAGTAGGATTTTAGCCTTGATAGACATCCAGAATGCTTACTTACACATTCCCATCTTCTGCCTCATCAACCATATCTGCGTTTTGCAGTGGACTATAAGCATTACCAGTTTAACCTTCCCTTTGGCCTGTTCATGACCTCCTGGGTTTTCATCAAGGTGCTAGCCTTGGTTTTGGCTCTGTGCTCCGAGAATTCATATTGCAGGGTTCCTGAATTATCTCCTGGTAAAGGACCAGTCATCCCTGTTGGCCAACATCCAAAAGACAGTACAGACTCTGAAGTGCTTTGGTTGGATCTTTACAGGATATTATCGCTAGACCCATCTCACAGTTTGCAGTACCTGGGCCTGATGTTGGACATGGCCCTGTTCAGTATCTTCTTGCCTTGGAACAAGTTTCTGTCAATCTAGAGGACATTTCATGACTGCATGAGGATCTAATTGTCTCATTTAAGGCTGTCCTGTACACTCCATATCATTGCAACACAACATTCTGGTAGTGTGAGACAAGCAGATTTGGTCCTTGCACTGTCCCATTGGCCTGAGTATAGTTGTTCTTTGCCATAACAAGGTGTTTACCGGTGGAAGATGCACCTGTCTTGACCAAGAAGTAGGTGGTTAAAAGTCCTTTAAAGAGCTTTGTTCTCACTAGTGGGTCCTGCTCTACACCTGATATGTTTGTTAGTACTTTATCTACCAATCCCTTCAAAGAGATCTATTTGTTGCTGCTGTTAATTCCCTGCTCATTAAAAGCATGGAGTAGATGGATGTAGCGGTTAATATTTAGCTACGGTTGTTTTCTGGAGCTGCCCATCTCATTGCCTGCATTTGGCTCATGTTGGTAAAGGATGCTTTGGGTAAAGTGCTGAACTGTGAAACCTTTGTGTAAGAAGCTTTGATCCCCACAACCTTCGAAGGACATACTTTCAGACTAGCTCTTGATAACAATGATGCTGCTGGTGGCAAGAGCACCCACCTTCCCCAGCAGAAAAAGCCAATGGAGCAAATTGCTACATCATCTCCCCCTATAACTGTCAAGAAACAGTTTTCTACTCTCTCAACTTCAATATTTAGACCCCCCCAAGCTTGCCTCACAATCCACCTGCCTTGTCTAGCATTCCAAGTCTGCCAGATCCTCAGCCACGTGAAGGTATGCCCCCACTTTCCAGAGTGTGGGTATTTTTGTTAACCTTTGCAGATGCTTGGACAGCTTGCATTCCAGATTCTTGGGTGCAGGAGGTGGTGGCCCAGGGGGTCTCCCTAGTCCCTCTTCATTTCCTCACTTCCAACCTTCTCAAGTTTGCACACAAACTAGCAGGTCTTCATCTAACCATCCCTAGTATTCTGGATTAAGGTGTCATAGCCCCAGTCACTGTGGCTAGAGGGATTCTGCCCCATCCTGGATCTCAAGGCTTTGAATGTTTACATTCGAGTCCAAAAGTACAAGCTTTATCTAAGAAGATATTTATAACCGTACATATATCCAATGTACAAACAGGTATTATATCAGCAAGGGGCCCAATAGATGGAATTGTGCAGATATACCCTGGCATATAGATAGATTATTAATAGAGATACCTACAGATAAAAATTGCAGCAAAGTCCAATTGCAGGGGCCCCTGAGAATGATGTGCTGTATGTCTTTGTGTCAGGGATCTAGAGTCAAGATCAGCTGTCACAGCTGTCTCCAACTGTTGTCCAACCAGCCTGGAATGATTCCCAGGTGCAGTAACTGTGATGTGGCACTGTACCTCACAGTCAGCCTATCTACTCTGAGCTTTAGTCCCTCCCTAGTATTTTAGCGTTCAACTACCAGAAGTGTCTCTCTCTAGGATTTGAAACACACTCAAAAAGCTATGGGCTGCTGCAATTCAAATAATGGAACATAGGTATACTTGCATAATAGTCTTTGATTCTGATCTGGGAAATATAGCAGCAGTAGCAGCCCCTATGTGTATAAGGTCATGTGGTTCAGTTCACTGTGTCTCTCTTAATTTCCTCCTGGGGTTTTCAAAGCCCCTCCCAGGAAGTGTTAATACATAATTGTGTAATGCTGTGGTATTAGCAGCTAACAGTAGAGGGCAGCAGATCCTGACAAGTTTTTTTTTTTTTTTCCCTTCCCAGTATTGGCAATATTGCTTCCAGATATACTGCTAATTTGCAAGATTAGCATCTATCTACTCATTAATGCCTGAGACTATTAAATCTGTTGCTGTTCCTTCATTGGCAAACTGATCTTTGTATTCTTGATACAGCTTTACTGATACTGCTTGAGGGTGAAAGACCGTATATATGGTGTATATATTTGGATGTCTGTGTTGATTGGGTTAAGAACCTCCTTTTATCTTCCATACCTGAATAGAAATATTCCATAGCAGAAGTAGATTATTTTGCAGGAGCAGGGTGACTGTCTTCTTTTTGAGTTAACCCTAGCCCCAGTGAGCTTGATGAACTGCTACTAGAATATAAGATTGTCTTTTGTTTTTTTTCACCACCAAAGAGGAGGCTTTCACAGACAGCAGCCATGGCCCAATTCCAAGATTAGTTCACCCTGCTCGTTCACTCTTTCTCACACTACCAGGTGCTGACTGTTTCCTCTTCCTTTTCTGGACTCCTGAAGGGGTTAACCCAGATACCTCACAAGGTTCTTTCCGCCCAAAATTCATTGAACCTCCAAAATTCCAAGTTCTGAGGACTTAGCATTCCAGGGGTACTAAGAGTCAGTAGTAAAGAAAGCTAGAATAAGGCAGAACCCCAGATAGTGAAATATACCTGCCATTCAAAACCCAACATTGGTGTCTTCTAAACATCCCCCCCACCTTGATGCTAATGTGTTGGGGACACTGTGGGACACCATACATTGTACCCTAGAATGGGCATCCACTTTCTGGCTGCTGGTTTCCAGGCCTGTGTTCTACTAGGAACTTGAACTTTTGTAATGCCAGGAACTATCTGGGTACTCTATCATTTTGTGTGTGTGATCTTTCTCATCCAGATCAGGGATGCATAGTCAGTGATGTATCACTGTGAAAGTCTAAGCAAGAGCAATAGTTCTAAGGCCAGACCTCCTGTTTAACACTAAACTGGTAACCGGCAAAGGCTTTTAAAGCGTCGCCTAACATAATGTACCATAGTTACTGCTGCATGGCTGTACTCATTTTTAAAGTGTGACAGGTTTGGTATCTATTTAGTCAGCATAACATCATCTTTTATATTTAACCAAAAAATTGGGTATTATATTGTGTTTGCGTACACTAGAATTCATTAAAGTTTTGTTTTTTTTTGGGGGGGGGGGGGGGGTTTGGGGTTTTTTTTAAAGCGTTTAAAAATCCACTGTTCAAATATGTCAAAAATTGTAACACCCACCATTTTATTCTCCAGGACCATTCCTTAAAAAAATATGTAATATAAAAATGCGCTGCATTTTTATATTACATGCTGTTTTGAGGATCAAGGGGTTTATCCTTATGCAAGCCGCTGATGTGCACAGAGCACTCACTTTTTATCCATTTTCCTTAAAAATATATATTTATATTGTTTGGGGGTGCTAAGTAATTTTCTAGCAAAAAAAAAAAATGCTGATTTTTACATTTGTGTGGGCTTTGGAAACACAACAATGAACACTTACTGTGTTAGGTTGGCATTGCTATCCAGCTTGTATGAAGTGCAAGAGAAAAAACTACCTGTGGTAAATTCTGTGCAGTTTTATGCAGTGTTTCCTGGAGTGGGACCTAATATACACTGCTCAGCTGATAAGGTCTCCTCCAAGGAAGAAAGTGACTCAGGGCACAACAAAGATTTGTATGGAGGATACCCAAAGCAACCAGAAATCTAAGTTGTCAGATTCTGTTGGGGAAGACCAGTGGTGGGTGTTTAAAGCCTTTGCAATCAGAAGGAGCTAAAAGTTATACTAACGGATTTATAAAACCCTGCATACAACAGTAGAGAATACATCTGATGCAAGACAGAATCAGGCATGAACACCAGTCGATGAATAGAAAGGTCAAATAAATGCAGTAGGTGTTTCCAACTGAAATTCGAAAAGCAGAGACTGTAAGCTCTACCTGCACCAAGCTCGACTATACACACACTGCTCAAAAAAATTAAAGGAACACTTTTTAATCAGAGTATAGCATCAAGTCAATTCAACTCCTGGGATATTGATCTGGTCACTTGTGTAGCAGAGGGGGTTGTTAATCCGTTTCAGCTGCTTTTGGTGTTAATGAAATTAACAACAGGTGCACCAGATGAGACGACCTCCAAAACAGGAATGGTTTTACACAGCGGAGGCCACAGACATTTTTTTGTTTCCCCTACTCATCTTTTCTGACTGTTTTTCACTAGTTTTTGCATTTGGCTAGGGTCAGTGTCAGTAATGGTAGCATGAGGCGATGCCTGGACCCTACAGAGGTTGCACAGGCAGTCCAACTCCTCCAGGATGGCACATCAATACGTGCCATTGCCAGAAGGTTTGTTGTGTCTCCCAGTACAGTCTCGAGCATGGATGAGATTCCAGGAGACAGGCAGTTACTCTAGGAGAGTTGGACAGTTGGCCATAGAAGGTCCTTGACCCATCAGCAGGAACAGTATCTGCTCCTTTGTGCAAGGAGGAAAAGGATGAGCACTGCCAGAGCCCTACAAAATGACCTCCAGCAGGCCACTGGTTTGAATGTCTCTGACCAATCAGAAACAGACTTCATGAGGGTGTCATGAGGGCCTGACGTCGTCTAGTGGGCCCTGTGCTCACGGCCGAACAGCATAGAGCTGGATTGGCATTTGCCACTGTACACCAGAATTGGCAGGTCCGCCACTGGCACCCTGTGCTTTTCACAGATGAGAGCAGGTTCACTCTCAGCACATGTGACAAACGTGAAAGGGTCTGGAGAAGCCGTGGAGAATGTTATGCTGCCTGTAACATCATTCAGCATGACCGATTTTGTTGGTGGGTCAGTGATGGTCTGGAGAGGAATATCCATGGAGGGACGCACAGACCTCTACAAGCTAGACAATGGCACCCTGACTTCTATTAGGTATCGGGATGAAATCCTTGGACCCATTGTCAGACCCTACGCTGGTGAAGTGGGTCCTGAGTTCCTTCTGGTGCACAACAATGCCTGGCCTCATGTGGCAAGAGTATATAGGCAGTTCCTGGAGGAATTGATACCTTTGAATGGCCCCCACGCTCGCCTGACCTAAATCCAATAGAACCCTTCTGGGATATCATGTTTCGGTCCATCCTATGCCACCAGGTTGCCCCTCAGATGGTCCAGGAGCTCAGTAATGCCTTGGTCCAGACCTGGGAGGAAATACCCCAGGACACCATTCGTCATCTCAGTAGGAGCATGCACTGACATTGTCAGGCATGCATACAAGCACAAGGGGGTCATACAAACTACGGAGTACCATTTTGAGTTGCTGCTATGAAATTTCAGCAAAATGGAGTAGCCTGCTGCTTCGTTTTTTCACTTTGATTTTCGGGGTGTCTTTGAATTCATTCCTCTGTACGTTGATAATTTTCATTTCTATCAAACGATGGGGCATCCTTACGTTCCTAACACTTTTTTTTTTTTTTTTTAAGAACATTTATTGGGTTTTCACAGAACAAACAAGACAAGGTGGTGAGTGAACATATGACATTCACATGACCTCTTATCAACTTAGGAAGGTTATAGCATACATGTCTTCAATCACATATTATACTATATGAAGTTGCTAGAAAACATTTGTATGGCGTCAGGCTGGAAGATTTACACTCCCGAGCAGATGGGAAACAATGAGTGGAAAAGTGGTTAGAAGAAGGTGGGTGTAGGGGAAAAAGAGGTATTGACTGGTATAGACTATGATTTAGAGAAGAGGAGGTAATAGCATGAGTGAGCATGATTCTAAGGCTGGGTACGTGGGATGTTCGTAGATGTCAACTGATATCTGCCACCAACCTTCCGAGAAGAATAAGTAAATAAAAAACAAATAGGTAATCGGGGGCTAAATAAGAGTAGGAGAAGGGTGTATAGAGGGAGAGGTGTTGGAGCAGGAAAGAAAAAAAGAAGGGGGCTGCGAAGAGAGGGAGATCAGGACCAAAGATATGAGGAAGACAAAGGGGAGCAGGTGAGGTAGCCAAAGTTTAAGTTAAGATTTAGGAGATACGAAAGGAGGGGCAGGAAAGAAGAAAGGGAGGAGAAGAGAGCCTAAAGGAGAGGGCAGATATTACCAGGGGACCCCAGTGATCTGGAGAGGGATGCAGGAAAGGTAGAGTAGAAGGTAGGCAAGTTGGAGATGAGTTCAGGAAAGAGAGTGGTGAATTGATTGGGAGCAAAGTTACAAGAGAGCAGAAATCAGAGATTAGTGGGTCCGGGTTCCACCAAGGACGTTGCAAGAGGGGTGTACAGCTCCAGTTGACTGGTATAGACCTATGGCGTGGGTTGAGAGTCAAGGTTCAGTTGACCCAATGTCAGGAGTCATAGCGATAAAACAAGTCAAAGATGGAGACGAAGAAAGTAGTGGAGGGAGGGAAAGAAGAGAAGCAGGTAAAGAAGGGAAGCTACACAACAATATCATATCAATATATCAGGGTTTGCAAATAAAAGAAAAAAAATTGCAGAATATTGTGAGACAGGCACCATTGCTACCTGTCATGTGAGAGGTTTCATGAATCGACTTAAGACGCTAGAATCCTGGAGAAAGAATGCTTGCTGTTGTGTAGAGAGAGATCCTGTAGTGTAGGACCTCCACTTTCAAAGATATTGCCCCTCTTTGGATTTGGATGGAGAGGTGATTAGGTTAAGCCTGTCAAGGCGTAATAGGAAGTTTAGATCATGTTTTATGTCCGTTAGAGTTGGGGGACAATTGGAGGCCCATTTCTTAAGGATGGCCCTTCTTGCTGTCAAAAGACAAGTAGATATCCAAGGCTTATGGTTTCTGAGGGCTGGTAGTTGAGAGGCAGAGGATTTTGTAACTGCTTGTTCCATGTAGCTTAAGAGAAGAAGTAGTGGATCGAGGATCAATTGGAGGTGGTGATGAAGGGTATGAAGTTGATCACTTGCTTCCAGAAAGTAGATATAGCAGAGCAGAGCCAAAGTCTATGGCGTAGAGAAGGTTTGTGGCTACCATAAAGAGGGAATGTGGACAGAGCCAAGTAAGTTCTCGAATAGAGACAGGGCAATTAAGCACGGTGTAGGATCTTCAGCTGTTGTTCACGCCAGAATTCATTGAGGTTAAAGGCACATGTGGTGGTGAAGTTAGTCTGCTGAAAATGTGTTGTCGAAGTCCTTGATCCAAGATTTCACAGAGTTGGATGACTCCAGTGGTTTTGTGTATAGAAGATTTAGAGGTCTATATATGTTTGAATATTTTGTAGTTTCGAGAGTTTGCCAGAACATTGATTAAAGTCGTACGGAATTTAGTGGGTTTGAGTGGTGCAACGGAGTCGACAAAGTTCCTTATTTGTGTACATAGAAAAAATGGTGTGAGGGTAAGTTATAGGCTTGTAGGAGGTGGTGAAGAGGCTTTGGGGAACCCGTAGAGGTATCATATAGGTGCTGTATCAAAGTTAAATCTTGTGCAAACCAAATTTCATAGGCTGCATGAGATTGCGGAGGATAGAGGGATTGTGATGAATAGGAAGAAAACGAGAGATCCTCAGAGAGAACCCCAACTTATGTCTGACTTCTCGCCATGTAACAAGGGTATCGCGAATAAGCGAATTGTGTTTTAGATGGGGTGGGAGAGAATATTTGAATGCAGAAGGGCCATGAGATCGTAGGGATATGCTATAGCAGACTCAATGAGATGGTTGGAGTACTTGGAGGATCGGGTAAGCTAGTCTAGGCAGATACGAAGCAGGCAAGAAAGGTTGTATACACGTGCGTTTGGAAGGCCAAAGCCACCTTTACTTTGCAGTAGAAATAATTTAGAAAGTGCTATGCGTGGGCGTTTGCCCTTCCAGGGAAATTTGGAAATTGCCCGGTTTAACTTTGTCTCTGTGCTTCAGGTGGAGGGGTATAGTCTGGAGTGGATAGAGAAGTTTCAGGAAGCTCACCATCTTGAACAGATGTGATCTGCCCAAGAGTGAGAGCGGTAGATCCTTCCACATCTCCAATAATTTTGTTGATCGTGGGCGTAAGGTTAAGCGTGTATAGAGATGATGCTAGTTTTCCTATTTTTTATGCCTAAGTATGTGATGTGCTTAGTTGCTATTTTAAATGTCGAATTTGAGACCACACGGAGGGGTGGGCATGAAATAGTGGCAGAACCTCACTCTTAGAAAAATTTATACGAAGGCCTGAGCAGAGGCGGAAAGCTGAGAAGACATCTTGAATGTATGGCAGGTCGACAGATGGGTTTGAAGTGAAAATTAAAATATCATCCGTGAACAAGGATATTCGCAATTCTTGTTAACCATTTGTAATTCCATGAAGGTCAGAGTGGAGCAGAAAAAAGCATGCTAGAGGTTCCAGGGCCAGGTTGAAGAGTAAGGGAGTTAACGGGCATCCCTGTCTGGTGCCCTTGTGAAGTCTAATGGGGTTGGATATGTGGCCTGCCGCTAAGACATGGGCTGTTGGTGATTGATATTGTCGAAGGCCTTTTCAGTGTCTAGTGAGATAATTGCTGCATCACGGGGTTCAGCTATTTGCTGCCTGATTCAGGGCCGATATTACCTTACGAATATTTGAGGTGGCCAAGCGGCCCTGAACGAAACCTGCTTGTGAAGGGTGCATGAGAGTGGGTAATATAGTGGCTAATCGAGAAGCAATGATTTTTGATAAAAGTTTTGCATTTAGGTTCAGGAGGGATATTGGCCGATATGATCCAGGGTCTGTCGGATCTTTATCTTTTTTGGCTATCAATTTAATGTGTGCTTGTAATCCAGTGGGGAGGTACGCCCCCTCCGGGATTGACTGGAATACTGACTGTAAGGTAGGGGAAAGGGTGTCCGCCATGAGTTTATAAAATTCGGCTGTATAGCCATCAGGCCCTGGGGCTTCTGCTGTTCGTAAGGGATTCGCTGGCTACTAAGATGTCTGATTGAGATATTGGGACGTTCAGGGAATGTACACGGTTGGATCTAGATGCGGTAGTGAAATGTGGTCTAAAAAGGAGGTCGGTCCGGGTAATATCTTTGGATCAGAATCATATAGCTTCCGGAAGAAATTTTCTACAATGGATATAATCTCATTAGATTTGCTTTTCACTAGTCCCTGTGGGTCCCTCAAGGACGCAAAGAGGGTGGGTATAAAAGGTTTTTGACATAGTCATGCTAATAGCTTGCTTGGCTTGTTGCCAAATTTTTGAAAGTTTAGGTCGTTATGGGATTGGTATAGTGCCTCTTGAGCTGCTGCCCGTGTGTCAAATTGTTGTTTAGTGTCAGTCCAAGCTTTCCTATTTTCGTGCGAGTTAAGGTTCGCCAAGTCTTTCTGTGTCTGCCTTAGAAGGTGGCTTGCCTCTGTATTTTTTTGGAGAATGTTTTTCTTGTAGGTGGAGGTGAAAGCGGTGATTCTACTGAGAAGCACCGCCTTGCCCGTTTCCCAAAAGAGGTTTGGATTTGATTGGTGGGCTGCGTTTGTTTCGCAGAACTCAGACCAGGTTTTGTGGAGAGCCTGGAATAGGTCCTGATTATTGGCCAAGAAAGATGGGAAATGCCATGTCTGTGGGTGTTGGTTGAGTTGTGAGTAATGCAGAGTTAGAGAAATCGGGGAGTGTTCAGAAATTACAATGTCATGAACATTGGATTCCGTGATTTTTTTTGTAGTAGAACGGGATTAGACAAAAAGGTAATCAATTCTGGATAGAGTATGGTGGACAGGGGAGAAAAAGGAAAAGTCCCTTCCTTCTGGATGGGCTAGACGCCAAACGTCCGTGAGTTGTAGGGCCTCAGCAAAAGTGCTCAGTAACGTGTGTGGTGAAGGCTGAGTGGTGGGAGGTGGGCGGGTTAAATTAAGCGATTTTGATTTGTGCTCCTGTATGTTCATACACGAGTTGAAATTTCCTCCCAGGATAAGTGGGAGGTGCATGTAGTTTGAGATTTTAGAGGATAGATCTTGGAAAAATTGCTTGGACAGGGAGTTTGAGGCATAAATGTTGATGAGGGCCAGGGATTAGGAGCCTAGTTTAATGTGCACAGCAACACAGCGTCTCTCATCGTCTGCCTCTAGCAAAGCGATGTCAGGAGAGAGTCGTTAATGAATGAATGAGAATAAGTACTCCAGCTTTGTGGTTAATTGAAGGCGAGCCCAGCACCTGACCTACCCATCAGTTTTTCATGCGTACAAAATCGGATTGAGTTAAGTGTGTTTCTTGAAAAAAAGCGATGTCTGCTTTCAGACGCTTAAGGTGTCGAAGAATGGCCATACGTTTATGAGGCGATCTCAGGCCCTTGACACTCCATGAGACTATGCATGTCATGATAGCATGGTTATGAGGTTGATTGTGTAAGATTGTAATCTTTCCCAATATGATATTGGCTTGGTGAACTCCTCACCATTATCCAGATTCTCTTGGTGTAGTGTATGAAGCTGGGGTGTCTCCGGGTAGCAGGAGGGGAGAGAGTAGAGAAAAGGGGGAGGGGGGAGAGTAGGCAAAAATAACAATAAACTTCAAAGGCATTTTGAACTTCACATTATTCCGCATGATACCTCCAAACTTTGACCAGCATAACTGGGGTCGATAGGGTTTGGAACCTGCAGCAAGGGATTATATATCCATAAGCAAGGAATGGAGGGAACCCCGAAATCATTATGGTATAGCAGTGAGGAAGGGGTCAGTAATCCCTAGTATCGGCATCGGTACAGTGGTCAAAGGATGATATTGGCATAACATACAAAAACATTAACTGAGAGCCAGAGGCCCTGATAGCTTTGTGAGCATAACAGCACGTAGATAACATTAAAGTACAATAGAGAACAACGCAGGGCAGTATATCCAAGTAGGCAGGTGATCGGGTGAGGTGAAAGTCACTTGTGTTGTGAACCTATTCACCATTGGGTGGTGAGGGAGCAGGAAATAAAAGGAGAACACTGAATGGGGGGGGGGGTTGAGGATTCCGTCAGGGTGGTCTTTGTTTGGCCATAGTAAAGTTGACGCGTTACCTCTTTGGTGGGTCTTTTGGCAGACTGTGCTGGTCTCTTGCGCCTGGGTCTCGGGGTGCATTGTGTGGATTTAGAGGGCCCACAATATTAGATAAATTGGCTTGCAGGTACTGGAGGGCTTTCTCTGGGTGCATGAAAGATTTAGATTCCCCTGTGGGCATCATGAAGCGGAGTGTAGCAGGGTATGCGAGGGTGAATTTGATCCCTTTTTGGTATAGTGCAGCGCATATTTGCTGGAACGCTTTTCGTTTGCAGGAGACTTCCTGAGAGTAGTCAGCAAATAGTAGCCTGTGGCTCTCTAGTTGTAAAGAGCGTGAATTGCGAAATGAATTTAGGATAGCAACGCGGTCAACATAGTTAAGATATTTGACGATTATAGAGCGCGGCGTGCGTCTATCATTTGAAGGCGCCACATGGTGGTGCGCTCTTTCAACAAGGTGACAAGATGCACAGTGGGAATGCGTGTAGAACAAATGTCGGGCAACGAACCTGAGTTGTAGGATTCTGAGAGGCCTACGACACGCAGGTTGTTCCTGCGCAAACGGTTCTTTAAGTCGTCAAGTTTGTCCAGGATGGTTTGCTGCATACGTTTAGAGTGTGAAACGCCGGCCTGCATAGCTTGAAATTCGTCCTCTAGATCAGAGAGGCATTATTCAGCTTCAGTTATGTTTGGCGTCATCTCCCAAGTCTTTTCTAAGTTGCTCTATACCCTGTGTTACTGCTCTGTCCACTGCCTGAGTAAAAGTGGGTAGTAATAAAGAAGCAACAGCCTGTGCAATCCTGTCGTATTGGTCCGTCCGACTAAGGATGTCAGCATGCCCCAGTGAATTTGTGGTGAGTGGCTGTGCTTCTGCCATACTTGCGCCAGTGTCTGTGTCCATGCTGCTGCTGTGTTGGATGTGATCAGCGGCCATCTTGGCTGCAGGAGGGGGAGAGCTGTTCCCCTGGGACCAGAGCTGGGTGGAGCCAGCAGCAGGTATCTGCCCATGCAGGGGGGATCAGGCGGGGGTTGGAGGGCACTTTTGTGCCGAATTGATAATTTCCCTAGTGCAGGGAGCCGGAGTTATATGTGGGTTTACCCGGAGCCGCGGGTCCTGCTTCTAGGCCATGCGGCCCCGGAACCAAAAGTATATGTTCCTAACACTTTACCTAGTCCATATTTAGTATAGATATCCAGCATGATATTTTTCCTCATTGAGATCTGATGTATTTCAAGGTGTTCCTTTTAATTTTTTTTTTTGAGCAGTGTATATACCTGGGAACTACAGACCAGTCAGCCTAACATTAAAAGTATGTATGCTATTGGAGGGGATTCAAGGAGAGGAGTGAAAGCCACTTCACACTGGAAATTGTAAAAAACAGTGGTGAATACTACCAAAAGAAAGCTCTATATGTGTGAAAAAAATTATATAAATTTCATTTTGGTACAGTGTTGCATTACTGCACAATTACCAGTTAAAGGGGTGCAGTATTGAATAGCAAAAAATGGCCTGGTCGTGAAGGGGTGAATTCTTCCAGAACTAAAGTGGATAATTTACAAATTAAGGTCTGTTGGCATGGATGATAATGTATGTGCCTGGATAGAAAACTGATTACAGGGGTGCATACAAAAGTTGGTGATAAATAGCCTGGAGTGAGTGGGGTACCCCAAGGCTCTGTCCGTGGACCAATTCTCTTTAACCACTTGCCTACCGGGCACTTATACCCCCTTAGTGCCCAGGCCAATTTTCAGCTTTCGGCGCTGTTGCACTTTGACAATTGTGCAGTCATGCAACATTGTACCCATATGAAATTTTTATCATTTTTTTCACACAAATAGAGCTTTCTTTTGGTGGTATTTAATCGCCACTGGGTGTTTTATTTTTTGTGCAATAAACAAAAAAAAGCAAAAAAAATTGAAACAAAAAGTTTTTCTTTGTTTCTATTATAATATATTATTATATTATTATTATTATAATAATAATATTTAGCAAACAGGTCATTTTTCTTCACTGAAGTACATTGATGAGGCTGCACTGATGAGTCGGCAGTGGTGGGTATTGATGAGGAGATACTGATGATGCTGCATTGATAGGTGGCACTGATGGGTGACACTGACTACAAGCACTGACTGGCAGCACTGATAGGTGACACTGATGGGAGGCACTGGTGGGCAGCACTGCAGGGCACTGATCAGCAGTGCCGATCTCCTCTGAGAGCTGACGGTTATCGGCAGTACTGTATTTACTGCATGAATTGCTGTGTCATTAGACACAGCTGATCACGTGGTAAAAGTCTGCTGTGATTGGCCTTTTACCTCATCACGTGACCTGTAGGACACAGTGATCACAGAAATTGCCGTGTTCTGGGAGGACGTCATATGATGCCCTCCCAGAACTGGTTAACCGCGCTGTAGCTGGCATTCGGCTATAGTGTGATTACCAAGTGTTTACATTATTCATAAATGATATAGAGGTTGGTATAAATAGTTAAATCTCACTGTTTGCTGATGATGCAAAGCTAAGTAGGGTATATTAACCTAATGTTGAAAAACCCTAAAGTGATGCACTTTACTAAAAATATGAACAAAATTTACTCACTAGGGGGAAAACCTCAGGGGCGGACTCCAGGATGGAAAAAGATCTGGAGATCTAAGTTGATCACCGGTTCAGCAAAAGCCTACAATGCCAAGGTGCCACAAGCAGAATATTAGCATACATTAAAAATGGTATTTACTCAAGAGAGTAACCGCCTCCCGCCCCCCATATAAGGAAATGACGGTAGCAAGGTGGTTCTCTCGGTCTGGGAGGACGTCATATGATGTCCTCCAACTCTAACCATGCGTGCACGCCCCTGCAGTGTGGCGATCAGTGGTGCAGTGTGTCCCTGGAACACAGCGGATCAACGGAAAGAGCTGATGACATCGGCTCTGTCATGTGATCAGCTGTGTCCAATCACAACTGATCTCATGTAAATAAGGAAATGCCGATTATCGGCATTCCTCTCCTCACCAGCTGTCACACTGACAGCTCATGAGGAGAGGAGAGCTGGTAATCGGCATTACTAAGAGGGGACATGTACACTAATCATCAGAGCACTGATTAGTGTAGCCCCATCAGTGCCACCTGCCAATGCCACATATCAGTGCCTACCAGTGCACATCAATGTCACATATCAGTGCCCATCTGAGCTGCCTTTCAGTGCCACCTATCAGTGCCATATATGAGTGCTGCCTTTCTAAGCACATCAGTGCCCATCACTGTAGCCTCGTTAGTTTCTGTAAATTTTGTAAATAAGTGATTTTTCTCCTTCACTGATGTGCGCTAAGAAACTTTTTTTTCTTTAAATTTTATTCAGTTGTTTTTGGTTTGTTTAGCAAAAAATAAAAACACAGAGGTGATTAAATACCACCAAATGAAAGCTCTATCTGTCTAAAAAAAAAAATTAATAAAAATTTCATATGGATATAATGTTGCATGACTGCATAATTGTCATTCAAAGCTGAAAATTGGCCTGGGCAGGAAGGGGGTATAAGTGCCCGACAGGCAAGTGGTTAAACTATAATTCTACCACCTTACCTTATGCTCCTGGAGTGAGTCCATTCTAGGACAAAAAGCTAATAAGAGGATCTCTGGTAAGAGGAATGACTACAAGAATTATATTTATTCTGCCTGAAGAAGAGACGCTTAAAAGGAGATATGATTGTGATATACAAATATCTCAGTGGTGATTCTACCATAGGAAGAAAACTATCCAGTCTCACGTGTCATCTGACCCAAACTATGAAAAAACTCTCATTCCATGCTATATAACAGGGTGTGCATACTCCCAAAGCCACTGAAGCATTCATTTTGTGTAGAGTGAAATATACAGTGCATCCAGAAAGTATTCACAGAGCTTAACTTTTGCCACATTTTGTTATGTTACAGCCTTATTCCAAAATTGATTAAATTAATTTTTTTCCCTCAACATTCTACAAACAAAACCCATAAAGACAACGTGAAGCAAGTACGATTTGAAGTCTTAGCAATTTATTAAAAGAAAAAACTAAAAAAAAAAAAATATGTACATAAGTATTCACAGCCTTTGCCATGACAATCAAAATTGAGCTCAGGTGCATCCTGTTCCCACTGATCATCCTTGTAGACGTTTGGAACCATCAGGAATCCTAGAGCGGGCTGTCTGTCCAAAATGAGCGATCGAGGGAGAAGGGCCTTAGCCAGGGAGGTAACCAAGCACCCGATGGTCACTCTGAAAGAGCTCCAGCGTTTCTCTGTGGAGAGAGGAGAAATTTCCAGAAGAACAACCATCTCTACAGCACGCCACCAATCAGGCCTGTATGGTAGAGTGGTCAGACGAAAGCCACTCCTCAGTAAAAGGCAAATGGCAGCTCGCCTGGAGTTTGTCAAAAGGCACCTGAGGGACTCTCAGACCATGAAAAACAACTCTCTGGTCTGATGAAACAAAGATTGAACTCTTTGGCCTGAATGCCAAGCGTTATGTCTGGAGGAAATCAGGCACTGCTCACCACCTGGCCACTACCATCCCTACAGTCCATCCCTATAGTGAAGCATGTTGGTGGCAGAATCACGCTGTCGGGATTTTTTTCAGCTGCAAAAACTGGGAGACAGGATTGAAGAAAAGATGAATGTAGCAATGTACAGAGACATCCTTGATGAAAACCTCTGGACCTTAGCCTGGGGCGACGGATCATCTTTCAACAGGACAACAACCCTAAGCACACAGCCCACATAATAAAGGAGTGGCATCAGGCCAACTCTGTGAATGTCCTGGAGTGGCCCAGCCAGAGCCCAGACTTGAACCCGATTGAACATCTCTGAAGAAGAGATCTGAAAATGGCTGTGCACTGACACTCCACATCCAACCTGATGGAGCTTGAGAGGTACTGCAAAGAAGAATGGGAGAAATTGCCCAAAAAATAGGTGTGCCAAGCTAGTAGCATCATACTCAAAATGACTTGAGGCTGTAATTGGTGCTAAAGGTGCTTCAACAAAGTCTTGCGTAAAGGCTGTGAATACATATGTTTTCTTTCATTTTTTATTTTTAATAAATTGCAAAGATTTCAAAACAAACTTCTTTCACATTGTCATTATGGGGTATTGTTTGTAGAATGTTGAGGAAGCATCTAAGTTGTCAGTTCCTCAAAGACTGGCTTCCTCGACGGCGGTGACCAGCTCATCTTTGGACAGGCCCCTGCAGATCAGACCTAGGTCCTGGGTACTTTCTTCCAAACTGGCCATAGTCCTATTCTTGTATTCGCCACCCCAGGTTAGATCCAGCATTGGGGGGGTGGGGGCTGTTGCTCTCCATTGTAGTCTTCTGCAGTCTGATCCCACCGCTTCCAACCAGTTTGTGATAGAGGTGTCGGTGGGACAAAACATACTTAGAAAGTAGGAGTACACATGAGGCTTTTATAGAAAGGCAAGCAAAGAGTTAAGTCAGTAACACAGGACTTGGCCCACAGCTAGGAGGATAGAGTCTGGCAGGCAAAGGGTCAATCTGCACATAGGAACTGGGCACACAGCAAGGTTGGCAGAGTTCTGGTAGGCAAAGGGTTAATCTGCATATAGGAACTGGGCACACTGCAAGGATGGCAGAGTTTTGGAAGGCAAAGGGTTAATCCCAACACAGGGACTGAGCACACAGCAAGGATGGCAGAGTTCTGGTAGGCAAATGGTTAATTCCCACATGGACTGGGCACACAGCAAGGCTGGCATAGTTCTGGTAGGCAAAGGGCTAATCTGTGCCCAGCAGGGGTGGCAGAGTTCTGGTAGGCAAAGGGTTAATCTGCACAGGACTGGGCAAACAGCCGGGATGGACAGAGATCCAGCACAACAGAGCAAAGTGCTTGGCACAGGGTTGGACACACAGCAGCAAAGGTGAGCAGCACTTAGGCACATCAGGGGTTAAATGACTCACCAGCCAGCACATCCAGACAGGGGAATCCTGAGGCTTATAGGTGAGGCTGACCTCTGCAGCTCAATATGTTTAGGGGGTAGAGGAAAAGGAAGAATGACTTGCCTTAAAGCCCTGCTCCAGAAATGGTTCTCTGCTCCCTGACATTTCAGACTGTGAGCAGGCCCCTCAGTGTCATTGTGTACAATGCAGGGCTAGAAACCCTGCATTATAGGTGAAGGGGGCAAGTAGGAAGTGCAGTTTAGAGAAAAGGCTGTAGGAATCCAGTCACACCGATAGGGGGAGCCAGCAGGATAAGGTAAATATTACTCTTTATTCCTCCTGCTGCAGGCTTATCGTAGGGTGACTAGACAGTCCCTGTTATAGGGGGCTGTCACCAGGAAAAAATGTCCCAGATGTCATCCCTGGTTAAAAGAATGTGTCCTCGATTTCTTTCCAGCTTTAAGAATTGCATCTGTACTCGGTCAAGGTAACTGCAGGGTAAACCTACATTTCTGTGTTTGGCCTGGAGCAGGCAGAGGGAGGGAAGGGGTAGGTCTGCTTGTGACTGGGTCTGGGGTTATTGATGATGTTGTATGCCAATATTACTAGGTCTTTCCAGTTTCTCTCCTCATGGCTTGTGCAGACTTTGTCACAGGAAGTAGGGATGCAGATTATTTGCTGCCTTGCTCTTGCTTGTGACTGTGGCCTGCAGTACACATCAGGACCTGCACTGTTGACACAGAGCACAGTAGGCTGTTATTAACCACTTGTTCTCCAGAGGATATACCCCACTTCCTGACCAGGCCTTTTTTTGCTATTTGGCATTGCACTGTTTCAACTGGTAATTGCGCGGTCCTGCAATGCTGTACCCAAACAAAATTTATGTCCTATCTCTCGCACAGATAGAGCTTTCAGTGGTATTTGATCACCTATGCGCTTTTTATTTTTCACATTATAAACAAAAAAATACCGAAAATTTTTTAAAAACACAATATTTTTACTTTCGGCTATAAAAAATATATAGCAAACTCAGTTAGTCATAAATTTAGGCCAAAATATATTCTACTACATGTTTTTGGTAAAAAAAAAAATCCCAGTAAGTGTATATTGATTGCTTTGTGAAAGTTATAGCAGCTACAAACTGTTGTATAGATAATGGAATTTACACAGCTTTTACTTTGACTGCTCATCACATTTCTTGAGGTGCTAAAATACCAGGACTGTACAAACACCCCCAAATGACCCCTTTTTGGAAAGTAGAAACCCTAAGCTATCTGCTGAGAGGCATGTTGAGTCCATGGAAGATTTTTTTTTTTTTTTCCATAAATTTTTCGAAAATGACAAACTTTTTTTTTTTTTTACTCAAAAGTTGCCACTTTAATGATATATTGCTCACACAAGCCATGGGTATATGTGGAATTACACGCCAAAATACATTCTGCTACTTCTACTGAGTATGGGGATACCACGTACCCGAGACTTTTTGGGAGCCTAGCCACATACAGGAGCCTGGAATCTAATAACCACTTTGAAAGCCTGAAGGTGTGTAACTTCCCAATTTCACTTCCTCGCTATCAGTTTCAGAGGCCCTGAAATGCCAGGATAGCGCCCCCCCACCCCTTTTTATTTTTTGGAAAGTAAACGCCCAAAGCAATTTCTTTGCAGGAATGCCATTCAGCTGCAGCACCGACTTGTTTATTTTGACAGCAACAGGGTCTTGCTCTCATAATATACATAAGTAGGTGTGGAGTGCTGTTGGATGAGATTTTTCAGTGCTGGTTTTTAAATGCAATTGCCGGCTTTTTTTCTCCACTATAGCTCAGAGAATCAACTGTCACTTTCCGAGCTAAAATATACAAAGTTTCTTTCCCGAACTGAAAGAAAAGAGTTTCATTCATTCATTCTCTGAGCTATAGTGGGGAAAAAAAAAAAACTGCGTTTGCATTTAAAAACCATTATGTACATAGAGTGACAGCCAATGAGGGAGCCTTTCTGTATACACTGCTCCTCTCCTACCCCCTCCTTGCACACACTGCCCCCCCTCCGAAGATAACTTGTCACTGATTTTATTGCCACAAGTTTAAAATACAATATATACATGTAGCAAAAAAAAAAAAAAAAATTGAAAATTGGAGCTTCCCCACCCCCACAGACATTTTGGGTCGATTTTCAGCCACATGAATGCTGAATTTTTGTTATGTTTCAGAACCAAAATTTTCATTTCAGTGCACCACTAATTAATATTATGACAATGTAATTATGTGATTGCATATCGACCAGGAGCCACAACCCACTGTGTCCTGTGGACAGTGCAGTTGCGGGAGCGGCACTTGCACCAAGCGATGTACAGGTACGTCAACCTGTAGCTGCTGGTCAGGTAAGTGGTGGTAGTTAGAACTACCTGAATTGGCTGCACATGGCAGTAATGTTGCCAAAAGTGGCACAAATGTCTGAATTAGGCACAGGTAGTTCTTAGGGAAACTACAACCAGAAACCGGTCATTACGGACCTTTACTGAATTCACCAGATTATATGCTAAAAGGTATGTCACCACATTAATACTAAACTTCTGAATGTACAGTAAAGTTGTGCACAGATAATTCATATTCCTAGAAAACTTGCAAAAACAAACAACCCACAGGGATGCAACATAACTATAAACTGGCCAACTGCATTAAAGTGATCCCTCCTGTGCAAAAAGCCCAAAAGGGTCCAAGCACCCATGTTAACTTTAGTGCAAACATTTACAAGAACAAAATATGGTCCAAATGCAGCCCCAGACAGAACCTTGCTGTACTGCTAGACACAGTGCAACATTATGCTGCTAGGTGCAATTGTGTGAATGGGCCTGCCATCTTCTTTATTGCTGCATACAGAACTATATTTACATTTTTTTTTAGTCTCTGTTAAGTCCCAAATTTTACCTGGGAGGTGCTCAACCTTTTCCCAACAAATGAAATCAGCAAACATCTAGCATCACTTGTGTATTAAAAAAACAAAAAAAAACCCCACACCATCTTAGAAGTTTTTGAAAGTTTATTATGTAAATTAAGCACGGAATATTTTTAGTTCTCCTTTTCTTGCACAGTCTTTGTGCCACGCAGACGTCCAGTACGACGAGCAGCAATAAGACCGACTTTGCGACCAGCTGGAGCATCTCTCCTGATAGTTGAAGGTTTGCCAATGTGCTGATGGTTACCACCACCGAAGGGATGTTCTACAGGCTGCAAAGAAGAGGTAAAAGGTCAGTAAATGTATAGGTTGATTTCTATAATGCCCTTCAAAGTTACAGGACATACATTATTCAGTAAGTGGATATGAGGTTAAGTTCCAGGCATTACCACAGCGCATCAAGTGTTTGTACACTGCTCCAAAAAATTAAAGAAACTTTGAAAACATCAGATTTCAATGAGGAAAAATATCATGCTGATATGGACTGGGTAATGTGTTAGGAACGCAAGGATGCCCCATCGTTTGAATTCAGTCCTCTGTAGGGTGATAATTTTCTTTTCCATCAAAGACAAGGTGAAAAAATGATGTAGCAGGCTAGCCAAAATGGTACTCAGTGGTTTGTATGGCCCCCACGTGCTTGTATGCATGCATGAGAACGTCGGGGCATGCTCCTAATGAGATGACGGATGGTGTCCTGGGATATTTCCTCCCAGATCTGGACCAGGGCATCACTAAGCTCTTGGACAGTCTGAGGTGCAACCTGGTGACGTCGGATGGACCAAAACATGATCTCAGTTGTGTTCTATTAGATTTAGGCGAACATGGGGCCATTCAATGGTATCAATTCCTTCATCAAGGAACTGCCAACATACTCAGCACATGAGGCCGGGCATTGTCGTGCACCAGGAGGCACCCAGGACCCATTGCACCAGCATATGGTCTGACAATGAGTCCAAGGATTTCATCCAGATACCTAATGGCAGTCAGGGTGACATTGTCTAGCCTGTAGAGGTCTGTGCGTCCCTCCCTGCATATGCCTCCCCAGACTATCACCAAAATGGTCAAGCTAAATGTTACAGGCAGCATAACGTTCTCCACAGCTTCTCCAGACCCTTTCACATCTGCTCAGGGTGAACCTGCTCTCATCTGTGAAAAGCACAGGGCGCCAGTGGTGGACCTGCCAATTCTGGTGTTGAATGGTAAATGCCAATCCAGCTCTATGGTGCCAGGCAGTGAGCACAGGGCCCACTAGAGGACGTCGGGCCCTCAAGCCACCCTCATGAAGTCTGTTTGGTCAGAGACATTCACACCAATGGCCTGCTGGATGTCATTTTGTAGGGCTCTGGCAGTGCTCATCCTGTACCTCCTTGCACAAAGGAGCAGATACCGGTCCTGCTGATAGGTTAAGGACCTTCTACAGTCCTATCCAGCCCTCCTAGAGTAACTGCCTGTCTCCTAGAATCTCCTCCATGCTCTTGAGACTGTGTTGGGAGACACAGCAAACCTTCTCCAGGATGGCACATCAATACATGCCATTGCCAGGAGTTGGACTGCCTGTGCAACCTCTGTAGGGTCCAGGTATCGCCTCATGCTACCAGTAGTGACACTGACCCTAGCCAAATGCATAACTAGTGAAAAACAGTAACGTCAAGAGGAGTAGGGGAAAAAAAAAATGTCAGTGGCCTCCACCTGTAAAACCATTCCTGTTTTGGGGGTCATCTCATTGTTGCACATCTAGTGTACCTGTTGTGAATTTCAATAACATCAAAAGCAGCTGAAACTGATTAACAATCCCCTCTGCTACTTAACTGACCAGATCAATATCCCAGGAGTTTAAATGATTTGATGCTATACTCTGATTAAAAAGTGTTCCTTTCATTTTTTTGAGCAGTGTATATTCAAGCTAAAAAGTAAATGTTAAAGACATTCTTAATGTAGAACTTTGCCCAGTTATGGTGGCAAAGCAGTCAGTATGTTTCACCATTGTGTACAATCTTTGTGGTGACAGTTATGCACATTGCAGGTATATACAGAATTGCAAAGTTGGAAAACAACCCAAGGATGTTTCCTGTCTCATCCATTAAAAAAAAAAAAGTTTTGAGATGGGAGGAGTAAAAATACTTCAGTTTTAAAAAGGCCTTGCCATTATTCAGAGAATTATGTTGCTTTGGTGAAGGTTTACACTGTCATTGCTACAAGTCCTACTGCACTTAAGCCACAGAATGTCCAGATTGCATACAGAAAAATGCCAAAAGACAATAATAGATGTATGCAAGAGGATTCTGTATTTGAGACAGAAATCTGTGCTAAATGTTGGAAGTTCTCTGTTCACAGCTGGCCACTATAAGCATTTTCAAGGCTTTGGAATTATGAGAACAAACTGTCTTCTGGATCTGTGGTTCTGAAAACACAAAAAAGAAAAGAAAACTGGTTGCCAAGGTGATTAGAGTTTCCTGGGGACTGGGAATTCCTATTTTTTGGCAGCGGCCATTGTACTGCTAACAGGCTATTGCATTCAGCAGGACCCACAGCTCCTGAACACAGTATTAGCGTCTGTATCTTATTGAATGCAGTCACTATTCAGCTCAGAATTTTCATTGCAGCTTCAGGAAAAAAAAAAAAAATATATCACTTGAACCAAGTGGTGGTGCCGTCAACAGGGCCACCCAGAGTTTGAGTTTTACCAAAATTTGAACAGTTTGAGCAGTTCAAGTCAAAGTGTGTACACACACTCTTCGGCAAAAGCAGTGGCTGCCTAGATTCCAAATAAGGCGTGGAAAATGATCAGTGACCTAGGACTGCAATCTGGGGGATGGTGGACCTTGAGTGAACGCTGTGAGCTAGAGGTAACAGTTCAAGCATAGCAGCACGTGTATCTAGAGGCTAGTGGAAAATTAATTGAACCGGATGTCTTAATATAATTGTACTGACTGATGCAGCATGTCTACACCAGGTTTTTACTGCAATGCTCTAGCTGCAGGATTAAGCCCTAACCAAAAGACTATCCACATTGGTCACAATCACAGTAGCTTTGTGTAAACCCTGCAGAGATCCTCTACTACGCAGGTGATGAAAGAGCTACATGACTGTTAGCAAGGGGTGGGGATGGGAGATTACAGTTACTATAAAGGGGCAAGAGCTGCACTAGTTATTTTTTTTTTTTTGCACTATACAGCACTGCGCTGTAACTGACAATTGCGCAGTCATGCAACACTGTACACAAATTAACATTTATATAATTCTTTCCACACAAAAAGAGCCTTTTTTGGTGTTATTTGATCACCAGGTCTGTTTTACTTTTGTGCTATAAATGGAAATACACATACATACATACACAAACACACACATATACACATACATACACAAACACACACATATATATATATACACAAACACACATATATATATATATATATATATATATATATATATATATATACATACACACACACACAGGAATTTTTATACTAGTAATGGCAGCCATGATCGATTCATAGTGGGACTGCAGCGGGCATTCTAACAGTCAGAACGTACCGCTGCTGACCTCTCCAGTGACACGAATAATGATACGGGGCAGGAAGGGGTTAGCATGTGGGGGCAATCAAAGGGTACTGTTTTGTGCTGTGTGCAGTTTTACTAGTTTACTAGGGGACGTGCTGCTTTCTACCTAGTCTCCCCACACACGCCACCGCTGACAGGAGAGATCTGTGTTTACACTCAGATCTCTCCCGTCGGCTGCTCCGTCAATTACAGAGTCCCGAATCGCTGGCAGGGCTCTGGTGATGAACATCTCTGGGAGCCAATGACAGTGCGGGTAGGGCTGCATACATGCCCCCTACCTGGAGATGTAAAATCACATATATGTTTACATGATTTTGCCCAGCGGGGCTGCCCTATAGCAGTAAAACTGCTATAGGGCAGCGGTTAATGCTGAATTAAACTTATTCAAGGGAGAAAGACTTGTGAATCAAAATCTTATCACACCTGGGAAAACGTCAAGGCGCACGCACGCACGCACACACACACACGCACACGCACACACACGTGAAAACCAAAATTTGATGGGTCAATCCAATGACATGACAACTTCTACATGCTGCTTTGTACAGGCAGAAGCCCTCTTCCTCTTAACCACAAGGCCCAAATATATTTTTTATGCATGTAATGTATAGCAAAAATGTGGGATTAGATAATAAAAACTTACATTCATAGCCACACCACGGACACGTGGCCAGCAGTTTCTCTTAGCCTTATACTTGTGGTACGCACGACCTGCCTTCAGGATGGGCTTATCAATACGTCCTCCACCAGCAACAACTCCTGCATTTAGAAGGCATTATCAAACCACTTGATAAGGGACACAGTTGTAATATATAATTAAGAACTAAGCTTATGTTTTAATGCAGCAAGGCTAAAATATTCTGGGTGGCCAACAGAGCTAAGGCACTCACCAACAATTGCTCGGTTTGCAGAAGAGATAACTTTCTTGGAGCCAGAGGGCAGCTTTACTCTGGTCTTCTTTGTTTCAGGATTGTGGGAGATGACTGTGGCATAATTGCCAGATGCACGAGCCAGCTTGCCACGATCACCTGGCTTCTCCTCTACACAACAAACAATAGTTCCTTCGGGCATGGTGCCAACAGGGAGGACATTACCAATATTGAGCTGAGCTAAAAGAAAAATAAACAAACAACATTAGGTAAGAAACAAGTTTATCAGCAAGAGATACAAGTATCATTCCAAAAAAATGGTTACATAAAGAGCAAACTCTTATCCAAGCTGCAGATTAAGCAGCAAAAAGAAACTGGATATTCACAGATTAGAAACATTAGAGATCTGCCATTGTCTGCCATTGGCAACCACTTGAAAATACTTTTGTCTATTTTAATCGATTGGTTTCAATAGTTGCTAACCTGGACCAAATATACAGTCGAGGGACATTTATGTACTTCTTTGCATACTTATTTCACGTCAATGAGTTGAACCCACTGGATCAGCATAACAGATAGTCATTACAAAAGGAAATATTAAGGATGGCAGCCTACATATTCTCTCACAACAGCCTTTTAACCATTAGCCGCCCGGCCAATGGCCGTTTGGCGGCTTCAAATGCGCTCCTGTATTCCGGGTGCACGCCATTTGGGGTGCTCCCGCACATGCGCAGTTTGCGCTAATGCAGAGCGGCGCAGTAGCGCGATCTGTCACCAGCCGTGCACCTCGGACACGGCCAATGACAGATCCGAGTACCGGCTCCCGTAGCTGGTACCATGTGACCTGCTGTGACCAATCACAGCAGGTCACATGATAGTTGTATACAATGGATGGCTTCATTCATGATGCCATCCATTGTATACTAGTGCCTAGCTGTGAATGGTCACAGCTAATTACATGCACATGTCATGTGATTAGCTGTGACAAAATCACAGCTAAGCACAAAAAAAAAAAAAAAAAAAAGCTGAATGAATCGATTTCATTCAGCTAAATGCTTGCTTATAGCAAAGTAATTCTTTGCTATAAGCAAACTGTGTAAAAAAAAAAAAAAAAAAATACTGATCACTTCCCCAAAGTAGTACAATGTTACTATGGTAACATTGTACTACTTTGGTCATAGTAAAATATGAAAAAAAATCTTAATAAAAATAAAACAAAAATATAATAAAAAATTAAATATAATAAAAAAATAAAAAAAAATATATGTATTTTTTTTTTCATACTGTCACCAGTCAGTGTCCCTGTTTACCACCATGCCAGTTATATGAAGACGCTGTACTGCACTGGTGACAGTATGTAAAAAAAAAAAAAAAAAAAAAAAAAAAAAAAAAAAAAAGTGAAAATAATTTTTTTAATTTTTTCATTTTCCAAAAAAATATGACAAAAAAATACAACTTCAAAAAACTCGCCATGCCTCTTATGAAGTACGTCGGACTGTCTACTCTGCAAAAAGGGGTCATTTGGGGATATCTGTACTATTCTGACATTCTTGGACCTCAAGAAATTAGATTGGCCGTCAGTACTTCAGGATTGATCAATTTTCAGATCTATACCATAGTTTGTGAACTCTATAACTTTCCTACAAACTAAAAAATACATCCTAATTTGGGTTATTTCCCCAAAGACATGTAGCAGAATACATCTCGGCCTAAATTTATGAAGAACAATTATTTATTTGTAAACTTTTATAACAGAAACAAAGACAAATTAGTTTTTTTCAAAATTTTTGGTCTTTTTTTGTTAATTTAGCAAAAAATAAAAACCCCAGCGGTGATTAAATACCACCAAAAGAAAGCTCTAGTTGTGTGAAGAAAATGATAAAATTTTAGTTTGGGTACAGTGTTGTATGACCGCGCAATTGTCATTCAAAGTGAGAGAGCGCTGAACCTGAAAAATGGCCTGGGCAGGAAGGTGTAAAATCACACAGTATTGAAACGGTTAAGCAAACTTATTTTGTCTTAAAAATCTTTGGAAATCAGTCCGTGAGACCACATTAGATATGTCAAAACAGAGATCCACATTCTTTTACAATTTACAGCGCTGTCATTTTCTGTAAACTGCAATGCAATATGCCCCCTAAAAATGTCATTTCCTCCTTTTTGGCATTCCCTGCAACAAAAATTTAATTTTTGGTGAGATATTCCCCAAAGGGAAATCCAGACTTAAGCTAGGTTCACACCTATGCAGTTTGCGTTTGACCCGTTTCTGCACCTGCATTTTGCAGTTTTAATTTTTTTTTCTTGTTGCAAGGCAGATTTAAAATGCAAAAAAAAAAACAAAAAAAACACACATTAAAAAAATGCACTACATGCTTTTCTGCAGCGTTCCAATTGAAGTCCATAGACACAAAAACGCAAATTTTGCATTAAAAAAAAGCCTGAACCTTACCAAAAAACGCACGAGATGTGAACGTGTCCCATAGGAATCATGTTAAATTGACTGTAGTGCGTTTCTGCAAAACGCTGCGGAGAAGGCTTAGATGTGAACTTGGGGTAAAGGGATGCAGACCCTGCAATTTTTCTCATTAGCGCCCTGCAGGTGCAGCAGATGATTGATATTTATAAAGTCACTCCCATACAGATTCACTCTGCACATGGACACAAACATCTATTTCTTCAAAATAAAAAAAAAAAAAAAGTAGGAATCTACAACAAAGTTTGTTAAAATCCTTGTACATTGATCACCCGGAGGGGGTGGGGGTGGGGCGATAACAAAAGTGGAGCTACTCTCTAATACTTTCACTGCCACAGAAAACCATTTAACCATTTGTGGCCAAACAACCACTTTACCTCCTGCCAGTTCTATTTCTGAATTATCACCAATTTATGTCTTAGCTCCAGATTAAAGTGTTACAGTGCACTGGATTTGAATGGCTGCCTTTTCTGTAGTCCTTTAAATGTTTCTAGGATGAAACAATGGCTAAATGGTTAGCACTTCCGCCTGGCTGTACTACGGTCGTTGGTTCGAATCCCAGCCACGGCACCACCTGCCTGGAGTTTGCATGTTCTCCTTGTGCCTGCGTGGGTTTCCTCCAGGTACTCCGGTTTCCTCCCACACTCCAAAGACATGCTGGTAGGTTAATTGAATCTTGTCTAATTTGGCCCTAATATGTGTATGTATGAATGTGAGTTAGAAATGCCATTTTACCTTTCTTGCCACAGTAGACAAACTGACCAGTATGGATACCCTCAGCTGCAATGAAAAGTTCAGTCCTCTTTTTGAACCTGTAAGGGTCACGGAAGGCAACTTTAGCAAGTGGAGCACCACGGCCAGGATCGTGGATAATGTCCTGTGGTAGAACAAGAACTTATTTTAATTACAGAAGTTAACATTTTTCCAACAGTTAGCAGAGAACTACTATTCAAATGCTTTTATTTATGACTAGATCTTCCTTGCACACCTTTCAGGAGTAACTATTATATTTTTTACATTTCAGGCAGAAGAACTCTGAAAAGTAGGTATTCAACATATTCTTTTACAGACACTGACATCTTCACTTCTGGGTGCGTCGATGTGTTCCTCACTGCGCTGTGATTACATCAGCCTGCCGATACATTCTCCCACAACCTAGAAGTGTTGAACAGCAGCATTGCTCATAGCTCTGCGAACATACTGACTTCCTGCCACCAGAAAAGACAACTAAAATAAAAAAAAACTTATTTTGCAGAGTTCATCTACTTGAAATTTTATCTTTGCAACAAGGTCACCACTGTAACAAAACCTGAAAAATGTACCCCTGTCTAATGACCAGACTGATTTCAATCAGGGGATTATAACTTTTTTCTTCAATAGCTATAAAATGCATAGGCACAATGGAAAGTAAATTCATAAAAAGCGTCTGAGACAACCTGTCTCAACTGGAACACAGCCAATCTGCTTTTAGATTTTCATTTTTCCAAGCTGCACAGAAAAAAATAAAAGCTAGATGATTGGTTGCTATGGGCAATGGCACCTGTTAAAACAGAACTCATCTCAGACACTTTTTATTAAATTCCCTCCAATGTGCTTTCAATATCAGTGTGATGGTGGTCAGAAGGCTTCAATCCCCCACCAGGCAAATGCATGGGCAAAGGGGAACTGTGCATTTTGCTCTGCCCTTCGACAGTAAAGACCAAAAGCAGACAATTGATAGACAAAGAATTGGTTTCATGCAATAATGTTAGGGGACTGCTCTCAAATGAAAGTGATCTCTACCCCAATTTATCAGACTATCGCCTACTCTGCTCATTTTTAGGCGATCTCTGAAAGCCTATCTCTTCAGGGAAGCCTATCCAGCCCTCAGCTAATGGAATCTTCTATTCTTCCAACCAGTCCATCCCCCACAGTTACCTTTTGTACCACCAGCCCCTCCCTCCTAGATTGTAAGCTCCAAGGAGCAGGGCCCTCCTATCCCTCTTGTATTGAACTGTATTGTTGCTGTATTGTCTCCCTTTATATTGTAAAGCGCTGAGCAAACTTTTGGCGCTATATAAATCCTGTATAATAATAATAATCACCAGGAGTCCAACTTGGTCACAGAGGGCACACAGTGCCCCCAAACATGTGTAAAACATTGTGGGCAACATTCACATGCGAGCTTCAGATATTGTACTTCCACAATTGCACATATTCCTAAATCCTTAAAAAAAAAAAAAAAAAGTCCTGCAAACCTTTGCCTTGGCACACAGACACACCAGAAATCAGGGCATACATCTACATAGAACGATCACTAAGAGCAGCGCTAGATAAATGGTACTCACTTTCACAATGCCCTTGATGTAGCCATGCCTTTCTGCGAAGTCGACAGCCCTGAGCTTAGCAGGTCCTTTCCTGTGCTTGACATGGGCTCTGAAAACAGACCCTGCACCTTTTCTCTGTCCCCTGATTACACGTCCCATGGTGCACTAAAAACAAAAATAGTTCAAAAGACATATTAAATGAGTTATTGGATATGTAAAACCAAAACACCCACAAAACTACAAAATGCTCCAAAACTTGTAGAAACTTTATTTACTAAACATACAACAGCTAACAGACATACTGCAGTTATAGTCTTTATACCATGTCAATTGTCTTCTTTCAGATGTTATGGAGGTTTCACAGCATGATTTCCACACAGCAACAATTCATGTAAACTTCCTACATCTTCAATGAGAAGACTTAGAGAAGTATGGGAATAGAAGAAAAAACACAACCCCCCCATAATGCAGCAGCGCTCCACCAGCTCTAAACCCGAGAAGTGAGCAATCACAACCGCTGATAGCCAAGTTCTCTGTTCGCTTGGAGCCGAGATTGGTGACTCTCAGTCACCACTCTCTGCTCTGCCCCTGACCACTGGGCTGGGGAGGGGGCAGGAGCCACGTGATGAGAGGCCAAGTCAGCTGCTGACCAAGCATCTGAGTGGATCCTGACAATATGGTCAAGATCCTTCCAGACCATGCAGCAGCTCTGCGACAACAGTGGGCTTTAGACCACTGCCGGCTGATTCTGGGTAACAGGAAAGCCAAAGTAAGTGCAATCTTGCGACCCATAAGTATGAAAGGTTCTGTGTATGGAGAGATCTGGAGTCTATTAGACCCCCAAAGCAGCTGATCAAACCAAAATCTGTTTGATCAGATGATTTACAAGCCAATAACTGTTTGTAAGCAACAAACTGACATTGGAAGGAACAAAATCCTTGTTGCTTCTGGCTTCTTAGGCTAGGTTCACACCTATGCAGGTTGCGATTGATGCATTTTTCTGGTGCATGCTGTTGTACAGTTTGCGGTTTTTCACATTTTTGGGATGTGTTCATGTTGCTAGAAGGTGTCTTGTCATGCAAGAAATGCAACAAAAACGCATGTATGTGCATTTTTTATGCATTTCCATTAAAGTCTAAGGAACCAAAAAAAAAAAAAAAAAACAATCTGGTGCAGGCAAAATGGTCCCTGACCGTTTCCTAAACATGCACACTTTATAGTACATTTAACATGATTTCCTATGAGTCGTGTGAAATGGACTGTACTGTATTTTTGAAAACTTACAAAACGCTAGAATTTAAAAACCTGCCCCCCTACATCACACGGGAGGGGAATATGCTGTACCTTCCTCCTCTCAGCAATACTGAGCTCCCCAATTGCTCAGGAGAGCCTGGTAAGAGTGGCTGGGGCACCCTCTTCCACCACCCATAAGAGTGATCGAGTGGGTGTATAGCTGCTTGGATCACAGTTAACATGTACAGAATCACTGGCCGCAAAAAAACTCTCTCAATCCTTGTTGCAGCAATGACTGCGACATATACATTCACCGGCCACTTTATTAGGTACACCTGTCTAGTGCCAAGAAAATATCCCCCACACCATTACACCACCACCTGCCTGGAACATTGATACAAGGCAGGATGGATCCATGCTTCCATGTTTACACCAAATTCTGACCACATCATCTGAACATTGCAGCAACCAGTCTGCCCATTCTCCTCTGACATCAACAAGGCATTTTCGTCCACACAACTGCCATTCAATGGATATTTTCTCTTTTTTGGACCATTCTCTGTAATCCCCAGAGATGGTTGTACATCAAAATCTCAGTAGATCATCAGTTTTTGAAATGCTCAGACCAGCCCATCTGGCACCAACAACCATGCCACATTCAAAGTTAATTAAATCCCCTTTCTTCCCCATTCTGATGCACGGTTTCAACTTCAGCAAGTAGTCTTCACCACAGCTAGATGCCTAAATGCATTGAGTTGCAGCCATGTGATTGGCTGATTAGCAATTTGTGTTCCCAAGCAATTGAACAGGTGTATCTAATAAAGTGTCGGGTGAATGTATACACATCCAGTGAATGGGAAGCAGTTAAACAAATCACACAGCACTATGATGTGAACGGCCATTGTACAGGCCAATGTGATTTCTATGGCCATGTACAGCAATGACAGAACTCGCCCTGCTGTGGTCTCATCCATTCGGGCCTACTGTCTTTCAATATGTTGTATATGGGCATCGGAATACAGCTTGCCAGGCTTCCATATACAAGCCACTAGTGTATGTCGTCTATGGGCAATCCACTGCCTGGTCACGGCAAATCCTAAGCAGCTGAATACAATGACTGTCCATTGGGGTGAGAGCAGAGCAGCCAGGAGATGTGTATACAGAGTACTATTGGTGTCCCTCTACACTCAGCCTGCCGCCATAGTACCATGGAGGAGCAAAGCCGGCCCGGCATCACACCTATATCCCCCCAATTCCTCATCCAATCCCATCAATAGTCCGTCTACCGGCACCCAGCGGAGTGCAGCGCCCCGTCCTCAGCGACAAGGGGTCTAAGGAGGCGGGATGGCCGCCCTCCACGGCGGATTACAATGCGGACCCATAGCGCCATCATCCTACCTAGGCCCGGGCTATCCGCGAAGAGGAAGTTCCCAGCACCAGGCAGCGGATTTCTTCCGGAGAAAGAGACGCGCAAGGCTACATGGGTAGGCACGTCATGAAAAAAAACATCTCGGCGGCCATATTTGAATTGGGCAAAGCCTTTTAAACGGATGATCGTGTTATTAATTGATGATTAACCATTTGTCCTCCAGAGGATTTACCCCCCCTTCCGCACCAGGCCATTTTTTGCATTACTTTGACTGACAATTGCATGGTCATGCAGCGCTGCACCCAAATGAAATTTATGTTCTTTTTCCCCCACAAATTAAGCTCTTGTTCAGTGGTATTTGAGCGCCTGTGCAGTTTTATTTTTTGTGCTATGAAAGAAAGAAAAAAAAAAGACCAACAACTTTGAGAATTTTTTTTTGACTTTCTGTTATTAACTAGTTGCCGACCGCAGATAGCTGAATGACGGCTGCATTGCGGCCGGCCAGTTCTGGGTGGACATCATATGACGTGCTCCCAGAACGCGCTCTCCTGCGCACCCCCGGCGATCTACGGCCACAGCTGATCACGTGATGTGGTAAAAGGCCACAGCGGCCTTTTACCACGCGATCAGCTGTGTCCAATGCCACGCCGATCACAGGGAAATGCAATTGCCGGTTCTCAGCTGCACTTTCTTCACACTGTCAGAGCGTGAGGAAAGTACTTTCAAACTGGCATTTGTCAGAGCATGGATTGGTACCGATCATCGGTGCCCAGCAGTGCCACCCACCAAGTTCCACCCAGCAGTGCCACCTACCTGTGCCCATCAGTGCAGCCCAGCAGTGCCAGCAGTCAGTGCCCAGAGGTTATTCCAGTCAATGCCCAGCAGTTGCGCCAGTCAATGCCGCCTATCGGTACCCATCATTAGTGCCACCTATCCGTGCCACCTCATTAGTGTCGCTTATCAGTTCCCATTAACGCACATCAGTGAAGGAGAAAAATTACCTGTTTGCAAAATTTTATAATAGAAACAAAGAAACTTTTTTTTTTTAATTTTTTGCAATTTTTTTGTTTATAGCCCAAAAAGTAAAACACCCAGCAGTGATTAAATACCACCAAAGGAAAGCTCTATTTAGGAGAAAAAAAAATTATAAAAATTTCATATGGGTACAATTTTGCATGACCGCGCAATTGTCATTCAAAGTAAGACAGTGCTGAAAGCTGGCCTGGTAAGGGGGTATAAGTGCCCGGTAGGCAAGTGGTTAAACATGTCCAGTAAAAAAAAAAATGTTAAAAAATCAAATTTCGTCATAAATTTACACCAAACTGTATTCTGCTACATGTCTTTGCAAAAAAATCCTGATAAGTGTAAATTAATTGGTTTACATTAAAGTTACAGTATTTACAAATGGTGGTATATATACTGGGCTTTTTTAAAAAATATATATATTTTTACTAGTAATGGCAGCGATCAGCGACTTATAGCAGGACTGTGGCGGGCATTCTGACACTGGGCGGGGAACGGACTTGGTTTCACTGACATCCCCAGTGACACCAATAAAGTGATCAGTGCTAATAAAAAGCACTGACACTGTACTAATGGCACTGAGCAGGAAGGGGTAACATCTGGGGTGATCAAAGGGTTAACTGTGTGCTATTTTACATGATGTTCTATGTTTGTGCTGCACTGTAAGCATACTGCTTTGCATGGCTGTGCAAGCAGTGTGCAGGAGCTGACGGGACAGAACTGTTTTGTTTACTAACAGTTCCCCCCATCAGAGATCCTCGGCAATCACTGGCCGGAACCCAGTGATTGACAGCCGCAAATGGTGGCGCTGCTAGGGCGGCCTCTACCCAAAAGGACAAAATTATATATATATATATATATATATATTAATAATATATATAAGAATTTGCGCACCTCTGCCGAACTGTAGCAGTATTTCTGCTATGGGGCAGTGCTAAAACTAAAAACAAAACACAGTCTTTGACAAGTCAAGTCCTTTATTAAAAGAAAAAACTAAAAGAATGTCCCCCGCACTAGATGCCACATCAATGACGATGCCTGCCGTCACCGCCGCTGCTGCCACCAACCCGAAAAAAAAAATGCTCCGCTTCCGATGTCCCCGGGTGGCCTTGCCCCTTACATATTTAAGAACTGTCAAACCACCGGAGCAGGCAGAAGGCTGGAAGCCATCATCGGAAATGGAGCCTTTTTTTTTATTCTTTTCTCTGGGCGGTGGGCATCATGATTGACGTTGGATCTACTGCGGGGGACATTCTTTTAGTTTTTTTCTTTTATTAAAGGACTTGTCAAAGACCGTGTCCTGTCTTTTTTCACACTACACTTTTTGTTTTTGTGAATGAGTATGGAATACCATGTATCCCATACTCATTCACATGGGGGGGCGGGATCTGAGGGCCCCCTTGTTAAAAGGAGGCTTCCAGATACTGATAAGCCCCCTGCCTGCAGACCCCCACAACCACAGGCCAGGGTTGTGGGGAATAGGCCCTTGTCCCCATCAACATGGGGACAAGGTGCTTTGGGGGGCACCCCCTGCCCCCAAAGCACACTCCCATGTTGAGGGCACGTGGCCTGGTATGGTTCAGGAGGGGGGGGGCACTAACCCCCCCCCCCCTTTCCTGACCTGCCAGGCTGAATGCTCAGATAAGAGTCTGGTATGCATTTTAAATTTTGGCGTGGGAGTTACCCCCAATATCCATACCAGACCCGAAGGGCTTGGTATGGATGGGAGGGGGGAGTCCATGCATTTTTTCTATTTATTATGGTACCGATTTTTAAATGTAATTAACGCTTTTTTTTCTTCACTATAGCTCAGAAATTCAGCTGTTATTTTCCCCCCAACTAAAAGAAAGAAAGTTTTCTTTTAGAACAATGTTTCCTTTTAGTTTCTTAAAAGAAACAAAGTTTCCGTTAACTCCAGGAAAAGTGACAGCTAATTCTGTGAGCTATAGTGAAGAAAAAAAAAGAGCCGACAATTGAATTTAAAAATCAGCACTGACATTCACTTTGTATTGCAAAATTTATAAAAATTTGTAAACTGAGGTATTATTTTCAATGGTTTTTCATTCGTAAACCGAAAATTACGTTAACCAAAAGCGTTTGTGTGTGTGTATATATATATATATATATTTATTTATTATGATATAAATGTCATTTGGGTATAGTGTTGCATAACCGTGCAATTGCCAGTTAAACGTAGCACAGTGCTGAATAGCAATGAATAGCAAAAAAAAAATAAATTATCTTATCATGAAGGGGGTAAAACCTTTCGGAGGTCAAGTGGTTAAATGCCAGAATTGTGGCGTTACTGTTGGTGCACTGGCTATTCAGCAGGTTCTCTCCCTTCTCTCTGGAGCCTTTATGCCTGATTTATTTTTTTACCTTTTTTTTTTTTTTTTTTTTTAGGTATGTTTGTTCTGTTCAGCATCTCTCTTACCTTACACATTATGAACTCATCACATCCTGCTTCTAAGACACTGAATCCTGTAGCTAGGTAGGAGAGGCTTTGTGGGAGTAATAAAAAGTGCTTTACTAGTGGATCCATATCCTTCTTTTAGGCCTCATGCACACTGGCACTCCTGTGTTTAGCTTTTCTTATAGCAGAAGACACTATCTGGTGTTGGAATAAAGTGTTCATGTATTTTATGCAACAACTACATCAGAATTCAGTAGGGATGGCCTTGTGCAAGAAACAAGGCCATTTAAAAACAGATTGCAGAATCTTGTAATCTAGAAATCTTGAAAGCTACATTCAAGTTCGCAAAACCAAAACGAATTGTAAATGCTATTTTTTTTTTCTCAAATACTTTATTTATGTAGACAACACCACACTCACAGAGCAATTCAATATATATCCAGAGTATACAAAACAGAAAGGGGTAACACCCCATATGTACATAGGTCATCTAGCAAAGATACAATTCAAGGCATAAACAGTAGGATAATACAAATAATAATAAAAAAAAAAAAAAACTTTCAAAAGACTGTACATTAGCCCTTAGGTCGTATAATGAGTGTACCTCAGAGTCTAAACTGAGTGCAGCGATGAGTGCCTGGGTTTGTCCATTTTAACAGAGAGCATATGGGAGAGGGAGAAGAGTAGAGTGAACTCAGAGCAAGCTGGAAAAGAAAGGAGGAAATTAAAAAAAAAAAAAAAAAAAAAAAAAAAAGGGGAATGGGGGGGAAGGGGGCAGGGGAGGGAGGGATGTCCCATTCAAAAAGGTGGTAAAGTGAGTCAATTATGTGTGGAGGATACAAAGAGGGTTTTCCCCTCCTCTGAGAAAGTTAACATATTTCTGAGAAGCCAGGTTTTGAGTAGGTGTTACATCTGTATTGCGCTGTAATGCAGTCCATAGACGAGTCGAAAATCGGCCGATTTCTCGGCTGAGAACAAAAAAAAAAAAAAAGGAGGAGGAGGAAGAGAATTCCAGTGCACTATTATATTTGACATGAAAAAGTATTGCGGTTGCAACAATGTATCTATTTGTATCCAAATAAAAACATCTGTATCTGAAATGGATACAAATAGATACATTGTTGCAACCGCAATACTTTTTCATGTCAAATATAATAGCGGAGCTCTCTGTAAGGGACAGAAGTAATTATATGCCGGCCGTAGACAGGACGAAAATCAGCCGATTTTTTTTTACCGTTGGTGGTAACGTCGGTCTATTGAACGACCATTTTTTTTTTTTTTTAGAAACAGACGATTTTCTACCCATCTATGGTCTGCATTAGTATTAGATCCTCCATCTTATTAACCTCATCTACCCTCGATAGCCAGAGTGAGATGGAAGGGGGTCGTGTATCCCTCCTCTTGAGAGTGAATGGGAGGTCCCTAAAACATCATACTGCCTGGCGATATTACATTGAGATTGTGGTGTTGCAGTCCTGCAGGAAATGCTATTACGAGTCAGGAGATAAATGCGGCCACCTATTAGCTAGGGCTCTACAGAACCAACACGCTCAATCCTACATTCCACATCTTGTAGGCCGTGACGGAAGGAAAGTTTACCTACCCCCTTGGATCACAGCCAATTTTCATAAGTTTTACCACAGCTTATATAATCTGTCCAATACAGTTGTGCTCAAAAGTTTACATACCCTGGCAGAAATTATGAAACTTTGGCATTGATATTGAAAATATGACTGATCATGCCAAAAAATGCTCTATTATTGAAGGATGATCATATGAAGCCATTTATTATCAAATAGTTGTTTGGCTCCTTTTTAAATCATAATAACAGAAATCACCCAAATGGCCATGATCAAAAGTTTACATACCCTGGAATGTTTGGCCTTGGTACAGACACACAAGGTGACACACATGGGTTAAAATGTCAATTAGAGGTTAATGTCCCACATCTGTGGCTTTTTAAATTGCAATTAGTGTCAGTGTATAAATAGTCAAGAGTTTGTTAGCTCTTACGTGGAAGCACTGACTAGACTAGATACTGAGCCATGGGGATCAGAAAAGAACTGTCAAAAGTCCTGCGTAACAAGGTAATGGAGCTTTATAAAGATGGAAAAGGACATAAAAAGATGTCCAAAGCCTTGAATATGCCAATCAGTACTGTTAAAGCACCTATTAAGAAGTGGAAAGTTCAGGGATCTCTTGATACCAAGCCTAGGTCAGGTAGACCAAGAAAGATTGCAGCCACAACTGACAGTAGAATTGTTCGGGATACAAAGGGAAATCCATAGGTAACCACAAGAAAAATACAGGCTGCTCTGGAAAAAGACAGTGTGAATGTTTTTGAAGGAGCACAATATAAAGACACTTGAACAAAAATGAGCTGCATGGTCGAGGTGCCAGAAAAAAAGCCTTTACTGCATCAATGACACAAAAAGGCCTGGTCAGGCATATTGTAACTGGGATTTTTTGTGGCATTGGTGCAGTAAATCTTTCTGGCACCCTTTGACCAAACAGCTCATTTTTGTTCAAGTATCACCATATTGTACTCCTTAAAAACAACCACACCATCTTTTTCCAGAGCGGCCTGTGTATCTTTTGAGGTTGCCTGTGGGTTTTTCTTTGAATCCCAGACAATTCTTCTGTCAGTTATGACTGCAATCTTTCTTGGTCTACCTGACCTTGGCTTGGTATCAAGAGATCCCTGAACTTTCCATTTCTTAATAAGTGATTTAACAGTACTGATTGGCATATTCAAGGCTTTGGACATCTTTATATGTCCTTTTTCATCTTTATAAAGTTCCATTACCTTGTTACGCAGGACTTTTGACAGTTCTTTTCTGATCCCCATGGCTCAGTATCTAGCCTAGTCAGTGCGTCCACGCAAGAGCTAACAAACTCATTGACAATTTATACACTGACACCAATTGCAATTTAAAAAGTCACAGATGTGAGACATTAACCTCTAATTGGCATTTTAACCCGTGTGTCACCTTGTGTGTCTGTACCAAGGCCAAACATTCCAGGGTATGTAAACGTTTGATCATGGCCATTTGGGTGATTTCTGTTATCATTATGATTTAAAAAGGAGCCAAACAACTATTTGATAATAAATGGCTTCATCTGGTCATCATCCTTCAATAATAGAGCATTGTTTTGGCATGATCAGTCATATTTTCAATATCAATGCCAACATTTCACAATTTCTGCCAGGGTATGTAAACTTTTGAGCACAACTGTAAATCGGTCCCCCCGAGTACCAATAAGGAATATGTTTCCTCCTCAGGTCTTCCCAAATTATCTGCACAAATACGAGCGGAGCTAGAAAAACCTATCACCCTGGAAGAACTGCAAGTGGCTATCAGCACTATGAAATCAAGAAAAGCACTGGGCCCAGACGGCTAAACGCTCAGATACGATCAACTTTTCCTCCCCCTCTTAGGGCCACACATGGTACAACGTGACAATACCACCAAGGTTCTCAACTTGATACATGTGTATAACCTCTCTAAGATGCCTACAGTGTTCTTGGGTACAGATGCAGAAAAGGCGTTTGACCACTTTGCTTGGCCCTTCATGTTTACAGTCCTACGTCATGTGGGTATGTGCGTCAGGAGAGAAGATGATCAGGTGGATTTCCAGCGTATACTAGATCCCGATGGCACAAGTCAAGGCGAATGGACTTCTCTCTGAGCCTTTCCTCATTTCTTCTAATGGTACTTGCCAGGGCTGTCCATTATCACCTCTTCTCTTTGCCCTTTCTCTTGAACCATTTCTTTGTAGGATTAGAAGTAACCCAGATATCACTGGTATACGACTTGGAAAACTCCAATACAAAAGTTTCTGCGCATGCAGATGACATGCTTTTTTCGCTTACCAACCCGAATATCTCCATACCTAATCTTCTCAAAGAACTTGAAATCTATGGTTCCCTTTCCAATCTGAAAATGAATGTATCCAAATCAGAAGCCAAATTTATGCGCTAAACTTTGTTCCGCTACTTAGTACAGTACGTGCTCTGCTTTCCACATGGCATCAAGTTCAAAAACTGTAGCTGCTGACTTTTAAAATACAGACACTTACCTGTCCCTTGGTCCAGCAGTGTCATCACCACGGCTGGTTTCAAAGCCGTCTTCTCTCCCTGGTGCCGGCATTTTCAGTGTGGGTACCCGGCTGTGACAGCTTGTGGCCTCACAGCCGGGTGCCCTCTGCGCATGCGCGAGAAGCGCTGTGCTTTGTGAATGCCCCCGTAGTCTCCTGAGACCTGTCATGTGTCCCAGAAGACTACGGGGAGGGAGGGGTAGAGGACAACTTTAGCTTCCGATCGCCTAGTCGATCGCAGCGTAAGTGGGAGCGGGTACCCATCAAATTCGGGTACCCACTCCCCCCCCTCTCCCCAAAAGGTGCCAATCCTCAATGGGGAGTGTGGGACGAAGCATTAAAGCAGAACTTCCCCTTTTGGGTGGAGCTCCACTGTAATAGAGGGTATTGATCTCCTTAGGCCACACCCACCCTGCACAAATACACGTCATCTGATATGCCTAAATCCAATAGGCATTCAAGTTTACACACTTTGGAGTTGAACAATATGCAAAAAAACAAAAAGATGATTTGGTCAAAATCCTCACTTATCTAATAATTGTGCACACAGTGTACGGACTCTGCACAGTACCACTTTTCTCAGAGTTCATGCGCATAGCTACAAAAAATGCAGCTTTTTTATCAGCTGTGTCCAGGCTCGGACATCTGTCCCGAACTGCAGGTAACTGCTTTGCATGTGACTACATGTGAACTGTGTCAACCCCTGTCAGCCTGTCAGTTTAGAATAGCAACCGCTGCTATACGCATGCCCGGGTCATTCCAGCCACAAAAAGCCACTGATTCTAGCCATTGGAATCCAGTGGCTGCATCTAAACGGCTATATGAAAGAGACTTTAATTTGAATGGGTTATAATTAGCCTAACACAATATAGTGACCTTTGCAATGCTCAGATAATGTTGCACAGTAAGGATGGCTTGGCTATTATGTCTTAGGCCATGTTAAAGTGATTCTAAAGTCTTTTTTTTTTAGAAAAAATAACAAAACATGTCTAAAACGTACCTGCTGTGTGCAGTGGTTTTGCACATATAGCCTGGATCCTCTTCTCGGGTCCCCTTCAGGTGCTCCTGGCCCTTCCCTCCTGCTAGGTGCCCCCACAGCAAGCAGCTTGCTATAGGGGCACCAGCTGCTCCATGTGTCCATTCACACACGGAGCCAAGGCTTGGCACCCGCCCCCTCCCTCTCTTCTCATTGGCTGTGATAGCAGTAGAAGCCAATGGCTCCTGCTTCTGTCTCAGCCAATGAGAGAGAGTTCCAGGCAGGTCGAGGCTCCAGTACACATCTCTGGATCAAGAGGAGGCTTAGGTGAGTATTGGGGGGGAGCTGCACACAGAATGCAAGAAGGAAAAAACCTTGAGCCTTTAGAACCACTTTAACCGCTTGCTGACCAGCTACAGTACATATACTGCGACAGGGCGGCACCGCTGCGCGAAATCACACATATATATATATACACACACACACACACGATTTTTCATTTCGGGTAGGGGGCGCGTGTGAGACCACCCTATCCGTGCCGCCGATCGTGGCCGCGGATGTAAATCAACGGATCCTGGACGGTGATTACCCGCTGGAGCCCACCGATTTCCGGCAATCTCTGTCAGGGAGCACAGCTGCAGTGTTTACATTGCAGCTCTCCTCCGTCAGTTTGAGCACACTGGTCCGGATCGCTGAGCAGAGCCTTCCGGATCAGTGTGTTACAGTGAAGCCATTAGTGCAGTGTCAATGTTTTTTTTTTCTGCACTGAACTACTGTATTGGTGTCACTGGCGATGTCAGTGACCTCAAGTCAGTTCCCCCCCAGTGTCAGAATGTCCACGCAGTTCCACCAAGTTGCTGATCACCGCCATTATTAATATATAAAGAAAAAATTCCAGTATCTATACCGCCACGTAAACCAATTCATTTACATGTATTGCAATTTTTTTTTAAGCAAAGACATGGAGCAGAATACATTTTGGCTGAAATTTATGAAGTAATTTGATTTTTACATTTTTTTACTGGGCATGTTTTATAACAAAAAGTCCAAAATATTGTTTTTTGTTCTCAAAATTGGTCTGTCTTTTTTTTTTTATAGCGCAAAACATTAAAAATGCACAGGCGATCAAATACCACCAAAAGAAAGCTCAACTCATGGGGAAAAAAAAGGACGTAAATTTAATTTTGGTGCAGCGTTGCATGACCGCGCAATTGTCAGTTAAAGTAACAACGCCGTATTGCAAACCGCTTCTGTAACCGCTTCCTGACTGCCCTATAGCAAAAATACTGCTACAGGGCGACACGGGTACACAAAATCATATATCTATATATATATATATATATATATATCTATACACATATATACATATATACACACACACACTTGATTTGCACTCCCGCGTTTTCATGCCCCTCTCAGATAGCGTCAGATTGCCCGTCAGTACACCAGTCATCACATTTAACCCCTTGATTGCCAGGAACACGTTTATACAGTACACAAACCTTTATTGCTAGTATAGTGTCTGAAAGGATCAATATCTTTGATCAGATCAGCACTATACCAGCGTTCACATTAGTATAGCTTCCCCAAAAACGCAGCCCCTACGCTTACCCCCTCCTTCTCCTACAGCAAGTGCAGTGTCAGTAGGTCACGGTCACTTGATACATTGCACACAAAACCTCAGTGTTTGCAGAATCAGGCCTGATCTCTGTTCACACTTGCCGGTAAATTTTGATGACTCTCATATGCAGCAGAGTGCCAGTACTAGTGCCACGCTACCTTTTGGTAAACTGGCGAGCACCAGTGGTCTAGTACATCTTGGTCTTTCACATACCAGCACTGCAGTATCACTTGGTGATGTGGCGAGTCCCAAAAGTCCAGTACAAGCTGGTGCGGTGGCGAACAGAAGTATTTTCCCACAGCCACCAAGAATTCACACACAGGCCCATAGAGCCCCTAGCATCCTTCCGGATGTGCTCGCAAATCCCGATTGGCAGCCCACAAATTCTGCAGCACCCGTACTTTCCCCCATTTACTGCCCAACACGGGATTCAGGTGGAAACAGCAAATTTACTTACTCCACTTGATTTTTTGGAGCTGTTTTTCACAGAAGATCTGTATGCATTGATTGTGGATAAAAGCAATTTATATGCACAATTTATCGCCGCCAACCCAAATTCAAACCTTGCCAGACTATTTGCATGGAAACCCATTACGGTTTCCGAAATGAAATTTTTTTGGGGCCTAACCCTCAACATAGGCATTACTAAAACAAATTAATTGCAGTTGTATTAGGGGGCGCTCGCCATACCCGTGCCGCCATTTGCAACCATTGCTGTCAATCATCGGGTCCCGACCGGTGATTACTCACTGGCACCTGGTGATTGTGCCATTTGCAATGGGGACAAAACAGTAAACAAAACAGTTCTCCTGTCAGCTCGTGCATACTGCTTTGCATGGCTGTGCACAGCACAGATATAAAAACGCTGTGTACGTAAAGTGAAGCACAAACACACCCAGCACACAGTTAACCCTTCATGTTAACCCCTTCCTGCCCAGTGACATTAGTGCAGTGTCAGTGTTTTTTTTAGCACTGACCACTGTTTTGGTGTCACTAGGGATGTCATTGACACCAAGTCCATTCCTCCCAGTGTCAGCATGCCTGCCGCAGTCCCGCTAAATGTCTCTGATCACAGACATTACTAGAAAAAAATAAAAAATTCCAGTATATCGCTATTTGAAAACGCTATAACTTTCACATAAACCAATTAATTTACACGTATTGGGATTTTTTTTTAGCAAAGACATGTAGCAGAATAAATTTTGGCCTAAATTTATGACAAAAATGTTTTTAAATTTCTTTACTAGACATGTTTAATAGCAAAAAGTCAAAAATATATTTTTTTTCTCAAAATTGTCGGTCTTTGTTTTTAGAACGCAAAAAAATAAACACACAAGTGATCAAAAAAAAAAAAGGAAAAAAAAAGGATGTAAATCTCATTTGGGTGCAGCGTTGCATGACTGTGCAATTGTCAGTTAAAGTAACACAGCAGCATAACGCAAAAAAATTGCCTGGTCAGGAAGGTGGGGGGGGGGGGTAAATTCTGAGGAGGGCAAGTTGTTAAAGAAGGAGCACAGAGCACTTGGAGCTCATGAACTTTATATGAATTGATTGTGCACCTAATTTACGATGGACACTTCATTTAGATGGCTCGATTTATTTATGTATTCTACTTAGTCTATGTGGGATGTTGGCATTTGTGCAATAGGTTGATTTTTTTTTACATTTTTTTTTATGGTTCATTATTTATTCATATCTATACAAGAATTGATGTGGGTATAACACATTTATTTATAGGGTTTAGGGAGCGCGGTTCACTTTTGTTTAGATTTATTTGGCTTAAGTCTACTAATGGGCAGCTCCTATGAGGCACATATAATGTTATTTAAGGAAAATTAGAATGTGGTCCTAAATGTTTGCTATTTGTGTACGTGTGTCTATATAATTGTACTGCAAGATTATTGGCATTTAGAATATTTAAATTATTAATTATTGTATAACTTAACAGTGATGGAACTCTGAATAATGTATTACTAATTATGGAGAAGGGGTTGGATTAAATAAGTTTGTACTTCTTCCCACTCCTTTTTGGATATCTAAAACATTTTCTTTAGCGGTTTATCTTCCCTTGAGACTAGTTGTTTTGTGACTGTACTACTGTACGATTGCTTCTTACATTTTCTATGTTTTTTGTTTTTACATGTTCAAAATAAAACAAAAAAAATAAAAACCCATTGGTGATCAAATACCAACAAAAAAAGCTCTATTTGTGGCAAAAAAGAATATGAACTTACAGGTTGAGCAGATCCAGTGTTGTTCTGTTGCAGTCCAATTGTTTACTGCAAGCTGCAATCTTATTTAGCTATTTGGAAATATGCAGTGCTAAAATACATATGCATACAAATATGAATGTTGATAAACATGATATTGAGAATGAAGCAATGTTCCCAACTCAGCGTTTAACAACGCCCAAAGGAGAAGAGCAGTCATTGGAAAAATTCCAAGGTGCATATAGTGACAAAAGTGATATAGTCAATATGGTATAAATTGCGACTTCCGTGATTGCTGTGGCTGTGAGAATAGGTATATAATGCACTAACCAGATAGCACAAATGATTGTGCGTTGGAGTATATAAGACCTACTCCTAGGTGCTCAGGGAATGGGAACTCTGCATACGGATGAAGTCGTCAAGGCAGGAACTAACCACCAGGTGTCATCCATCCAGGACAGGTTACCAGTCTCCAGCAATATAGATCTCAGCCATCAGGACAGGTTACCAGCCTCCAGCAATACAGGTTTCAGCCATCAGGGGGATCATGCATATGAGTATAGACCAGGTTGGAAGAGGCACCTTAGGAAAAAGGGGGCTCGTAGGCACAAAGAACGAGCCCAGAGGAAGAAAAGCTCCAATAGTGTAGTAATTTATTAATCCAAATGAAGGTGACAAAAAAAAATGCAAAAACAGACACATACAAAAAAGATCCAAGATGGCCAATCACTCAGAACATCTGACGCGTTTCAAAGGGCATCCCTTCTTCAGAGCTCTGAAGAAGGGATGCCCTTCGAAACGCGTCAGTGTTCTGAGTGTCTACCCCTATGATGGGACTCGCACAGGCTGCTTAATGTTCAAGTCCCTTTGAGGACTTACATGCTTGAATTACTTCGCTTTTTGTATTGAATAAAATTTGGTTACTGAGGTAATGTGCAAGGTTGGTGCGCTTTTTTTGTTTCACTTTGCAGTACTGGTCAGGCTTCCCCAGCCTTGTTTGGAGCTGCACAACCCTATATGCACTGGTGGTCGAATTTTTCCAGTTCTGGTTCCATCTATCCGCCACCTATCTGGGTCTCAGAGTACAGGAGAGTTTGTTTCTGGTTCTAATTCCACACATGCTTGTATGCATGCCTGACAACATCAGGGCATGCTCCTAATGAGACGATGGATGGTGTCCAGGGGTATTTCCTCCCAGATCTGGAGCAGGGCATCGCTGAGCTCCTGGACAGTCTGAGGTGAACCTGGCGGCATCAGATGGATCGAAATATGATATCCCAGAGGTGTTCTATTGGATTTAGGTCAGGCGAGCATGGGGGGGCCATTCAATGGTATCAATTCCTTCAACCTCCAGGAACTGCCTGCATACTCTCGCCACAAGGCCAGGCATTGTCAAGCACCAGGAGGAACCCAGGACCCACAGCATACGGTCTGACAATGGGTCCAAGGATTTCATCCCAATACCTAATGGAAGTCAAGGTGCCATTGTCTAGCCTGTAGAGGTCTGTGCGTCCGTCAATGGATATGCCTCCCCAGACCATCACTGACCCACCAGCAAAACGGTCATGCTGAACAATGCAGACAACATAACGTTCTCCATGGCTTTTGCAGACCCTTTCATGTCTGTCACATGTGCCCAGGGTGAACCTGCTCTCATCTGGGAAATGCACAGGGTGCCAGTGGTGGACCTGCCATTTTCGTCGTTCAATGGGAAATGCCAATCCAGCTCTATTGGTGCTGGGCAGTGAGCACAGAGCCCACTATAGGACGTCGGGCCCTCAGGCCACCCTCCTGAAGTCTGTTTCTGATTATTTGGTCAGAGACATTCACACCAGTGGTCTGCTGGAGGTCATTTAGTAGGGCTCTGGCAGTGCTCATCCTGCTCCTCCTTGCACAAAATAGAAGATACAGGTCCTGCTGATGGATTAAGGACCTTCTATGGCCCTGTACAGCTCTCCTAGAGAAACTGCCTGTCTCCTGACATCTCCTCCATGCTCTTGAGTCTGTGCTGGGAGACACAGCAAACCTTCTGGCTATGGCACGTATTGATGTGCCATCCTGGAGGAGTTGGACTGCCTGTGCAACCTATGTAGGGTCCAGGTATTGCCTCATGCTACCAGTAGTGACACTGACCCTAGCCAAATGCAAAACTAGTGAAAAACAGTCAGAAAAGATCAGTAGGAAAAAAAATGTCAGTGGCCTCCACCTGTAAAACCATTCCTGTTTTGGGGGTTGTCTCATTGTTTCCCATCTAATGCACCTGTTAATTTAATTAACACCAAAGCAGCTGAAACTGATTAACCCCCTCTGGTACTTAACTGACCAGATCCATATCCCAAGAGTTTGACTTGATGCTATACTCTGATTAAAAAGTGTTCCTTTAATTTTTAATTAAATGTGTGTACATACATACATATATAAAATATACATACATATACACACACACAGGCCTTTAATTCTAATTCTGTTTTAAGGTGATTGGACACTGGCAAAAGAGAATGCTGCAGGGACACTCCCTAATGACCTCTCTGGCTCCCTGCTAGTCAGCCTTGAAACAAGAGACAGGAAGATCATAAAGAACAGAGGGGAGAAACCTGTGTACTGTACTCCAAAAAACAAAAATCAATGCTAAATCAAAAATCCCATTTCCTGTGGAATGCTCAACACAGTAATCAATTTCAACAGGCCCAAATAATAAAATGGTCAAGAATGGCTCGACAAACTCAGAAAGCAGCTTGTAGTACCTTATACTTGAAATTGGCATCTCAAGAGGCTTGAACATCCACCTGATCGAACTTAACCACTTGCCGACTGCCTGCAGTACTGCGGACGTGCTGCAGCTACAGGCAATTACGTTGCTCTGGCTGTACAAACACAGGGGGGCGCAGAACCCACCCCCAGTGTCCGCCACCCCACAGCTCTCACATGGTACATGGGCCAATCACAGCACCCTGTACCATGTGATCAGCTGTAGCCAATCACAGGTCACTAGTATTTTGAATGGTCATGAACTTAACCCATTCATGACAGTTCAGAGCGAGCATTGCAGGAGCAATAATCTCTATTGCTCCTGCAAAGCATAGTGTAAAAAAAACTGTTACTATGGTAACATTGCACTACTCTAATAAAAGTATTCACAAAAAAAATACAAAAACTAATGTTAAAAAAATAGAAAAAAAAAATTTGTCTATGGTTTTTTTGTTCTTTTTAACTACTTGCCGCCCGCCCATGTGCGGGCAAGCAGCGGCTCTGGAAAAAGCGACGTACCCTTACGTCGCTTTCTATCCCTGGGTGTCAGCACGCATCCGTTTGCCCCTCATTGCCCTGTCAATCCAGGGAGAGAAGAGAGAACACCACACTGAGTAAAAGCACTACATTTTACACGCATGTTAGACTAGTACATTTAACCCTTTGATCACCCTGTCACCCAGCCAGTGGCATTAGTTCAGTGTCAGTATATAGAATTTTTCACTTATCACTGTATTACTGTCAATAGCGAAATCAGATAACGTCAGGAACAGTTAGCACCCCTCCCAGCCTGGGTCAGCTAGTATTAGATTGCCTCCATACTATCGCACTTACGCTTTAGGTCGCTGATCACCACCATTACTAGTATAGTGTTTGTACAGATAAATATATTGATCAGGAACAGAATTATACTAGTGCCTCCTTAGTATAGTGTCCCCAAAAGTGCAGTTAGTAGGATTAACTAATTACATATATGACCTCCTTATACCCTCAAAAAGTCAATACTTTCCACCCTAGAAAGTGTTAAATATATACAAAAAAAAAACAAAAACCTTTTTGGTGATGCAATAAATCCCACATTGAATTCAAAATCCTACATATACCAAATGATCTAATATAATATAAATACACCAACTCAAAATAGTCCAATGTGAACTCCAAAATTATGCCCAAAAATTGTCCAGAAATTGTCCAAAATAAATCCAATATAGTGTCCTAATTCCAATCTTTTCTTTCCAATCTGTGAAAATTATTCCTCCAAACACGTACCTCGAGAAATAAAAATAAACAATCTAGTGCAATACAATTAATTAGAAAAAATCACCCCGTGAAACTCCACACTTCACTGCAAAAGTATATCTATTTGTGAAGGAAAAAAAAAAAAAAAAAAAAATTCCTTTCAGATGAAGTCCGGAAGTGACGAAACGCGTTAAAGGAGTGACGTCAGGACGCACGTATGCAGACCGGAAGTGTCGCCGCGGCCATTTTTTAGGTTGTCAATACACATGGTGGAGGAAATGATTGTTTAAGCGGACAGAAACCATAGCTGGAGCTGATAATCCAATTCTTAAGTGTGAGTTACTAATAAAGGTTATCCCTATGTTTTGAATATTGCTCCTAAGACCATTTATTTCTCTGAGGACCTGGAAATATCCCAAAAGAAGATTTTTGGAAGATTACTGATCCATAATGTTGGTAGAGCCTTAATTACACACATAGAGGGTAATAGTATTTTGTACTATTGTGTGGTGGTTGAAGGAATTCACTGTGCAGCAGTGATCACAGAGTGCGCACACTTTTGATTGATGTGGTTTTTGCACTATTATAAATAAGATTGGTATAATTGAATTTATTTATTTATTTATTTTCCTTCACAAATAGATATACTTTTGCAGTGAAGTGTGGAGTTTCACGGGGTGATTTTTTCTAATTAATTGTATTGCACTAGATTGTTTATTTTTATTTCTCGAGGTACGTGTTTGGAGGAATAATTTTCACAGATTGGAAAGAAAAGATTGGAATTAGGACACTATATTGGATTTATTTTGGACAATTTTTGGGCATAATTTTGGAGTTCACATTGGACTATTTTGAGTTGGTGTATTTATATTATATTAGATCATTTGGTATATGTAGGTTTTTGAATTCAATGTGGGATTTATTGCATCACCAAAAGGTTTTTTTTTTTTTTTTTTTTTTGTATATAGTTAGTAGGATTAGCCTCGTTCACTGCCAGCACTAGCATTTAGCCCCTCTATTTTCACGGAAGATTTATATCAGTTGATTGTGGGCCAAAGCAATTTATACACACATTACCGCCCACCCAAATTCAGCTCTTGCCAATTTGCATGGAAACCCATCACAGTTTCTGAATTTAAAACTTTTTTTTGGGCCTAACCAACATGGGCATGACAAAAAAAAAATTGCAGTCATATTGGCCCATAGGCCCCATTCATCATATGCCCATGTTCTGTGCCTTTACATATATGCCCAACAAGGACCAGCAATGTACTGGTATGTCGCTGGACTTTGAGTGGTTACAGCAAGATGTTGCCTGCAGCTACAGGCATCATTCTGGTATCGTTTTTTTCAGCTGGCAGTCAGCTTTCATCTAAAAGCAATCCCAGTGGCTAATTAACCACTGGACTGCTTTTACAAGCAGCGGGAATGGATATTCCCCCCCCCAGCTTTTTTGTGCTCTCCCATCCCACTGGGGAACCTGAGAATGCTGATTGGAGCAATTCTGGTCTCCTATCAGCTCTATGGTCTATGAAACCAGAAGCTGCGAGCATTTTATCATTCTGGTTTCGCCGGATATAACCCGTGCCAGTTTAAAATTGAGATCTGTTATTGCCTATTGCTATCACAGGCGATATTTACATTCCCTGTCATAACGGAAAAATGATTGGGGGGGAAAAAAAAAACAAAAAAAAACAATGACACCCTCCCATGCTCGCACACAAAGGCAAAACGCAAGCAAAGGTCCCATGTCAGTATGTAAACAGAGAATGCACCATGCATGTGAGGTATCACCGGGAATGTCAGTTTGAGGGTGGTAATTCTAGCACCAGACCTATGATAATCTAAAGTGGTAATCTGCAAAGGCTTTTAAAGCGTCGCCTATGGATATTAAAAAGTTACGTAGCTTGTCGCCACTGAGCGGGCATGCGCAGTTTTAAAGCGTGTCATGTTTGGTATCTAGGCTATATTATACACCTGAATGACCATATGCACATAAAGCAGTTGTGGTCAAAAGTGATCTTACACTCTACAGATTTAAGCTAAACAGGTTCTTTATAGCGCTGTGTGCTACAAATAAACAAAATATAGTGAATTACCATATACAAATTATTAAACAATATACAAATGCAGAAAGAAAGTCCACCAAATTGTATGCTCTGTGCTACCATGTGGTTATCATAAATAAGTCTGAAAAATCAAATCACAAAACATAAATTTCTATGCTTTCTTCAGCACACACCACTTTGTGCAATATTCCAGTGCTTCTCCACCACCAAACACAGAGAACTCGCCAGATGAATATAACCACCCACTACAGGTAAGTCATAATGCGCTTGTTTTATTTATATGGCACCATTAACTGCTTCTTTAAGATCTTCCACTTATTCTCCAGCCTCACGTTAAGCCATATGAAAAAAAAAAAAAAAAAAAAAAAGTATGAAGGGTAAGTTTGTCCAATTAAAAAGAAATTAAGGTCTATAATTTTTATCATAGATGTATTTTAAATGAGAGACAGAATATCAACCTAAAATCCAGAAAAAAAAAAACATGACACAAATGTTATAAATGGAGTTGCAGTTTGAGTAAAATAAGTATTTGATCCCCAAGCAAAACATGACTTGTTGGTAGTTGGTTGAGAAACCCTTATTGGCAAGCACAGAGGTAAGACATTTCTTATAGTTTACCAGGTTTGCACACATCTCAAGAGGTACTTTGGTCCACTCTTCTATAGAGATCTTCTCTAAATCCTTAAGGTTTCTAGGCTTTCGCTTAGCAACTCAACGTTTCAGCTCTCTACATAAATTTTCTATAGGATTAAGGTCTGGAGACTGGCTAGGCCACTCTATGGCCTTAATGTGCTTCATCTTGAGCCACTCCTTTGTTGCCTTGGTGGTATGATTTGGGTCATTGTAATACTAGAAGACCCATCTTCAGTGTTCTGGCTGAGGAAAGAAGGTTATCATCCAAGATTTTATAATACATGGCCCTGTCCATTGGCCTCTCAATGTGGCAAAGTCGGCCTGTACCTTTAGCAGAAAAACATTATGCCCTAAAGCATAATGTTTCCACCTCCGTTTGACTATAGGGATTGTGTTCTAAGGGTCATAGTCACCATTTTTCTTCCTCTGAACACAGCTAGTTGAAATAATGCCAAAGAGCTCAATTTTTGTCTCATCTGTCCACAGCACTTTCTCCAAATGCTTCACTGAATCATTTTAATGTTCATAGGCAAACTTTAGATGGGCCTGTACATGTGCATTTTTGAGGAGGGGGACCTTGCGGGTGCTGCAGGATTTCAATCCATGACATGATGTGTTACCAATGGTTTGTTGACTATGGTCCCAACTGCCTTCAGAGCATTCACAGGCTCCTCCCATGTAGTTCTTGGCTGATCCCTCACTTTTCTCATGATCATCCTTACCCCATGAGGCGAAATCTTGCATTGAGCTCCAGGCGGAGGCCAACTGATGGTTATTTTGTATTTCTTCCATTTGCGAATAATCACTTCAACAGTTGTCTCCTTCTCACTAAGCTTCTTGCTGATGGTCTTGTAGCACATTCCAGCCTTGAGCAGGTCTACAATCTTGTCCCTGACATTCGACAGCGCTTTGGTCTCGACTATGATGGTGAGGTTTGAATGGAAGAAAGATTCTGTGGACAGGTGTCTTTTATACCCAAAACGAGTTGTTCTTAGGAGTACCTTCTTAAATTGACAGGACTGATCTGTGCACCACATCAGCACAGTCTGTAAGAGCCAGAATTGTTGGTTGTTAGGGGAATTTATAACATTTGTATCATGTTTTTTCTGGATATTTGGTTGGTATTCTGTCTCTATCATTAAAATACACCTATGATAAAAATTATAGACCCTTCATTTCTTTGTAAGTGAGCAAACTTACTAAATCTGCAGGGGATCAAATAAATATTTTCCCACTGTAGTTACATAGGAATACTGGCTATCCTCCTCATGTATGCCATTGTACACGGTTCTGTTCCAGGTGTACCACATCCCTTCTGGGTGTACCGTGCAGGATGAGGTCACTTACTGGCCTACCCCAACGTGGCGTTTCAGAAACTGAAACGTATCCACAAGGTTTACTTTTTTGTCAGTTTATTTAAATGTTTGAATGGATTTTCAGAGTGCAATAATTTTCTTGTAGATATCTCAGCATTCACTTCCAGTAGGCCACTATTTTTTATCCCCCCCCATGAAAGTGGATGTACCCTTCAAAGTGAATCTCTTCCCCCGTCAGTAAAAAATCACATCAGCACACAGTTCAAGCTTACAAACTTTTTTCTTTTAATTAAAATTACGTTTTTTCCTCTTCCTGGTTCAGCGAGGCACTGGCAATTTAACCTTGGCCTCACAGCTGCATCCTGACATTCCTGTTGTATATTCTAGGAGGCAGACCCAGAGTTCTAGAAAAAGTTCCATAACGTACAGGGAGGTGGATTAAGTTGCAATTAGAGAAAATAGCCACTGTGAGAACAGGAAGGAGAAAAATGCAAAGGATTAAAACGCCTGCAGTTATCTTTAAGGAGGTTCTTCAGCCAGTAAAATAAAATAAAAGTCAGTAGCTACAAATACTGTAACAAACAAGAAAGCAGAAGGCGCCACCATTGAAGTGTATTCACTTATTAAAACCAGTGTGGAAAAAGTTAAAATGCACTCACAGAAGTAGGAATAAACAGGCAGATCAACCAGTCTTTAGTCACTTGCATAGTTCAGCAGGAAGGCGGTTGGCAGAGTGATGCCGAGAAGCTGCTGTAGCAATCGAGCAGAGTTTGGCTCGAGAACGATGGTAAGCATTGCAGAGAGATTAAGTCCGCAGACAGGAGCCATAACCACGGTGGAATGCATACAGTGCCGAGATCGAAACCGGAAGTTTGAAAAGGACGTGATGACGTCAGCGCTAAGTGGGTGGTAACATGTTTCGGAGCATAGAAAAACTCCTTAATCCTCCTCCTTTCACCATAACAAGGATGTCGTCCTGCCATCTGTCTGGCTCCTAAGAACCCCAGGCAGGTGTCCCTTCATTGCTTGTATGTGTTTTCATGTTGTACAAATTTAAAAAATCCACCCAACATGGTGGGTCACCAACATACATTATAAAGACAACATATGAACATTAGTTATACCCGTATTGTACAAAAACCGTGCCCTACTGCAACGCACACAGAGCAGTGGGTAGACAGGTAAATGTCAGTACAACCAGAGGACTGTTACCAGGTAAAGAGACATTGTGTAACTTCTTTACTATCTCTTTGAAACAATAACCCGGGATCCCACTCATGCAGGTTTGGGTCTCTAGAGTGAAAACTTTTTCCATAAAAGATGAGAGAGAAAATGGAAAAGGAAGAGACTATGGAGGGAGGGAAGAGGAAGATGGGTGGGAAGGACGGGGAAGGGGAAAAAATTGTAGGGGCTGAAATCTTGTTTAAAGAGCAACTTGGACCGCTTGCACTGGGTCTGAACCTATGAAGAAAGAAGCAAAGCGTAATCTTGTGTGCATTGAAAGTTGTGCCAATAAAACCATGTTTTATTAAAAACAATTAATGGCTGTCGTTATAGGTTTCATATCATTGATCTCATTTACAACGGCTATCCATCGGCCGATCAGAGGGGCAGTTTGTTTCCATTTCAATGGTATACACACTCTGGCTGCATGGAGTAAGTGGATTTGGAGAGACTTCCTGTAGCTCTGTCTGGACGTAGGAGTAAGATTCAGGAGGGAAATTTCAGGTCGCATGTCCAAAGTGAAAAATCGTAAGTTTGTGAATCATCCATTTAACCTCATTCCAAAAGAACTGTAAAGCTGGGGATGACCAAAACATGTGCAACAGTGTTCCAGTCTCTTGCTGGCAATGCCAACACAATGGTGAAACCTCTGGGAAGATCTTATGGAGGAGCACTGGAGTCCTATACCATCTGGTCAACAATTTGTAGCTTGATTCCTGATATCTGCTGGATAGGGAAGACCAATGTGCAAAATAGAGGACCTGGGTCTTCTGAGCCAGAGAAAGGGATTTATCCATGTCCCTTTCCCATTACTGAAGAAAAGGGGGAACGTAATCCTCCGGAGGTGTGGAAATGAAAGCATGGGACTTCGAGAGCGTATGGCGTAAAGAGGAGGTATCAGTACAGAGTTGCTACAGAATTGTGAGATCTTACCCGAATGCACCTTGTTTAGTTTAAAGGTAGAAAGTGGCGTATTTGCATAGCCCTCCATGAATCTAAAAGGGGGAGAAAGCATCCCTCAAATCTCAGTAATGGAGTGCCATATGTTGCCCGTCAGAAAGTCCAGCTCCCTTAGACTTTTAGATTTGCTTTTTATGCTTTCTGAAGGCTCTCATGGGGACAATTTGCTTCTTGTTCCACCATCGCTAGATGGATTTTTCAGGTCATAGTTCAAGCCTATATCCTACAGGATAAGGTTCCTTCCATTCCTCTTAAGGCCCACTTCACTAGGTCTGTAGGAGTTATTTGGGTCTTTCAATATCAAACATCAGTTTCGCAGATTTTTTTAAACCTGGCACATGGTCCTTTGTTTACACATTTGTTTTACCATGTGGATGTTCACTAAAAGCAGCTGTCTAGTTAGGATCTTATACCTGTAGAGCTAACCCTGCTGGATAGGATGGGTCCTCTGTTCTTTGCCTCAATCTTCTCAAGAAGCTCAACCACTCTGACACATCTGGTTTAGTGTACAAACACAATATCACATGAAATTACTAAAGGTAATACTTAGTACCAAATAGTAATGCTATAGCAAAGAAAATAAGTACCAAGCCAGGTTGTAAAGCAAACTTTATACACTGTCACCCAATATAATTGGTAAATAGGCAAAAATAAAGTGGATTAAAAATGGCAATAACACAATTTAGAAAACAATGAATGAGTATGGACTAAGCATAAAATAACATTTTGCATCCAGATCAGCATCTACAGTGGCAAGGCCACCTCAAGTGCAGCCATGAGCAGTAGAAGTTTAATACATTTATGGCAGTATGCACTGTCCAAAAGAAAAGGAAGATGGCAGCAAAGGGGGAAGAGAAACAAAAGGGGCTTGCATAATTATTACACGAGGGGCAGTCCTTTGAGATGGCTGATGGCTATCGTTGGGGCCCCTTAAGACTATCAGTGCACTTAATGACAGTCCCAGATAACCTGCATTAATCTGAAGTATAGGTACAGTATAGTCTCGGCCCAGGTGCATGGATTGGGTACACTTGGTGTCCTGCCCTCAGTGGTTCTGCTAGTAGTATCAGCAATGGATGAATAGCAACCTCTCACTGTGGAAGGGGAGGGTTCCCCTTGGGACAGGGATCAGAGGATGAGTGGACACTCTAGTCTCCCTGCAGCAGCGGTGCAGGTACTAGCCCCAGCTGTCCTCACTCTCAGATCTCCACTGGTATGGTCTCCCACTAGCAGGTGAATATCCAGACAGAGGAGCTCTCTCTAATTCCCTGTATGCCAAGAGGAAGAACTTTTTTGGGCAGTGTGATAAAAATCATCTATCCACTCCTTGTACTGGACAGTGTGTATTGGGTTCTGCAGTGTAACCATTATATGGCTGTTGTATCAAACTACAACTCGCAGGATACTCAGCCCTCTGCATAGAAGTCTCTAGTTTGGTTGGCTATAGCTCTCAGCCTGCGGACTGGAGGATAATGGTGCAGCATAACATCAGTATCTTCGTAGAGGGAGACAATAATAGAAAGCAATGTTGCCTTCTCCATTATGTTATAACCCAGCACCTGGCTATATACTCCTTTGTTTGCAAGCCAGTTTGTTTACCGTGTTGCGCACGCCTTTTTTTGTACTGCTTTTGGACATCCTAGTTGTCTAAAACTGTGCCTGTGTTCTGTACTGTACAATGAAGAAAAAAACTAAGGATATCTAACTGTCGGGGGGGGGGGTTATATGGGGGCAATTACAGTTTTGTTTGCCAATGTCCAATCACATATTACAACATATAACCCTGTTGTTTAAGACTATGCATGCATGCAAATAAGTGTATTTAACAGGCAAGACAAATTAGCACCATTTCTAACTCACTACCAAAACTGGATTTTTTTCTGCATACTTACCTGTAAAATCCATTTCTTGGAGTACACCACAGGACATAGAGCAGGCTATTCATGACTATGTGGGTTATATGCCACCTATAGTTGAGAGGACACTGGCTGATCAATCGGAGAGGAAGTCTTCCCCTATATAACAACCACTACACAGGAAGTACTTCAGTTTTTGTAACAAGCAAAGAAACTGCAGAAAGAGGTGGGACCTCTGTGTGCTGTGATGTACTCCAAGAAATAGATTTTACAGGTAAGCATGTAGAAAAAAAAATCCAGTTTTCTTTATCATACATCACGGGACACAGATCAGGCTATTCATGACTATGTGGGATGTTCTAAAGTAATAAAGAAATTTGAGGGGAGGGTGACACCATGATCGACACATTCAACAATCCCTCGGAACTTACTCAGCCATCCATAAAACACTGCGGCCAAAGGCAGAATTCTCTGCGGCTCTGACATTCACCTCGTAGAACCTTGTGAATGTGTGAACTGAAGACCATGTAGCAGCCTTCCAAGCTGGAGCCACTGACGCTTGATTACCCAAAATGCCCCCACAATCCTGGTAAAGTGTGCCTTCAAACCATAGGCTAGAATGATCATTTGGCAGATACAAATGTGAAATGGTTGCCTTGTATGCTGCCTGCCCTTTCTTAGGCCCCTCAGGCAGCATAAACAGAGTGCATCTGACCTCCTGATCCGTGCCATCACCTTCAAGATGACCCTTACAGCCCGTACCACATCCAAGGTATGCAGAGATCTTTCTTTTGCTGAGGCCTAGGAAAGAATAAAAGGCAGAATGATGTCCTAATTGAGATGAAAACCAGAAACCACCTTTGGTTAAAAAAATGTTGGTTGAGGTTGCAACACCATACTATTTTGATGCAAAACTAGAAATGGTTCTCTGCAAGAAAGAGCTGCCAGCTGACACCCTTCTCACAGAAATGATTGCCACTAGAAACAACACCTTATGAGCCAACAGGACCAGTGGACTCTAAGTTTCAAATGGTGGTTTTTGCAAAACCTCCAAAACCAAGTTCAGGTCCCAAGGACACAAAGGTGACCTGACAGGAGGAGTAATACGCATTACTCCTTGTAAAAAAGTGTCAACCAAAGAGTGAGATGCAATGGACCTCTGGAAAAAGCAGCTAAAGCTGAAACCTGGCCCTTAATGGTATCAACATTGGGGTATCCAACCCTGATTGAAGAAAACGACAGAATATTACCAATCACATACTTCCATTGGTACCATTTCCAAACCTCACACTAGGAAATGTAAGCCTTCCAAGTTCTGTAGTAAATGTTTCTAGACTACCTTTCTAGTGCTCAACATAATGGGGATGACTGAATCTGATATCCCCTTGTCCTTCAGGAACTGGGTGTCAGAAGCTTGAAGGTTTTGTGCCAATATTGACTGGTATTTGGAACTGTTCATAATTCCCTCTACCTTGACTAAGGCCCCAGTTCCAGCTGAAGAAAAACAGCCAGAAAGCATGATGCTGCCACCACCATGCTTCATTGTGGGTATGGTGTTCTTTTAATATTGTGCAGTGTTTTTGCTCCAAACAGATCTTTTGGAATTATGGCCAAAAAGTTCAACTTTGGTTTCAAACCATAACACATTTTCCCACATGCTTTTGGGAGACTTCAGATGTGTTTTTGCAAAATTTAGCCGGGCTTGGATGTTTTTCTTTGTAAGAAAAGGCTTCTGTCTTGCCACTCTACCCCATAGCCCAGACATATGAAGAATATGGGAGATTGTTGTCACATGTACCACACAGCCAGTACTTGCCAGATATTCCTGCAGCTTCTTTAATGTTGCTGTAGGCCTCTTGGCAGCCTCCCAGACCCAGAGTTTTCTTCTCTTTTCTTAAATTTTGGAGGGACATCCAGTTCTTGGTAATGTCACTGTTGCGCCATATTTTCTCCACTTGATGACTATTTTCACTGTATTTCATGGTATATCTAATGCCCTGGAAATTCTTTTGTACCCTTCTCCTGACTGATACCTTTTAACAATGAGATCCCTCTGATGGTTTGGAAGCGCTCTGCGGACCATAGCTTTTGCTGTAGGATGCAACTAAGAAAATGTCAGGAAAGACCTGCTAGAACAGCTGAACTTTATTTGGGGTTAATCAGAGGCACTTTAAATAATGGTAGGCTTGTACTGACCCCTATTTAACATGATTTTGAATGTGTGCTTAATTCTGAACACAGCTACATCCCCAGTTATAAGAGGGTGTGCACACTTATGCAACCACATTATTTTAGTTTTTTATGTTTACTCCCCCCCTAAAAGATTTCAGTTTGTTTTTCAATTGAGTTGTACAGTTTTTAGGTCACATTAAAAGGTGGAAGAAGTTCTAAAATTATTTATCTTTGTCTCATTTTGTACATCACAGAAACCTGACATTTTAACAGGGGTGTGTAGACTTTTTATATCCACTGTAGGCCCTTGAGCCAGCAGGTCTGTCCAGCATGGCAGAGACCAAGAACCGTCCACTGCCAGTTTCACCATGTCTGCGTACCAGGCCCTACTGGACCAGGACGGGGGCAAACCGATTCTACCCAAATCTTGTGTAAGAGACACTACAACAGCTGAATTGGAGGGAAAGCATAAATCAGAGAAAACTGGTTCCAAAGAATCACTAAAGGCATCCACCCCTGGAACATGCGGGTCCCTTACCCTGGACACAAGATGGGTCAACTTTGCTGAACGTGGATGCCAACAGATCTACGTCCGGGTAACCCCGTCACTTGAAGATTGCCGTGAAAACCTCGGGATGCAAAGCCCATTCACCTGGAACCAATTGTCGGCAAATGAGAAAGTCCGCCTGCCAATTCTCTACACCTGGAATGAACACTGCTGATAAACTTGGAACATGGCCTTCTGCCCAGGGTAGAATGTAATTTACCTCCTCCAGAGCTCTTTGGCTCCTGGCACCACCCTGGTAGTTGATGTATGTCACTGCTGTGGCACTGTCGGACTGAATTCTTACTGAAGCCTGAAAGTCCAGGGCGAGCCATACTGCTCAAAGTTCCAGGACATTGATGAGAATTATCCTCTACCATGGAAGCCATGTTCCCTGGAATGTGGACTCCTCCAGGACAGCCCCCAAGCCAAGAGGCTGGCATCGGTGGTTACTGTGACGAACGCGGCATCAGACCCCTGACCTTCTCACCAAACTCATGACTGAAGGACCAGCCAATCTAAAATCGCGATGTCACGTGCGTAACAATGCCATGCCCAGCTGCACCCTGCACAACAATTTTCCAGCTAATTGGACCACAATCGATGTACCGGCAGCCTGGGAGCGATTGTTACTGGGTCAGGTTAATTACGCAATTAAGCCTTCACACTGCCGCCACCTCCTTTTTGTACAGAGAAAGAGGAAACTCGGCTATACCAGCAATAACACTATGATGGTTGAGATAATCGTCTGTATAACACTGTCATCGCAGACCGGTTATACAGAGGATTAAACAAACACAGTAGCGCTCTTTTAGAGGCAGGAATTTGTAAATTGCAATAAAGAGCTATAGAAACAGTTCAACACTTTCAGAAAGAAAGATTACTAAAAGGTCAAAAGGGGGCAATAAAAATATTTACAGAAAAAAAGATGTAACACATATATATATATATATATATATATATATATATATATATAGATAGATAGATAGAGAGAGAGAGAGAGAAACAGCAAAGAGATAACAGAGAGAAGTTAGAGGGTTAAAGTACTTGTAAAAGTCCTGGGTTAGTAGATCAAGTTTCAGAGCGAAAGGGCACGAGTCTCCCCAGGTGGTTCTGATGTTAAAAGGGAGAATTCTTCAACTTAACTCTCTTAGGCCTGACAGCCCATTCTGTAGTTCCCTAGCAGGGGGTGTCTCTGAAGTCAAGGACCAATGCCCCATTTAGGGAGGGAAGGTCTGGGCGTAGGCCTAAACTAGAGCCAAAATCTCTTATAGTTCATATTTTGGCTACCCACGGGTAGATTATTATAAAGACGCATCTGAGGAATGATTAGATATGAAATTATACACTGAATGGTTCAAGAGATCTGCTTTCCTATATATCCCAGCCAAGGAGAGTGACATACCAAACTGTTGGTCTCCTCGTGGCCAATCGGAAGATATGCCTGGTTTTTATGTAAGGCTCTCATATTCCAAGATATGAGACATAGGGAAAAAATGGATTTTAAAAGTGTTATCTGGTTCGTGCTCCTCTGGAATATCTTTGAACTCCTGGGAAGGCTTAGGTTATCCTTTATGAGGTGCTAAATTGCACAGCTCTCTTAGACAACCAGGCACTTCAGCTCAAAAAAGTTTTATAGCTCGGGCTCCCTGCTGTGCCCCGGCTGGCCTGTGACACTTAACACACAGGCCATATGTCAATGTGTATGAACAGAGAGGAAGGGGGAGAATGAGGGGGAAATATGTTTGTCAGGATGGTTGACCCTTTGCCAAGAATGGAGGTTGAAGCCAAAATGGTTGAACCGCGTCCATCTCTGGGTGCACGTCTGCCACAGTTACCAATTTCCATATGTCCGGCCAAAAGGATCTCCAAATTCTGAAACACCAACCACCAATTCAGGCTTCGCAGTACCTCTGGAAACAGAGATTTACGACAATCCCAGGGCTGGAATCCTTTTGTTCCAAATGGCCAGAATATTCCCCTGCAGTGATCTGGAGTGGAATTGCACATAGGGAACTGCCTCAAAACGAAAACACCATCTTTCCCAGCAACTTCATATAGAGGCAAACTGAAGTATACCTCGTGGCCCTTAAACTGCAGACCTGCTCTTTCAGGGTGCAGCATTTCCCTGGAGGCAGAAACACCTTTGCCTGAATGGTGTCTAGAACCATTCCCAAATATTCCAGGCTCTGTACTGGCTCCAAGGCCAATTTCATGAAGTTGAGCACCCAGCCCAGTCATTTCAGGATCTGAACTGTAAAAGCCTCATCCTGCTTCAGACCAAGAGCAGACTAACCCCTGGGCAACAGATCGTCTAGATATCCTATGATCGATATCCCCTGAGCTCTGAGCAGCCCCAATATTGGAGCAAGAACTTTCTTAAACACTCGAGGAGCTGTGGCCAAGAAATGCTATGAACTGAAAATGCTGAATCCCTACTGCAAAATGCAGAATTTGATGAGCAAGAAATGTCGGCATGTGCGGGTATGCATCCGTGATGTCAATAGATGCTAAAAAGTCTCCTTCCTGCAAGGACACCACTACCAAATGGAACGAATTTCATCTGAAAAGGACTGGACATTTAGAAACCAGTTTAGACCCTTGAGGTCCAAGATGGGCCTCACATCCCCATTTGGCTTTGGGACTGTGAAAAGTTTGACAAAAACCCTTGACCTCTTTCATCCACTGGAACCTCTGTGATCATCCCCTGGGAGAATAGGTGGCTGAGCGCCTGTATAAGCCTTCTTTTCTCTGGATTCATCTGTACATTTGACCTTAGAAACCGGGGTGGGGGGGACCCTAAATTCCAGTTGGTACCCTAGCAAAATTGTGGAAACTACACACTTGTCTTGGATTAGACTCCAATATGTCCTTTCAGCCCCAGGTCCAATCACTGACAAACTCATGTAGACCTCACCTCCGCAACATCTCCAAGATACGACCGTTCCTAACCTTGGAAACTACTAAGCAACTCATTCACTCCCTTATTATAGAAAGCCTTGACTACTGTAACTCCCCCCCCCCCCGGCCTACCTCACCGCAGGCTATCCCCACTACAGTCCATCATGAATGCTCCTGCCAGACTCATTCACCTTACTAACCGCTCTATATCTGCCACCCCGCTCTGCCAATCCCTCCACTGGCTTCCAATTGCCCAATGGATAAAATTCAAAACACTAACACTGACGTATAAAGCTGTTCATAACACTGCCCCTAATTACATCACCGACCTTGTCTCTAAATACCACCCAAACCGTACTCTCCGCTCCTCGCAAGACCTCCTACTCTCTAGCTCCCTTGTCTCCTCCTCTCATGCTCATCTCCAGGATTTCTCAAGGGCTTCACCCATCCTCTGGAACTCCCTACCCCAAGCTATCGCCTACTCTGCTCACCTTTAGGCGCACTCTGAAAACCCATCTCTTTAGGGAAGCCTACCCCGTCCCCAGCTACTACTGGAATCCACTCCTCCTCCTACCACTCCATCCCCCACAGCTAATTACCTCTTGTACCACTATCCCCTCCCTCCTAGATTGTAAGCTCCAAGGAGCAGGGCCCTCTAATCCCTCTTCTATTGAACTGTATTGTTACTGTACTGTCTACCTCCATAATGTAAAGCGCTGAGCAAACTGTTGGCGCTATACAAGTCCTGTATAATAATAATAGAGTCTTCTAGGCTGTTACAAAACCCAAAAGCCTTCCCCCCCACCCGAATAAGTGGGGAAACCCCTTCCTAAGGAGGCGGACGTTAGATCCGCTTTGGCTGACTTATGCACCCAGGGCCTCCTTGGGTTCTGCCTCTGAGTCCTACCCATAGAGGCTGACACCTACGTGCAACATAATGATTGGTAGCTGAGGGTCCAGCAACTGAGGCCCCTGCCACCTTAAAAGAAGGGTGCTTGGATTTCCTTTTAAAGAGTAAAAGAGAACTTTTTCCCCCTTGAAATCTTCTGAATATACTTGTCTATATACTCCCCAAACAGTCTCTCCCCATGAAAGGGAAAACCTACCAACAATTTCTTGCACGGCAGTTCTGCTGACCAACTCTTCAGCCACAAAACCCTGCACATGTGTACAGGTAAGAGGGCCATGCGAGAAATTTGCTGAACTGAATCTTCAACAGCATCAGCTGCAAAACAAAGCACTTGGAACATCGTCCAATTCCTGTCGAATACTCCCCCTGCCCTGAAGACCTTCCAAGCAACCGCTTGACACGGTCAGAAAGGCTCCAGCAAACGGCATTAGCTGCCACTGCAGGCTGTGTGGCAGAACCAGCCAGGGAGAAAGAAGCCTTAAGGATAGATTCCAACTTCTTATCTGCTGAAACCTTTAAAGACCTGGACATTATCTACAGGACATGTTAAAGAATTATTCAGGGATGAAACAGCCACATCCACTGCAGGCATACCCCATTTCTTAAACTTCTCTTCCATGGGATACAAAACCTTTTTGGCAGAACAAAAACCCTCTCTGGGTGATCCCAGTTAGCATATATAATCTGTTCCAGAAGAGGATGTACTGGAAAGGCCTAAACATTCTGCGGAGGTTTCAAAGATCCCAGAGAGGAATAAGTAACTTCAGAGGTTTCTACTGGAGGTAGCCTGAAACTAGAGTGTACCATATCAGTGAGGTCTTGCACCAATAGTAAAACCTCTGAGATTGAGATGCAGAAATTGCCTGCTTCTCTTCAGGCTGTGACCCCTCCAATAGAGATTCTACTACCTGACCTTCCTCCAGTTTCTCATCCTCAGATTCCACCCATTCCTGCTTCAGGATTGGTGGCTCTAGTGACGGGGACCTCTCCCACTTCTTAGCCCCATATGAAAAACAGAGGCAATCATCCCAGAAGCACAGAAGCACCAGCAGTAGCCACAATGCCATACAACCACAGTGGCTCAGACTGCCTAGTTGCCTCTGGCCTTTCAGGAGAGGATATCATAGCAGAACTCCGACTAGGTTCCTCAGGACCTGACGACAGTGCATTAGTGACCCTTCCTGCAGTGCCTCCCCCACTCCGCTTTTTGGAAGACATTACTTTGCTAAGTGTTTTTACCCTAGGTATCAAAAAACAGCAACACAGGGACTAGTGCAGCTATGCAAGTAGTGTGGTAAACAAACACTCACTGCGACTGCTGCTCCTTGGGCAGCCCAAAAGCAGCCTTTTGACTGACTGGCCTACTATCCCCACCACAGGGAGTACCCACACTCCCCCACCGAATAGCCTGCTCTGTGTCCCAGCCACAGCACCCGGCAGCAGCCCAGCCACGAGTGTCCAGGATGCCGCATAAACATGGCCAACCTCAGTTTCTGACCTATACTGCACATGCATGCACGACCCCCACCCTGCGCGTCCTGTGGCAGGCCACACTTCCAGGCACTCTAGTGGCCTCCAAAAAAAAGCAACATAGGCAGAGATAATGGCAGATTCACAGCGAGCACTCCCTCTAGTGATACCTCAGCTCATTGCAGCAGAAATACACCTTTTCCCACCAAAACCACAATTTAATTTTAGGAAAACAAAGGCAGCTTACCAATCCCACCACAGGTCCTGACTTCCTTCAGGTGTCAACATTCACCCATCACGGTGGACTATCTAGACCCTCAAGGACTCGGTCCCCAATAAATGGGGCCACTGACTCGGACCTGTACAGCACCCTACCAGAACAAACGCCTTGTTCAGTTTTCCACTGCACAGGGTTCTGTTACGCAGGATCCAGCACCATAAGGCTGTATTACAGGCAAACCCCTGAGGATTCTTCTCCTTATCCAGCCAGCAATGCTAGGGTACCATTCATTTTGGCTAATCAGCTTTCCAAATGGATCCAATTAAAGTTCATGATTCCCCAGGGAACCCATCCAGACCTTAGGTATGCTTCCTGGAGCACAAGCAACACTTTCAGTGATCATCCACCTTACAGACACTGACGAAAAGAAGTGCTTCCTGTGTAGAAGAAGTTATATAGGGGAGGATGTCCTCTCCGATTGGTCAGCCAGTGTCCATTCAGCTATAGGTGGCATATAACCCACAGCCATGAATACCCTGCTCTGTGTCCTGTGATGTACGATAAAGCATATTCCTTACTACAGGGTATTCTTCATAACCAAGGTTTGGACGTAGGATCCCCTGTACACTTTTTAACCATAGGGCCCTCCTTGCTGACTAGTGCAGTGGATCCTGTCTGTTATACTTACGTATTCTGCTGAGGCATCAGTTATGTACCTAGTTACATTCAACAGGACTTGAAGAGCCTCCAGGAATTGTTACCTCTGTGTTTCTACTTCCAAATGTTTATGTATGCTGTAACCAAATGTCTAGGGTACAAGCTATGTAGGTAGTGACTAACTCTGGTCTGAAATTGTAGTCTGTTTACCTCTGCTTTCTTATCTATGGGGCCTTTGAAAACTAAAATATTTACATGAAAGGTCTGAGTAGTTGGAAATCTGTGATCAGGATGCATCTTAGTATCCACCTTTGAAAAAAAGGAGATTCCCTTTAAAGTCTAGTAGGAAAGAATAACCATTTTGGTTCTTTCCATTCTGTGTTAAACTCTAATAGTGCCTTGTGAACAGGGAAAGTGCAAGATTTATTTTGCTACAATCCCCTAAACATTTTGCCATCAACAGATAGTTGTTTTTGTATAGTAATTTCTATTTTTCAGGGTTGTATAAAGCGCATTGAGAATTTTTCCACTTTCAACAGAGGGTAATAATTACTTTTGTGCTTTACTCTTTGAAATATCCTCTGCTAAAAAAATGTTTCTCCCTCAGACCCACTAAAGGAGTAAGAGGTCTTTTTAAATTGCAGTAATGATGCTTTCATTGTGAAAAGGGGAAGACACAGGGGATGAAAGTGGTATTGCATGATCCTCACCTTTTATTTCTGGATCTATCAGAACGGGGATCAACACAGTATCTTAACCTCTTGCCGACCGCGCATAGCCGAAAGACGGCTTCACCGCGGCCGGCCAGTTCTGAGTGGACGTCATATGACGTCCTCCCAGAACGCGCTCTCCTGCGCGCCCCAGGGGGCGCGCACCCGGCGATCTCCGTGATCGCTGTGTCCTACGGACACAGCTGATCACGTGATGTGGTGAAAGGCCGATCCCACCGGCCTTTTACCACGTGATCAGCGGTGTCCAATGACACGCTGATCACAGGGAAATGCAAGTGCCGGTTCTCGGCTGCACTTTCCTCACGCTGTCAGATCGTGAGGAAAGTACTGCCGAGAACCGGCAGTTGTCAGAGCGGGGATCGGCACCGATCATCAGGGCACTGATGATCAGTGCCCTGATGATCGGTGCCCAGCAGTGACCCCCGCAAGTTCCGATCAGCAGTGCGCCCACTAGCCCCGCCCACCCATTCCCAGCAGTGCCCCCACCTGTGCCCAGCAGTGCCCCCACCTGTGCCCAGCAGTGCCCCCACCTGTGCCACTCTGCAGTGCCACCTACCTGTGCCCAGAAGTGCCACCTACATGTGCCCAGCAGTGCCACCCACCTGTGCCCACCCACCTGTGCCCACCAGTGCCACCCACCTGTGCCCACCCACCAGTGCTGTCCACCAGTGCCACCCACCAGTGCAGCCCAGCAGTGCTGCCAGTCAGTGCCACCAGTCAGTGCCCAGGGGTTGTGCCAGTCAGTGCCGCCAGTCAGTGCCCAGAAGTGATGCCAGTCAGTGCCGTCTATCAGTACCCATCATCAGTGTCGCCTATCAGTGCCGCCTATCAGTGCTGCATATCAGTGCCGCCTATCCGTGACCCCTAATTAGTGCTGTCTATCAGTGCCGCCTATCCGTGCCACCTCATTAGTACTGCCTATCAGTGCCCTTTAGTGCTGCCTATCAGTGCCCATCAATGCCGCCTATCAGTGCCCATCAGTGCCGCCTCATCAACGCAAATCAGTGAAGGAGAAAAAATACCTGTTTGAAAAATTTTATAAAAGAAACAAATAAACTTTTTTTTTTTTTCAAATTTTTTGCACGTTTTTTAATTTATAGCGCAAAAAGTAAAGCGCTCAGTGGCGATTAAATACCACCAAAAGAAAGCTCTATTTGTGAGAAAAAAATGATCAAAATTTCATATGGGTACAATGTTGCATGACCGCGCAATTGTCAATCAAAGTGCGGCAGCGCTGAAAGCTGAAAATTGGCCTGGTAAGGAAGGGGGTATAAGTGCCCGGTAGGCAAGTGGTTAACAGACATTACAATTTGCCACCGGCAAAAATAAATTGGACCTTTACTTTCCTGAGTTCTCCTTGAGCCCTTTCACTGCCTGCCGCCTCCCCCCCCAACCATTCTTGCCTAGGTAATAATGACATGTCTTATCTGCCCAAACCCCTGAAATTACCCCATCACATATCACAGGAGGCTGCATAAGCTGAGACACATAGTGGCCGTGTGCAAAAACTGCAAGCATCGTGAGGGGGCTGGGCTGCCTGAAGTCCGAAAAGGCAGACAGTCAAGGAGGACCTAGATGGCAGCATGGGACCCAGGCTTTGAGTTCCGAGGAGTGTATCACAGCAGGACAACGCTGGTTCCACTGAGCAAGTCAGTATCTGAATCCAGGAAAATTCTACACAATAGCTTAAGAGGCAGCTAAAACTGCAGTGAGGGAGTAAAGTTCGTCCGTAAAAACTGTGTTAAACACAAAAGCAAACATTATATTACAGCTTACCAATTATTGTATGTGATGTCTGCATTAGTTTTCTTTTCTAGGCTTGTTTCTGCTATTGTTGACTAATGATCAAGCCAGTAAGTCTGTTTTTCAACAATAAACTCTCTTGCAGTTATAGAGATGAGACAGACCATTTAAAGGACATAACCCATGATATAACCCTTGCGCTGAATGTGTGCTCAAATATAAATAATGTAATTTAAGTGATAATATTGAACACTGCTACCAATTTAAAAATATATATATATATATATATATATAAACACAAATAATCCAGTGGCATGTGACCAATTAGCGAATGTAACACATTCTACAGTGACAAAGTGAAATGAAATAACCATATTACATAGATCAATCCACTAATGTGAAAATAAAGTCCATAATAACATTTAGTAGTCACTTTCAGTGCTGTATTCTTCCTATTTGCTCAGTATCCCCAAACCAAAATCACCACGTGCTTGTGATACAGCCTTCCCTTCTGGGTATGCACTCACCAGACTCACATGCCTTCCACACTCATGAATGGCATGTATCGCTTGTAAAATCTCCAATTATGGTGTTGCCATGACTTCATACTCTCCTTACTCCTCTCCACCAGATGTCATGATCATGTAAAATGCTGGATCCAAGCCACTGACTCCACCTCCCCTGCAGCCCTCTCCTACGGAGGCCTCGTCTGGACCCACTTACCCAGACCGAGTGGCCGCAGAGGCGGTGGGGTCGGTATGCTCCCACCACCACTGAGCACCTTCCAGGTCCTCCCTAACCCCCCTCCCTATCCTTCTCCTCCTTCGAGGCCCACTGCACCCGGCTCTTCTCTCCCATCCCCCTAAGGACTGCGGTAATCTATCGGCCCCCTGGTTCCGCATCCCCCTTCCTAGACGACTTTGCCGCCTGGCTTCCCTTCTTCCTCTCCTCCGAGCTACCGACCATCATCCTTGGCGACTTCAATATCCCGATCAACGCCAACAGCCCGGCTACTTCCCAACTCCTCCTTCTAACCTCCTCCTCCGTGCTCACACAGCACACTCAGTCCTCCACCTACTCCAATGGAAACACCCTGGACCTCGTTTTCTCCCACCTCTGCACCCCCCATGACTTCACTAACACCCCCTTCCCCCTCTCTGACCACCACCTCCTCACATTCTCCATCACCCCCTCCCTTAACTCCCCCCCCCCCAAAGCATCTAACCATCACCCGCAACCTCTGCAATCTGAACCCGACCCATCTCCACCCGGCAGCTGACTGTCTGTATGACAGCATCCTCCCTCTGTCATGCCCTGACCTGGCCACTACTGCATACAATGACTCACTGTCAGCTGCTCTTGATTCCTTGGCAACCCTAACCACACGTAGCATTAGACCCCGACCGCTTCAACCCTGGCAAAACGACCATACGAAATGTCTCAAACGACGCAGTCGCGCGCTCGAGCGCTTATAGCGCAAAACCAGATCCCCTCGCGCGCTCTCCCTTATAAAGGCGCCTACACCACCTCCCTCCACGCCGCCAAGCAAGCCTATTTCATAACCCTTATCAACATCCTCTCCACCTGTCCTCGCCGGCTCTTCTCCACTTTCAAATCCCTGCTCTCTCCCCCCCCACCTCCACCTCACTCAACGCCCACGAGATTGCCAATCACTTCCAAAACAAGATTGACGCAATCCGTAAGGACATTGTCAACTCTCAATCCAACTCTCCACCCAGCCTCCTGCCCTCCTTCAACCCCTCAACCCTTCCCTCCCCCAACCTCATAGCAGCACCACCCCCCACTATACCTAATGCCCCGCACACCATAACATCCCCAACACTCCGCTCCTTCAGCCCAATTAGCCCTGAGGAGGTCTCTAAGATCTTCACTGAAGCCCGCCTCACCACCTGCCCCCTATCCCCTCACAGCTCCTCCAGTCACACCCCCCCCCCCCCCCATCATTCACTCCCTCACCCACATATTCAATCTCTCCCTCTCCACCGGCACCTTCCCCTCCCCTCTAAAGCACGCACACATCACCCCCATACTCAAAAAACCCTCCCTTGACCCCACTAACCTTAACAACCTTAGACCCATCTCCCTGCTGCCTTTCACTTCCAAGCTCCTTGAGCGCCTGGCCTACAATCGCCTAAGCGCCCACCTCACTGATAACAACCTCCTTGCTTGACCCCCTACAGTCTGGCTTCCGTCCCCTGCACTCCACTGAAACCGCCCTACTTAAAATCACCAACAACCTGCTAACCACCAAAGCCAATGGCCACTATTCTATCCTCCTGCTCCTTGACCTCTCCGCGGCCTTCGACACTGTTGACCACCCTCTCCTCCTTGCCAAACTGCACTCCCTTGGCATCAGGGACGCTGCTCTCTCCTGGTTCTCCTCCTACCTTTCCCAACGCTCCTTCAGCGTCACCTACAACACTGCCACCTCCCCCTCTCTTTCGGGGTCCCCCAAGGCTCTGTCCTTGGACCCCTCCTCTTCTCCATCTATACTTCCTCCCTTGGCAAACTTATTCACTCCCACGGCTTCAATTACCACCTCTATGCTTACAACACCCAAATTTACCTCTCCACCCCCAACCTCACCCCCTCACTCTCCGCCCGCATCGCCCACCTCCTAAACGACATATCAGACTGGATGTCGCTCCATTTCCTCAAACTTAACCTATCCAAAACCGAGCTCCTGGTCTTCCCTCCCCCCATCCTCTCCATCACTACTAACAACGCCACCATCTCTCCCACCCCACACGCCAAAGTCCTGGGTGTCACCCTGGACTCCCACCTCTCCTTCCTACCCCACATCCAACTGCTATCTAGATCTTGCAGGCTCCACCTCCGCAACATCTCTAAGATACGCACATTCCTCACCCCAGACACCACCAAACAACTCGTACACTCCCTCATCTCACGCCTGGACTATTGCAATTCCCTTCTCACTGGCCTACCCAAACGAACGCTATCCCCACTCCAGTCGATCCTGAACTCAGCGGCTAGACTCATCCACCTCACCAACCGCTCCACATCCGCCTCCCTCCTCTGCCAATCCCTTCACTGGCTCCTGGTTGCCCAACGCATCAAATTCAAACTGCTAACTCTCGCCTACAAAGCCATTCACAACGCCGCCCCAAACTACATAACCGACCTAATACCCAAATACTACCCTACCCGTGCCCTCCGCTCCTCACAGGACCTCCTACTCTCTAGCTCCCTGGTCTCCTCCTCCCACACCCAATTGCAGGACTTCTCTAGGACTTCCCCCATCCTCTGGAACTCCCTACCCCAATCCATCAGACTGTCACCTACCCTCCTCACCTTCAGGCGCACCCCGAAAACCCTCCTCTTCAGGGAAGCCTATCCCAACCTTACCTAACCCCTGACCGCACCTAACAACTAACCTCCTCCACTCCTCCCCCCACAGCCATTTCCTCCTGTACCACTTTCCCCTCAACCCCTAGATTGTAAGCTCGAAAGAGCAGGGCCCTTGAATCCCTTGTGTATTGTATGGTTACTGTCTTGTCTCATGTTCTGTCCCCCTTGCTATTGTACAGCGCTGAGCAAACCTATATAAATACTGTATAATAATAATAATAATAATGTAAAAGTAAGAGATATACTCCAATGGTACAATAACCAATAATCTCTGCATTATTAAGTTTAAAAAGCCACTCACAAAATACAATTTTAAGAAATGCTCATCATAATCTAATGACATTAGATGTGAGTATCGTGCGCTCACCACCGCTGGACCTCACAGAATGGCGCACATCACTTCCGATTCCTAACATCTCTTCCGGTTGCTGCACAGCCTCACTTACGCGTTTTATCACTTCCGACTTAGTCATAGGGATCTCTAAGACTAAGTCAGAAGTGACAAAACACGTCAGAATGAGGCTGTGCAGCGAATGGAAGTGATGTTAGGAACTGGAAGTGACGCGGGAGCGCCATTTTGTGGGGTCTGGCAGTGGTGAGAGCACGATATTCACATCGAATCTCATTGGATTATGAATGTTTTTTTCTATTATATTGTGTGAATGGCTTTTTTAAAGAAAACCCCTTCCCATTTCAGAGACGAGATGAGTTTGCAGGTGCTGGTATATATGCACCCACCCACTGAAAGGCTGAAATTCCTCTCCCCCATCTAGTGGGGATATGCCCCATGCAATCTGCGGACTCTCCAAAAAGTTTTATGGTTTAAAATGTTTCCTTCTCCAAGTACTCTGGAATTCTTGGTACTGCTAGAAGATTCAGAGATGAACCACCAGGACCACAGGTGCTGGGGGCCTATTAGCGACATACCCCTGGAGGTAGGTAGTGGATCATTGGCAGAGTAAAGATCTGGTGCCCTCAACAGGAGGGTAAGTCTCCCGATTTCAACCTAAACTGGCCACTCATCTCCCCCTGTACACCTGGATAGGAGGGTTGACGGAGGGCGCCATATATAGAGGAACCAATGCCTCCATTTTTCTCCTGCAGTCACTGAAAAGCCTGCTTCTCCTCCTCTCCCTCCTGCAAGCATTCAACGGCTGCAAGGGGAAAATAGAGGGGATCAGTTCCTCTATATGCTGTCCCCACTGCCCCTCCTATCCAGGCTCTGTTTCTCCATGTGCTCCCCTCGTCCCCTGCAGCTCTGACGGCTTCCCCCCTCCCCTCTCTCACAGGCTTCTGTGGGTGGATATGTCAGGATGGAGAGTGGGGAACAGGCCGGTAAATATGTAATTTACCAGCTCCTTCCTTTTCTGAATGGACAGTCAGTGATAAGTATTGATCACCTACTCTGTTCATTCATAACTGAAGCATAGTAAATGGTTTACTATGCCTCCGTTTGTGAATGAACAGGAAGCTCTGTACAGAGCCATTCCTGTCCATTCATTCTGTACTGCTGAGGCTGCAGAGATGGAGATTGAGGGTCTTCTCCTCAGTCTCAAAGGTGGAACATCAGAGGTCTGTTTAGACCCCTGATATCTCACAAAAGCACTCCTAAAAAGTGTAAAAAAATAAAAAAAAAGTCAAACTACTGACACAAGTGGCGGATCTACTAGGGTCATAAAGGTCGCATTTGCAACCAGGCCCTGGCATTCCACCACTGCAGACAAGAGTCCTGCTGTGATATCGCAACAAAGGGCCACTTCAGCCTTCATGGTTTCTTGCAGTGGGGCCCTGAAGGTTCTAGTTATGCCTCTGGCTCCATTAGTTATTCAGACATAGGGACTTCAGCCAGGAGGATGACCTGGGTAGTCTGCCCTGAAGTATTTCACTCAGAGCCATCCCTAGGCTGGCCATACACTATACAATTTTTAGACTTACCTTCAACTATGTAGCACAAGGGCCTGCCTAATTGGATACAATTGAAAGTGTGGTTAGGTTTGACCTCATATGGTTTTTGGTAAACCTAAAGCACAATTCTCAAGAAAATTGTATAATGTATAGCCAGCCTTAGAGGCCAGAAAGTACACCTCTTCGGGAAGTGTGAGGTGTAAGTTGGTCCCATGGGATAGTAGAGGAGCAGACTACTCGCTACATGGCAAAGAAACCACTCGGCTTACACGTGTCTATATCAAACAGGGACCAGAGTAAGTGTGAGAGACAAGTGTAGAGCTGTACCATGAGGGGTACAACGTTTACACACGTCTAACGACGTATATACAGGGAATACACGCCCTTTCACGAACTGTGATGTCTTGCAACACTCCAGTGTAGTTCGGGTGAAATGACGCACCATTACATTATCGGAACCCAACCTAAAAAAATCCGCACCAAACAACACAAAGCACAGCCTCTCTTCCCTGACGTCACCCGGGCACACTACCCAAGGCTTTTCCGGCTCTGAGCCTGTTCTCGGCCGCAGCTACGCGAGTCGGGCGGTGGAGCGCCAACAGATATCGCGATCGTTCCAGGCCGGCGCCGGCTTCCTATAGGCTGGCTCCGGAGCAAGCTACCTGGAGACAAGCACCGCGCCGCACAGCTAAGCCCAGCATTCTCTCGCGCGCACCAACTCCATTCCGCCCACTTTCCTGGCGTCCTCAACTCTGCGTCCTTGCGTCAACACCACGCCGTCCGTATATAAGAGGGCGGCCCGGCTCGCCCGGGCGTTCAGTTGGGAGCAGTCTCTCTTACTGTTCGCTTCGCAAGTATTTCGTCATTTGACGAAAAAGAGCGAAAATTAAAGTCTTACAGAGTACCAACTTTTTTTTTGTTAGACGTAAGAAATACCACGTGTGAAAAAAATTCAAAGATAGCCGTAATTCTCTTCACTTCTCGTCATCTCCGAAACGAATCACAACCGACCATTTTCCTGCCCGAGGGACCCCGGCCTTCTTATCGTTTAGTTATGAGTCATGTGGCCGTCGAAAATGTTCACGGTCTAGACCAGCAGGTAAGTGTTTGTGTGGGGGTCGTCTGTGGCCGAGTAGACAATAGCGGCCTAGTTCGGGGATGGAGCGCCTGTGTGCGCACTTACATAATTCACCTCGTGTTAGTCTATGGGGAGCGGCGGCACTGAGGTAAACCGGCACTACAGTGTTCGCCGTTGCCGGGGATCGTCTTGTACTGGTTTGTCCCGGGAGGAGCGGGTGCGTCATCAGTGCCAGGGGTGGTGAGTCATAGGCCGGGCCCGGCTGACGCCGCTTAGGGCTCCCCCCTCGTGTTCCCAGGCTGGAAATCCCCCCCAACCCTGGGATCTGATCTGATGGGGGAGAGGGGGGCACGCTGTGGAATGTAGGCCTTGCTAGCGTAGCTTCACAATGGCGGCCTTTGTGAGAGGAAAGGGGAGGGGGAAGACACGCAGCCGGCTTACTCACACTCCGCCAGCCTAGTCTCCTCTCCCCCCATCACAATGGCCTCCATTTCCAGCCCAGTACTTTCTAACCACCTTTCCTCCCCAACAATCGGACGTAGCTGTGGTAGTAAGGTGACGATTTAACCTGATCAGGGCCCCGATCTCCAGAGGAGTGCTGCCTTTCAATTCTATAGTTTCTATATTGACTGACTGACCCTCGTTTTTGGAAAGATCAGGGCTGGCCAAACACTTGTATGTTATGTGTGTACAGGGATCAGGTCTTTACAAAGTGTGTAGGATGACTCGATCTTGTGTTACATTTTCCTCCCTTGAATACTGAACAGTTTTTGACTCTTTTGGTGTTTTAAAGTGGAACTACGCCGCACCTGAGCACCACAAACCAAAAATGCTGTTTAGTCACTGATCACACTGCTGCCATTTAAAATCGCACAATTTGTGTGTGACTTCTGAAGACTTGAGGCTTTTCATAGATTTCTTGCGTGTATTTTCCATTTTATTTCACATTTTCCATTTTATGTGACATTACAATACAGTGCAGCAAAAGTAATGTAAGAACTACCTTCAGAATTGCGCCGCAGCAAAGCGCACGTTAAGACTCTGACATTCGCATTCATTAGATGTGATTACAATTCGCAAATCGCACTGTTGTCACTGGTCACACCGCTGCGATTTAAAATCGTGCGATTTCTGAAGACTTGTGAGGATTTTCCAATTTTTCTTTCGCGTATGTTGCGTTTTCCATTATATTCTTTGTATGTGAAATTACAATAGACTGCAGAAAAAGTAAAGCAAGCACTAACTTTGGAATTGCGCTGCAGCAAATCGCACGTTAAGACTCTGACATTCGCATTTGTTAGGTGTGATTTCAATTTGCAAATCACTGCTGTCACTGGTCACACCGCTGCGATTAAAAATCGTGTGATTTCTGCAGATTTGTGAAGATTTAAAACTTTTTGCTGCAATTTCCATTATATTCTATGTATGTGAAAGTACAATAAACTGCCGAAAAAGTAAAGCAAGAACACTTTAGAAATCGCGCTGCAGCAAATTGGACATGTAAAGACACTGACATTCACCAGGTGCGATTTCAATTCGCAAATTGCACTAGTATCGGGCACTTAATTCATTTTTAATATTCAAAGTGAACTCAGCCATTCATCCATGTCTCTGCTTTTATTTTACTGAGAAATTGTTTTGAAAAATGTCCACTGGCATTCCTGGCAGTGGCCATCTTGAGTAAGGGCAGATGATTCATGTATCATTTACTTCCTGGAATCCATCTACCATTAGCTCAGGCATTGGCTTAGCAGAGAGCCCTCCCCTCCTGAATACTGCTGGGGTGTATGACATAATTTACCTAGGCTTAGAAACCAGGAAGTAACAAAAAATTTAAAAACAAATATGATATGCTTTCCTATCTGCTAATGCTAGCAGCATAAGGTGTAAAAATAGTCTGAGAGCGAAGTTCCACTTTAAAAAGCAATAAAAAGTGTCCCTTTTTAAATCTTATAGAATTCTTAATATGCAATGCCTATTTAACTCTTGAGCCACTTTTTGTTTACGTGTAACACGAGTAGTATTTTTTGCCACAATTTCTTAAAGCCTCTAAACGTATATTTAAAGCAGAGGCTGTAGAGCAGGGTTCCGTGGAACCCTAGGATTCCTCCACAGGTTGCCAGGGGTTCCATGAGCAATATTTGCCTCCCAGGTAAGTTCTCACTGACACCATTGATCTTTTTAGCACTCTAAGGGAGTAATTCTTCCCACTGACCATGACCACAAGTGTAAGGAGCATTCTTACCTCTGACTATCAAACCAATGTATCCTGAATTGTAGATGGTCAATATTAGCAGGGGTTCCCGGAGACTGGAAAGTTTTTTGTCGAGGGTTCATCTGCGTTGAAAAGGTTGAGAGGCTGCCATAGAGCATAAATTGATTGGTTTTAATAATTTTTTTTTGGGGGGGGAGAATACTTTTATAAAAAAAAAAATTAATGCAAAAACAATCCATGACCCTTTTTTTTTTTTTTTTTTTTTTTTTTTTTTTTTTTTACATTAAAAAAAAGTTATGTCGAGTAAATGGATACCAAACATGTCATGCTTTAGAATTGCATGTTCTGTGCAACGGTGACAAACAATGTAACTTTTACTATCCACAGCCAATGCTTTAACCTCTTACCAAGCCTACAGTAATTTGCTGCAGGCAGCACGTACAGACAGAGCAACATACCCGTACATCATTTTTGGCTGCACAGACTAGGGCACTGTGACAAAAAAAATTTTAACTTAAAAAAACTTGCAGAATGTCTTACTAAATACCTCTCTACTTTCCAAAAAGGTCATTTTATTGAGAAATTGGATTTTTTTTAATGGATATGGTTTATAATAGAAAAAAATCTTTTTTTTTTTTAAATTATGTAATTAAAAGAATACGTTGTGATCAAATACCATCATAAGAGAGCCATTTGTTTGAAAAAAAAAAAGATATAAATTGCATTTGTATACAGTGTTGCATGGCCACACAATTGCTACTTAAAGTAGCGCAGTGCCGCATTGCAAAAAAATGGCCTGGTCACGAAGGGGGTAAAATTTCCTGGAGCTGAAGTGGTTAAAAGCCTTTACAGGTTACCGAGGAGGTCTGATGCTAGAATTGCTGCCCATGATCTAACGTTTGCTGTAATACCTCACGTGTGGGATGATTGCTGTTTGCGTGCAGGATTGTCGTGCGCATTTGCCTTTGTGTGCAAGCACTCGAGGGGGCAATTTCTTTTTTTAAATTAAATATTTAAATTGTATATTAAAAAATGTTTTTTTTTTTTGTTCTACACTATTGCTTTAACCGCTTCCCAACCGCATTATAGCAGGAATTCTGCTATAGGGCAGCACGGGTGCGCAAAATCATGTGTATAGACGGGGTAGGGGGCACGCATGCACAGCACAGCCACCCCTATCAGTGTGCTTACAGTGAAGCACACTCCACCCCCTAGTAAAACACTCCCTACATATAGTTAACCCTTTGATCACTTTCATGTTAACCCCTTCCTGCCCAGTGTCATTAGTACAGTGTCGGCGCTTATTTATTTTTTTTGCACTGATCACTGTATTGGTGTCACTGGGTATGTCAGTGACAGTCGTCTGACCCCCCCCCCCCCCATGTCAGTATGTCCACCGCAGACCCGCTAAATGTTGCTGATTGCCTCCATTACTAGTAGGGTAAGAAAAAAAAATCCCAGTATCTATGCTGCCATTTGTAAAAGCTATAACTTTCACATAAACCAATTAATTTACATGTATTGGGCTTTTTTTTTTTTATGACGAAATTTTGATTTAAAAAAAAAAAAAAAAAAAAATTACTGGACATGTTTAACCACTTGGCAACAGTGCTATAGCCAAATGATGGCTACAGCGCGGTTGTCCAGTCCTAGGAGGGAGTCATGACGTCCTCCCAGAACGCGCAATCCCCGGCGATCTCTGTGATTGCTGTGTCCTGTGGACACAGCTTATCACGTGATGTGGTGAAAGGCTAATCACAGCGGCCTTTACCACATGATCAGCGGTGTCCAATGACACAGCAGATCACCTGTAAATGCAGTTGCCAGTTATTGGCTGCACTTTCCTCGCGCTGTCACATCGTGAGGAAAGTACTGCCGATAACCGGCAATTTTCAAAGGACGGATTGGCCCAGCAGTGCCGCCTATGAGTGCCCATCATTGTTGCATATCAGTGCTGCCTCTCTGTGCCACCTCATCAACACACATAAGTGAAGGAGAAAAATTACCTGTTTTCTATTTTATAATACAAATAAAAAAAGCGCAAAAAAATAAAGCACCCTGCGGCGAATAAATACCACCAAAAGAAAGCTCTATTTGTATGAAAACAATGATAAAAATTTCATATGGGTACAATGTTGCATGACCGTGCAATTGTCGTCCAAAGTGCAACAGTGCTGAAAATTGGCCTGAGCATGAAGGGGGTACAAGTGCCCAGTAGGCAAGTGGTTAATAGCAAAAAGTCCAAAATATTGTCCTTTTTTGTTTTTTGTTTTTTTCTGCTCAATTGTCATTTTAAAAACTTTTTTTTTGCTTTCACAAGGAATGTAAACATCCCTTGTGACAGTGAAAGGCCTGTGACGAGTACTCTTTATAGAGAGATCCAGGGTCACCTTAAAAGCATTCGATCACATCAAGATAAACGTGATTACATTTTTATTTTTTGAGAACGGTGCCTTTTAGTTCTGAGTAAACCAGAAGTGGTATCAGGTCATCTCTTCAGGGTTACTTTGTCATAGAGCCGATCCGGTCTTTTTTCTGCTCTGACTAGCTGGCAACTCCCCTTCGTTTTCCCTTATTACCTCCCCCCTTTACCTTTCCAACTTGCCTCCATCTCCCCATTGAGGGTTTCCTCAACCCACTTGTGAGATTTGGAAATCTTGTATTTACCCAGGGTTTGGCGCTGAGGCAAGGGGGGTCAGTTTTGCCACTGAATCCCAAACAAGCATGCAGCAAGTGAAGTCAGGACATCTGATCATCCTGCATTTTCCAGCTCGGTGACATAAAGCCATATAGTGTATCTAAAGTAAAAAAAAAACCCAAAAAAAAAACTTTTAACCCATCTATTCCGACAAGTTTTTTGTTTTGTTTTTTTGCCGGTGTCCCTTTTTATAGGAGGTTTACTTTTTATTCTGGGGACAGTTGTCACAGCTTGGTTAATTCAAACGTTTAGTGATCACCAGAACCAGAAGAACAGGTAACACTAGATGTTCCGGTGATAACATTCTCAGGGGAATCCTCCTTTCTTTGTAGATTTCTTCTCATTTCCTACTTCATCCCTATGGCAGAAGGTGAGAGGAAATCTCTCCATGTGGGCAACAAAACTATGGATTTAGCCCTTTCCTACTTCATCCAAAACAAATTGATTTACCTATACATACACCTTTGGTTTCACGGACTGTCTTCTCTCCCTGGCACCAGAATCTTTAGTGTGGAGACCCGGCTGTGACAACTTACGACTTCACAGCTAGGTGCCCACTGCACATGCACAAGAAGCGCTGCTCTTTATGAATGGCCCTGTAGTCTTCTGGGACCTGTTGTGTCCCAGAAGACTATGGGGAGGACAGACAACTTCTGCTTTTGATCGCCTATGGGGAGCAGGGGACAAAGCATTAAAGCAGAACTTCGCCTTTTGGGTGGAACTCTGCTTTAATGTCAGCAAGGCCTGTGCTTTAAAATGTCTATGGCCAAGGTAATTATTTTAGTGCTGCCAAAAAAAAAGAAATTTACATGGGTGGAGCAGTCTCTCCAAGAATTTCTAAAAATTACTTTAGTCTGTCAGTTCTTAACAGATTATCAAATCTGCTGTGACCTACTGATCGTCCTCTGAGGTATGCCTGGTCTCCACAGTCTGCTTTGGTTAAGCTCTCTTTCTATTCTGTTCTTGCCTTAAATGATCTGGCTGTGTGCAGTGTTTATCTGGATAGAACATGCAGTCAGTGTGTAGCCCAGATCTGTTTTAATGTTCCTTTTTTGTGTTTGGACACAATTATTTCAGTGCTCTTTTTAACATGAAGAGTAGTGTGGACCTTTTGTAAATTGAATCCTATGATGGTAGTGTTCACTTTGTCATTGACTTTGGTAGCTTTTCTTCTTTTGATATTGGGTGTTGCAGATTTAAGAAGGTATATTTCCTCTAGGCCACAACTGTTTCACCAATTGCATTTTGCGATCTCCATGTTTGCTTTTTGCAGATGATCTTGATAGAGTTCATGATACTTTGTGGATTTCCTGCTCAGTCCATAGTGTTGATGGCTGTCTCTATCGCAGAGCTAATGTATGATTTGTTTCATGACCGTAGGCATGTATTTTTGTTTTGTTTTTGGTTTTTTTTCTTTCCCAGCCTCCACATTTCATTACAGCTTTTAATTTGTATAAGTTTAACTTTCTAGATTGCCATATTGAAAATGAAGTTTGCTATTGACATTTGGGTCATTAAAGTATGAAGGAAAAATATACTATAACCACTCTTCATACTTTATTTGAATATTCTCTTGATTTCTCAGAAGCCCCCCCATCGTGTGACTGTAAAACCCCAGTCTATGTTTTTAGTTACGACATGAAATGTCATGTGGAATCTTTCTGTTTGCACTAAATGCCTGAGATTTGACAGTGCCAATTTTGCAGAAGCATCTTTTGTTGGCATACCTCCATTTTGTCTTTCGTAACATCTTGCTTGTCTTTAGCTGTAGTACCAAATCTAGCCAGAAGATGTCTTTGTTTACAAGTTCTGAGCAATGCATTGCAGTAGAATCATGAAACAGCATCATCTAGTTAAAAAGCTGCAGTCCAAGATATCAAACATGAATTTAACAATTTGGCTTTTTTTTTCCTTTTTAGTTTGCTGGCCTAGACTTGAATTCCGACTCCCAGAGTGGTGGCTCTGCTACTAGTAAGTACCCTTGCGTGTGTGGATTTTTTTTTTTTTTTTTGTGGTTTTTTTTTTGTTTTGTTTTTTTGTAGCAGGGAGCTATGAATGCTTCTAATCCTGATTCTGAAAAGAATAGAGTAAGAAACCTTACTAAAATTTCCTTTCATCCTAGAAGGGCGTTACATTCCTCCTCACTTAAGAAACAAGGAAGCTTCAAGGAATGGTAAGTGTGGGTTGCTTCCTAGTGTTACAGTATTGTAAAGGGTTATTTGACCTTGCCTATTAAAATCATGTCAGATTTATGCAGTTATTCTACCTTCAGTTTCTTTGGATATATATATCCATTATATTTTTATTTATTTTTATTTTTTTTAAGACCAATTTTTAAAATAAAACCATTTAGTCACCATCTATTTAGTTTGTATAATTTTTGAGATTGGTGAATATTATTCTGAAAGGTTTATTATTATGTAGGTTATCCAAGGTGTCAATACCCACCTGTAGATGTGTATAAGGGCTACGGTGATTGGTGGTCCCAAAGAACTGGTACGGTTGGTTACCTGTCTTGGTGTGTTGGCTGCACAATAGCTTGGCCTGCATAAGCTAGCCATTGAGCTGCCTGTGAATTGCAGTGGTATTCTAAACAAATTGCTCTCAATTGTGAAGCACATACCTGAGATATTGTAGCAGTTCAATTCAACTTCATGGCATCTTTGGTATCTTATGATCACATGTATTTTTATATTAAAAGCCTGCATTCATGTTCTGCAAGAATTTATGTTAATTTTATTCATGCTAACTTTTAATCAGACTCCAATGCAGGCTTATTCTGATCCATTGTTTAGTTCTAAATTAAAAATTTCTGCTACATTCTTGGTGTTTACTTGATTTACTGGAGAAACAAATCCGTTCATGATTTTTCACGTGACAATCTGGCAGCAATTAAATATTACTAATGTGCATGTAACATGCATTACACTGGGGTTTCTCAGCTTGCTTTAGCTTGCTTTTAGACACTAGTTTTTAATGGTTGGTTTGGGTCATGTCTAAATTTTCACTATAGTATACACTGTATCTACTAAAATAAAACACCAGACTGGGTTAATTTCTTTAGCTGTGCCTCCTTGCAATTTGGTTCTTATCTTATTATCTTCCTTGAAAGATTCGGGCTGGGACGCTGGGCGGGGTGGAAATGGCTATATGAATGGCACACATGATGATCGGGACAGTCGCGTGAATGGGTATGATCGCGCTGGATATGCAAGTAGAGGATCTGGCCGCACCGACAGAGGTAAATGTTTCTTATATACTGAACTTGACTGTTTTCAAACTGTCAGTCATTTGATACAACATCCCCAATAATGGCAGTGAAACCCAACATATAAGCTGTGTGAATAAATTAACCACTAGCCTACAGGGCACTTATACCCCCTTCCTGCCCAGGCCAATTTCCAGCTTTCAGTGCTGTTGCACTTTGAATGACAATTGCGCGGTCATGCAACACTACCCATTAAATTTTTATAATTTTTTTGTGACAGAGCTTTATTTTGGTGGTATTTAATCACCTGGGTTTTTATTTTTTCTTAAACCAAAAACCACTGAAAATTTTGAAATAACCCCCCATTTTTTCTTAGTTTTTGTTTACAAAAATTTTGTAAATAAGTGGTTTTTCTCCTTCACTGATGTACGCCAATGAGGCTGCAGTGATGGGCTGCACTGATGAGGAGGCACTGGTAGGTGGCACTGAAAGGCAGCACACATATGGCACTGTTAGGCGGCACTGACTGGCATTGACAGTCAGCACTGACTGGCACTGTTAGGTGGCACTGATAGGTGACACTGAAAGGCAGCTCAGATGGGCACTGATATGTGGAATTGATGTGCACTGGTAGGCACTGAAATATGACATTAATCTGGTACTGATGGGCACTGGCAGGTGGCATGGATGAGCACTGACAGCTGGCACTGATGGACACTGACAGGTGGCACTGCTGGGGCTACACAGATCATCAGAGCACACTGATCATCAGTGCACATGTCCCCTCTGAGGGATGCAGATTACCTGCTCTCCTCTCCTCACAAGCTGTCGGCGTGACAGCTTGTGAGGAGAGAAATGCCGATAACCGGCATGTCCCTATTTACATGAGATCAGCTGTGATTGGACACAGCTGATTACATGACCGAGCTGACATCTTTGGCTCTTTCCGTTGATCGGTGATCTGCTGTGTCCGAGGGACACAGTGCATTGCCGAGCTGCGCGCTTCTGGAGCCGCACATGCACGGTGAGAATGGGAAGGACGTCGTGACGTCCTCCCAGAATGAGAGAACCGCCTTGCGCCCGTCATATTACTATATGGCGGGTGGGAAGCGGTTAAAGATTATCAGTGAAGCCCCATCAATGCCAACTGTCATTGTCCATCAGTGCCAGTCTGAGCTGCCTTTCAGTGCCCATCAGTGCAGCCTCATTAGCGCACATCACAAATGAGAACTTTGATTGGGATCTGAAGCAATGGTAATTGGTAGAAAAGATCATCCATTGTTTTTTGGCCAGAAGTTTCTGAGTAGGATCTATAGATTATGAGATCCCTGCATTACTTTTTTTTTTTTTTTTTTTTTTTTTTTTTTTATCCATGTGTTTTAGGCTTTCATTTTTGCTCTTATAAGAAAAAAGGATAAGGAATAAAGTTTTTGCATTTCTATTTTCTATTTTTAGGATTTTATGATAGAGATAATTCTGGGTGGAATTCAAGAGACAAAGATGCTTACAGCAGCTTTGGATCACGCAATGACCGTGGAAAATCAGGTTTATTCAGTGATAGAGGAAGTGGAAGTCGGAGGTGAGTTTGGACCGCCTTTTTTTTGCTAAATAGGCATGACTTTTTAAATTTTCATTAGTGTTAGGAACTGGCTACAGGTGGGTGTGCATTCATCCTTCAGTTTGTGGACTGCTTGGAAAGTGTTTTATGATGTAAGAGATAATAGCCTTTTTGCTTCTGTGACTTTTAAACCACATGGCTTGTAGGTTGAAATCCTCCTGGTACGGACAAGAACAAAGTTACTATTTAATTTCTTGAAATGTTCATCCTTTAATATATGCAGTATCTTGAGTCTTTGTTTTAGAATGAAATAAGTGCTGAGCATTTTTTTGTAATAACATATACTTGCCTTCTCTGTGTAGTAGTTTTGCACAGAGCAGCCCTGATCCTCCTCCGCTAGGGTCCACAGCTGGCGCTCATTCATGTGGCACTTAAGCCATTTAATATAAATTTGCTTGTTAATAGTTAAAAATTGATGTTTGTATCTTGATGGTTACCATATGCTTGGACTCACTAGCTTTTAAAGTTTTATAAAGGTTTGTATTCGTTACATTTGGTCAAACTTAGACCAGTAAGTATGCATATGCCATACCTGTGGGATTCCTGTTTAAGCTGGAAATCACTGTAGTTTCTGCTACCATAATGTTTGCTACCAGGTTCCACAGGTGCCATTCATACAATGCCTTGTGTTTTTCTTGATAAATGCAAGGCCTTTGGATATGGTGACATGATCTTGACCTAAAATAAGAAAACTCCTTGCATTCATTGAAAATACAAGGTGTTCTGTTAATTGCCCCATGCCCCCTTCCCCCTCCATGGTATGTAGCAGGGCAGCTGCTGCTGCAGCAGTGATCCTGGGTCCTGTTCTTTTTGTGACTTGGAGATCGTGAAATCACCACCCCTACAACTCCACCACATTCAAAAGCCTTGCATTCATTGAGAAAAATGCAAGGTGTTCTGTGAATGGCATTCATGTTCAGTGGGGTGACTTCCCTTTCCTGAGCAAAGGACATGGAAAATGGCAGTCATCACTGTAGTAGCAAAGACTACAGTGATTCCTGGCATCCACAGTGATCCCACAGGTATGGTATATGGGTACTTGTATTAGTCTAAGCTGAACTAATGTAACTGTGCAATAAGATTCATAACTGGAGATCTGCTTTTAAAATTCCATGATCTGATGGCTAATCATTAAGAATAGCTCTTTGCCATTGGCCATACCAATATTCTGTCTCGACTAGCCAACACTATGCAGTACTGTCATGCTAGCACAAAAAGCATCAGCCTTCTAGCTTCTCAAATTTTTTCTAGTCTTCTAGACTTCTGTTTTCAGAGAGCACATTTTTGTTTGAGGTAGATGATTGCATTTCAAATCAATATACAAAGTGCAAACATATATAAAAAATTAAATAGTGAAGTCCATCAAACTTAATAAACACAAAATTCAAAAATAGTTTGTGCAAACAGAAATTTTCAAATTCTTCTTCTATTATAAAGAACCTTCCACCCGTGAAAACCAACATCAAATGCACTCACCAGATTAAGGTAAATGAAACGCCTTTTAGGAATTTATGGGATCCTAAACCCTCTTTGGTATCCACTCTATAGGAATCCTCACCTCCAGCATAGACTCCACCATCCAACCAGGGAGAAAAAAACTCAGATAGTGTAATATTGCAAAACACCATTCATAAGTGAAATCAAGGATTAAGGCCACTCACATTATAATCGCTTTAAAAAGGCATATTTATTGAGTGGCCTTAATCCTTGATTTCACTTATGAATGGTGTTTTGCAATATTACACTATCTGAGTTTTTTTCTCCCTGGTTGGATGGTGGAGTCTATGCTGGAGGTGAGGATTCCTATAGAGTGGATACCAAAGAGGGTTTAGGATCCCATAAATTCCTAAAAGGCGTTTCATTTACCTTAATCTGGTGAGTGCATTTGATGTTGGTTTTCACGGGTGGAAGGTGGAAGTTTCTTTATAATAGAAGAAGAATTTGAAAATTTCTGTTTGCACAAACTATTTTTGAATTTTGTGTTTATTAAGTTTGATGGACTTCACTATTTATTTAATTTTTTATATATGTTTGCACTTTGTATATTGATTTGATATAGAGGTCTATGTTTGCGCTGTTTATTTATATATTTTTTACAATTTGTGTTGATCACATTGCACAGCAGCAGGATAGAACCTATAGTAGGGTGTTTCACTAGGCGCAGGAAGAGTTTTTAGTTGTTTGTTTTCAGAGATGATTGCATTTGTCTGAACCTGAGAAGATCAAAACTTAATTCTAGGTTTAGAATCGCAAATGTGTTGCATCAACTTTCTAGGTGTTTTTTTTGGGGGGAGGGTGTTATTAATCAAATGGCTATTAAATGCTTTGTGTTTTGTGCACATAAGTCTAGTGTGATCCTTTCCACTCCAATAATCCACTCCAATAATCCTGAGGGGCTAGTCCTGTGCGCTGTTCTCACACCTTGGCAGCCACGGCCTAAACTTGTAAAGGACCTTTTGCGCATCAGGTAAGCTTTCAGTACACCACAGAACTTTAGCCTGCAGTGTATGAAGAGCTACCAGCTTTCTCACACAGATTTTTTTTTTTTTTATTATTCCTCTCTTGTCAAACTGCTTTTAGCCTTTTTGCTTTATTCATACCCATAAATATTTTGAAATATATTGAAAATCTATTTCTGTGTCTGACGTGTGCCTGTAAAAGGATTGTTTGCCCATGTCTTTTTATTTCCTACAGCACCAACTGCAGGTTATACTTTAGTATTGACTTGCCTGGCTACAGTGGGAGTCTCACTGCTGATATTTTTCATTAAGTGAAATGTGAAGCAGTCAACAGACGTCTCCCAGTGTTGATGGTAGGGAAGTTACCTTCAGTTCCCAAGGGGGGTATGAAACAATCCTGCAGAATATTTGAAGCCAACAATTCTCATAAGTTTTTTTTTCCTGGTTAAGTTCTCGGCTTATCTTTGAGCATATGGAAGAGGGATGCAAACTGCTTCTGTTCTGTGCTTAGATCTGATGACCGTCGCTTAGATAGCTTCGATGGCATGGGTAGTCGCAGTGACCGATCTAGCATGGGTAGATATGATCGTGGAAACAGCCGTTGGAGCGATGAGAGAAATGATGAAGACGATTGGTCAAAGCCTCTTGCACCAAATGATCGTGTAGAGCAGTGAGTATTTATTCATATGCATGAGATTTTTTTTTTTTGGTGTTTTTGTGATTCATTAATTTTTATTTCTTTTCCACACAGGGAGCTCTTCTCTGGAAGTAATACTGGCATTAACTTTGAGAAGTATGATGACATTCCAGTTGAAGCAACTGGCACAAACTGCCCCCCACATATTGAAAGTGTATGTGAAATGTAATCTCTTGTATTACCAGGCTCCATAGCTATCCAATTTCAGTGGTTGTAAACCTCAGACAAGAACTCTGAACAAAGCATATTTTTATGTAGTGTTTACGTGTGTCACCGTAACTGCAGCTCCCAGCCCCCTTCTTTGCCCCCATGTGATAAATCCTTTACATCTGAGGTTTACAAGGATGTGCAGGGCAAATGGCTGCAGATAAACAGGTGCAACTTATGTAGGAGGATTTGTTACATCTCTGGATATCACCCGAGGCAAGTCGCTTTACTGGGCATATGTACGGGTTTACAACCACTTTAAGAATGAGAGTAAAGCAACTTTTTATTCATATGCTGGCAATAGACAAGTGTTCAGATATTCCTTCAACATAAAACTTTGACATACTCCGGCTTTCATAACAGCTATCATACGTTGATAACCATTTTCTTGAAGTCTGTATTAGATTGTACGAGTAACAAAGGTTTAATAATTTTTAGTTGCATTGCTATAAATTTGTATTTCATTTCTTTTCTTCCCCAAAGTTCCATGATGTCAGCATGGGGGAAATAATCATGGGAAATATTCAACTCACACGATACACTCGACCAACCCCAGTCCAGAAGCATGCTATTCCCATCATCATAGAAAAGAGGGACTTGATGGCATGTGCCCAGACAGGTAAAACACTTTTGGTCCTTGTATACACTACAATAAATTCTGAATTGTTATGCCATATTTAAGTTGACTGATTTTTTTATTTCAGGCGGAATTTAATTTTATAGATAGAGAATTTTTTTTTTTTCTCCTAGTATTAATAGCGATGAAGAAACTTCACTAATGATGGAATCAGATTTCCCCACTCAAAAAAAGAAATGCCTGGAGCAAATTTAAAAACTGATAACTGATGCATGGGCATTTTTGGTTTATCCTAATTGACAATCCCATTTTTTTTTTTCTCCTTTTTTTTAGGTTCTGGGAAAACTGCAGCATTTTTACTACCCATTCTCAGTCAGATCTATGCAGATGGCCCCGGAGAAGCAATGAAGCACTTAAAGGTATGGGGCTGAAGTAGTTATTTGCCTTCTAAATGAATGTCCTTTCCTGAAGACCTTTTCAGCCTTTATTCATGCAGTTATTGCTGTCTGTTTTTATGCATAGTCACTTTCTTTGCAGGATAACGGGCGATATGGAAGGCGTAAGCAGTTCCCATTATCCCTTGTTCTGGCCCCAACAAGAGAACTTGCTGTACAGATCTATGAGGAAGCCAGAAAGGTATAAAATCATAACAAAAAAACAAAAAAATCTTCAATTTCATTAAAATATACAGAGTTTACATTTCTCTGCCTTTTTTGTTTTAGTTTGCATACAGATCAAGGGTACGACCTTGTGTTGTATATGGGGGAGCAGATATTGGGCAACAGATCAGAGACTTAGAACGAGGCTGTCATTTGCTGGTTGCCACGCCTGGGCGCCTTGTTGACATGATGGAACGTGGAAAGATTGGCCTGGATTGTTGCAAGTATGTGGTATAATCTATTAGGAAGTAGTTCTATAAAAATCCAGCACTTTGTGGCTTTGGTTTTTATTGTTTTTGTTTTTAAAAATATTTTTTCAAATTTTATGAAAGCTGCTTGCTCTGCCTCTTGAGGTCTTGATTCATGTTTGAGGTGTTTGTTTTTTTACATTTCTAGGTATTTGGTGTTGGATGAGGCAGACAGAATGCTTGACATGGGATTTGAGCCTCAAATTAGACGAATTGTTGAACAAGACACTATGCCTCCCAAGGGTGTTCGTCAGACTATGATGTTCAGTGCCACTTTCCCCAAGGAAATCCAGGTATTTGCTTATAAAACAATGTTTAACCGCTTGCTGCCTGCTTGCAGTACACTTGCTGCGAGCAGGTGGCAGCTGCAGGATAGACAATGTACATATGTGGCTGCCTGCATCTGGGTTTCTGTGCTTGCACTTCTTGCTGAACTGTGCTGTGAATGGACACTGCATGGTTTGTCAGTAAATTTCAGGCAATGATTTCGGCTGAAACCTACTGACTGGCTGTGTCCATGCACAGGTATAAACTAGTGGTGCACCAAAATGAAAATTCTGGTACCGAAAACGAAAAATCAAAATGCACTTTTGGCCGAATACTGACATGCACAGTTTTTAAAAATTAATATAGATTTTTGGGGAAAAAACACACTTTGATTAAGAAAAACAAAAAAACTATATAGCCCAATTTTTTTTTATTTATTTATTTTTTTAATATGAAAGAGGATGTTATGTCGCATAAATAGATACCAAACATGTCATGCTTTAAAATTGTGCACGCTCGTGGAATGGCATGAAACTGTGTGGTACTTAAAAAATCTCCATGGGTGATGCTTTAAAAATTTCTACAGGTTAGCATTGTAGTTGCATAGGAGGTCTAGTGCGAGAATTATTGCTCTTGCTTTGATGTTTGTGTCGATACCTCACATGTGTGGTTTGAACACATACTACATTTACATATGTGGGCATGGCCTATGTATGCGTTCACCACTATGTGGGGGATGGGGACACTAAACTTTATTTATTTTTTTAATTTATTTAATGTTTTGGGGTTTTTTTGTTTTCACTGTCCCGTTAAGAATAAAAGTGATTAACATTTTTTTTATCACAAGAAATGCATGCATCCCTTGTGATTAAAAGTAATTTGTGACAGGTCCTCTTTATGGAGAGATATGGGGTCAGTAAGACCCCACATCTCTCCTCTGCAATGTACAGCATTGGATCTCAAAAAAAACAAACAAACATTGATCTAGTGCTTTAGAAAAAAAAAAAGTGGAGGCCATCTTTCCTTCACTCATCTCTATGCCCAGCTCCAGGATCATTAGATTGCTTCTCAGGTAAAGCTGAGAACTATAGAGCAGCGGCGGTGAGGGGCAGGGTTTTTTCAGCACCAGTATCTGTGCCTTTTTTTTTTTTTTTTTCCCCATAACGGCCGAAATGTTTCGGCCACTGAAATTTCGGTACATCCCTAGTATAAACCAAACAGCCAGATCTGTGAGTAAAAGCAGCACACATTACACTTGTTAGGCATGCAGTTATCCCTTCATTGCCCCTTGATATTAACACACTCCCAGCCAGTGTCCTTAGTACAGTGTTCTCGTATTGCCTGCCACACTATCGCATTAAGTCGCTGATTACCACCATTACAAGTATAGTGTCTATGGATGAGTAAATTGCAGTGTATATATCATAATTTGTATACCCTATAACTTTCACACAAACCATATACGCTTATTGGGATTTTTATTTTACCAAAGACTTAGCAAAATAAATTTTTAAATTTTTTTTTTTTGTTTTATAAAACGTCAAAAAGCATAAAATGTAGGGTTTAAAACTTTTTCATTCCTCTTAATTTTTTTTTATTTTTTTTTTTTTTTTAAGTATTTGATCCCCTGCTGATTTTGAATGTTTGCCCGCTCGCAAAGAAATTATCAGTCTAAAAATCGAATGGTAGGTGTATTGTAACACAGACAGGATAGCAGCAAAAAATTCAAAAGAAATGCATGTCTATCAAATTATGCACTGATTTGCATGTTCATGAGGGAAATAAGTATTTGATCCCCTTCACAAAGCATGACTTAGTACTTGGTGGCAAATCCCTTGTTGGCAATTAGAGGTCAGACGTTTCCTGTAGTTGGCCACCAGGTTTGCACACATCTCAGGAGGGATTTTGGCCCACTCCTCTTGGCAGATCCTCTCCAAGTCATTAAGGTTTGGTGGCTGATGTTTGGCAACTCAAACTTTCAGCTCCCTCCACAGATTTTCAATCGGATTAAGGTCTGGAGACTGGCTAGGCCACTCCAGGACCTTAATGTGCTTCTTCTTGAGCCACTCTTTTGTTGTCTTGGGTCATTGTCATGCTGGAACACCCATCCACGACCCATTTTCAGTGCCCTGGCTGAGGGAAGAGGGTTCTCACCCAAGATTTGACGGTACATTGCCCCGCCCATCGTCTTTTTGATGCGGTGCAGTTGTCCTGTCCCCTTAGCAGAAAAACACCCCCAAAGCAGAATTTTTCCACCACCATGTTTGACAGTTGGGATGGTGTTCTTGGGGTCATAGGCAGCATTCCTCCTCCTTCAAACACGTTGAATTCATGCCAGAGAGTTCGACTTTGGTCTCATCTGACCACAACACTTTCAACCAGTCCTCCTCTGCATCATTCAGATGTTCAGTGGCAAACTTCCGACGGGCCTGGACATGTGCTTTCTTGAGCAGAGGGACCTCACAGGCACTGCAGGATTTCAATCCTTGTCGGTGTAGTGTTATCAATTGTTTTCTTGGTGACTGTGGTCCCAGCTGCCTGGAGATCATTGACAAGACCCTCACGTGTAGTTCTGGGATGATTCCTCAGTGTTCTCATGATCATTGACACTCCACGAGGTGAGATCTTGCATGGTGCAGCAGACCTAGGGAGACTGACAGTTGTTTTGTGTTTCTTCCATTTGTGAATGATTGCACCAACTGTTACCTTGTCACCAAGCTGCTTGGCGATAGTTTGGTAGCTCAGTCCAGCCTTGTGTAGGTCTACAGTCTTGTCCCTGACATCCCTGGACAGCTCTTTGGTCTTTGCCATGGTGCAGTGTTTGGAATCTGATTGCTCCCGTGGACAGGTAGCTTTTATACAGGTAACAAAATGAGATTTGCAGCACTCCCTTTAAGAGACTGCTTCTAATCTCAGCTTGTTACCTGTATGAAAGACACCTGGTAGGCAGAAATCCTACTGAATGATAGGGGATCAAATACTTATTTCCCTCATGAACATGCAAATCGGTGCATAATTTTTCAGACATGCATTTCTTTTGAATTTTGTGGTGCTGCTATTTTGTCTCTGTGTTACAATACACCTACCATTCGATTTTTAGACTGATTATTTCTTTGTGAGTGGGCAAACATTCAAAATCACCAGGGGATCAAATACTTATTTCCGTGTGTGTGTGTGTGTGTGTGTGTGTGTGTGTGTGTGTGTGTGTGTGATTTTGGCTAACGTACCACCAGAAGAAAGCTCTATTTTATGTGAAAAATATTTAAATTTAATTTGGTTAGTGTTGCATGACTGTACAATTGGCACTTCTAGTACAGTGCTAAATAGCAAAAAATGCCCTGGTCGTGAAGGGGGTAATGCCTTCCAGAGGTCAAGCAGTTAACGATAAACTTTTGGTATTCAGTGCTTTGCAAAGTGTATTGGTGATGTACAAATACTTATAGCATCGTTAAAGCGATAATAACAGTTTGTTTTAAAAGAAAAAGTCGTACTTGCTCTATGCAGTGGTTTTGCTAATCCTCTTCTGGTGTTTCTGGCTAACCCCCCCCCCCCCCGTTTACTTTGGAGGACCTTGTGCGTGCTCGTCCCTGACCCCACTGTCTGCGTCCACAAGACACCACAGAGCAGGACTCGGCCCTGCACTCTCCTCAATGGCTCCTGCTGCTTGACCCTTTAGCCTTTACAACCACAGTTTTTTTTGGGTTACTGTTCACAGCTTGGCTACACAGTTTCTAAATAAATGCTAGGCTAATCGTTACATCCTCATTTTTGCAAAGACTAAATGGCCAATTTTATTTTTTTCTTTAGATTCTTGCTCGTGATTTCTTGGAAGAATATATCTTCTTGGCAGTAGGTAGAGTAGGCTCTACATCTGAAAACATTACGCAGAAAGTAGTCTGGGTGGAAGAAATGGACAAGCGTTCATTTTTATTGGATCTCCTGAATGCAACAGGTATTTGGCATCAGCCTTGCATGCTTAGTATAAAAGTGACAGCTTACCTGTACTGACACATTGATTCGTAATGCATGTTCTGTTTTTTTTTACGTTAGGCAAAGACTCGTTAACGTTGGTGTTTGTGGAAACAAAGAAGGGTGCAGATGCTCTTGAAGACTTCTTGTACCATGAAGGATATGCTTGTACAAGCATCCATGGGGACCGCTCTCAGAGAGACAGAGAGGAAGCACTTCATCAGTTCCGTTCTGGAAAAAGCCCTATTCTAGTAGCTACTGCTGTAAGTAGTTGCTTCAGAATTTTCTGGCTTCTTGCTTCCATATGGTCATTGTGTCTCATGTACTAAATCTTCTTATAGGTTGCAGCCAGAGGACTTGATATTTCAAATGTCAAACATGTAATAAACTTTGATCTGCCCAGTGACATTGAGGAGTATGTACACAGAATTGGTCGTACAGGACGTGTGGGTAATTTGGGTAAGTGTTTTTTTTTTTTTTTTTTTTTTTTTTCTTCTATGCAAATATAAAAACATTCTTGCTTATACAGGTTTAAAAATTTGTAATTAGTTTATAACTAACTAGTTTGTAAATTTAGCTATAATTTACCATACCTTTTTTAGGTCTTGCAACATCATTTTTCAATGAAAAGAATATAAATATAACCAAGGATTTATTGGATCTTCTGGTGGAAGCGAAACAAGAGGTACCATCCTGGCTGGAGAATATGGCCTATGAACAGCATCACAAGAGCAGTAGTCGTGGCCGTTCAAAGAGGTAAGTTGTGAGAAGGCACTATGGGGTTATTTTTACTAAAGGAAAACTATCTGTGCTCTGCAATTGTGCTAGACCTGGGGGGAAGTTCTGACCTAAAGGGAAACCGATTATTTGTCATCCAATTATGCGCAAGTAAAAATGCAGTTTGTTTTGTTTTTTCATTGCATGTGATTGAGTATGCTTTGTGAAGTGAAGCTTTACCTCGTTTACTTATCTCTGGAGCAACTGCACTTGCCGCACACAGTAAATTTTGCCTTTCGTAAATCAACTCCTTTTTTGTGTCTTTTTGGAGGGTTGCACTGGCAGCTGTGCTTGAAGATATGACAGTATTTTGACCTGTCTGTAAACTTTTTATTTTTTTTATTCATACTAGTCGCTTTAGCGGTGGGTTTGGTGCCAGAGACTACAGACAGAGCAGTAGCTCAAGCAGCAGCTTTGGGAGCAGTCGTGGTGGTCGAAGCAGTGGTCATGGAGGCAGTAGGGGATTTGGAGGAGGTAAGAAACTAAATCTTGCTGGATTTTCATCACTAAACACATGCATCAAAAATTCTTTCAGTTTAAACCTTGTCCTGTTTTACCATTTATCCGTGAAAGTAAAAATTTCCCAAATTTTGGGTTGTACCCAGAATACTTTTAAATGTCTGTCAACATTTGGGGATGCCCCCCTTATATCTACATTTTTGGATTCGTCTTCCTTCATCCCCATGGATCATACTGATACCTGTGTTGTTTTTTGCCCATTCCATTGTCTATGTTCTTATTTTCTTGCTATATATTGTTTAATTTGATACAAAATCTAATAAAGACAAATTTGACTTTAAATGTCTGTCAACAATAGTGTGCTTCATACACCCTCAAAAACCCTATCCACTATGACCTCTTGTATTACATAAAACAAATAATTAGCTTTCCCATTTTATCAAAACACCACATGTTTTACACTCTAACATTTGAGAGATTAAAATCTCCTTGTGTAGTCTGAATAGAGGGAAAATCTTCCAATGGGGACACTAGCTCCCCAAGAGATTCCCTTAATTTGCACGGATATAATCTCCCATCTTGTTTTGGCTGTGGGACAGGTAGCAAAGGTAAATCTCCCTTTTGGGACAAAGAGGACAAAAATAAACCTCACGGGGGTTATAACTCCTCACTTGCTCTATCCAAAATGAAAAGTTTGCCTATTCTCCTTAAATCCAAGACATACAGCATTCTTTTCAACTGCATTTTCATGCTGTGTTCATAAGATGCATAATATGTGTACTTTACTATCATCTCCTGTGTCCCCTCTCCCATTTACTGATGTCCTTTCGTCAACAGGTGGTTATGGTGGCTTCTATAACAGTGACGGCTACGGAGGAAATTATGGTGGAAGTTCCCAGGTTGACTGGTGGGGCAACTAAACTTGCCTGCGATTAGAAAGGACTCAACCAAACATGCGAATATGGAAACCACATGTAACTTAGCCAGACTATACCTTGTGTAGCTTCAAGAACTTGTACATTACCAGCTGTGATTCTCCACTGAATTTTCTTTTCAAGGGAGCTCTGGGCCATGAAGAAAACAAGTGATAGGAATAAAAAGCCCTACTCTGAAGGTGTTGGAAGATTTCATTGCTGTAGTTTTTTGGATTAATTCCCAAATCCACCCTTTCCAGCAACTGCATTATTTTGACTGAGGATAATTTGTTTGTTAATGTACTGTGCCTTTAACTTTAGACAACTTTTTATTTTGATGTCCTGTTGGCTCAGTATTGCTCAAGATATAAATTGAGACAGAATAAATTTATTGAACTTGGGCGAAATCAAACCTTGGCACGCAGGTGTGATACAACCTCAAAACAGGAATCGTTTCATCCATGCATTAATATTTCAAGTTAAAGTAAACTTGTGCAGTAAGCCTCCATTAGGCCTTCTGTTAACTTTGCAAAAGATCTTGAAGCATATCAGAGTAGTTTCTAATGTGGCTAACTGTACGAAGTTATGTTCTGATTTGCTCACTCTATCCTGGAAAGGTACTTAGAACCTGAAGTCTTTTCAATAAGCCATTCCAGTCACATAGATGTATGAGCTTCATACGCGTGAAGCACTGTTTTCAGAGAATGCAATAAAGCAATTCCTTTTCCAATGTTTAGGCAGAACAGCTAACGTGTGAGCAAGCCAATAATGGGCTGAACATTACAGGGAATGTTAAGCGATCCGAAACTTGAAATAGTTTTTAGGAGGTATCATCATTTAAATTAATTTATGCCTGTCATAAGAAAATGGCAGAATGGCTGACCACGGTAGTATGTGGTTCTGTGACAGGCCTGGCTGATTTTGGTCTAATAACGCATGCTAGTGTTGATGTTTTTTGGTCAAGAGGGTATGAACAGGATGAATTATGCAGCAGGCTTTATTTTAATGCAGATTCACATTACTCTGTTCAAGCTGCGTTTTTGAAAGGTTACAAACATACTTGGCTTACAGTAGACTTTGTAAAATGGCTCCAGATGAGTAAATTCAACTCGTAAGATCAATGGTGGAAAAATGTACATGACTGCACAAGGTGTACAATCTGCTAATGTGTGCAGTTTAGTCAGTTTTAGTTGCATAGGTTTCCATTGCATTTAGTATGGCAGTGCTATATCTGGCCAAAGAGTAATTCCCAACAAAATGCCTCTGCCACATGAAATTTAGCCTTCTATATGTAGCTGAATTAAAACAACTTTGTGGCATAGGAATGGCAAAAAATCTTAACGTGCAATAGATTTTACAAGTGTTTTTTGTGCCTTGCTCTAAATCTTTTTGTAGGTGCACTTGACAGTATTGAGGTCATTGTTATGGTGCTATTTAAAATATAGATGGCCCTTGTACATTTTTGCCCATAACTTTCTACAAAACTTCTTTTATTGCACATTCAGAGAATTTTTATATAAGTCTTGTGTACGTGTCCTTCAAATCTTTTTTTATTTTTGTCTCTTTGCGATGGCAAAAAACACTGCTTGGAGTCTAGGGCAAGACTGAGACTTATTTGGGACCATGGGAGTAATAGAAGGGGGGCGCAAACTATTTTGCACACAATGGATTTCTAGATACTTTTTGCTGCTAGTTTTGTGTAATATTTATTGAACATTTGACAAATATTTATTTTTGTAAGCCTAAGTGATTCTTTGAAAGCTAAAGAAACTTGACCAAAAGACAGTACAAAAACACTGGCACTTGAATGTTGAATGTCAACGTATGCGTGAAATTATATATTTCGGGGTAGTGTGAGCTTTTAATGTTATAAGTCATATTAAACTCTTAAGTCAAATTAAGCAGACCCGGTATTGGCTGAACAGCCATAATTTTTTCTGGTGTAATTAAAATTGGCAACTTAAAATTAAACATGCCAAGGTTTTGATACACTTGTCTTAAGATATTAATGAAACACTTCAAAACACTGTTGTGAAGTGTCCAGAATCTCAGATGTTTGTTGCGTGAGTTTTGTTTAGTTGTGTGGTTATTTTTTTTTTATTTCAGTGAATGTCTGGCACATTGCAATCCTCAAAACATGTGGTTATCTTTGTCATACTGGTAAATAATAATAAAAAAAAACGAAAAAAAATCAGTGACTTGTCTTCAATGATTACATATAGCAAGTACATTTGGCAATACCTATATAACATGAGGTTCACAATTATTTTTTTTTCCTTTTTATGCAAAGAATGGATTCAAACTTGCTAAATGTCAAGATTGACCCTCAAGTCACTCTAGTTTAGTAACTGCTTATTGTACTAGTTTAGATGCTTAGCACTGCATGTGCTGTGCATTACTGATTTTATTAAAATAAAAGTTGAATGGCAAACTGCTCTTATGTGGTTTTTTTTAATTTTTTGTCCTTGCATTAACATCCTATGTAGCCAGTTTTTCAGCACTTTTCACATTTTTGTAGTCTATTGGATCCACTTAGTAGAAGACTAAGTGGATCTAGTAGCAGTGAGCAACCCTTTCACCCAGGATTTACACTTCAGTTGAAAAGATGCGTGAAAGCATAAACCCCAGCTCTGCTGCTGTTTGGCTTATGGAGCAAATTCTAGTGATTTGAGTTCAGAGGAATGATAGAAACTGCAGAAGTGGGCATGTGAAATTAGTGACAATGTGCACATATAAGGCCGTAATGAAGTGGAAGGGGGATACTGTAACTGACAATTGCACAGTTGTGCAATGCTGCACCCAAATAGTTTTTTTTTGGGGGGGGGGGGGGGTTTCTCCCACCACGAATGCGCAAAAACCCCAACAATTTTGAGAATAAAAATATTTTTTGCTATTTAAATCACATTTGTCATAAATTTAGGCCAAAATACATTCTGCTACATGTCTGCTAAAAAAAAAAAAAATCAATTATATATATTTTTTTTTAATCTTTACGAGTAATAGTGGCAATCAGCTAGTTATTATGAGACTGCGGCGGGCATTCTGACATGGGGGGGGGGGGGGACTGATTTGATGTTGCTGACATACCCAGTGACACCAATACAGTGATCAGTGCTAATAACAGTCCACCCCCGGAAATGTGAAATCACGTGTGTGTATATGTGATTTTGCACACTGCTGCCGCCATGTAGCAGTATTTCTGCTATGGGGGGGCGCTAAAGCAGTTAAATGAAGAATATAGACCTGTAAGAAGCCTTCTCCCCAGTGCCCTATAATGTACCAGGAATATATTAGCAGGTGTCCTCCAAGCCTAGAAATTTAATTCAAGGGTTCCCCTTTGTTTAAAAGGTTGATGGGCTAAGGCTTTTTTCAAATGTCCATGGTTGTGAATATACTGAAGTGCAGGTTCCATTAGAATAACTTGGTAGCTGTTCTAGAGTGGTGTATGTAGCATACCTTTTTACAAAACATTTTTGAAAAGGCTTTCAGGCAGCTTTGTAGGATCATTTTAAAACTTCAACTCTGGTTTGGTGATCTCAAAGGGACAGTTGACTGTTGCATCAAACGAGCTGATCCAGCACTAGAGCCTACCACCAGTAAGTAATGGCCCTCCCATTTAAGGGGTGTGTCATCCTTACAGTACAAAAAAAAAAAAAAAAAAAATTACCTTTCCTCCAAACGTCTTCCAGGACAGCCCCTTGAGACCCAGAGTTCCTCCCTCTGGGACAGCACATGAAAGATCAGTGTACAAGGTTTTTGCAAAAATATTTGCAGTTTAAAGTCAAACAAACGTTTGATTTAAAGCATGGGAATTTTGAACATGTTAACCCCTTAATGCCAGCACCTACCAGCCCTTTATGGGGTTTCTGATGCTGGGAGGCAGGGTGGGATTTATGATTGTGGCCATCATGATTGGTAGCCAGTAACCGTCAGGAGCATGCAGTATATGCACTTTTGCATGCAAATATGGAATCGTACTTTTTTATGCAAAAAAAAAAAATTTTGGATTTTCTACTTCCTGGTATCTTGAGACATGGGTAATGTGGTAATGTAACCAGAGCTTCACAGATGCATCTTTGGAAGGCTGTGTCTCACTAGTGCTTTTCTCCCCCCTCTTTGATGAAATGCATCGGCACATGTTCCAGGATACAGATCCAGAGTTCCAGGAAGAAGGAAAAAAAAAAACGTAGATTCATTTGGCCTTAGTGAAAACGGCCACATGAAGTTTATGGAGGGAACAAAGCAACTGTAATTTTATCCCTGTATGGGGCTGCGATTCGGTCCTTAGAGGAAGAGACCGGCGAGGTGACCCTCTGGACTCCCAAGCATGTTTCGGGCTCTTGCTGCTTCCCACCTCTCCAGCACGGACAGCACAGAGGTGCAGGGCCGCCGGGTGGGAGGAGAGTCGGGCGGAACTGTGCGCTCCAGTGACTGGAATTCCAGTGGCGTCATTGGTGGGTGCCGGGACACACTAGTTCTGCTCTCAAAGGCTCAGGCATCCGAGCGGGCGGTCGGTGTGGCGTTGAAACCCAGCAGAGGTGGCGTACCACGCCAATCTGGACGCGATGGAAGTAGGCCCCTCTCAGCAAGCGGACCCTGGTTCCTCTGGCACCAACTCCTCTCAGGTAGGCTTGGGGACTGGGTCCCTCTTGCTGACTCCTGGGGGGTGTTTTTTTTTTTGCTTTCCCCAGTCAGGGCAGGTGATGGTGGGGCACACTTCCCCAGCACAATGGTGTTTGGTTATGGAGATTGGGGCTGATGGCCCTCTTTACTCTTTTTCTTGTGTAGGTTAAGACCCAGGACAGGCCCCTAAGAAGAAGTGTGCAGTTAAATTGGGTTCTACCTGTGAAAAACCCTTATGCTACAATTGTGTGGATAGCCTGGTTGTCTTTTACAGCCTACCATAGGGTTCTCACCTCCCATTAAGGATGACATGACCGCTATGTTCCAATCCTTTAGATCTCTGCTGCATAGGATGCAGACACCGCTTGGGCCTTGGACCCAGTCGGCCGGTTAGGTAGTATCAGCAAGGCAGGAGAAACCGGAAGAGGACCCTAGGTCCCTTGCTTCTTCGCAGGCAGGTTCAGAGGAGGACAACGAGGAAGCTAGTGCCTCCCAGAGGTTTCAGGTACAAATTGGCCCTGGATGATGTGGACAACCTCCTTTTTTAAGGCGATCTATGAAACCTTAGAGATTGAGGAGGAGGAAGTTTGTCTAAGCATGACCTCCATGTATCAGGGTCTTCATGCAAAGAAGACTAGGGTTTTTCCAGTCCATAGTTTCCTGATTGATACCATTAAGCTGGAGTGGGAAATCCCTGAAAGGAATAATCTCTTTTTTTTTTTTTTCAAGGTAATCTAAAAAGATTTCCTTTTTGAAGATGGATCTCAGCCATGAAACAAAGTTCCAAAGTTGGATGCCCCCTTATCCAGAGTTTCCAAAAGGATGGACTTGGCATTTTAGGATATTGGGGCCCTAAAATATCCCATGGATAAAAGAGGGGAGATCTTGCTGCGCAGAGCATGGGAATCCTCTATTAGCTTTAAGCCAACTCTTTCGGCCACCTGTGTTGCCAGAAATTTTGAGTGCTGGCTTACCCAGTTGCAGACACACCTTGCGCCAGGAACCTCCTGGCAGCAGATCCTAAAATCCTTGCCTTTACGGTTTAAAGTTTTATAGGTTTCCTCGTGGATGCCTCGGCCAAATCAGTTAAGCTAGCCGCGAGGACTTCGGCCCTGGTGAACTCAGCCAGGCGAGCTTTATGGCTAAAGACCTTGGCTGGGGACTCTGTGCCCAAGCTGCGCCTTTGTGCCTTGCCCTTTACAGGCGACAACCTTTTTGGTCCTGGTCTAGAGGAAGCCTTGGAGCATACAGCCGATAAGAGCGTTTCAGGAGAGTAAGAAGAAATCTTACTCCAGGAAGGTTTTTCGTCTGAAGTCGCAAGTCCAGCAGATCAAGGATGTTCAGCCTAAGATACATTGGATGGGGTATAAAAATAGAGAAAAAGGGGATTTTATTCAATCCTCCTCAAGGCTCCTCCAAGCCTCAATGACTTGAGCGTTCCAGTGCGAGGAAGACTGGGGACCTTTCTCCCTCAGTGGGCATCTATCTTCTCGAACCCATACATTCTGTACTTGATAGGGGGTACAGGTTAGAGTTCGACTCCTATCCCCCTGCCAGATTCCTGGTAACCTGGTGGGAAAAAAGTCAATCTGGCCAGGGGTCTGGAGTGGAACTCTCCACTTATTACGACCAATGCCAGCCATTTTGGTTGGGGAGCCCATCTAGGTAACACAGCGGCTCAAGGACTATGGTCCCGGGAGGATGCTCAGAAATCCTCAAATTAGAGAGAGCTCCTAGAAGTCCAACAAGCATTGGATGCCTTCAAAGCGAATCTACTAGACTGTCACCTACAGATCCAGTCTGACAATATGGCTATGGTGGCATATAACAACAAGCAAGGGGTACACGTAGCCCCCCTCTTCAAATAATCGCAGGCAACATTCTATCTTGGGCCAAGCGAAATTTGCTTTCGATATCTGCCATTCATCTGAAAGGGATGCAAAACTCCCTAGCAGACTTCCTAAGTCGGCGTCCAGTCAATCACGATGAATGGTCATCACTCTCAGGTGGGGCATGCCAGAGGCCAATCTCTTTGCTTCCTGGGAAAACAGGAAAGTCAGTCGATTATTTTCCCTAAATCCACGGGAGCAGGCTTTGGGGGTGGATGCCTTGGCAAGCACTCGGGAGTTCAATCTCTGTTACACGTTGCCTCCAGTGAGGCTGATCCTAGCAGTTCTGCAGAAATTTCTGTTCGAAAAAAAAAAATCTTATTCTGATAGCACCATTCTGGCTGAAGAGGCCTTGGTTTTCTCTGCTGTGGAGCCCTTGCCTCTGTTCCCCCGCTCCCCCTTCCAAACTGAAAATCTGATCTCTCAGGGTCTCGTGCTGCACCCTCGAGTCAGAACCTTGAGGTTGGCAGCGTGGTTTCTGAAGAACTGCTGAAAGCTCAGGGGTTTTCTGACAGTGTTATAAAGACTTTAGTGAGCTGCTGTAAACCAATAACTAGAGCTATCTACTCTAAGGTTTGGAAAAGATTCAACTCCTGGTTGCTAAGTAAGGGTTTGGGCTCTCTGGATATTTCAACAGTTTTGGATTTTTTTCATGAGGGGGCAGATCAGGGGGTTTCGGTCAGCACCTTAAAAGTGCAGGCCTTGGCCCTTAGTGGTTTCCTTCAGATCTCCCTCCATCAGGATCTCTTTTATAACAATTTTTTTCAGGGCCCTTTCCAAATCCAGGCCAGCAGTGGCCAGATCTTGTCTAATTTGGGATCTGTCTTTGATCCTAAAAGCCTTGGTCCTTTGTCCCTTTGAACCTCTGGAGAAGTCTTCAATTAAGTTTTTGACTCTAAAAACTGTTATTTTGATAGCAATTACAGTTGTGTTCAAAATAATAGCAGTGTCTTGAAAAAAGTGAATAAAGCTCAAAATCCTTCTAATAGCTTTTATTTCGATACATACAAATGCATTGGGAACACTACACATTCTATTCCAATTCAAAACATGAAAAAATATATCAAATTTGTGTTGTTACTCTAAAAAAAAAAACTGAAGAAAAGGGAATATTAGACTGTTCAAAAAAAAAAATAGCAGTGTTTGTATTCTTCTTTACAAACTCAAACATTCACTGAAAAATGTTTGAAGATTTTTCTTTACTTTTGAATCACTTAATATTTAGTTGTATAACCACTGTTTCTGAGAACAGGTGTTGCAGCCCAGGATGATTGGACTACAGTCCACACTTCTCTATTTCTTGGTTTTGCCTCAGAAACTGCATTTTTTTATTTATTTTTTTTTATGTCACCCCACAAGTTTTCTATTGGATTAAGATCTGGGGATTGGGCTGGCCACTCCATAACGTCAATCTTGTTGGTCTGGTACCAAGATGTTGCATGTTTACTGGTGTGTTTGGGGTTGTTGTCTTGTTGGAACACCCAGTTCAAGGGCATTTCCTCTTCAGCATAAGGCAGCATGACCTCTTCAAGTATTCTGATGTATTCAAACTGATCCATGATCCCTGGTATGCGATAAATAGGCCCAACACCGTAGTATGAGAAACCTCCACATATGATGCTTGCGCAACCATGCTTCACTGTCTTCACAGTGTACTGTGGCTGCTATTATTTTGAACATGCCCCTTTCAATTAGTGATTCAATTACACAGAATCTGCAGCATGCATGTCATGACTGTTGGATTTCTATTACTCTACTACACCTGCTAGTAAATTATTTGCCATGTAGAAATATAATTTCTACCAAAAACTGATTGATCAGGTTAGTGATGTCTGACTACTATTATTTTGAACACAACTGTACGTCAGCCCATAGGGTGAGTGAATTGCAGGCGTTTTTCATTAGGGAGCCCTTTTTGGCTGGTTTTGAGGACAGGATTGTGCTCAAAACAGATCTGGGATTTCTTCCCTAGATTTGCTCCTCCTTTTATAGGTCCCAGGCTATAGTCTTGCCGACCTGTTCTACTCCCGTAAGCAGGGAGGAAGAAAGATTGAGTTTATTGGATGTTAGAAGGAGCCTTTTGGTCTGTCTTAGTAGATCCAGAGAATTCAGAAATTTGGATTCTCTTATTGCAGGGAAGGGTTCCAAAGCGTCTAAGTCCACCTTAGCTAGGTGGATTAGGAGGACTATCACGGAATCGTATAGTTTATTAGAAATTCCTTTGCCATTTGTTAATGCACACTCAACCAGATCCTTGTCAGCGTCCTGGGCAAAGAGATCCGGTGCCTCGCCAGAACAGATATGTAAGGCGGCCACTTGGTCCAGCTTTTCTACCTTTGTGGAGCATTATCGCCTGGATCTCCTTTCAAGTGAGGATCAGGCATTTGGGCGCAAAGTCCTCCAGGCAGTAGCCCTGCCTTAGTGGGTTGGCTCTTGATTATCATCTCAAGGGGCTGTCCTGGAAGACGTTTGGGGAAAAAAAAAAAGAGTTGGGCTTACCAGTAACTCCTTTTGTATGAGTCTTCCAGGACAGCCAGGATTTCCCACCCTAAGAATGTACGGTAATGTATATTTTTTTTTTTTACTTAAGTGGTTGTCTTTCTGTGGTTCTCGAGCAAAACTGAGGATGGAGGCCTGGAGGTCCGCCTTTAAAGCATTGGGCTTACGTGTTTTCTGTCCCGGAGGGAGGAACTCTACGTCTCCAGGTGCTGTCTTGGAAGACTTGTAGAAAAGGAGTTACCGGTAAGCCTAACTTTTTTTTTATAGAAATGGCAGAGTAAAAACTGATACAGGATAAATTAGTTGCTTTGTTCCCTCCATAAACTTAATGTGGCCATTTTCACTAAGGCCAAATGAATCCATCTACCTTCCCCCCCCCCCCCCCCCCCCTTCTTCTTCCTGGAACTCCGATGAAATGCATCGGCACATGTTCCAGGATGCAGATCCAAAGAGGGAGGAGAAAAGCACTAGTGAGACACAGCCTTCCAAAGATGCATCTGTGAAGCCACTGGTTACATTAACCATGTCTCAAGATACCACAAAGTGGAAAATCCATATTTGTATGTAAAAACAAAGGTATGATTCCATTATTGCATGCATATACTGCATGCTCCCGACGGTTACTGGCTACCAATCGTGGTCAAATAATCATAAATGCCACCCTGCCTCTCAGCATCAGAAACCCCTTAAAGGGCTGGTGGGTGTTTCTCATGCTTTAAAGTCAAACACAAGTTTGATTTAAAGGCTTTAAGCTGCAAATATTTTTGCTAAAAAGCTTGTACACTGATCTTTCATGTGCTGAAGCTGGAGTAAAGGTCAGAAAGGAAGACTACCACTGAATGGGACTTGATAGCAAGTGTTTGTAACAGATGACACACTTTTTTTGGAATTTGGAAGATAAAAACAAAAATCATTGCTAGGAAGATGTAGCTTAGGTAATAGTTTACATGTTCCTATTTAGACAAATATACTAGTCCCTCGGCTTTTCATCATATAAAATAAACAAAAAACTTGCTTGCCAAAGTTTTCTCATGTGTAAAGGGTATTCACATTTTTAGCTGTACCTTAAGCTAGAAGTGTAATGAAAATGAAGATATGTAAAGAAAATTTAAAGCACATATAGTTATATTCAAATAGATTGTAGATCGAGGATTTTAAAGTTATACCGAAGTAATAAATTGATTTGTCTGCATGATGTTCAAAGTTGTTCCCGCTGGACTGGGGTATGTTAATAAGCATCACAGTAGCTTTAGCAAGGGTAACTGTCAAACCTGAAAAGAAAGCTAAATGTACACAAGACCAGAAGTTTGAAAAGATAAATTAATGGTTGGAAAAAAAATAAGATGATGCCTGCGTCCATATATCATTTAAGATCACGGAAGCCATTGTAGTATCTGGCACTAACGGTGCCCATTTTAATAGCCATAGTGAGTGGATCATTGCTAAAGCAAAAAGCAGGGGCAAGGGGGGCATCCCTGATGGGTACCCTGGCCCAGTGGGAAGAACCAAGAGTTATATCTGGAATTTTAATTCTGGTTTTAGGAGTGTGGTAGATGGCTTGAAACCCATGAAAGAACTGTACAGTAAAACAATATCACTGCAGAAGCATCTGTAAGTAGGGCCATGTTACAGTATTGAAAGTTTTGTGTGCATCTTAACTAAGTAAAAGGACATCTTTAGAGTGCAGATTGGTATATCCTTATCTGTGATTAATCGATTGGGGATAAACCCTGAATGATCGGGAGAAGTAGTGATTACAGAGGCCAGTCTGTTAGCCAGGATCTATAATTTTGTGGGTATAAATGATCCTTGTTGAGTTTTGGAAGTAGGATCTCATCTGGAAAGTGATGGCCTTGTAAAATAAAATTAAATAAAGTGGACAAATTATGGGTCAAAAGAGGGGTATAATGTTTATAGTAGGCTGTATTAAAACTATCTGGTCTTGGAGATGTGGTGCATGTTAAAGACCTAATGCTTTTCTTGTCACTACAGGGAGCATGGAGTTTATCTCCTTGGGAGTTCCTAAAAGAGGGAAGAGGAATATTAGCAAACCACAATGTTGGAGACTAAAGGGGTTGATAGTAATTTAGAGTAGAGATTTTCAGCACCTCAGAAGGCAGTAATTTTGCTCCCTGAAGTGGACTTCAGTTTATAGTTGTGTACATCATGCGCCCTCCAAGAGTCGATAAGCTGTGTTGTACAAAGATGTTTAGTGAGGGACCTAGAAAAGGTTTTAGATCAGTGGTCTCCAAACGTCAGCCCTTTTCCTTGCCTTTATCTAGCCCTTGGGGCACTATTCCTGTCATTGATACAAGGCATTGGTTCTCCTGCTGACACCAACAGTGAAGCACCATTCTTTTCTCTGATACCAATAGTGGAGCACTATTCCTCTCAGTGGCACCAACAATGGAGCATACATTCCCGGTTCACCTCATATCAGCACACCATGGGTTAATCCTTCATAGGTAACTCCCAGGACCACCTCCAATAGCTAGAATAAAAGTCACTCCCTCCTGATCCCCGGTGTTCTTTTTTGGTCACTCCAGGCCCCCTGCCAAAGTTTCCAGATTATATGGATGTTGGTGAGCAGTATCCCCCCCTACTGCACTCCCCCCGGTTCTCTGCCTCTCCTGGTTTGGAAGACCCTGTGTGTGGTAAGTCAGCTCTTCTCCCTCAGCTTGGCTGAAAGAAACAACTTGGACAGTCTAGTCATTCAACCTACAGATGCTTACGGGAAGCAAAAGCTCACAGGCCAGGGCAGGATAGAACCCTGTGAAGGGGGACTCAAAGGTCCTTCCGCCGGGGTGTCAAATCTAATGTAGTGCAGGTGGCCAAGGTGAGTGAAAAGTCTTTTCTGAGGCTGCGCCCTTCTGGTAGGAGTGAGGCTAACCTATTGGAATGTCTGGGCAGTGAAAGTTACAGATCTCTGAGTCCTGGACACTGTAAAAAAAAAAAAAAAAATGGCTACTCCAATAAATTCAATACACCACCCTCCAGATTCCTTTGTGAGAACTTAGTGGCCAAGGTGTCCCAAGAGGAGACAGTTCTTGCAGGCCTATTGTTAGGTACTGCCCGGCGGTACATCTAGTGAACCACAGAACGGGATTCCCCAGAGCACGGAGTCTAAGCCCCAGTCTGCTTATTCACCAGAGCCCCTGATGGTGGGGATGGACTTGGAGCAGAACTGAGACCAGGTCGCGGCCCCTGGGTACGCCCAACCATGGTAGAGAGGACCGTTGGAGGTATGTACAGGAGGAGAGCCTGATGTGAAGAGGCTGGCAGGCCCTGGACAGTAGTGACTGGATCCGAGCGGGATGGATGGGTGGGTGACATTATGTAGTATAACGGGGTCAGACAAGCCAGGTCGGTAACAGCAGAGGCAGAACGGTACAGGGCAGCAGGCAGAGAGTACCCGGGTCACGAGCAAAGGTTCGGCAACAGGAGGTCAAATAATTCAGGAGTAGGCAGAAGAGTAGTCAGGGACGAGCCAGGGATCAGAGCAGGAGACAGTCAACGGATCAGGGTCGGCAACTAGCAATCTCTCAGGAACACAGTAAAAGCAGGAAAGACCATACGGCAATTTGAGTATTGCCAGAGTTTGTTTAAATAGTGCGCCCCGTGCACTAATTGGTGCCAGTCGCGAGTGCGCATGCGTGGCTGCCATTGCCGCCGCGTGCGCCCAGGTCCTAGCGCCCGCACGCTAGTGCGCCTAGACAGACCACGCATGCGCAGACTCATGCGCCGTGGTAACTCCCGGAGTCCCTGACATTGCCCCCCCCCCCTACGGGCAGCCTCTGGATGCCCAACTGATTTCTCCTTTGGGGTTGGTTGCGAAGGAACTCCCGAATCAACCTAGGAGCATGAACATTTTCAGCAGGCTACCACGAGTTTTCTTCTGGCCCATAGCCTTTCCATTTGATGAGGTATTGCGTCTGACCACCCCTCCTCCTGCAGTCAGTAATCGCTTCTACCTCGAATTCCTCTTCTCCATCAATGTCTATGGCCTCCGGGAGTCTAGATCTACGATCTGAAAAGGGATCCGGTGCTGCAGGTTGAAACTGAAGCAAAGACACATGAAAGACAGGGTGTATCTTTAAAAGATTTGGGAAGAGCCAGCTTATAAGCAACCTCATTGATCTTACGTTCTACACGGAATGGGCACACGAATCTGGTTGCCAATTTCCTTGAAGGACATGCCAGTTTCAGATTGGTCGTTGCCAACCAAACTTGGTCCCCTGCGTGCACAACCAGTTCCCCTCTTCTTCTCTTATCAAAAGTTCTCTTGCTATCCTCCTGGGCCCTTGCCATTGTCTCCTGTAACAATTTGTTATTGGGCGTAGAAAAAAATTTAGGGTCTCTTGAGCCGCTGGTGTCACGGTCGCCCGATCGCCACCACCAACATGCGACAATCGCCCGGCCGATCTAAAACCGCGGTGTGACATGCGTAACAACGCCACACTCAGCTGTGCCCTGCACAACGATTGTCCAGCTAATGGTCTACAATCTGTGCCTGCAGCCTGAATGCGCTTGTTACTGGGTCTGGTTAATTACGCAACTAACCCTTCACTGCCACCACCCCTTTTTGTACAGAGAAAGGGGAAACTCTCCTTGTCAATTAATACACTATAATGATTGAAATAATGATCTATATAACACAGTCCGCAGGCCCGTTATACAGAGATTAAAACAAACAGTAGCGTCTCTTCAAAGGCAGGAATTCATGAATTGCAAGTAAGCGCTTAGAAACAGTGCAACACTTTCAGAAAGAAAGATTTATTACTAAAAGAGTCAAACAGGTGCAATAAAATATTTACAAAGAAAATGTAACTAGATATATATATTTATATATAAAAATAGAAAACAGCCCAGCACAGCAAAGAGATAACAGGGAGAAGTTAAAAGGTTAAGTTACTTGCCATGTTAAGCCTTGAGGTAAGCAGATCCAAGTTGCAGAGCGGAAAGGGTCTTTGATCTCCTGCTGTTACGATGTTAAAATTAGGAGATGTGTTTTGCTTAACCTCAGGCCTACAGCCTGTGCTTTTTTAAAGTCCCCCAGCAGGGGGGTGCCTTTGAGTAACTGGCCAATACTCTGTTTAGGGAGGGATCTCGGGCAGACTCTGAATTAAAACCAATATCTTCATAATCCATGATATGAAACTTCAGGGGACAAACTGACTTGAGGAATGTTCAATTCATTCTGTCACCTTAAGCTGTTAGGTTTTATGAGGTTACAATCTCTTTCAATTCCTGGGAGAAGCTGCCTTATCTGTTTTATGATGTGTGAGCCTACACAGGTTCTTGGGTCAGAGCTTCCCAATTCTCTGAGGAACACTGGCCTTATCATGACTTAGGTGAGGAAGGCTACACTTTTGCAGACTGCTCGGCACCGAACTAGGGATGCCTTGCCCTGCTGTTGACCCATAACCAGCATACACCACATCTGTCACTGTGCCTCTCAGGAAGGGAGGGGGAAGGAGAATAATGGATTGAGGAATACTTCTAATAAAAAAAAGGGGAACTCTGCGTCCAACTCTGATGAGCAAGTTTGCTACAGCTGGGACTGAGTTTTCCAGGACCAGATCAGGCAGGAAAGTGGGATGGAACCCATACTTGGCGAAGAACGGGGACTGCTTAGTGGCCGAATGGCACGCATTGTTATAAGCAAATTCTGCTAGGGGCAGGAGTGCCAGCCAGTTATCTTGGAGGAATGAGGTGTAACATCTAAGGTATTGTTCCAGCGTTTGGTTAGTTCGCTCAGTCTGTCCGTTCGTTTGCGGATGATATGCTGAAGAGAAGGACAGTTTGATTTCCAAACCTTCGCACAATGCCTTCCAAAACTTTAGAAGTGAACTGGACTCCCCGATCTGAAACGATATTCTTCGGCACTCCATGGAGTCTCACTATTTCCTTAATGAACACTTGTGCCGTTTCGGAAGCAGACGGTGTACTTTTCAATGGGAGGAAATGAGCCATCTTAGAGAGACTGTCCACCACTACGAAAATCGCAGTATGATTCTGCGATGGTGGAAATTCCACAATAAAATCTATAGAGATCATACTCCAGGTTCTGTCGGGTACTGGCAAGGGTCGCAACAGACCCCAAGCCTTGTCCCTGGTGGGCAGATAACACAGGTCTTAACGTACATCTCGCAGTCTTTGGCCATACTTGGCCACCAAAATGTACGTCGTACTAACTCTAAGGTCTTGTGTGTTCCAAAATGACCCGCCAATGGATGGTCATGGCAATAGCCCAGGACCAGGGTCCGAGCTGCTCCCCCCTCCAGAAGAGACCTTCTCTGCTCTGTATAGAGACTCCAGGTAGGTTGGGGGCCCTTGTAGATGCAGCCTGTAACTTAGACAGGAGTTCAGACTGTAGCAATAAGAAACTACCTGCCGGCAAGATGGTATCTGGCTTGGGCGTTTCTTCAGGGTCTTCAAACATCCGGGAGAGAGCGTCGGGCTTGGTATTCTTAGACCCAGGTCGGTAAGTTATATGCAGGGTGAATCTTGAAAAGATTAATGCCCATCTGGCCTGATGCGGTCTGAGGCGTTTAGCTGTCCTCAGGTATTCCAAGTTTTTATGGTCTGTGTAGACCAGAATGGGATGCGAGCCTCCCTCCAACAAGTATCTCCATTCCTCCAATGCCGTTTTGATTGCCAACAACTCCCGATCTCCGATGTCATAATTCCTTTCTGACGGGGTAAGCTTCCTAGAAAAGAAGGCCACCAGGTGCATAAGCTCCTTTACACCTACCCTTTGAGACAGTATTGCTCCCACTGCATTTTCTGATGCATCTACCTCTAAGATATAAGGCAGTGATGCATCGGGGTGGCTTAGGATAGGAGCTGCCGTGAACAGCTTCTTCAAGGACTCAAAGGCGGCCTGTGCCTCTGGGGTCCACTGAAAGCGTACCCCTGTCTTTGTAAGTTGGGTGATGGGAGATACCAGGCCTGAGAAATTCTTAATAAATTTCCTGTAGAAATTGGTGAAGCCAATAAATCGCTGAACCCCTTTGTAATCTGTGGTGACCGGCCATTCTAAGATCGCAGAGATCTTCTGGGGGTCCATAGCAATTCCAGTGGTGGAAACGATCAGCCCCAGGAATGGGATACTGTGCTGTTCGAAGCTACACTTCTCGGCTTTGGCATAAAGCCCGTGCTGGCGAAGACGCCCCAGCACGCTCCTGACATGACCTTGATGCGCCTCCAGGAGATGAGAAAAAATCAGGATATCGTCTAAGTACACGATCACAAAAATATCCAAAAAATCTCTAAAAACATCGTTCACAAAATGCTGAAAGGTGGTCGGTGCGTTACATAACCCGAATGGCCGAACCGAGTGTGGAAAGCGGTTTTCCACTCATCCCCTTCGCGTATGCAGACCAGATTGTAAGCACCCCTAAGATCTAGCTTAGTAAAAACAGATGCCGAATTTAACCTTTGAAACAATTCCGGGACTAAGGGAGGGGGATAACAGTTCTTAACTGTAATTTTGTTCAGATCCCTATAGTCAAAACAGGGCCTCAGGGACTGGTCCTTTTTTTCCACAAAAAAGATTCCGGCCCCAGCCGGTGATGTGGAAGGATGGATGAATCCCTTCCAAGGCTTTCATCAATATATTCCTTCAAAGCACCCAACTCCCGCTCTGCCAGAAGAAGGTCAATGGGACAGCCCGGTGCGGAGGGAGAATGTCTGCTCCATGTGGACTAAAAACGTCAAGGTAATGGTGATAAGCAATAGGAACAGTTTGAGCTAGCTCAGTGTCGGTAATCACACATAACAGAGTCGGGGTGTCTAGTGGTGACCTTAGAAAACAATGCTCCTGACAGTAGGGTGAATGGAACTGGACAGACCTGGTTCTCCAGTCAATTTGGGGATCGTGTGCTCGTAGCCAGGGGAGCCCGAAAATGACTGGAAATAAAGGGGACGCAATGGCGTCCAAGCGGAGGAGTTCTTGATGATGACCGGCAATTGTGGTGTGTATAGGAGGGGTCTCCCGATCTACCAACCCGGACTTAATTTGAGACCCGTCGGCCAGGAAGATGTTCGGACCCCGCTCTTTAGACAGTAATGGAATCTGCTATTGGGCTGCAAAGCTAAGGTCTATGAAGCAGCTGCAGGCCCCTGAGTCAATAATGGCCGTCACTTGTACGGTTCTTCCTGGGAGCTGGAATGAGATTGGTACAGCTAAATGAGTTGGGTTATCTAGGCCAGCAGGAGACATAGCAGAAACAGAAGAGTACTTACATAACTTCTCCGGACAGGAGCGCACCATATGACCCGCTGCTCCGCAGTAGAAGCACAGATTGTTTATCCGGCGTCTCTGGCGTTCTTCCACAGTGAGAGAAGGCTGCATTAATCTGAGCTGCATGGGTTCAGTCCCGTCTGACGGCTCTGGATTCCGATTACTGACTGCGGGATTCGGCAGGACCGGCACCCGTGGCAGCATCCATGTTGATCTTGGCCCTTGGCTGGACCTTTCTTGCCTCCATTATCGCAACCTGCGGTCGATCTGGATGGCCAGAATGATCAAATCTTCCAAGGAGTCAGGTACTCCCATTCTTGCCAACTCATCTTTATGTGGGTCAGACAACCCTAGGCGGAACTGATGGTGCAGAGCCACGTCGTTCCACCGTGGTCTCCTCTCCAGTGCCTAAATTTGGAGGCGTAATTCTCTGCTGCCCGGCGACCCTGCTGTAAGGTATGTAGAGCTGCCTCAGCCGAAGCAGCTCGTTGCGGGTCGTTGTATAACTGCGCCATCGCTTTAAAGAATGCAGCAACTGAGTTCAGGTGTGGATGGCGAGCTTCCAGCAGACGGTGTGCCCAGCCCTGGGGTTCCCCCTGCAGCAGGGATATAATGAACCCTACCTTTACAGACTCGGAAGAAAACGTCCGCAGTTGCAGGTCAAAATATATCTGGCAGGAGTTCTGGAAGGCCCTGAACTTCCCTCGATCCCCATTGAAACGCTCCGTTGTTGGTACATGAGGTTCCGGTGGGGGTATGGCGACCAGTACTCTGGCGGGGTTTTCAGTAGGTCCCTGGGCTGGAGTTGAGATTCCCGGGCCTGCCGGCGGAGTTGCTGGCAGGGAGAGGGTCTGAATGCGTCCCTCCAGATGCGTATACCCCTCTTGAAGAGTCTTGACAGCTTGGGTGAGCGCCACCAGGTGCTGGCATATGTTGTCCAGCGGAGGGGGGCCTCTTCCAGGCTCAGTCATGGCCATATGGTGCTGTTAGGTACCGCCTGAAGGTATCTCTAGTGAACCACAGAATGGGATTCCCCAAGGCGCGGAGTCTAAGCCCCAGTCTGCTTATTCACCAGAGCCCCTGATGGTGGGGATGGAGCAGAACTGAGACCAGGTCGCGGCCCCCGGGTACGCCCAACCATGGTAGAGAGGACCGCTGGAGGTATGTACAGGAGGAGAGCCTGATGTGAAGAGGCTGGCAGGCCCTGGACAGTAGTGACTGGATCCGAGCGGGATGGGTGGATGACAGTATGTAGTATAGCGGAGTAAGACAAGCCAGGTAACAGTAGAGGCAGAAAGGTACAGGGCAGCAGGCAGAGAGTAACCAGGTCACGAGCAAAGGTTCGGCAACAGGAGGTCAAATAATTCAGGAGTAGGCAGAAGAGTAGTCAGGGACGAGCCAGGGATCAGAGCAGGAGACAGTCAATGGATCAGGGTTGGCAACTAGCAATCTCTCAGGAACACAGGATAACAGGAAAAGCAGGAAAGACCATACGGCAATTTGAGTATTGCCAGAGTCTGTTTAAATAGGGCGCCCTGTGCACTCATTGGTGCCAGGCGCGTGAGTGCCATGCGCGGCCGCCGTTGCCGCCGCGGGCACTTAGGTCCTAGCGCCCGCACGCTAGTGCGCCTAGACTGACCGCGTATGCGCAGACTCGCGCGCCGTGGTAACTCCCGGAGTCCCTGACACCTATATAGAGGAGCTCTTGTCCAAAGGGGCGATCAAGCATGTTCTGTCAGAAGAGAGAGGTTTCTACTCCCCATTAATCCTGGTACCAAAAGCCTCGGGGACCTTGAGGCCTGACATGGATTTAAGGAGACTGAACAATTACATCCTCAATAAGCAGTTCAAAAAGTCCCTCCAGACTATAATGAAAGTGGTCCAGGAGAATGACTGGCTCATTTCAGTGGACCTTTTGGATGCCTATCTGCATGTTCCCATAAGGAAGCAACATCGGGTTTTTGAGGTTCGCAGTACTTGACCACCATGATCAATTCACGTGTCTCCCTTTCGGTATCTGTACTGCACCAAGGATATTCATGAAGATCCTCCTTTTCATCATTTCCCTAATTCGCCTGGAGGGAATAAGAATATATGTTTATTTAGACGATATCCTCATTCTTGGAAGCTCCACTCAACAACTCAAGGAACAACAGTTTTGGTCGGATAGTAAACATGCAAATGAGCCAGCTCCGTCCTTCCCAAACAACGGAGTACTTGGGAGTAATATACTCTACTTCTCATGGACAGGAGGGTTCAATAACTACGCCAGTGTACCCTAAGCACAATGAGATCTGCTGTTCTCTCAGCCGAGGACTGCATAGTCCTAATCTGAGGGCGTTCCAGGTGACCTTCTTGAGCCAATGGGATGGATTATCCAAAGAACAGAAAATATACATCCCAGAGAGAGTACATTAAGATTTAGACTGCAAATGAGAACAAAAGAAAGCGCACCAACCTTGCGCATTACCTCAATACAAAAATGTGAATTATTCAAATAGTGTGTATACTCACAAATGTAGCAGTATAAAACGCATGTAAAATCCAAAATTGGAACACTGGAATATGAGACACGTGAGAGTCCTACCAAAATGGGAGACACTCAGAGTACAGCTGACACGTTTTGAAGGTAGATCCCCTCTTCATCAGAGCTAACAAAATCAAGAATGCCCTCTTCTATATATATCACCAAACTAAATGTGAGCACTCCCATATAGGCTGGACACTTACAGCAAAGGAGGTGGAGCATAGATATCAAAGGTAAACATGCTTTAAAAAACAATGTGGAACATCAGATGTATGTACACAAATAACCATGCATAAGTATACAAAAAAGTAATTAGTAATGATAGTACTCATGAAATCGATAAATGTGTAAAAAAGTATATAATAGGATATTAAAACTGACTGTCAAAAACTTTTGAATCATTTAGGGATTACTCACAGGAATTGATAAATCCAGATTATTGGAGGTGAGCAGACTCTGTATCACCTTTTAGGAGTAGATGGGCGATAATAAGCAAAATAAACTTTAGGGGGTGAAAACAGACCAGCTAGGATCAACAAGGGGGCTTCAGGTGCTGATATAATGCATGCCGCTGTGCACTCCAGCCGCCATCCAGAGCCCCAGAGATAAGCCCATCTGTCAATGGAATGCACGCCTATTGGAGATAGGACGGGCGGCTGCGCAATGAATGCCAGCCGCGACTTCTGGCTCCCAAAAGACGTCACTTCCAGTGTATAGAGATATCTGTGCCATTGACCAAGCCTCCATCTCATACCGATACTGGAGAGATGAGGGGACAGCTCCAACCCTGCATCCGTGGGCCGCAGCGGGTGGGGGGCATCAAGAAAATTTGTATGTTAATACACTTAAGAATAAAAGACAATATTAGTAAAATGGTTGATTTTGAAGGATAAGATATGACCATATTATAGTCACTGGCCATAAAAAGAATAAATTAAATATAATTTGATCAGAATGCAGGTCTCCGCCTTGTCATCTCACTAGACATAGGTGGGCTTGAAGATCCTCTAATTAGGCGTTTCCTGCAGGTGGCAATTCGCATTAACTACCAAAAAGATGCTTTATACTTTCCTGGGATCTTGGCCTGGTCTTCAGGTCACTCATGCAGGCTCCGTTTATACCACTGGACTCTTGCCCCCTATGGTTCCTGACCTCAAAGTTAATGTTTTTGGGTGACATAGTCTCAGTGAGAAGAGTTTCACAATTGGCAGCTCTGTCCTGCAAAGAGTCTTACTGTGTGATCCTTCCACAAAAAGCCATTCTCCAACCAGCCTGATACCTAAGGTCGCATATAGTTTCTATGAAAATTGGGAAGCAATCTACCCAAGTTTTGATCAAGGACCTTCGACTTCTCGAACTGAGGACTTCAGCACACTGGATCTAGTGAGCGTGCTATCCATATACTTGAAGAGATCTGCTCCTATCAGGGAGGTGGATAACCTTTTTATCCTCCTAGTGGGTGCCAAAGGGTTGAGGCTGCGACTTCGAGAATTATCTTTTCCTGGGTATCAAGGGTCATCACCCTAGCCTAGAAGAACCAAGGTCTGGCTCCTCCAAAAATTACACTTGCTCATTCGACAAGAGGCAAGGCAGCCTCCTCGGCAGCATACGCTAAGGTTCCACTTGTGGACATCTATAGAACAGCCAGTTGGAGTTCCTGCACTACCTTTGCGCACCACTATAGCCTGGATATGCAGGCTACAGCATCTGCAAAATTCAGGACAGCGGTTTAGACAGCCTTACAAGAAAAAAAAAAAAAAATGTAGCATACCTTGACTGGGTGTCCCTTTGTTTTCCCGCCCATTTTTTCTTATTGCTAGTTAATTCCCATGGTGTGCTGACGTAAGGTGAGCCAGAAATACGGAAAACTGTTGTCCCATACTTAGAGTAATTTTACTCTTCCCGCCTTGGTTAAAGAACACGGGATCAGGAGGGAGGGTCTTTTATTCTAGCTATTGGAGGTGGTCCTGGGGGGGGGTTACCTGCAGAGGATTAACCCATGGTGTGCTGACATGAGGATACACCAGGAAAGGAAAATTACGGTAAGTATGGGACAACAATTTTCCGTATTCTTCCACTGATATAAATGTTGTAACACTATTCCTCCCACCATCACCAGTCATGGGGCACTATTCTTTTCACGGACACCAATAATAGCGCACTATTCTTCCCACTGACACCCATGATGGGGCACTATTTCTCCCACTAATATCAATGTTGGGGCCCTGTTCCTCCACTTACTGATCACAAACAATTTTTTTACTCCCACTAACCATCAAGCTCGAGACATTTTATACTTCCACTGGCCTCCTAATGTCCAGCCCTCCTAAAGTTCAAAGGACAGTAAACTGGCCCTTTGTTTAGAACGATTTGTGACCCCTGTTTAGATGATGGAGAGGGGGTTCTCCTATTGAGAAAAGACTGATAAAATTAAGAGCTGATTCACACATGTGCGATGTGGATTGAAGCTCAGGTTTCACAGATAATTGATACAGTAGGTCTGCAATTCAGGTCAGGTTTACATCTGGTTCAAGACAGGATTAGGTCAGGATTTTATCCTGTTCACACGTGTGGTTTGGAAACTGTTCCCCTAGAAGTCAATAGCCTGTAATCCACATCTGAACCTGACGGCACTACTCAGAAATCGTACAAGACTCTTTTTCAAACTGCACTGAATCCGCACTGCCAGTGCATTGAACATAAGTAAACAGGCACCATAGACAGCAATGCTATTTATCATGTCATGCGGATTGTATGCGGTTCAAACCGCATCCAACCTGCATCTATGTGAACCAGCACTGAAGTCCCCTCCAACTTACATAGACTATATGATCAAAAGTTTGTGGACACCTGACCATCACACCTACAATATACGAGTTTGTTAAATATGCCATTCCAAAACCATGACATTGATACACAACTGAACAACACTTAGGCACTATAACAGGTTCCTTTGGAAATCATGTCTCGTGGAATTTGGCCCATTTATGAGGTCTAGTACTGAGATTGAACGAGAAGGTCCGGCACACAATAGGCATTTGAATATATCCCAAAGATTTTCAATTGAGGTCAAGGCTCTGTGAAGGCAACACAGGTTCCTCTACACCATGCTTATCAAACCATATCATTTTAGACCTGACATTTGGGCACAGTCATGTCCTAAAACTGTCATCACAAGGTTGGAAGCACACAGTTTAATATTTCTTGGTATGCTGTAAAATTAACAAGAACATTGGCAACACCTGCACTCAATATTTAGGAGGGGTTGTCATATACAGTAATTTTTGCCATATAGTATATGAGATTATCAGGCGTCCACATACTTTTGATCATATAGCGTATGTTGGAGTGATATTGTTCCAATGGTGAAAAAAAGAGGTAAGAAATAACTTTTGAGTTTCATTAGGTGCCCAAACATTAGCGATAGTGAATTCACAGTCAGCTATTGTCACTTTAAGGATCAAATAGCGACTTTCCACATCTTTATAAACATGTTGAACATCAAATGAGAGAGAGTTATGAAGAAAGATGGCTACTGGAAGAATAAAGTGTGCAGAAAATTTTTGGGTGACTATCATGGACAAAATGAGTTTCTTGTACTGTAAGAATGCCTTCCAAGGTGGGGAGCTGAACTCTTTTACATTGTGAGAAATACAGGTCATTCCTATAAGAGTAAAGTGGGAGGCTTTGTACCCTATAAAATCCGGTTCAGTAAAGAGTTGCCAAGTGATGGAGGTAATTCAAAAAGGGGCAGTTGAAACATCAGTAACAAAAATAATTTAAGGTGTGGATTCTAATTTAAAGTGGTTGTAAACCCTTACATATACCCATTGAAGTGACGGCCCTCAGGTGATACACAGAGATTAAACAAATCATCCTACATACAGTAAGTCGTACCTATCTGCTATCTTCTCTTCATCCATCTAAAGTGCTGAATTTATACAGCTACATAAATAAATTGGTATGGTGTACCTAGGCAGATATGATATTGCATAGATCTCATGGATATAAAACAATAAATTAAATAAATATAAAGATATTTAAACATGGCAAGCTTACAATAATGATCTCCATGGAATATAAGTGATGATATGCCTAATTAGGTATGATCACTATTGTATTTAACCCTTGCCATGTTTAAATATCTTTAAAGTTATTTTTTTAATTTATGAGTTAATTTATCCTTCTCGTTACTCCCACTTGATCACCTGCCCCTTTACCACTCCCTCTTCCCCTCCCACAATCTCCACATCTCCCATATACGGCTCCCATGTACACTGCACTATATGCTTGAGAAAGGAGCGCTCAGGTCTATGCCAGACCCTGTGCATGCTCAGAAATGCGTCACACTTGGATGACATCAGACGCCGACGCTGCTGCTGCTCGAGACTGTGCTCCACAGTGGGCCTAACAGACCGGAGGAAGCCCCAGTTGATCCATCCACCCTAGACTGACTCCTACCATACTTCTTACCATCCCACAGCAGCACACCACATTGGCGATGAGGCGAACTGAGCAGCCACACTATTGATGAGCCTGGTTTTTTAATCATTAACGTGAATTGCTTACCTACTTTTTTAACTAAAGTTGTACTACATTCTGCACTTAAAAGCGCTGTGTTTCTCTCTTGGTTCCTTCTACATTAGAGCCTGCTTCTACTCTACTACAGTCTGCCCTGGTGCCTAGACTGTCCCATCTCCATCATATTTGGATTTCAACAACTGGATTCATTTTAGGACTTTCTATGGACATTTGGTCTACGGGTTCCACACGCCTATTATTTTCCTTGTGCATTTATCTCTCAAATTGGGGGGCTATATAATAAACAAACCGTGGTTTGTTAGGTAATATATTTGCTAGTACCTTGTCTCTAAGCAAAATGGGCCTATCCTCATGTACTACCTGTTCAAACTGTCTATATTGACTTCTAAAATTAGTAATAAAAACAGTACTAAACTCTATATTTTCCTTAGGTTTATCCTTCAGTAACTCTCTCCTGTCTAAGATCCTGTTTAATATCTTTCAGCTGGACTTCTTTATATCCTTCGGCCACAAACCTATCAATGAGCAACTCAGCCTGGTCATTAAATTAATCTACTTCTTTACAATTTTGGACAAATTGACCCTTGAGTATAGCCCCAATCCATCATGGCTGGACTTTTTTTATCCTTTAGCCACAAACCTATCAATGAGCAACTCAGCCTGGTCATTAAATTCATCTACTTCTTTACAATTTCGGACAAATTGACCCTTGAGTATACCGTCAATTCATCTGGGGTGATGGCAACTATGAATGGGGATATGCCAATTGCGGTCCGCCTCCTTGAAACACATCTGAAGATCCTCCTTCCATTCTTCCCTGTGAAATATAGGCTAGACACATATGGGCTTCATGCTGTGAGGCTGGTCCCAAGCATGGGTACCAGACACTAGAGAGGGGGGAGTGCTTATAGCCCCCCCCCGCTACTGGAACACTGTCGTTCCTGCCGAGTCACACTGTGGATTGCCGGCTGGCAGTTTTAGCACTAAACATTCCATGGGTTACCCATGTCAACGGCAATCTGATCTTCATTTGCAGCATTCACCATTTGTTCACCCTTAGTGATAACAAACCCTGATATGAGCCTTGTTTTTTTATATGTCTTACTTTGTAGGAACTTCAGACCAGGCATTTTTGACTTTGAAAACATTTACTTAAACTTCTTGCAATTATAGAATTAATAAGACACAACCTCTCACAGACTCCTCCATATACAGTTCTAGCACATATTTAACAGAATGATTACAGTTAATCAGTAGTAACGGGTGAAGCAGATAAGATTTACTAGAGAGTATAAATATGGCTGCCGTTTTGTGTGGGCTCCCACTGCCCATGGATAAAGCAGGGATGGGTGTAGTAGGTAGGTCTTTCAGGGAGTGTAAACTTGACCACCATGATCCACAGGCTCCTACCTCTGAAGATGCTCAGTGGGAGGGATGAAACGTGTCAGGTGTGAGCCGTGATGACGTCAGATCCGGTCGGAGGATTCATGGGGTTACCCCGCCATTGTGACGTCATCATACGCTGTGATTGGCCACGTCATAATGCACTGTAATTGGCCAAAGCATTGCACCTGACCTGTAGTCAGGAGCATTGCTTTGGCCAATCAAAATGCACTATCAGGGCGCAGTGCATTATGGGGCGTGGTGGGGAAAAGCCCGCCGAACGCCCTTACAATTCATGTGTTCAGCAAACACACAAACAGCCAATATTCGAGTCGAACCTACGTTACATAAAGCCCCTCACTAATATTTGCATAATAACAACAGAATTAGCATTGGTATAGCATTACCAATATCACATACAGCAACAAAAGTAAAGTAAACTTTATTTTACACCACAACATCTATAAACACCTGCGAAGATGTGGGGAAGGGAATAGGGAGAGGGACAGGGCCAATAGTGGCACATGCCAAAATGTATGTAATGTTTGTGGCATGTAATGAACTTGTACCAATGTTTGTGTTACACAGCAGTGAAGGGAAGAGTTTAAAATCTCAATACACAACTTCTGTAAAAATATCTACATTTATAGGATTTCCATGGAAATTCTGATATATATGTATAGAAACCAATAATGAAAAAGAAAAACATCTGACTCTTATACAGCTAAGTGTATAACAAATACATTCTATATAATATAAAGACACACAGACACAAGTTAAAAACAAAGGAATTGGGTCACCAGCAAAACCGATCAGATGTCAGTCTTTCTCCCATTTGTTTCAGGGGTGGTGCTTTTAACCAGTTCCTGCCAGGCCTATAGGAGAATGATGGGCAAGTGGGACTCATCGATCCGGGTGGGCATCATATGAAGTCCTCCCGGATAGCTGCCTTGCGCGCCCGCAAAGATCTGTTGCTGGCTGTGTCCATAGGACACAGCTGATGACTGATCTGTGTACCAGCCCGTACCATGTGACCGCTGTGACCAATCACAGCAGGTCATATGACAGTTGTTAATAATTGATGGCTTCATTTCGTGCCATCTATTGTATACATATGTACAGACTGAGCCAATCACAGCCCACCTGTGTCATGTGATTAGCTGTGGCCAATCACAGCTAATCACAACAAAAAACACTAAATGAACCGATTTCATTCTGTTAAATGCTTGCCTATAGCAGTGAAATTGTCCCTGCATCGGTGGTGTCTGTGGAGTGACTGGAAAGAAAAGATGCCTCTGCATTGGTGGTGTTAATGAAAGAAAAAAATTACCCTGCATCAGTGGTATAAGTCTGTGGACGGCTCAGAAGCGTGCATTGCACAAGACGCAGAGCTTAGTAGTACATATATTCAAGGGCCCAGGGCTCCAGAGTGTGCTCATCAGCCTGGTTCTGCTTCTTTACAGAAGCTAAGAGCATAATGGTGTACAAGCTGTATTGCTTAAAGAAAAAAGTAGCACTAACAGTTTTCTTTGGCAGTGGGTGGTGGCAACGGAACACTGACCTCCTAACAATTGACATGCTCCCACAAATTGGGCTTAGATTATGGGAGGAGCACAGAAGCAGGAGGACAGTGTGTAAAGAAGGGATTTTAATTATAAAATACTCTCAGACCATTGAATAGGCTAGGGCTACGTTCACACTTGCTTTGTCAGCAGGCGTCAGACAGGCATTTGGGAAGCGTTTTTAACGCTTCTCAAACGCCTATGAAAATTCTGCACATGGCAGCACACAGTGCTGCTCACACAGAAGGAACAGCGTTGTGGCAAAACTGATGCCTCATGTCGAGTCAGGAGTTGAAGCCTCCCATTCAAGTCTATGGTGCCACTCCTGAGCGTTAATACCATTTAACTTCATTATAGGCGTTTATGGTACGGTTTTAACCACCTCAAAACCGCGCATAAGGTGTTTGAGGAGCGTTAAAAACGCTTCCCAAATGCTTGTCTAACACCTGTCAAACGCTATAGATGCATTTGGCAAGAGTTAGAAAAAAAGTCTAACTCTTGGCACAGTGGCTTAGTGGTTCGCACGTCTACCTTGCAGTAAAATGGGTCATGGGTTTGATTCCCGACCATGGCACCTCCTGCATGGAGTTTGCATGTTCTCCCTGTGCTTGTGTGGGTTTCCTCCAGGTGCGCTGGTTTCCTCCCACATGCCAAAGACATGCTGGTAGGTTAATTGGATCCTGTCTAAATTGGCCCTAGTATGTGTATGTATGAATGTGAGTTAGGGACCTTACATTGTACGCTCCTTGAGGGTTAGAGACTGATGTGAATGTTCAATATATATATGTGTAAAGTGCTGTGTAAATTGACAGCGCTATATAAGTACCTGAAATAAATAAATAAGTCAATTGTGAATGAGCCCTAATGGAGTTTCAGTAGAGATTATAGAGGTCATCAACCTGGCTGTGCAGTCTTACAGGGCAATGTAAATCTCAGGATTGGTTGGACAAAATGATAAATTCTTTAACAAGTAAAATTGTATGTGCATTTCAGCTGTAGTTTAAAAAAAAAAAAAAAAAGAGGAAAGGTGGCCATAGGATTTTTGGGCCAAAAAAACGATTGACTGATTAGCTATGTTAACTCTGAACCTAACACCAGAAAATGTAAAATTAGTTCTTAATGTAGGTCTCATATCAAGGTTAATTATTCCAAACAACTACTCAACCTGCTGAATGTTATTGTACGACATACATTTTAGCCAGGTTGTCAGCACATACTGGTAACCTGTCAAAATATATGTGATGTCTTCTCGTATTTGACTTGCTGCAGCTTTATATGTAATGTGCTAATCTGGCCACTTTGTGGCACTGTTTCATTAGGACTATGTTTTTCCTCCTGCATTAGCTCAGTCATCATTGTAGTGTCTTTCTACTGTGATAGCTGCTTTATGCATCATATTAATAAATCTTCTAGTCTGTTATTCTCATTGTCTTCCTCCTGAAAATAGACTAGACTCTGGGTCTAAGGCCAGCAAACATGCCTTTTATTCAGCAATGTCTGCTGCAGACCTAAGAGTTTTTTTAAATAATCCTTAGAACCCATGAATTTAGGGTTGCAACCTCATTATTATTATTATACAGGATTTATGTCGCGCCAACAGTTTGCGCAGCGCTTTACAAAATGAAGGTAGACATTACAGTTACAATACAAATTGGTATAAGAGGAAACAGAGGGCCTTGCTCGTTAGAGCTTACAATCTAGGAGATCCCTTTAAATTAATGACACAGGTTCTGTGGCTGATTAAGGTGGTAATTAAACTCACTGGGTGCCTTATTAGCCTCAGAACCTGTGTAAATAATATGTGGTTGGGTTTAAAGGGATGAGATGGCAACCCTACGTGTACTGTAAGTGAAAACCCAAACAGAAACTTGAATTTGCTATGTTATCCAGGGCTGTCAGTCCATATGTATAAGGCTGCATTCACATTTGGGTGTGAATTACAATCTCCAAAAAACTCACCATGCCTCTTACTAAATACCTTGAACTGTCTATTTTCCAAAAATGGGTGATTTGGGGGGTATTCATACTATCCTGGCGTTTTCAGGCCTCAAGAAATGAGATGGGCCGTCAGTACATCAGGATTGATCAGTTGTCAGATATATATACCTTGGATTGTGGACCCTATAACTTTCCTACAGACTAAATAATATACACTAATTTGGGGTATTTTCACCAAAGAAATGTAGCAGAATACATTTTGACCTAAATTTATGAAGAAATGTTATTTATTTGCACAATTTTATAATAGAAACGAAGAAAAATGCGTTTTTTTTTCAAAAGTTTCAAGAACTTTTTGTTTTATTTAGCAAAAAATAAAAAAAACTCAGTAGTGATTAAATACCACCAAAAGAAAGCTCTATTTGTGTGAAAAAAAATATTAAAATCTCATGAGTACAGTGTTGCATGACCGCGCAATTGTAATTCAAAGTGAATAACAATTGCGCAATGAAAGCTGAAAGTTGGCCTGGGCAGGAAGGGGGTAAAAGTGCCTGGTATTGAAGTGGTTAATCGTTAAAGTGTATTTTTTTCCAAAAATATTGCATTTCAAATGGACAGTTTTTAAAAATGTATTTATTTTTCAGTTTTCGGCCAAGTGCATCCTGAATTTTCGGTTTAGGCACCAGAATTTTCATTTCGGTGCACCACTACAAAATATAGTACCCAATTTCTGGTAAAATATAAAATATGGGGTTGCTTCAAGTAAATAGTTACCAAGCATGCCAAGTCTTAAAAATGTGTGCACACGTGATATTGTAAAAACCATTGATACCTAAACATTTCTATAGATGACACTTGAACAGCCTTTATTGCTCATCAGTTTAGAACTAACCATTAGATATCATGCTAAAATTATTACTCTCACTCGTTCACTGCGATACCTCACAGTTGTGGTGCGATCGTGGTTTACACACGTATGTGCAGTCTGTGCTCCATTTCCATTTGTGGGTGTGCGCAGGGCAACAAGGGTTACAGTAATTTTTTTTTTAAAGGTGCTATTGTCATGAAATTTTCACCACGTTGGTAACACCCATGCAATCCATACATACAAAGAAACCAAAACAAATAAGTTCAAAAATTACGTTTTGTGTAATAAAATGGAATGACATGGGAAAAAGTATTGAACACACTAACTGAAATTGAATTAATACTTTGTACAAAATTCTTTGTTGGTAATGACAGCTTCAAGATGCCTCTTGTATGGAGAAACTAGTCACATTCATTGCTCAGATGTGATTTTGGCCCATTCTTTTACAGTCTTCAAATCTTGAAGGCTCTGTGGGTCTCTTCTATGAATTCCGATCTTTAGTTCTTTCCATAGATTTTCTATTGGACTCAGGTCAGGTGATTTGCTGGGCCATTCTAATAGCTTTATTTTATTTCTTTGAAACCAATTGAGAGTTCCCTTGGCTTTGCGTTTGGGATCATTGTCTTGCTGAAATGTCCACCCTCGTTTCATCTTCACCATCCTGGTAGAGGGCAGCAGAGTTTTATCAAGAATGTCTTGGTACATTTTTCCATTCATCCTTCCTTCAATGCAATGAAGTTTGCCAGTACTGTATGCTGAAAAACAGCCCCATACCATGATGTTCCCACCTTCAGACTTCACTGTTGGTATTGTATTTTTGGGGTGATGTGCAGTGCCATTTGACCTCCAAACATGGTGTGTATTATGGCATCCAAAGAGTTCAATATTGGTCTCATCTGACCAGACTGTATTCTCCCAGTATTTCACAGGCTTGTCTAAATGTTCTGCAGCAAACTTTAAACAACCTTCAACATGCTTTTTTCTCATGGTGGTTGAGTGCATTACTTTCTTGTTTTCTTTGAAACAATTGTACTCACTAATTCCAGTTCTTTCTGAAGCTCTCCACAAGTGGTGCTTGGCTCTGGGAAAGTTTAGAAATCATTCTGTAACCAATAACATCAGTATGTTTTGAACAATTAGGTTGCAAAGGTCTTCAGAGAGCTCTTTGCTTTTACCCATCATGAGATGTTTCTTGTGTGATACCTTGATAATGAGACACCTTTCTATAGGCCATCAGTTGACACTGAACCAGCTGATATTAATTGGCACTGACAAGGGGCAGTATCGCTTTGTAATTACTGGTAGATTTCGGCAGGTGTCTTGGCTTTCCATGCCTTTTTGCACTTCCCTTTCTTTATGTGTTCAATACTTTTTCCCTGTGTCATTCCATGTTATTAAACATAACCTAATTTGTTTTGGATTCTTTATATGGATGGATTGCATGGGTTGTTATTGACACGTGATGAAAATTTAATGTCAACCTTTAGAAATATATTTACTGAGAAAAATGTTGTTGTGTTCAATATTTATTTACCTGCTGTATGTGTATATATATATATATATATATATATATATATATATACACACACATACATCTTTTTTACTTATTTATTTATGGGCAGGTAGCAGGTACTTTTTATGGAGACATTGAGGTCTAATAGAGCCCAATGTCTCCCCTGCCCTCCAAAGCATCTAAATGCTCAGTTACATGTTTTTCTGGCCAGGGAATGATGGTTCTGAAATCAGAAGAGAATAAGTCATTGTTGCTTCTGGTTTCATTCAGGGCAGAGGAGATTAGGAAACAGCAGTTCCTCTTCCCGCTTTGCCTCCTGAAGCTGAGGCTGATGTGGTCCCAAGCTCCTGGAAAGAGCAGGAGAGCCCATAAACCACAGGGGTGTGCCGCCTGCACTGCAAAGGTGATTGGGTGGCTATATAGTTGCTAGATCACTTTACAGGTGGGAGCTGGCTGAGGAAAATGGGCACAAGCTGATGGCTACTACTGCAGCCATCAGTGTGTGCTTAATCCTTCACTCTTTGGACATACTATGTATGTCCAAATAGCTGAAATAGTTTAAGAAATAAATGCAGGAAGTCAGGACCTGGGGCTCTTCCCAATGCAAAGCAATGCCAAGGTGAGCACAATATAGGGAGGGAGTGGAAAATATGTTCTAGTTAAAGGAGTTTTATTTACGGAGGAGGGGAAGCTTTGCGTGGGGAAGGAATTTGCCTGACCCTTGGGCTTTGGGCAATATTTATTTTTGACCCCTGAGTTTTGTATGTTACTTACTCTTGGCCCTGCAGTCTGTGTGTTCCTTACTCTTGACCTCTGTGACTTGTGCATAAATTACTCTTGATCCCTGTGCTTTGAGCCTTTCTCATTCTTGATCCATAAATTTTGTGCGTTATTTTCTCTTGATCCCTACACTTTGTGCGTAACTTACTCTTAACCCCTGTGCTTTTTGTGTTACTTCCTCTTGACTCTTCACTTTGTGCATTACGTACTCCTGACCCCTGCACTCTGTTCATAACACACTGCTGTCCCCTGTGCATTACGTATTTCTGACCCCTGCTCCATGTGCCTTACATTTCCCAACCCCTATGCTTTGTGTGTTTTGTACTCCTGGCCCCATGCACTCTGTTCATTACATACTCCTGACCCCTGCAGTTTGTGATTTTGTATTCCTAGCTAGTGATGGGCTGAACACCTCCCTGATCAGTTCGCAGTCGAACTTTAGAAGCTAACGAAAGTTCAACCAAGAACTTCAAATTTAATGCAAGTCTATGGCACTTAAACTTGTAAATTCAAAAGTGCCAATTTTGAAGGCATATATGCAAGTTACTGGTCATAAAAGGCATTTGGGGACTTGGGGACTGCCCTGAGGGATATGAACCAGTAAAAAGAAGAAATGTAAAAAGTACTGTTTTTAAAGGGGCAGTCATTTTCCATTGCTTAACCTCTTGGTAACCGTGCTATAACCAAATGACGGCTACAGCGCGATTACCCAGTTTTGAGAGGGTATTATATGACGTCCTCCCAGAAACCTCGCCCTCCCGCGTGCCCCCAGGGGTGTGTACCCGGCGGTCTCCGTGATCACTATGTCCTATGGACACAGCTGATCACATGATGAGATAAAAGGCCAATCACAGCGGCCTTTTACCACGTGATCAGCTGTGTCCAATGACACAGCAGATCACGGAGTAAAGACAGTTGCCGGTTATCGGCAGCACTTTCCTCACCCTGTCACAGCATGAGGAAAGTACTGCCGATAACTGGCAGCTGTCAGAGGAGATCGGCACTTATCATCAGGGCACTGATCATCAGTGCCCTGCAGTGCTGCCCAGCAGTGCCACCCACCAGTGCCCAGCAGTGCCACCCATTAGTGCTCAGCAGTGCCTCCCATCGGTACCCAGCAGTGCCTCCCATCAGTGCCCAGCAGTGCCGCCTATCAGTGCCTCCAGTCAGTGCCATCAGTCAGTGCTGCAAATCAGGACTGTCAGTCAGTGCCTTTAGTCAGCGCCGCCCATCAGTGTCGCCCATAAGTGCCACCTATTAGTGCCCATCAGTGCCGCCCATCAGTGCCGCCTATCAGTGCCCATCAGTGCAGCATCATCAGTGCCTCCTCATCAATGCCCACCAGTGCTGCCTCATCAGTGCCACCTCATCACTGCAGCCTATCAGTGCTGCCTATCTGTGGCACCTCATCATTGCCCATCAGTGCTGCCTATCAGTACAGCCTCATCAATGCACATCAGTGAAGGAGAAAAATTACTTGTTTGCAAAATTTTATAATAGAAACAAAGAAAACCTTTTTTTTTAAAACTTTTTTTGTTTATAGCGCAAAAAATAAAACACCCAGTGGCGATTAAATACCACCAAAAAAAGCTCTATTTGTGTGAAAAAATGATAAGAATTTCATATGGGTACAATGTTGCATGACAGCGCAATTGTCATTCAAAGTGCGACAGCGCTGAAAGCTGAAAATTGGCCTGGGCAGGAAGGGGGTATAAGTGCCTGGTAGGCAAGTGGTTAAAGTAAAAAAAAAAAAAAAAATTCCTTTAACCACTTGTCTACTGGGTACTTATGCCCCCTTCCTGCCCAGGCCAATTTTCAGCTTTCAGCGCTGTCGCACTTTGAATTACAATTACATGGTCATGCAACATTGTAGTCATGAAATTTGTATCATTTTTTTGAGACAGATAGAGCTTTCCTTTGGTGGTATTTAATCACCTCTGGGTTTTTTTATTTTTTGCTAAACAAACCAAAAACAACTGAAAATTTTGAAAATAAATTTTTTTCTTAGTTTCTGTTATAAAATTTTGTAAATAAGTGATTTTTCACTTTCACTGATGTGTGCTAATGAGGCTGCAGTGATGGGCACTGATAGGCAGCACTGATGGGCACTGATGAGGAGGCACTGATGGGCATTGACAGGCATCACTGATGGGCATTGAAAGCCAGCACTCATATATGGCACTGATAGGCAGCACTGACTGGCATTGATAGGCGGCACTGTTAGGCATCACTGACTGGCACAGTTAGGCGGCACTGATAGGTGGCACTGATAGGCAGCACTGACTGGCACTGATAGTTGGCACTGTAAGGCAGCTCAGATGGGCACTGATATGTGGCATTGATGTGCACTGGTAGGCACTGATATTTGGCATTGATGTGGCACTGATGGGCACTGCAAAGGAATATTTGCTTTTGAAGAATAAATCACCTCTAATGTTGGGTGTCCTACATGTGTGGATGTTGCTGCGTTATACAAAGCTATTAAAATAGTGTTTTACATTTTAGGATGGGGTGCCTTGAGGTTGTGCAGAATGTTAAAGGGTGCCTTGAGATTGTCCACAATTTTAAAGGGTGCCTTGACTGAAATAAGGTTGAAAAACACTGGCATAGATAATGCAAGTGGTTTACACAAAGGGAATTGAATATCATATCAGAAATAACTGCAAGCAAAAAACTGGTGTTAAGGACATTGTAGGCCTTTGCTCACTGCTGAGGTAACTGGTGTCCTGAAACACTGGAAACCTGGCAAAACAAAGCATCTGTTAATCAATGTTTTGTTACCCTGAAAATGTCTTACTTTAACCTAAATATAAAATGAAGGCCAGGAAGGACCAGATATCTTAGACAGTTAACCTTCCTAGCGGTAATCCCGAGTGTGGCTCGGGGTTAATTTATAGTACCAAAAGTGGTAACCCCAAGCCACACTCAGGATTACTCCATAGTGCTTCTCCTGCAATCCCCCGACCCTTACCTTGTCCTGCGATCCCCTGACCCTTACCTTGTCCTGCGATCCCGCAATCTCCTCCCACTGTGTCCTCTGACCGATGCCGGCATCCATCTTCTGGGTTCCGTTTCCATTCCCTGCAAACGTCAGTACGCGGGGGGTGGAACCGGTGGGAGATTCAAAAAAGTAAAAATATGACACACACACAATACACTGTAATCTGTTAGGATTACATTACTGTATCAAACCATTTCACCTCAGTTTGGTCCCTAGTGCTTTGTCCTGTGCCCTGCCTGCACTTTTACCGTTCTTCTGCCTAGAAACGTGAGAAATGTCCCTGGCATCCAAAAAGCGTCCCTTTAGGTCAAAATCAGTTTTAGACCAGCTAGAAAACACCGATAGTAAATTAGAACTACTTGCAGAATTGAGTGATAATGATTCGTGGGGAAATTCGTCATCAGACACTGAACACGATTCTGCGACTTTGCTCAGCGATGTGCGAACTTGGTGCTCTATTTCAAATTTCAGTGTTTTTGGTTTGATTACATTATTGAATTAAATTTATTATTTTTTATAATTATTTATTATATTATAATTTATGATTTCATGTTTCAAACTTTATCATACCCAGGATGTTTACTAGACTTGTTTGGACAGATTTAAGTGAGTTATTCCTACGAATTACAGGCCTACAATATATCAAAATATTGATTAGTTAGACCGCCAGGGAATTTAGTTGCATAAAAATGCTATTTTAAGATTCACTAATAAGAGGCACTGGCGGCTGAACTGCTTGCTCCAAAGGACCACAACAACAGGGAAGAGCCCAAGTGAACAATATTCTTAGGGATACGGTGTAAATACAATATTCTGGTCAAAACTCTGAACACCATTTGCCAAGTTGTGAATGACCAAATTCAAAAGATTATTTTGCATCTGTAGACAACTGGAAAATGATCATCTAAAACAAATGCCATCTGCCACGTAGAACTAACATCTTAAGTTGAACTACATTTGCATCAAAACCAGTAGCCACTCTTTTACCTTCTAACAAAACCATCATGCCAGTAAGGGACGTTAAGGCCTGAGATGAGAAGCACCCAGCTCACTAGTGAAATTCTGCTCATAGGCTTAATTCATGATACAAACACCAAAAGCCCAAGAACGACCGAACCACATCAACAGTATACTAGTTTCCAATGAGGTGGTTCTGAAAAGATACATTGTCTTTTGTAGGATTCTAAAATTCCATCTTGTGTACTCTATAAAAAAAACACCCAAGAAGTTAACTGTGGATCAAGGCAGAACTGTGATTTAACAGGCAAAGGGAAATAATATGTTGCATTAATCATCAAATTGTATGACCAGGGGATCACTTTTCCCATGCTCACTGGACTCTGGTTTGGAAAACAAACTTCCTACCAGGCAACAGTGTTTTGCAAAGCAGATTTCTGCAGCACTATAGCATAAATGCACTGTGATTTACTAAAAGAAAAGCAGAGCCCTGTACTAATTTGAGAGGAGGAGGAGCACTGGAGGGTGCAGATACCTGCGGCTGAGCTACACCAAAAGCCTTCCAATTCTTCACTATTGAATCTTCATGCTGCATATCAAGAAAATACGTCTGAGATGACGCAAGAGAAGAATGACCAGGGGATTACAAGCTCCTGACCAAAAGCAGAGAATAAACAAAAAGATTTAGGCCAGTTCACACTACATGCATTTCAGTTGCTTTTTTTCTGAATCTAAAATGCACAGAAAGTAGGTTGTATGGTTGTCAATGTCACAGTTCACATCAGTGCTTGCAGTTCCAGTGCGTTCCGGTTGCAGAAAAAAAAGTAGAACAGGCTGCATTTTTGCTGTTGTGTGACACAATGTGAACAGAATGTGTACTGCTCTTTGTCTTTTCCTAATAAAACAAAGTGGAAAAAATAAATAATTAAATATAGACAGAGCACACTGAGCAGGGAAGACACAGAGGAGACTGAAGCTGACAGTGCAGAGTGAAGTCTGTGTACATTCCCAGCCCTCAGCGCCTTTATGCACCCCTAGACGTATGATGATGATGAGGGTCCTTGTCAGGGCTCCCGGCAAGACCAGAGATGCGTGAACTGACACAGGGAAACGCAGGCTCAAGTATTGTGTAACAATATAATTTATTAAGGGTTATACACAAATATGACTCACAATATAACAAAACCAAACCTCCAACTGATAACGGAAGGTACACAGATAAGAGCAGTCAGGGCTGGTGAGGTGGAGTGGTCAGGCGGGCTGCGTCAGGAATCATCGGGCAGACAAGACACAAAGGAGTAGGCAGAGCATAGTCAGACGGGCCGGGTCAGGAACAATCAGGCAGACAAGGTACCAAAGGAGCAGGCTGAAGAGTGGTCAGGAATAGCCGAGGTCAGGACAGGCGGAGTTCATTCAGGGTCAGGATCAAGCAGAATCAGGAATCAGGCAGGAAGCAGACAGGGTGCAGGTACAGGGGCTCATGGGAAACATACACCAAGGCCCTGACTGCAGGTCTGGCCATTCCTTAAATACACCTCCTGCAATCAGCCTCAGGTGATGGCTGACTGCAGGAGTGAGCTTCTGGTTGCTGAGAGCACCCGCTGGCCAGCCCTGGTACTGCAGCCCACAAAGCAGGTGAGTACCACCACCATTGGCAAGTCCATTCCTGACAGTCCTGTTGGAGAGGTGTTGATCAGGATGTCGGGCCATAGTAGCAGCTTCAGACCCACTGGCTCACAGTGTCAGGAACAGTATCGCTGTAGGTGTCTGAGTAGGGCCTGCGTATTCTTTCATGGTAGCTCATCCCCTGTTGGTCTGTGTGCTGATACTTCCAGTCAGCAGTCCTCCTCTTCTGGTCCCTGCACTTCTGGTCCAGCCTCATGATCTTCATCTGCCTGGTGGTCCCTTGGAGAAGGATGCGCAAATGCGCCGCATATATCTTAAATACACAGTGCCACAATGTCTCTATCTGCCCTGGATGCAGATGATGGAGCTGATACTGCTCCCATGGTCCTGCCGCAGGTCCGGGTCTGCCTACAGGTAGATGGAAAGTTCCCTGGCTGACCTCAGGTAAGCTATTACCATCAGTATACAGAGCAGCCCTGGCACTTCAGGAATGAGAAGCACAATACAGGCACAGGGCCCACAGATGTAAGTGATGATACAGCTGCCACCAGTAAAAACTAAGGGGGGAAAAATAAGTTCATTAAATGACTGAGCCAGTCCTTCCTCCAGGGGAATTAGTCCTTTGAAGTAGACGATCCATTCTGGGCTGAGAGCAGGTCAAAAGACCCAGAAGGAAGGCTGAGGAGAATCCAGAGATGAGTCCAGCTGATAGAACTGTGGTCCTACGGGGCCACTTCTCTATTTTTTTCTTTGGTGGCCCTGACATTCTTTCTTCTAGATCTAGAAGAAAGCTGAGCTACATACATTAAGTCACAAAGCAAAGACTTACTGCATATGACTGCATCATGCGCCCCGCTCTTCTACTATGTGGCCTTTTGTTTCTGATACTGGGACAGAAGTAGTTCTTCATTCATAATTCTCAGAATGTAGCTGTGCAGAGGGGAGAAGAGAGGAGGGCACCTGCAGAGTACTTGTTCCCACTTACAGCCCGTTGGTAGGCAGAACTTCCACAGGAGGAGGGTGATGTCGGACCACTCCATCTCTCCTGCTCCCATCTGCTGAAGCCAGTCATGTGCAGACCGCACTTTGCAAAACTAGGGGGTCAAAAGAAATTCTGGGAATGACGGCACCTCCTGGATTGAGGTACCACCCTATCACCATCTCTGCCTGCCCCCTCTTCTGCTGTTGGGAATTTGCAGGACAGGAAGGGTGCTGTATTTACACAGAATATAACTGGATACTAACATTTATAGGTAAAGTTGATCCAGGGAATATTCAACTGCCTCTCGGGGATCAGGAAGGATTTTTTTTCCCTGCAGGAGCAAATTTGATCATGCTTTGCTGTTTTTTTTTTGCCTTCCTCTGGATCAACCGTGGGTATAGGATTATAACTTTTTTTTTTTTTAATGGTTGAACTGGATGGACTTTTGTCTTTTTTCAGCCAGACTATGTAACTATGTTACATTTAAACAGAACATGGGCAGTGAGCTGCTGTACCAATAATATCTTTTTCAGTTGAAATCTTCCATGTGGAGTGAGTTAATTACTGCCCAAGTAAAGAGAAAAAAATGTCAAACACACTGGTGTTTTATATTCTGTCTACAGTTCTGTTAGGTTAGTCTCTATTTCTGCATATTCTTTCATGAAACGCATTTACAGCAGTAGTAAACAATCTCTCAGTCAAGATGACAGTTTGAAAATCAAAGGAATAAGTTGCAAGAAAACACCAAATGAAATGTTACTGGTTGCTGAATGTATTCTCCTTTATTTGAAGCTTGAGATGCACAATTCAAAGTAGATTGCCAACACACCATTAAGATCTGCATCTGTTGTAGCTCTGTTTAAGTGACGGAAATCCCATAAACACATGGTGGCTTGCTTTTCACCCAGCTGAAATAGTTGTTCTCATTAACAGATTGAGTATTTGGCAGGGATCCACCTACAAGTAAGGTTTTTAATTGAACGTGCACTTATACAAGTATGTTTACTCTATGCTTGGGTGGATTACTCTATAGTTTGCTGCGGCCGTGAACCAATCATAGAAACTAGCTCCAGAATAAGCTGGAAAACTCATACAAATGAGCGCAGAGAGGCCACTCCAGGTGGAAACGTGAACAGTTAATCATGAGCTCACCACTGCTGCCTTGTTAATCATATGCATGATGAAGAGAACTGGAAAAAAAGGCGCTGTGGAGAGCATTTTCCACAGCGCCTTTTTTTCCAGTTCTCTCCAGAATAAGCTGACTGTCCTTTCCTTGTACAAGGAAATTGTGAAAAAAATGTCATAATACTCTTTTACAACCTAAGCGTTTTTGTATCTTCTCAGCATCTATATTTTGAGCATCTGTCCATATGCCTGTCACACACATAAAAATAAGCATGTACACTAATTTCAGTGGGGAGTATACAAGGGCATAACAAATATACATTAAAGGATAAGTTTACCTTTTGGACAAAATTAATAAATGCACACTTTTTTGAAGGAAAAAAAATGTGCATTTATTATTTTTGTCCAAAGGAGCCTGGAGGGCATTGCACCAGTGATCAGTAGACCGCTGATGCCATGCAGGTCTCCTATGGCGTTGTCAATATATCTGCTAGACGTAGGGGATGTACGAGCAAGTAGATATACTGACAGGAAGCTTCAATGAACTACCACGACGCTACATTTTTTCTATTTTTATGATTTTTTTTTAACATACTGTGACCAGAGCAATACAGTGCTTTTTATTCATTATGATTGCTTATACCAATGTATTTCACTGATATAAGAAACCATTTTACTGAATTAAACTGATTCATTCAGTGTCTTTTGTTGTGATTAGCTGTGATTGGCCAAAGCTAATCACATGGTACAGATGGGCTGTGATTTGCCCTGTCTGTACCATGTAATCACTGTAACCAATTTTAGCTAACAACACAATTGTATACAATAGATGGCATGAAAGGAAGCCATCCATTGTTTATAATTGTCATTTGATCTGCTGTGATTGGTCACAGTAATCACATGACACTGGCAGGGGACGGGTGTAATGATCAGTCATCAGATTGCACAGATGGTGACAGATTGCACCACTGTGCAGTGCCTTCTGAGAGGACATCATGTCACACCCACTCAGAAGGAGGAACAGCTTTCAATCTGCTATAGACCAGGTGGGAAGGTGTTAAATTGCACGAGTATTGTACAGATGTGGTATTAGAAAAGTTCTGCAATGTTGTTATTGCCTCTCCCTTGGGGTTTTTCCTGTTTTGTATAGGAAGTGCACTGCATCGCTCTCCTGGCTTTATTTTTAATCTAAGAGCGGCTCTGATGTCACAGAGGACAGGATAGTGTTGCCACCTCATCCCTTTAAAACCGAACACATTAATTACACAGATTCTGTGGCTTATTAAAGTGGTAATTAAACTTACTTAGTGCCTTATCTGCAATAGATTAGACTCAGAACCTGTGTTTGGTTTTAAAGGGATGAGGTGGCAACCCTAGGGCAGGAAGATGAGGCAGAGCAGGATAGTGACCGCCAATTGCCAAGCAACAGCGTAAACAATCTAAAATGTCTTCAGAGGAACTGGCTTCTCTCCCTCTCTCTTTGCTGTCTAGCTTAAGACTTGTTACTGACATTCCCTTTTTCTGTGTTATGAAAGGGGTTTTGACAGAGACCATCTGACCAATCATCCGGATTAAGGGGTGGTGGCTGGCAGGGCATCATGTTTATGACTGTATTGTGGCCCTCCCTTATACACAGTTTTATACTAATATTAATATCTTTCGCTATGTATAGGTTGCATTCTGGAAATCTGTTTAGCACTATATTTTGTGTCCAGGGATACCAAACACTTAGTATTTCGGATGGGCCTGTCACCCAGGCAGTAGGAGATTGCTATCTCCCCTTTTGAATGTGCTAGCTTAGTCATGTATGAAATTGATTTGTTTGATATGATATTCCCAATCAAATATATAGTTAATATCAATGTGTCTTTGTCCTGCTTGATTTTATGAATTGTGTGTGGATTTTGTTAAATTGTGAATTGGGCAGAGGTCTCAATGGGGTTTCCCCACACCTGACTGCTTTCTGCGTAGACATTTTTTTTTGGCACGCTATGTGATCCTAGTGCTTTAATTACCCTACAAACCATGTGTAACAGAACTGAACGATTTTGTCATAGTTTTATGATAGGTCAGAGGACAGTGTTAATCTGTAGAATGTTTATGGTCAACAGAAACTAACAGACATCCTGCCATGACTTTAATTAGCTGTTTACAGCGGCCTGTGTGCTGTTGTCTGCTGTCCCTAAAGTAAGACTCTTTTGAAGTGTGTTAAAAGTTAAGGCTATAGATTCCATTGATTGAAAGAGGGGGTAAGATCACTGGGCGCATGACAAAAATGGCTGAGACATTGAACAAGATGGCTGTCGCCTACAGTTTCCATCTACCTAATGCGCACAACCATTACAGTACGCATCTGGAAAGTGGCAAAATGCATTGAGAACGCATTGGAATGCATAAAAAAACACTCATGAAGAAACACATCTGGAACGCAGAAATTATGGTGATCTGGCCATCAGGCTTGTAGAGAATCTATACAGTGGAAGGTTTTGCCTGTCAAACAGCAACAGCATTAACTTCGATACATAAAGTGTTTAGAAATGATTTTAAATTCAAGAAACCTGCAAGATTTGGCACAATTTCAGGAGGAGTTGAACCTGGCAGCTGACTTTCGGTGGATGTTTTGATAGATCTTGTACAAGAACTGGTGCATGAGAGCATTGTGGTTATGCTACTGGAGGGCGAATGGAGCCTCCGGCACAAGCCTTCTGTAAGTTGTCCTATAATGGGAGGTTGTTATTTGGCAAATACTGGACAACACAATGTGAATTACAGGAGAAAAAGTCTGGACTGTGGCCACAGACTAATAAGAGGAGGCAGCCATCTTTTCACTCAAGTCTATTGAACTTCAGAAGGGTTCAGGAGGCCAATGCTGCAGATTTAACAGATCACAGTGAAGGTACCTCAAAGTCACTTTTTATATGGTACATCTTTGAAGGTGTGCCCAACCAGTCTCTTGCAGTGGGGTCCAGGATAGCCACCCTCTGGAGGGTTGGGATGACAGACATCAAAGACCGGTAGTTATGGAAGATAGGTGGGAGTACAATTGAGAATTCCAAAGTCGACCACTGAATCTATTTAACTCATGACCAACAGATCTCAGAAGAAAAATTTTTTGCAAGATTACATATAAGAATTTATATTGCTACAAGGCCATTATGCCGGTTATGCCAGAAGAACAAAATCTTGGGCTTTTTTCCCTCATTTTTCTAGCACCCAAAGCAGAAGTCTTCTGGCCTATTTTTGTTTGAAGGAATCGAATGTGAACATACACACCAACAGGTTCAAGATGGAGTCCTTGCAGACAGTCATGGTGATAGTTCAGCAGGAAGACCAGATAGTGTCAGTCAACCTGTCCGACTCATACTTCCATGTACCAATCAATGCCGAGTACCAGAGGCATATGAGATTTACGGTGGTCGTATGTCACTTCCACTTGTGATATCTGTCTTGTCCAGAATTGGCCCAGCCCTGGGAATCTTTTGAAGATCTTGTTGGCAGTGGTGATGCCTTGGGCCAGGTGGTACATGAGGGCATTTTCAATTCACCTTCCTTAGTCAATGAAATAGGCTATCTATGGATCAGAATATCTTTGAGACTGTTTGAATTCAGCAAAAACTGGAATTTTGTACATCGCCACTGTGCCTCTTTCGGGGTATGCCTCTCAGCCCAGGAGATGGGATGATTCTGAAGGCAGATGCCAGACTCCAGGACTGGGGAGTCCACAGTCTGAAGAGACAGGTGCAAGGCCATTGGAGCCCCATGGAATGCAAACTCTCCAATGGTCTTGAATGGAAGACAGCTATTCTATCATTGCAAGCCTTTCAGGATCTTCTTCAAGGGGGCCTGAGTGAAGTTGATGATTGACAACAAGACAGCATTAGCCTACATTGCCTGCCAAGGGGACACCAAAAATCTTTTACAGTTACATCTTGCAATAGAAACTTTTTGCTGGGCAGAGAGGCCCTTTTATGCAGTTAGCGTCGGTCTTCTTGCCAGGAAGGCAGAATCAACTGATCAGTTAGGCAGAATATTTTCCAACATTGAGTGCCTCAAACTAATATTGGTCCTATGGGGCTTTGCAGCAGTAGTTCTCAGGGAGACTACACTGAAAGTGCAGCTTCTGATATTTGCAACAGGATACAAATGCAAAGACTCTGTGATACAAGATAGATTCAAAGTGCCATGGGATTTTCCGTTTAATCTCTCTCCGGTGTCCTAGAAAGGTGATTCTTAAAATTTGGGCAGAACAAGTTCATGCCATACAGGTGCTTTCTACCTACCGAGATGGCCATGGCTTTCGCTGCTCCTCCAGATGTCATCAGCACCACTATTCTTGTTTTGATCAAACAAAATCTTATTGCAAGGTTAGTGACAGCACTCCAATCCAGTGAGACTACTTTTAATAGCCTGGCTATGGAATAGGCCAGACTGAAGGTGCAGTGATTCTCATCTGAGGTGTTTCAGACCTTGGTGAAGGCCAGAAGATCATCCATAAATGCTACAGACGTGATGAAGGAAGTTTGTTTCGTTTGCTCAGAGAAAGATTTTTCTTCTGTGTTCTCAGAACAGTCAGTGCTAGAGGTTGGTCTGGCATACAACTCCATTTAAAGTACAGATATCTATCTTATCATTTTTCACAGGCTGCAGATGGGTGGAAAAGCCAGTGACCAGATGCTTCTTGCAGGCGACAATCTGTATATCGGACTTAGGATTGGTTCTAAGAGCACTGGTGCAGGCACCTTTGCTCCAATAGTTTCATTTCAGTTAACCCTCATGGTAAAACTAGTTCTTCTGACAGCAACTACTTCAGACAGAAGAATGTTGAAGATTGCAACACTTTTCTACAGGGGCCCTTTTGTGACTTTTTTTTTTAAACCAAAAATAGTGATACTACGGCTAACTACAAAGCTCATTCTAAAGTGGTATCCAGTTTCCAGCAAAACTGGGAAGTAGTCCCTCTGAGTTTTTGCATGAGAGTCACTGGGTGCAGAGCAGGAAAACTTCAGCCCCTTACACATGGTCAAGTTGCTAACAGTGTACTTGATCAAAAGGGGAAAGTGGACAATCTCTTCATTTTGCCATCAGGCTCTCAAGAGTCCTCCTCTGCTGGATTACCAATGTGATTAGATTGGCACACAGCAAGTAGTCCTTTCTGCTCTGCAACAGTTGCAAGCCTTATGACTAGAGGGGCTGCAGCCTTTGGGGCAGTTAGGCCAGGATTCCTTGGAAGATGCAGGTAAGAAGGCTAGCTAAAGTTCTTGTGTGGCCTTCATTCAACCTTACAAGCTAGAAGTGCAGGCAGCAAGTTTGGAATAAGAGAGATCAATTAGTTTTGTCTTTAGCAACTTTTCTTTGATTGCCAGTGTCTCTTTTCATGTGTTCTTTCTCATCCATTTATTTGGCTGTGTTATATCCCATTGTGTGCTGACATGAGGTGTGCCGGGAAAATGGAAAATTGTTATCAAATACTTACTGTAATTTTCCTTTCCTGGCCTATTCTCACGTCAGCACAGGACTTCCTCCCTTGTGGCCTGTCACGGGGTAGGTTATCAAACACTTCAGTTTGGGGAGGGGCTGTCTTTTATTTACCTAAGAAATAGGTTGTACTGTGGGTTCCAGAGGGGGTGTTAACCCATTGTGTGCTGATGTGAGGATAGGCCAGGAAAAGAAAATTACAGAAAATATCTGCTAACAATTTTCTGTTTTCTTAAGCAAATATTTTGTGCATCTGTTGCCATTCTTACCTGAGAATCCCGCCAATAATAGCACTTCTTGTTGCAGGCTGACAACACTAAGCTGTCAAAGTGATAAAAAGTCTTTCAGACACGCTAATGAATGATGTGACTGTTATATAGTTTCTTAGCACTTGGCTTATATCCAAATCATTTAGTACCCCTTTTAGCAGGGAACAGACTAGGAAACACTGGGCTCAATTCATTAAAGCACATTGCATACAATATTTGAGTCACGTGACACATTTTCCCCAAATATCACAAGTGAAACTGAAAATGTCAATTCACTATCACTTTATGCGATATTTACCCCAAAAAGCAAAAGCGATTGGTAAATACCGCATAAAACACTGTTAAAGTAGTTTCACTAAAGTAAATGGATGCATTAAATAAATGGTGGTCCAGACATGAAAAATGTAAAGAATGTATGATCTTTCAGCTCGTTGTTAAGGTGTGGATCCTGCCAGCGTCCTTAACAGCGAATTAATAGATGGTTGTTAAGGAGCTGCCACCCACCATGTCCTTAACAATCATGTCTCATCTGCTGTCAGCAGGGATTCTATGCCGTCATTTAAAAAAACAAAAACAGCGTTCTCCCCCCCCCTCACCAATCCTTACCAGGCCCTTCGGGCTCTTTCACCGAAAAAATGTCCATAGTAAATAAAAAGCTGATACCAGTCCTCCAAAACGCTTGGCTCCCAAAGAATGACAGCTCTGCTTCCCACCTGCGGCTAAATAAGAGGCGGGGTCTCACGGTGGGTGCCCTCTCCTTAACAACCAGCTATTCACTGGTTGGTAAGAATGCTAGTAGGTGTCGACATTAAAATACCACAGGTTTTAACTACTAAAATACCACTTTACTTCAAGAAATAGCGCATGCAGTATTTTAGTAGCCTTTTTAGGGTATCGCAAAAAAATTTTTTTTTTAAATGCTCAGGACCTTTTTTATCGCTGATCTTAAAGCAGTAGATACCATTCCATGAATTGTGCTTAGTTTTTCTAATTTATATAAACATTGAAATAACTTTTTTTTTTAAATAAAAAACAATGGTACAAGCTGGATCATCAAAAAGAATACTTGAACATGTACAGATTCAGCATAAGATCAGCATAAGCAATGCTTTACAGCAGGGGTCTCCAAACTTTTTAAACAAAGGGCCAGTGTACTGTCCTTAAGACTTAAGAGGGGCCACACTGTGACCATCGGAAGTAGAAAATGTCCCAGCATCAGCTGGAATAAACAATGCCTCATCCTTGGTGTCATTGGGAGGAATTGTACACCATCATTGGTGTCATTGGTAGGAATAGTGCCACATCATTGGTAGGAATTGTGCCCCATCCTTAGTGTCATTGGGCCCCATTGTTGGTGTCATTGGGAGGAACTGTGCCCCATTGTTGGTGTCATTGGGAGGAACTGTACCTCATCATTGGTATCATTGGGAGGAATTGTGCCCCATTCACTGGTGTCATTGGGAGGAATTGTGTCCCATCATTAGTGTCATTGGACTCCATTGTTGGTGTCATTGGGAGGAACTGTGCCCCATTGTTGGTGTCATTGGAAGGAACTATGTCCCATCATTGGTGTCACTGGGAGGAACTGTGCCCCACTATTGTTGTCGGTGAATTAAATAGTGCCCCAAGTGCCGGACAAAAGCAAGCAAAGGGCCTCTTCCGGCCCCTTGGGGCGCAGTTTGGAGACCACTGCTTTACAGACTCCCAATAGAAAAAAAATATAACAAATGCACATTTTGTTACCTGAAAAAAATGTGCAATTATTATTATTATTATATAGTTACATAGTTAGTCTGGCTGGAAAAAGACAAAAGTCCTTCCAGTTCAACCAAATAAAAAAAATAAGATATAATCCTATACCCACAGTTGATCCAGAGGAAGGCAAAAAAACCCAGCAAAGCATGGTCCAATTTGCTCCTGCAGGGAAAAAAAATAATTCCTGATCCCCCGAGAGGCATTCGGATATTCCCTGGATCAACTTTACCTATAAATGTTAGTATCCAGTTATATTGTGTGTATCTAAGAAAGAATCCAGGCCTTTTTTAAAGCAATCCACTGAGCTGGCCAGAACCAATTCTTGAGGGAGTCTATTTAACATTTTCACAGCTCTCACTGTGAAGAAACCTTTCCGTATTTGGAGATTAAATTTCTTTACCTCCAGACGTAAAGAGTGCCCCCTTGTCCTCTGTGATGACCTCAGGGTGAATAGCTCTACACCGAGTTCACTATATGAACCACTGATGTATTTATACATGTTGATAATATCCCCCTTAATCTCCTCTTCTCAAGAGAGAATAAATTCAGTTCCTCTAATCTTTCCTCGTAGCTGAGCTCCTCTATGCCTTGTATCAGTTTAGTTGCCCTTCTCTGTACTTTCTCAAGTTCCCCAATGTTCCTTTTGTGAATTGGTGCCCAAAACGGAACTGCATATTCCAGATGAGGTCTTACTAATGATTTGTACAGGGGTAATATGATATCTCTCTCTCTGGAGTCTATACCTCTTTTAATACAAGAGAGGATTTTGCTCGCTTTAGAAACCGCAGCTTGGCATTGCATGCCATTATTAAGCTTGTGATCTACCAGAACTCCCAGATCCTTCTCCACCATTGATTCCCCCAGTTGTACTCCCCCTAGTATATATGATGCATGCATATTCTTAGCCCCCAAGTGCATCACCTTACATTTATCAACATTAAATCTCATTTGCCACATAGTTGCCCAATTAAACAGTGCATTGAGGTCAGCTTGTAAATTGAAGACATCCTGTAAGGACATTATTCCACTGTACAGCTTGGTGTCATCTGCAAAGAATGAAACAGTATTAAATAAATTTGGCTTCTCTTTGTCCCCAGTCACCCACTCTAGATTATTTTGTGAAGGGCCTACATGCTCGGATCTGACCTTTTTACTATCAATATATTTGAAGAATTTTTTGGGGGGGTTTGTCCTGCTATCTTTTGCAATCTCTTTGTTTTCAATTTTTGTGGCCTTTATTTCCTTTTTGCATATTCTGTTATATTCTTTGTAATGTTTAAACGATGATAGCATTCCTTCACTTTTATATGTAGTAAAAGCTATTTTCTTATTATTTATAGCCTTTTTAACTTTGGCTGTAAGCTACATAGGTTTGATTTTTACCCCTTTAAACTTGTTGCCTATGGGAATCTATTTTGCAGTGTGTTCACAGTCTTTTTGAAGAACTCCTATTTCTGCGTTGAGTTCATCGATGCCAAATCCTTCCCAGTTTAAGTCTTGGAGAGCAGCTCTCAGCCTTGGAAAATTAGCTCTCTTAAAATTGAGCATTTTTTTTCTTTCACGAGCAAAAGAGTGGGATAATAGCTCTTGAACCTTTCTTGCTCAGATCTTTGCAGATGAATGAGAAAAAGTGCAAAATCCCTTTATTTTCCTCTATAAAGGGAACATTTTTGTTTCCCTTTTTAAGATACTATTAGTATTTTCAATGCTTGCAAGACAGTTTTATTGTTTCCTCCTGGGGAATGGCTTTTTCACTACTCTTATTAAAGAGTCTTCATTAGAAATATCAAAACCTAACATGCAGACTTCTGTTTATCTCTCTTCCTCCTTTGAGTCTGATTGGAGAGCCAAGGTAAGCTTTAGACCACCTTGACCATCTTTTTTAAATTTGTGTCAGCAAAGAATACTCACTTGAAAGCTTTGGACAGCACTGTCCATAGTTATTCAGTGGCAACTGAAACAATAAGGCAGGATTAAGAGAGGCTGAAATTTCAAGGTAGGAGTGATCTAATTAGCAAAGTACCTTGAATGGAAAAAACAAGTTGGGAACTAAAGGCAGCATCAATAGCAAAACAGTCTGCGCACTGCCATTGAAATCCATTTCCTTTTAATAGGATGCCATGTAAGCAGCAGATTGTGCATGCTCAATTGTGGCCTTGGTCACCAATATAGTGATAATTACAAAACAAGACACAACCCAAAACCCTTGCGCTGAATGCATGCTTACTTCAATAGTTAGATAATTAGCAAATAATAATCACTACTGCCCCTTTAAATAAGCTGTACATAAACAAAATATATATAGAAATATTCCAGTGGCGTTGTGATCAGCTATTAAGTGAAACACATTTTCCAATGATAAAAAAAATATATATAGTGAAACACAATCATGTGAAAAAAATCAAACAATTGATGTGAAAATAAAGTTCATCATAGCAAGTAGATGTCACTTCCAGTGTTACAATCTTCTGATATTCCCAAAGCAAAATCATCACGTGCTCATAAAAACACCTTCCCTTTTGGCCATGCACTCACCAGACCCACATGCCTTCCATTCTCATGGTCGGCATGTATTGCTTGTGAAATCTCCAAGTGTAGTGTCAGCATGTAAACATCAGAATCTCCATAAATCTCCTTACTCCGCTCCACCAGAGGAAAAGTGACATCTACTTGTTATGATGGACTTTATTTTCACATCAATTGTTTTTATCACATGATTGTTTGAGTTTTACTATATATATTTTTTTTATCATTGAAATATGTGTTTCACTTAATAGCTGATCACAGCACCACTGGAATATTTATATATATATTTTTGGCCACCAATATGGCTTAGCTTCCCAACCCCTAGCATGTGCCAAAACTCCCAGTGGCAAAAGAGCAATGAGTAAAAGAGAAAGAGGAAAAAAAATATGAAAGCCAAGAATAAAACAATGGAAGGAAAGCCAGGAATTCAACATGCCACAACTCGTTACTACTTAAGCTTTTAAAAAGCCTACTGACCATATCCTACAAAAGACCAGTACAACTGGGGGATCTTCACCTGAGGCTCATTTAAAGTTTGTATTTGAAGGCTTCATCCCTGGAGAGGCTGAACCTCTGGCAGTAAACATCACTGATGTCCACAGGTAAGGAGAGAGAAAAAGAATGGGGAATTCTGAGGGGTCCATGCACATCCAGACCTATTGGGTTGAGGGGCGGAACCACCAACCATTGTGAGCTGCCATGATGCTTCAGGGATATTTGTTGAAAGATGCATGCACTGAATATGTATGGTCCTGAAAAGGCAGGTATGCGTATGCTAGATACCGAGGTATTAAATTTGTTTTTAATTCTTAATACACTTTTGGTGTTTGGTGTGTTGGCTTGCTGTATTTACTGTTTGTATGATTCAGGTAACAGCATAGCAGTTGTTTGCCAATCATCTTTTCTCTATATTTTAAATGTGCTTAGGTAGAGTAAGTACCTACCTAATAGGTGGGCAGTCTGTATCTGATGGCAAAAAAAATATGTAGTATTATCAGGGCTTTCTGTTCAGCTGGAACTTGGTGGAACTCAGTTGGCTTAGGTCCTCTGCTCCCTGCTCACCACAATCACTTGTAGACACAGAACTCCAGCTTCTGTGTTTAAAAGTGACAGTTTGTCTTGCAGCGGCTCCAACTGAGAGCAGGATGGGGAAATGGGAGATACAGGTGCCTGGGGTGCAGTATGGATACCGACCCCCCCCCCCCCATGGATGACCTCCCTGCACATGATAGAGGTGGAGCCACCAACAGTGTGAGGGAAGGTGCTAGAGCTGGCTAGGTTCTTCAGCTTAATACAGCAACAAAAGTAAGACATGTGGAAGATGGTGGAGCTTTTAAGGAGGGGGGAGAAGATGGGAAAGTGGAGGGGGAGATTGCTTGCAGAGGTCAGAGCTGAAGAGGGGTGGAAGTGAGATGTGGAATACAGAGGTAAGCAGCTGTGGAAGAAGGCTGAACTCTGCACACTGTGTGTAGATCACCCCTGAACTCTGCACTCTGTATGTAGCACACCTCTGAACTCTGCACTCTGTACATAATGCACGCCTGGTATTTATTGCCCCTTTGAGACCCTCCCACTGTTAGTGAAATTTGACCACACCCACTATTTGATGCCATTTGGAGGGTGTGTGTGGAGGGGTTTTGGGGAGTCATGGTTGAGTTCCTGCACCTATTTTCCAAGACAAAAAGCCCTGAATATTATATTTGTATTTGTCTCCCCTTTTTATAGAAAATGATATTGTTAATTAAATTGATGAGGTAGCATTTAATTAAAGAGGGTATTATCTGTAGACATTTCAGTGATGAATTTTACCAGAAACTCAATTATATACAGAAAGATTTTTTTAAAGGGATGGAAAGAGGAGTGCAATGCTCATGACCAGAGTTAAGGAATTAAAAGTAGTTGAAGAAAAGGCACAACTGGAGAAATTGGAACTTGAGAGTAATCGAAGATTGGAGAAGCTATATGAGATAAAGAAAACCAGGAATTTGACAAATAAAATGAACTCCTAAAAAGAAGTTGAAAAGTCACAAAAGAAACAAAAAGTGGCAAAACCACAGAACTGTAAACAGGATAAATTATTTTGGAAGAAAAATGAGATATGACAGGAAGAGGATGTAGTAGACCTGGACGAGGAAGGGATTTTGGCAGTGGCAAGCAATGCATTTCTCACCGAGGCCTTTAGTGATGTCCTAACTGAATTAATCCAGCAATTTTTGGCTGTAACCTTTTTGCTTGAGGTGATTGTAGCTGTATTAGTGCATTTGCGACAGAAACAATTGAGTACTCTTCGTTATACTTTTTTTATTTGCACTAACATACAATTTTGAGGACAAGCTTTCGGGGTATGTCTCCTTCTTCAAAGTCCAAGCAGTACAATATGCCTTGGTTTGTAGGCTGTAACCTTTAAAATTCAGCCAGGAAATGGGGCCTGGATTAGCCAGGGTTGACTGTATAAAAAATGTAAATCAAATGCATTATACTCACCAAAACTACTGACTGCACACAAAATCCATCCTCTTTTCTTTCCTCAAGAAGAGTTCAATTTCTTTGTGCATTCCAGTTCCAACAATAAGTTGTTTTCTATTGCCATGAAGGCTAATGCTGAAAGTCAAGTCTGTCCTGTTGTTTTTCTGGTGTTATGTATTAATTTGCTTTAGGACTGAGAATGTCCCCTCGACAGAAGCAGTGGACATAGGGATTCTATGTCTGCTAAATGGCCCAGGTGTTGCTAACTCAAAATCTTGTTAAATCTCCAGTTTCATTGCCATTTACTGTAAACTACAGGAGCCAGCACTGTTGATCCTGATGACACTGGCAACACATGATGGCTATCATGGCAAAATATGATTGAATAAAAGCTCTAACATAAACATACATTACTGGAAGCAGCGAAACCTAGAGAAAAGCTATGAAATGAAGAGAATAGACTATTGGGAATAAGGTGGAAAAAATATATTAAAATGTAAGTCCATGCTTCTGATTTAGGCCTGGGTTACTGACATGTCTGTTATTGAGACAGGCAATTATTATAATAAGGAAAGAAAAGGAAAATGGGGAAAAAAAGGACAAGATATGGAGAGACAAAAGATATTTAAGACTTGTGGAGCCCTCAAGAAAAGTACATAGGGGTCATGCAAGAACAAGTGGCCAAGGATAATAGCAATATTATTAATTTAAAGTGTTACTAAACCCAGGACCCAGGACTATATCCAGTCTCCAACAGTACACACAACATGGAAATGAAATTATTTTAGTAAATATAAACTGCTAAATACCTTTTCTCATCAGCAGTCTATAGCAGTCTTGGGACTTCAGCAGAGCACAAGTTAAAGCTTGTAGGAGGAGTTTTCATTCTGCTCTAGGAGGATGTGAATCCCCTGACCCTCTGTCTGGATAGTGCTGATTTGCCCTGTGCCGATCACATGCATTCTCCTAAGAAACAAAAAACCTCTAGCAATACACACCAAACTGAGCATGTGCACGTGACTACGGATTCAGTCTGTATTAGGTGGTCATTTCATCAAGAAGAGGATCAGAGAAGTCGGGATTAAACAGCCTTTTTACACAATGCAGAGAATTAACCCTTTAGGTTCCACAGTGAGTATAACAAACATGCTTTACTGCATATACAGACTGATTTAGGGTTGATAGGCTCATGTACACTGCAGCTGCTAAACTCATGTTCAGGAGCTGTTCAGCATTTTTTTCAGCAGCCCTTGAACTCTCCCTAATGTTTTCCTATGTGCCCATGTATCATTTTTCTGGGTGACTGGAGCTAGTGTGGCTGGTAGACATGAATTCTCTGACGCACCAACAACATCTAGAGTGGTATATGCTACATGCTAAAGCAAGCAGTTTGCATTGATCTGTCGCAAAAACACAGCAAAAACGCATAGGCATTTTTACCGCGCTTTCTGAGTGTTTTTAAAGGACACATGACTTAAACTGCACCAAAAAACGCTTCTCAGGGGCTCTTTTGAATCGTTTTTCTGGCATTTTTACCTAAGGTTCACACAGAAGCACTTTCCAGAGCATTTTGCGTTTTGCAGAAATGCAGTACAGTCTATTTAACATGATTTTCTATGGGACAGGTTCACATCTCTGCGTTTTTACCCAGTGCGTTTTTTGGAAAGGGTCAGAGACTTTTTGAATGCAAAAAGTTGCATTTTTGGTTCTATAGACTTCAATTTAAATGCTGCAGAGAAGCGCGTTTTTGCTGCATTGTTGCTGCATTTTAAATCTGCCTAGCAACAAGAAAAAAAATTTAAAAAGGCAAAACACATCAAAAACGCATGTGAAAAAACGCAAACTGGACTGCAGAAACGGATCAAACGCAAACTGCATAGGTGTGAATCTAGCCTTACACTTACATAGGAATAGGCTGCATGACACCCTAGAAAGGAACGTTACTGAAAGATGCCAGCACTGCATTAGGCTAGGTTCACACCTATGCAGTTTGCGTTTGGTACGTTTCTGCAGTGCTTTTTGTGGTGCATTTTGCGTTTTGCACATGCGTTTTTGGCATGTTTTTGATGTGTTTTACTAAGGGCCAGTTCACACTACAAAAATGGACTCCGGATTCATTCCGGATACATTTTTGCTTACAGTTCACACCACACGCAGTTTTGATGCATGTTCCAGTACGGTTCTGTGCAGAAAAAATACAGCACGTGCTACTTTTTTCTCTGCACCGGAAACTGACTGGAAGTGACTGCACTAGTGTGAACCAGGGCCATTGGATTATATGGAAAGCACTGTGCATGCATTTTTGATGCAGAAAAAAAGTGCACTGAACTGCATCTAGTGTGAACTAGCCCTAAGGCTAGGTTCACACCTATGTAGTTTGTGTTTGATCTGTTTCTGCAGTGCTCTTTGTGGTGCATTTTGTGTTTTTGCACATGCGTTTTTGATGCGTTTTAAAAAAATAAATAAAAAATTTCTCTTGTTGCTAACCAGAATAAAATGCAAAACACATCAAAAATGTATCAAAAACGCGTAAAAAATGTAGGCACTTAGTTTGAGGGAACTTCATGTTACATTTTATGTACCTGTTGTTTGCAATCTGAATAGGGATTGATTTATTTTTGTATGATTGGGTAACAACAGAGTACTTGTTTGCCTGCTACATGCACACTGGGGTGTTAGCTGTGTAAAGTCACGTTAAAAAGGCGAGTTTCAGTGTTTTTGCATTAGCGTTTTTTAGTGTTTTTTACACACAAAAAAAATTTTGCTCAAAAAATGTCCAAAAATGCTGGTTTGCCGTGTTTTACCACGTTACCACGTTTTACCGCATTTGCCTGTGTTTTTCAGCGTTCGAGAGATTTTACAGCTAAAAAACTCCTCTAGAAACCTACTAGTTCTGTTTTTTTTTTCAGCCAAAAAATGCCCCTGCCAAAAAAAGCCTACGTGTGCATGGACACATAGGATAACATGGTGGGGAGTTTACTGACTGTAGAAAAAAACATCAAAAGCTAAAAAGAGCAGTTGTAAAAACGTCCAGTGTGCATGAGCACTTACTCTAGGCTTCATTCACACTTGCACTCCTGCATTTACCTTTTCTAAACACAGCAGAGGTTCTCTGGGAAATGAACAACTTTTGACATTCTCCTTTAGATCCACCAACAACGATGTGCGAAGGCCTGCCTGATTGGATACTGATTCATTGGTAAGTTTAGGTAGGTCCTCATATTACATAGTTTTGATAAATCTAACACTAGGTTCACACCTGTGCAGGTTGCGTTTGAGGTGTTTCTGCATTGCGTTTTGCGTTTTTGCACTTGTGTTTTTGCCGAGTTTTTTAAAAACTTTTCTTGTTGCTAGGCAGATTTTAAATGCAAAATGCATAATAAACGCAGCAAAAATCCAAAACATGCTTTTCTTCCACTGAGGTCTATACACAACGTATTGTGTTAGAAAAAGTCCCTGACCTTTTTCAAAAAACGCACCAGGTGAAAATGCGAAGATGTGAATCTGTCCAATAGGTTAAATGGACTGTACTGCATTTCTGCAAAACGCTGCAGAAAACACTTAGGTTTGAACCTAGGGTAAGGCTGATTATACAAACATTTTGTGGTTAGATGCAGGTGGAAACATCTAGGTGAAAATGTGGCCTAAATGGTAACGAGTGCAACGCCGCACATTTTGTAAACGCACACCTACATCTACATCACGGCAATCGGCAAGAAAACACATGCCTTGCTATGCATTCCGAAAACACATGGCAATGTGCATCACGCTTGCATTACCTTTTTAGGCCATTTTTGCCTTTATTGAGATGCAAGTGCAATACACGTTTTCAGCACGTTTCTAAAATGCACGGCAAAGCATGCATTTTCTTTGTGGGTTGCCACACATTCTGAAACATACAGAAGTAAATGTAGCCTAATTGCTAATGGCCCCCCCTATCCCAGTTAGCATGGGACAAAACACACACTGAAAAATCATTTGACATTTCACAACTGAAAACTTTCTGGAGCTACTTCAGGGCATTTGTCACATGTAGGGGAGCTCATTCAAGTGACTGGGCTGCCCTTTGTGGGATGCACATCACACTTGAAAAATTAAAAAAAAACATGAGCAGGAACACGGAATGTGTTTGGGAGGAAGTGTTTAGGCAGTGAGGATGACCAGGGAGGAGTAAAAAAAAACACTGATCCACCAAAGTTGCATAGTAAAATGAAAAAAATGCAGTGCTAATTATAAATCATATAAAAGTCAAAATAAAGTCCATATAAGTCCCCAAATGAATGGAACCAGATGCATAAAAAGATTTTAATCCAAAAACCGTCACCATACACCCGAAACAAATTGGTCTCTTACCAGACAATTTGACCATATAAAACCAGTCAGCGAGCGCAGTGTGATATAACATCAATACAGGAAACGATCCTCAGTAGAAATCCTCTCATAGATGAAAGATAACTTCTTCACTTTTAAAGATCTGCAATTTGAAGAAACTACCATTCAACAGTCAGGAAATAAGTAAAAAGTAAAAGGCAACTCATAGTGCAGTAATTAAATTAAATTTTGGCAAATTTATTAAGGATCCACGTACATCAAAATGTAAGGTAACCAGCATTAAAATCAGAAAAGTTTCAAACCAACAAGATGGCCACCGTCCCTCCAGATCGTGGTGACGTCACACGCCGAGGCTCCACCCAACGTGTTTCGTCATCAGAAAGACATTGTTAGGGGTGAATGCGTCTTATCAGTAAAGTCACTTTAAAAATGCTTTGAAGTCGCACCATCCAGGAAGCCGTACAGCAAAGTCATGGTTGAAGTTGCGCTAGTGTGAACCAGGGCTAAGACTTGCTGGGGAATCTGATGGCAGAAAAAGCTACAAAATAAGTTAACATAAATACAGTATGTGTAAAATAAGGTCACACTTTAACAGAATAAAGTATGTGTGAACCCTAAAAATGACAATAACTTCACTTATCTGCTCCCTTTTACTCTGTTAAACATACCATTGAAAGCATTTTTAGTCCTCGCCTGACAGGTAGTAAGATCTGTTAGGGGTTTTACAGGATATTTACAAATCCCAATGTGATTTCCAAAAATAAGAAAAATGGGCAAGTAATTCTGCTGTTTTTGCTTTAAGTACATTTTCATCCAAACCCAATAATTTAATAGGGTGATAAGGTTTAAATGACAGGGTCTGCTGCCCAAAGATAACCACGAGGTTGAAGCTTTTTACAGTTTATTTCGCTCAACTTATTTTTTGTTTCTGCTATTAAGTTAAAACACAGTACAACCCTTACTCAACGGCTTATGTATTTATTTATTTCAGGTACTTACATAGTGCCATCAATTTACACAGCACTTTACATATATATATATATACTGTATTTTGTACATTCTCATCAGTTCCTAACCCTCAAGGAGCTTACACTCTAAGATCCCTAACTTACATTCATATATACACATACTAGGGTCAATTTAGACAGGATCCAATTAACCTCCCAACATATCTTTGGAGTGTGCAAGGAAACCAGAGTGCTGGAGGAAACCTACGCAGGCACAGGGAGAACATGCAAACTCCAGGCAGGTGGTGCAGTGGTTGGGATTCGATGTCTCTATTCGATTCCGCTGCTAAGCGGAAATGCTGACCGCTTAAACAAGAAAATTTTTTGTTTTGGCATGCTTTACAGACATATGCTCATTATGTCATAAACCATAAAATGTATTTCTTTAGAATAACTCAGAACAACATACATAATAAAACGTGAAGTACATCCCTTTATTATCCCTGATTATCAGTGCCGCTCAGCAGTGTAACCCAGCAGTGCCACCCAGCAGTACCACCCATGAATGCCCATCAGTGTCACCCACTCAGTGCCGCCCAGCAGTGCCGCCAGTCAGTGCCATCTGTCAGTGCCGCCAATCAGTGCTGCATATCAGAGCATCATCAGTACATCATCAGTGCCTCCTCATCAATGCACACCAGTGCCAACTCATCAGCGCTGCCTCATCAGTCCCATCAGTGCTACCTATCAGTGCAGCCTCAACAATGCACATCAGTGAAGGAGAAAAATTACCTGTTTGCAAAATTTTATAATAGAAACAAAGAAAACCTTTTTTAAAAAATGTTTTTGCTCTTTTTTTGTTTATATTGCAAAAAATAAAACACCCAGTGGTGAGTAAATACCACCAAAAGAAAGCTCTATTTAGGGACATGTGCATTCCAGTGCGTATTTGGTGCATTCCGGTGCGTTTTTGATGCATTTTATCACGTTCCAGTGCAGTTCTGTAAAGGAACAATGCTGCATGTTCTACTTTTTTTTTTCTGCAACCGGAACGCACTGGAACTGCAAGCACTGATTTGAACTATGACATTGACAACCATACAACCTACTTTCTGTGTGTTTTGGGTGCAGAAATAAAGCAACTGAAATGCATGTAGTGTGAACGGGCCTAAAGGTACATGCTTATCCTCTAGTTCATGAGATATACTCAAGCACTCACTCCATCCTTATTTTTCCTTTTGTGGAATCCCATCACTTAACCCTTCTACTATTTGAAGTTTTTTGCAGATCTACTACGTAACACTAGACGGAATTCCACTGTATAGACCTTGGTGCAGGTCACTTGTTTGGACTTCCATATGAATCTGTTGTTTGGAGCTTAGTGCAGGTCTGCTGCAATGTATTTAACAAGAACCTGCTATTTATGGCTTAGTACAGGTCTGCTGTATAAAATTTGGTGTGAGTCTGCTGTTTGGAGCTATGTGCGGGTCCACTGTATAACGATGGCGTCAATCAGCTGTATAGAGCTTGTTGCAGGTACGCTGTATATGCTTTGGTATAAATCTGCATTTAAGAGCTTGGTGTGGATCTGCTATATGATGCTTGACAAGAATCAGCTGTGACTGATTATCAGTCTTTAGACTTCCACCAGCACGGACAGACATTGGTAATACAGTTCTCAAACCCAGTGTGTTGGGAAATGTCTGGAGCAACCCTTAATCCCCCTACACCAGGAAAACTGCACCACCTTGGTGCAGGTCACTTGTTAAGACTTCCATATGAGTCTATTGTTTGGAGCTTAGTGCGGGGCTGCTGCGTTGTATTTAACCTCCCTAGCGGTTTGCTTATGTCCATATTTCTGTGCTCAAAGCGGTACATTTTTTTGCATGGAAATATGTCGTTTTTTTTATTGTAGGCCTGTAATTTTTAGGAATAACTCACTGAAATCTGTTCGAACAAGAGTCTAGTAAACATCCCGGGTATGTTAAAATTTGAAACACAAAATCATAAATAATAATTTAATTCAATAATGTAATCAAACCAAAAACACTGAAATTGAAATATAGCGCCAAGTTCGCACATCACTAAGCAAAGCCGCAAAATCGCTTTCAGTGTCTGATGACAAATTTCCCCATGAATCATTATCACTCAATTCTGCAAGTAGTTCTGATTTACTATCGCTGTTCTCTAGCTGGTCTAAAACCCGCTTTTGACCTAAAGGGACGCTTTTTGGACGCCATGAATGTTTCTCAGTTTCCAGGCAGAAAGAACAGTAAAAATGCAGGCAGGGCACAGGACAAAGCACTAGGGACAAAATGTATGTGAAATGGTTTGATACAGTAATGTGTTACTATGTGATCTTAGTGAATGTCACTTTTTGTCATTTTCAAATTTCCCGCCAGTTCCGTGCCCGTACGTCCTGATGTCGCAGGGAACGGAACACAGAAGACGGATGCCGGCATCCGCCGGAGGACATTACAGGGGACACTGCAGGAGGGACATCGCAGGAGCGCAAGAAAGGGTAAGAGAAGAACAGATCCCGGAGCAGCGCCACATGGTAAGCCCGAGTGTAGCTCGGGGTTACCGCTTGTGGTACTGAAACTTTACCCCAAGCTACACTGGGGAATACCGCCAGGGAGGCTACCAAAAGCCTGCGATATGTACAGTGGGGATCGAAAGTTTGGGCACCCCAGCTAAAAATTTGTATTAATGTGCATAAAGAAGCCAAGGAAAGATGGAAAAATCTCCAAAAGGCATCAAATTACAGATTAGACATTCTTATAATATGTCAACAAAAGTTAGATTTTATTTCCATCATTTACACTTTCAAAATAACAGAAAACAAAAAAATGGCGTCTGCAAAAGTTTGGGCACCCTGCAGAATTTATAGCATGCACTGCCCCCTTTGCAAAGCTGAGACCTGCCAGTGTCATGGATTGTTCTCAGTCATCGTCTGGGAAGACCAGGTTATGTCAATCTCAAAGGTTTTAAATGCCCAGACTCATCTGACCTTGCCCCAACAATCAGCACCATGGGTTCTTCTAAGCAGTTGTCTAGAAAACTGAAACTGAAAATAGTTGACGCTCACAAAGCTGGAGAAGGCTATAAGAAGATAGCAAAGCGTTTTCAGATGTCAATATCCTCTGTTCGGAATGTAATTAAGAAATGGCAGTCATCAGGAACAGTGGAAGTTAAAGCAAGATCTGGAAGACCAAGAAAAATATCAGACAGAACAGCTCGCAGGATTGTGAGAAAAACAATTCAAAACCCACGTTTGACTGCACGATCCCACCAGAAAGATCTGGCAGACACTGGAGTTGTGGTACACTATTCCACTATAAAGAGATACTTGTACAAATATGGTCTTCATGGAAGAGTCATCAGAAGAAAACCTGTTCTACGTCCTCACCACAAAAATCATCGTTTGAACTTTGCAAATGAACATATAGACAAGCCTGATGCATTTTGGAAACAAGTTCTGTGGACCGATGAGGTTAAAATTGAACTTTTTGGCCGGAATGAGCAAAGGTACGTTTGGAGAAGAAGGGGCACAGAATTTAATGAAAAGAACCTCTGTCCAACTGTTAAGCATGGGGTTGGATCAATCATGCTTTGGGGTTGTGTTGCAGCCAGTGGCACAGGGAACATCTCACGAGCAGAAGGAAAAATGGATTCAATAAAATTTCAGCAAATTTTGGATGGTAACTTTATGCCATCTGTGAAAAAGCTAAAGTTAAAGAGAGGATGGCTTCTACAAATGGATAATGATCCTAAACACACCTCGAAATCCACGGGGGATTACATCAAGAGGCGTAAACTGAAGGTTTTGCCATGGCCTTCACAATCTCCTGACCTCAACATAATTGAAAATCTATGGATAGACCTTAAAAGAGCAGTGCGTGACAGACAGCCCAGAAATCTCAAAGAACTGGAAGACTTTTGTAAGGAAGAATGGGCAAAGATACCTTAAAGAAGTATTGAAAGACTCTTGGCTGGCTACAAAAAGCGTTTACAAGCTGTGATACTTGCCAAAGGGGGCAGTACAAGATATTAACTCTGCAGGGGGCCCAAACTTTTGCAGACGCCATTTTTTTGTTTTCTGTTATTTTGAAAGTGTAAATGATGGAAATAAAATCTAACTTTTGTTGACATATTATAAGAATGTCTAATCTGTAATTTGATGCCTTTTGGAGATTTTTCCATCTTTCCTTGGCTTCTTTATGCACATTAATACAAATTTTTAGCTGGGGTGCCCAAACTTTCGATCCCCACTGTAGCTTAGTACAAGTCTGTTATATAAGATTTGGTGTGAGTCTGCTGTTTGGAGCAAGGAGCGGATCCACTGTATAACATTTGGCATCAGTCAGCTGTATAGAGCGTGTTACAGGTACGCTGTATATGCTTTGGTATAGATCTACATTTAAAAGCTTGATGTGGGTCTGCTGTATGATGTTTGACAAGAATTAGCTGTAATTAAATATCAGTCATTAGACTTCCACCTGCATCAACAGACATTGGTAATACAGTTCTCAAACAAACATATCCAGTGTGCTGGAAAATGTCTGCAGCAACCCTTAATCACCCTACACCAGGAAATCTGCACCAACCTTTTTGTATATGTTTTATTTTATATGCCCGGAGGAATGCAAGATGAATTTGGGAACTGACCATATGTCCCCAGGCTCCGGTCCCACTGCTGCTGCTCCCTTCCCCTTCTAACCTGTGACTGCCAGTCCTCCGGTCTTCAGGCAGTATCCGGGGCAGCTGCGGGTCCTTCCGTACCTCTCCAGGTCCTTGGTTCTTCTCTCTCCTTCCTTGGCCACTTCCCCTAGCACACCAGCTCCAGACTCACATGGGAGCGGGACTCTCACTCCGCTCCCCCAGCACACCAACACCGCTCCCTTGCCGCACCACCGCCCTCCACCGCTCCGGATCAGATGACACCCGGGCTCTGTGTCCTCTCACTCCAGGGAAGGGTAAGCTGTTTCCACACTTAGGGCACAGCACCTCATACTCCTTCTAGCAGGCCGTCGCCCGTAGCCTCCCAGCCATGCTTAAATAATAACGCACTTCTCTTAAATCAACTAAATCAAAATAAATAATAATAACTCATAAGTGTCCAAAAAGCCAAAATATCCTCAAAAATATAAAGTTCCAAAAAATATATATAGTCTCTAAATAGTCCAATCTTTCACCTCCAAACAGATTGTATTTCTTAAATAAGTCCCACGTGATATTTCCAGATTCCTTGTGTACCTCAAAAAAATGAAACTCAAAATAGTGTATTACCTTTTATATAAAATAACAACGTGCCGTAAATCATGTATCATGCAAAACTGTATAACGTGCAAAAACACACATGAGAAAAGAAAAAAAAAATATTATAAATAAATTCTATATATGAATTGAAAATATAATACAATTCATATTCATATAATACAATCCACACGTGAATACACTCCAAGTGGTATACACTAAAACTACATCTAATAGTGATCCACTCAATTTAGTGTTAACACACTTGTCTCTATGCAAAAGTGTAAATTGTGATGGGACGTCCAAAACCAGCCTTGCAGATAGTTATCTGCATCAAAACCCCATTTTAATGTGCACACAAATACGTGAAAAATATATAAAATATACTGTGTTCCACTCCAATTCGTGTAACAATAAATAATTACCCTATGCCAGTGAAAACAAGCACTCCTCAAAATGATGGGTAAAGATACTCTCCAGCCTTCTTATTAATCTTGTTATTCCTCCTCCATACTCCACATAAAATGAATCAGGAATTAGGGATGATGTTAAAGTAAATGAATCACATTTATTGAATAACTTACATTTAAAATCGAAGAAAACAGCTTCCAATACTACAGATAGCTCCAGTGTCAGCCGTAGTATGGGAACAACAACATGTTTCCACTTCCAAAATGGCCGCTATCGCACTTCCAGTCAGTGTGTGTGCGTCAGACGTCATGTTCCCCACACGTTTCGTTACTTCCTGGACTTTTTCTCAAGGGATCAAGACGTCTGCACAGCGAGTTCTTTTATCCCGTCCCACAAGTAGGGCAGGAACTCAAAACCACCATCTTAATTCTTGGAAAAAATGGCCCATACTACTCTATAACCTATATTTCAATCCCCTATACAAGCACCGCAAAATAAACATATCAAATAATAATATAGATACCGCCAAATACTGAAGCACACCACCCGATTTTGACAGACATACACATAATGCTGCCTTTTCTTCTTACCCCATATTTCCACCATAAATATTGCATACAACCCTTATTTCATAGACATAATATATATATATATATATATATATAATCCATAAATACACCTTATTAACACAGATAGATACAATTAATGAATAAACCTTACTACCCAGGTTATCCTAATCCCTCAAATATACATATATACCACCTCAATACATACGCTGCTACGGCTTCCTGCTGCGGCTCCTCCCCATTTCCCCCAACTCAAACCCATCACTTAACCCTTGATTCATTATGATTCATTATGATCTTGTTAGCCACTGTCAGTGGGCAGGAAGGGAGAAAAATGTCCCTAACAGGGACACAGATAGCAAAAAAAATCTGAGATTCTAATCCTCCACAGTAGTAAAAAGTAAAGTGTTTTATTTCTGTCAATGTCCCCATTGGAGAAATGTCCCCTTGCTTCCTGACCGAATGATTGCTACCACCAGGCCTTGATGAGATGGGAAATATCCCCATCCAGGGCACAGCAATAAAAACCTGACTGTAGTTCTAATCCTTCCATACTCTATTCAAACTTAAACATTTGTCTGGAATCTACAATATTCATTTTTGACACATTTTCATAGCTGTAATTCATGTCCATTTTCATAAATATCTGTTGAGATGTAATAGTTTGTATCTGTGACATGCAAGTCATTCTGACAATAATCTGCATCCTGGGTGTATGCTATGCAAAATGTGTATTATTATATAGTCATCTTGGTTCTAAGTAGGATATTTGAACAGCAAGATATTGAAGTCAGTGAGGAATGTACGACTTAGTATTCGTGCCAATACATTCCCAGAGGACTCCACTGAAACCAAGAAATCGAAACAACATCATTCTATCTTCACAAAGACTCGGGAAACATTTTGTACACTGCAGTGTTACTTGGTTATCCCGAGAATTGGACTCAAAAACCTAATTTTCCACAGGAGTAGTCATACACAGCATTTTTTAAATGGTGGGGGCTGTATCTTGAAAACTATTAAGGAAAATATACTTTCTCCATTTTTCCACACATACCGCCAACAGCTTTTGCTATATTTAAAAAAAAAGAAAAATGTAAAAGGATACTTTAGAAAGATGAGCAATATGATTTTACCTATTCAGCTCATGCTTATACATAGCTCTGACTTTTTCAATAAAATCTTCTAAATTCCTAAAACGAAAAAGGCACTCACTGGCCACTTTGTTAGGTACACCTGTTCAATTGCTTGGTAATACAAATGGCTAATCAGCCAACCACATGGCAGCAACTCAATGACTTAAGGCATCTAGACGTGGTGAAGACGACTTGCTAAAGTTCAAACTGAGCATCAGATAAAAAACCTCTTCCTCCACTTAATACCCTCAAACATAATATAAATCGCATATAGTGCATTATCTACAACGCATGATATCCAACATAGAAAACTGCACTTACAAAAATAGTGCTAATACGTGCAAAAGTCACTCCACTGTGTGTGCAGCTCTAACCATCCGTCATCCTTACTCTTACCCTCACACAAATTTGAAAGAGCTTCCACAAAATCCACCTTCCTTCGTGGTTGGGCTCCTAAATCCGTCCGCTTTCGCATAGGAAATATACCTTCGAAGGAATCGCATATAGTGTTATATCTTCAATAAAAATGCTTTAATTCTGCTTGTGTTCCCCTCATAACATCAACTCCCAGTGTTAGTGAACACACTGACCGCCACCTCCTATCTCAGTGGTTCTCAAACTGTGGGTCGCGACCCCTTTGGGGGTCGAATGACCCTTTCACAGGGGTCCCCTAAGACCATCAGAAAACACATATTTCCGATGTGTAAAGAGCAGCTACTGTGTAGAAAGCAGCTGCTGTGTTGAAAGCAGCTACTCTGTTAAAAGCAGCTACTGTGTTGAAAGCAGCAGTATTGGAGGTAAAACGACACTCATGAATTATAATTACTGGGTAAATAATTTTATGGTTGGGGGTCACCACAACATGAGGAACTGTATTAAAGGGTCACGGCATTAGGAAGGTTGAGAACCACTGTCCTATCTTATGCACCTAAAGATGATAAAGTCCACTCGCTTAGGAAAGAGGGCTCTTCTCACTCTACAGATCATTCAGTTCTCAATGGCATCATAACATGTAGCAAAGTAGAGCCAACATAGTGTAGTAGGCAATGGTAGGGATATAGCTTCTTTCATAATAAAATTGTGCTTACAAGAAAGACAAGATGTCTCAGCATGTGTAGAAATGGCAAACAATATGAAAAACTTGACATGGTTGTTGGTGCCAGATAGACTGCTCTGAGTATTTTAAAAACTGCTGATCTACTGGGATTTTCACACACAACCATCTCTAGGGTTTACAGAAAATGGTCCAAAAAAGAGAAAATATCCAGTAAGCAGCAGTTGTTTAGACAAAAATGCCTTGTTGATTTCATAAGTCAGAGGAGAATGGGCAGACTGGTTCAAGATGATAGAAAGGAAACAGTAACTCAGATAACCACCCAAGGTATACAGAATACCATCTCTGAATGTACAACACAGCAAAACTTGAAGCAGATGGGCTACAGCAGCAGAAGACCACGCCAGGTTCCACCCCTGTCAGCTAAGAACAGAAATTGGAGGCTACAATTCACACAGGCTCACCAAAATTGGACAATAGAAGCTTGGATAAATGTTGCCTGGTCTGATGAGTCTCAATTTCCCTAGAGATAGTTGTGTGTAAAAATCCCAGTAGATCAGCAGTTTTTGAAATACTCAGACCAACCTGTATGGTACCAACAACCATGCCACATTCAATGTCACTTTGGGTAGAGAGGGAACCTATAAGTGAATGTGAACCGGCAACAGAGAAGAACCAGGTCCACTTCCCTGCAGACAGGGCTGTGTTGAATAAATGGACAGAAATACAAATCCTTTGGCAGGAAAAACAGCTCCCACATATATGTTTCATTTGTGTAGTTATGGGTTTGCCTGGGGCTCAGCTTTAAGAATTAGTTTTTAAAAATAATGTATAGTATATTGGGAAATAAAATGAAAGAACATTTGTGTTTCACTGCCACACCAGTGGTACAGGAATAAGGTCTCACAGGAGCACATTGCTCTAGGACAACCTTTTTCAACCAGGGTTCCTCCTAAGGTTGCTAGGGTTCTTGCCTCTCAGATGACTAACCATTGACACCAATCATATTTTTAGCTATCTGTAAGGGGGGAATTCTTCCAACTGACCACCCGTGTACAGTGATCTGTAGATATTGTAATTATTAGTAGAGGTTCCCGGAGCCTGGAAAGTTATTCTAATGGTTCCTCCTTGTTAAAAAGGTTGAGAAAGGTTGCTCTGATTTCATGAGTCTACTGGCACATGCCACTTTGCGCACAAGGCACAATCCTAACCATTAACAAAAATGAATAACATTTGACATACACATTGTATAAATGTCATGTTACCATATTCACAGCTGAAAGAAAACTTATTTTTTGGGAACCTTTCAAAAGTTCCTAGATTTCTGTAGGAATGCATGCAAAATTGTGATGTAATCTTTATCGAAGTCTCAATTACAAAGATTTTTAAACAAACAAAATGCAATGCATTTTACACTAAATATCTTTATTGAACACGATGTTTGAATCAATTAATGTATCTTCACTTTTAGGTAATGACATCTTTAATTGATTGGAACATGACTTTTTAGTATCAATTTTTTTAAAGTGGTCCCTTTTCCTGACTCCCACAGCAAGCACCCGTTTTTTGTTTATCCTGCCCTCTGCAGATTTCTTTCACTCCCCCACCACTCTATTCGCTTGCCAAAAGTAGGAGAAGCTGGCCTGTCTCTGCTACATGTTGCTCCCATCTTAGCCTATACAAGGATATGGACTGTGCTTAAAGCAGAACATCACCCAAAGGGGAAGTTCCTCTTGCTTGTATCCTCCCCTTCTACTGCCACATTTGACACTTTTATGGGGGGGGATTGGGTACCTGGTTTTGACAGGTACCCGTTCCCACTTACGGTCAGATGTGCCGTGGCAATCTGAGCAGGAGGTTCGGCCCCCCTCCTTCTCCTACAGTTTTCTGGGATACTTCACAGGTCCCAGAAGACTGTGGGACCATTCACAATGCACTTCACACTTCACGCATGTGCAGTAGGAAACTGGTTAAGAAGCCACAATGCTTTACTGCCAGTTTCCCTTACTTAAGATGTCAGCTCCTGCACCTGAAGCCAATTGAAGAATCAGCTCGGGAGAGCACATCTCTGGATATCTGCACCTTAACCATTTACATACCGGGCACTATTACCCCCTTCCTGCCCAGGCCATTTTTCAGGTTTCAGCGCTCTCACACTTTGAATGACAATTGCGCGGTCATACAACATTGTACCCAAACTAAAATTTTATCATTTTCTTCACACAACTAGAGCTTTCTTTTGGTGGTATTTAATCACCGCCAGGGTTTTTATTTTTTGCTAAATTAACAAAAAAATTTTGAAAAAAAAACACGATTTTCTTGTTTCTGTTATAAAAGTTTGCAAATAAATAAATGTTCTTCATAAATTTAGGCCAAGATGTATTCTACTACATGTCTTTGGTGAAAATAACCCAAATTAGGATGTATTTTTTAGTTTGTAGGAAAGTTATAGAGTTCACAAACTATGGTCTATATCTGAATATTGATCAATCCTGAAGTACTGACAGCCAATCTAATTTCTTGAGGTCCAAGAATGTCAGAACAGTACAGATATCCCCCAAATGACCCATTTTTGCAAAGTAGACAGTCCGACGTACTTCATAAGAGGCAGGGCGAGTTTTTTGAAGTTGTATTTTTTTTGTCATAATTTTTCGGAAAATGAAAAAATGAAAAAAATTATTTTCACTATTTTTTTTTTGCACTGGTGACAGTATGAAAAAAAAAATATATATTTTTTAAATTTTTTTAAATTTTTTTTATTATTTTTAATTTTTTATTACATTTTTTTTTCTTTTTTAAGAATTTTTTTCATATTTCACTATGTCCAAAGTAGTACAATGTTACCATAGTAACATTGTACTATTTTGGGGAAGTGATCAGTATTTTTATTTTTTACACAATTTGCTTAAAAGCAATAGCTTTTATAGCTTTGCTATAAGCAAGCATTTACCTGAATGACATCGATTCATTCAGGGATTTTTTTTTTTGTGCTTAGCTGTGATTTGGCCACAGCTAATCACATGACATGTGCATGTGATCGCTGTGACCATTCACAGCTAGACACTAGTATACAATGGATGGCATGAATGAAGCCATCCATTGTATACAACTGTCATGTGACCTGCTGTGATTGGTCACAGCAGGTCACATGGTACCAGCAACGGGGGCCAGTACTCAGATCTGTCATCGGCCGTGTCTGAGGCACACGGCCGGTGACAGATCGCGCCACTGCGCGGCTCTGCAAGCATGAAAACTGCGCATGCCGGGGAGGACGCCATATGGCGTCCACCCGGAAATCTACAGCATTTTGCCGGATGCCAAATGGCTATTGGCTGGGCGGCTATTGGTTAAATTCAAAGTCAGTAGCTACAGGATTTGTAGCTTCTGATGTCTAATTTTTCTGGGGAAGCATCGTGTGACGCAATGCGGTGCCTGACCCCTGCCCTTCTCAAAAACTTGTGATAAAGGACCAGCCAGTCGGGACTACAATCTGAGTGCCAGCAGCCTGAGAGCAATTGTCACTGGGTTAGGTTAATTACACAATTAATCCTTCAAACTGCCACCACCGCCTTTTTAACGAGAAGGAGGAAACTCACAAATCCTAGCAACAACACTATGATTTTAGCATAAACGTCTGCAACACTCCCTGTCACCCCAGACCGGTATATTCAGAGGATTATTATATACAGTAGCACTCTTCAAGAGATAGGGATTCTTTAGTTTGCATTAAAAGCTTTAGAGGCAGTTTCAACACTTTTCAAAATAGGGTATATTACTATTAAAAAAGTCAAAATGGTGCAATTAAAATATTTACAAAAAGAGATGTTACAAAGACATAAAGAGAACAATAAAGCAACAGAGAAAAAAAAAGGAGTTAAGAAGGCAGAATACTTGCAAAGTCCTTGGTTTTAGCAAAGTCCAATTGCCCGAGCAAAAACGTTGCCTTGGCTCCATTAAGATGTTTCTTGGTTGATGTTAACTACTTTCCATCCGGCCCAGGTACATAAACAGCCGGATGGGAGCAGTGCAGGAGAAGGTTGCCGTTCATAAATGATGCCCACTTTTTCTGGTTGTGCGTGGTCCCTGGGACACCGATCGCTGTACGGGACCTCTGTGCGAGGTCCCAATCATGTGATCACTGATTAGCCAATCAGTGATCACATGAATAGTAGTAAGCAAGATGTCACTTCTGACATCATTGCTTACTACTAGTGAAATCTGTGAATAATCACAGAGGTCACATGGTACAAGGCTATTCATAACAGCCTTGTACCATGTGACAAGCTGTGACCAGTCACAGCTCTCACAGTATTTCTCAATGGCTGCAAGAATGAAGCCAGAGAGAAGGAGAAATGATTGCTTTTACAGACTTTAGGGGTGTAAAAGCAATCAGCGTACAAAAAAAAAAAAAAAAAGAAAAAAAAATATTCAACTCCCCCCCACAAGTAGTACAATGTCACTATGGTGACACTGTACTGCTAGGGTGATAATGTAAAACATTTTTTTTAAAAATTATACTTTTTGGTTATAAACTAATTTGGTTATTTTTTTTTTTCAAAATTTTTGAACATTTTCATTTATATAGCAAAAAAAAAAAAAAATCCCAGTGGTGAATAAATACCCCCAAAATAAAGTTTTATCTGTCTCAGAAAGGCCTGGACAGGAAGGGGGTAAAAGTGTCCGGACTTGAAGTGGTTAAACGAGAGCTCACTAGATCCGGTCAGTCTCTTTTCTATGATATCAAAGGGGAGTCGCCTGAGAACAACAGACCAATCATCCTTTTTAGTGGATGGGTGCTAGGAGGTCACCAAATTTATGACCAAATCTTAACTACTGTTTCATACTAATATTAATAACTTTCAGTATGTGCAGGTGGCATTCTAGCAACTGGCAGATTATTATTCAGAATTATATTTCGAACCCAGGGATACCAAACACAGCGTACCTTTGTCACCCAGGAGGGAAAAGACTGCTTTCCTCTCTTTCCTGTGTGCTAACATAGTCATGTATGACCTTGATTTGTTCGGTATGATGTTCCCTATTCAGATATTTACCTAATATTAATGTGCCCTGTTCCTGTTAAATTCTATGACTTGTATGTGGATTTGTTACATGTGGAATAGACATTTTATGGCACGCTCTGCATTCCCAGAGCTCTAATGGCCTTACAAGTCATGTGTGATGGCTTGACTGAGTTATTATTGTTTTACGATAGGGCAGAGGAAAGTGTTTTCCATGGTTCGTGGAAAACAGACATCCTACCAAAACGAATTAGTTGTTTACAGCCCTGTACACTGGCGTCTATTTGTGTTTTAATTAAAATAAGAGGCTCTTTTGAAGGTTGTTAAAAGTTACAGCTACAACTTCCATATTTTGCAATGGGGTAGTGGGAAAGAATAGGAACACTGCTCATGAAACCAAAATGCAGAGACCTTAACAAGATGGCTGTCGCGTACAGCTTCCATATCTCTATTGTGCATAATCGTTACACCTGGAGCTCCGTTTTATGTGACAGTGCTGGTGCTTGGCATCGTCACATCATGTTACGTGCTCCTCCATACCCAGATGTATGAGGTATTGGACTCCTGGCAGTTGAAAGGAGCAGTGCCTAGCAAAGGAACGGTATGTGCTTGCTAGGGAGGCAGGCATTAAATGAAACCGGTTGCTATGCCTTGCATGGATATTATAAAAAAAAAAATCTTAAAATTAGAATGTAATACATTTTACAGAAACCTTAAAAATACAAGATACAACAGTTGTCCATTTGTCAGCTAATAATGAAACCCCTGATCCTGGTATTTTGAAGTACAAAGTCTATGTCCTTACAAAACAAATGTAAAATGTATTTAGGTAGGCAAAGATATTGCACTCTCCAGTTTTAGTAAATCAACCATGTGGAAACGTTACAAACGTTTGTCTGGGCATCTAGGCATCAATGAGGTCTGATCAGGATATTGTACATTTTACATTTAGCACCTAGGAAATAGTCATTTTTCAGCAAATCGAGTCATCATACATCAAAACACATGGCAAGTCACACTGTACAATCTGTTCTGCTTTAGATAATACCTCAGTGGATTTGTGGCAATATCACTAGCATGGATCAAAGCCAAATCTGAGACTGTGACATTACTGTGGGCAGAGCAAAGAGCAGATTCATTTATCAACAATCTGTGCCTTGCTTGTCAAGCAATCACATTCTTACTGCTCCCTCCTAATCCTCATTTGATACGGAGGATTTTACTGCCATTAAATGATCACTTTCAGAGGACGACAAGCCAAACGAATGACAATGTATAGGAGACGATGGCAATTTGAGTAAAAGAATTGAGAAAGAAGCTGACTGGAGAGCAAGGTAAAGTCTTTATATGTTTTTTTTATTAATTTGTTCTTGTGATACAGTTGCTGTAACAGTGGTGAAGGAGTAATAATGTGCGTTATATAAGTGTCTGTATGCTGCATAGGGCCTGAAGCTGTATGATGTGACATGAATAACATGACAAGAAGCTGGGTTTGATTTACTATGAGATGGGGTGAACCTGTATTCAGTTCCAGCATCAAAACATGTTCTTCATCGATTGGATGTTCACTTTGACTCACTCTGCCCTATAGTGAATCATGCTGCACTCCACTACAGCTTCTTCATTTGTTAGTAAATTAGGGACATGGGGTATAGGGAACTACTAAATCCTTCGCTAGTGATTTGTGAACTATATTTTTATTTTATGTCCCTTATGAAAATAATAATCAATTTTTAGGCAATTTGCAGTACTAGTGCCACTTTCTCTCACTCATGCTCTCCCCCCCTCCCTCTCCACCACCCTCCCTCTCTCCCCATACTATCTATCCATCTATCCATCTATCCATCTATCCATCTATCCATCTATCCATCTATCTATCTATCTATCTATCTATCTATCTATCTATCTATCTATCTATCAATCTATCAATCTTTCTCCCTCTCTCACTTGCACTTTCCCTCTCTCCTCTTTTCTCTGTCTCCCTTCCCCCTCTTTATCTCTCTATCTATACCCCCCCATCTTTCTATCGCTCTCATCCCCACCCTCTCTCACTTTCTGTGTTTCGCTTTCTATCCTCCGTCAATCACTTTCTCCTTTTTCCCTTTTTCTCATGCACTTCTTATCTCCTCTTCTCCCCTCTCTCCCCTCCACTCTTTCTCTCTCTCTCTCTTCCCCCCTCCCTCCCTCTCTTTTTATCTATCTATCTATCTATCTATCTATCTATCTATCTATCTATCTATCTATCTATCTATCTTACAGTATCTCTCCCCCACCCTTTCTCTCTGTCTCTATCTCTCTCTCCCTCTTTCTCTTGCACTTTCTCTCTCAAGCTCTCTCTATCCCCTCCTCTCTCTACCTTCCCCCACCCTCTGTCTCTCTGTCTCTCTCCATTAAAGTCATTAAACCTCATAATAAACAAAAATATTGTTTATATACACTATATTGCCAAAAGTATTGTGACAACCCTCCAAATTATTGGATTCAGGTTTTACAATCACCTCCATGGCCACAGGTGTATAAAATCAAACACCTAGGCATGCAGACTGCTTCTACAAACATTTGTGAAAGAATGGGTCGCTCTCAGGAGCTCAGTGAATCCAAGCGTGGTACCGTGATAGGTTGCCACCTGTGAAATAAGTTCATCCGTGAAATTCCTCTGAACTCAACAAGGTATTTTCATCTACACAACTGCTGCCGCTCACTTGATATTTTCTCTTTTTTTGGACCATTCTCTGTAAATCCTAGAGATGGTTGTGTATGAAAATCCAAATAGATCAGCAGTTTTTGAAATACTCAGACTAACCCGTCTGGCGCCAACAACCATGTCACGCTCAAAGTCACTTAAATCCCCTTTCTTCCTCATTCTGATGCTCAGTTTGAACTTCAACAAATTGTCTTCACCATGTCAAGATGCCTAAATGCATTGAGTTTTTGCCATGTGATTGGCTGATTAGCAATTTTGTTACTAAAAATTGAACAGGTGTACCTAATAAAGTGGCCAGTGAGTGTGTGTTTGTGTGTGTGTATATATATATACATACACACACACTTCTGTGCAAACGTTTTAGACAGGTATGAAAAAATTCTGTAAATTATAAATGCTTTCAGAAATAGAAGTATTAATAATTTATTTTGATCAATCAACTAAATGGAAAGTAAATTAACAGTAGAGAAATCAACACATCAAATCAATACTTCGCATGACCACTCTTTGCTTTCAAAACAGCATCAAGTCTTCTTAGTACACATGCACATAGTTTTTGCAGGAACTCAGCAGGTAGGATGTTCTAAACATTTTGTGGAACTAACCACAGATCTTCTGTGGTTGTAGGCTGTCTCACATCTGTCTGACTTCAGAAGGATGACTCAATGATGTTGAGATGTTGAGATCCAGTCTCTGTGGCGGCCAAACCATCACTTGTTCTTCTTTGCACTGAAGATAGTTCTTAATGACATTGGCTGTATGTTTGGGGTCGTTTTCCTGCTACAGAATAAATTTGGGGCCAATCACACATGTCCTTGATGGTATGACATGATGAATAGGTATCAGCCTGTATATCTCAGCATAGAGGACACCATTGATCCTGACCAAATCTCCAACTCCATTTGTAGGAATGCAGCCCCCAAACTTGCAAGAAACCTCCATCATGCTCCAATATTGCCTGCAGAAGCTTATTAGTGTACTGCTCTCCAGCCCTTCAGTGAACAAACTATCTCCTGCTACAGACAAATATTTAGATTTTGACTTATCATTCCAGAACACCTGCTGCCATTTTTCTGCATCCAAGTTCCTGTGTTTTTGTGCATAGTTGAGTTACTTAGTCTTGTTGCCACGTTGGAGATATGGCGTTTTGGCAGCAAATCTTCCATGAAGACACACTTCTGTCCAGACTTCTCAGGACAATAGATGGGTGTGACTGGATTCCTCTTGTTTCCACCAGTTATGTGCTGATGGCACTGTTGGAAATCTTCCAATGTTGAAGGGAAGTAAACATGATGTGTCTTTCGTCTGCTGCATTAAGTTTCTTTGGCCGACCACTGCGCCTATGGTCCTCAACGTTGCTCTTTTCTTTGTGCTTGTGCTTGATCAGCACATCTTGAAACCCCAGTCTGCTTTGAAACCTTTGCCTGGGAGAGACCTTGATGACAAGGTATAAGTACCTTGTGTCTTGTTGCTGTGCTCAGTCTTGCCATGGAGTTTGATCTGTGACATGAAACTGTCTTCCACAACCTAACCTTAGTAGCAGAGTTTGGCTGTTCCTTGCCCAGTTTTAAGCCTCCTACACAGCTGTTTCTGTGACTGAGTTTCAACCTACATATGAAATTGATGTAAGATTAGCCAGTTTCACCAAGCAGGTGCTAATGATCACCTGACTCTAATCCTAAAAAATCCCTGACTTTGTACAAGTGTAAGAATTGATGCTGGTCTGAAGCTAAAAGGTAGTCACAACCAGGGGCAGACTGACAACTCATGGGGCCCCCGGGCAATAGTGGATCATGGGGCCCCTGTGTCCTTGCCCAAACTCAAAAAAGCCTATGAAAAAGGTACCAGGGGCATCTCATGGGGCCCCCTACTGACCCTCGGACAGTGCTCGAGTTTCCAAATGGTCAGTCCGCCCCTGGTCACAACAAATAATGGTTTGATTTAGATTTTCCTTCTGTTCGTTTACTTTACATTTTGTAAATTGGTAATAAATAGACAATTAAAAAAACACGGATTTCTGAAAGCATTCTTACTTTACAGCATTTCTTCACACCTTCCTAAAACTTTTTTCCGCAGTACTGTATATACACTGTATATATATTGTATATTATTGTGTATATGATCTTTATATCAATTATCATCTTGACATGAATATTGTTTATATATATATATATATATATTATTGGTATATTTGTATTGGTTTTAAAATGGTTTGCAGCAACCCAGACATACTAACCACAGTTTAGACTTAATTAGCATACAGCACTGATTTTCAGCAAGAGAATATTTGATAGGTTGTTGTTTGCAGGGAATTATTAATGGTTGTCAGCTTTTGCTACACTGGATCAAGAATTTCTGTTTTTACTGTGATACATTTGAGAAGAAGATTGTAATAGTAAACAGACGTATTCAGAATGCAAATATTTCACACATTCTGTTTTGTTATAGACCCGACTGCTGGCTGTGGTCTGAAATGCCCCGGTCTAATGGAACAAGTGATGTTTGCCAACATTTTACCTGGTAAATCCTTATTACTTGTTGACTGGGTTGTGGGACTACATACCATTGCTTATCCTTGAACAATCCTTCCTTGCCAATGCAATATTTTAGTGGCATGCCTAAATCATATTGTTTGGAATTTTCATGCAAAACACCATGAATTGAAAAGAGGTTATTAGTGTAGTGTGAATCTGAATGTATATCTTTGATTGGTGGGAGACATTTTAATTGATTCCAAAAAATAAAAACACAGTCAGCAAAATTCAATAAAGTGTTAATGCCAATTTTCTGGTGGCATGACCCATTAAAATGGCCTGTGTCAGATTCAAATATCCCTACCACCAGCTATGGTAAAGTTGCTAACATGTGTGGCAGATTCAGGTAGTTATTTTTTTTATCAAGTGGCGTGATTACTATATCAAATTCAAAAATATTAACCTCTAGTACATAGATAACAAAACTGGTAAAGTAGGTGAGGTAATTAGACCAGCTGTAAGATGGTGTACAGAGACAGACAGAATGCCTGTCTCTGTAGGTTGTGTAGCAGAGCAGCATGTTTGATGTCACTACTCCCTCCCCTCAGTTGTTGTTAAGGACATTGTTGGCTGTGAAGCCTCCTAGCAACCAGTCATGCTGACAGTGGGCTTAGCCTGATTGGGAGGCTGATGGATGTTTCTCGTCAGATCTCATCTCTCCTTGTGATTGACAGCAGGCAATGGGTGGGTTCTATTGCCAATAACAAGCTGTCTATTGGCTATGGATCCACCCATTGGCTGTTGTCCATCAAAGGGGAAATAGACCAGATGGGGAACTAGTGTCCTGGAATCCCTATCAGGCTCTGTCAACCCAGCTTCAATTATCCTCGTCTGCTGCACTGTCTGTGTGACAACGTGAGTGGTGAAGAGGGAGCTCAGCTACATTGAGGATGCAGCATCTGTTTGGACACTTGAGTCTCAGTGCACCTCCATACATAGTGCATGGCCCATATTTACAGTCAGGTCCATAAATATTGGGACATCAACACAATTCTAACATTTTTGGCTCTATACACCACCACAATGGATTTGAAATGAAATGAACAAGATGTGCTTTAACTGCACTGTCAGCTTTAATGTGAGGGTATTTACATCCAAATCAGGTGAAGGGTGTAGGAATTACAACAGTTTGCATATGTGCCTCCCACTTGTTAAGGGACCAAAAGTAATGGGACAGAATAATAATCATAAATCAAACTTTCACTTTTTAATACTTGGTTGCAAATCCTTTGCAGTCAATTACAGCCTAAAGTCTGGAATGCATAGACATCACCAGAGGCTGGGTTTCATCCCTGGTGATGCTCTGCCAGGCCTCTACTGCAACTGTCTTCAGTTCCTGCTTGTTCTTGGGGCATTTTCCCTTCAGTTTTCCCTTCAGCAAGTGAAATGCATGCTCAATCGGATTCAGGTCAGGTGATTGACTTGGCCATTGCATAACATTCCACTTCTTTCCTTTAAAAAACTCTTTGGTTGCTTTTGCAGTATGCTATGGGTCATTGTCCATCTGTACTGTGAAGCGGCGTCCAATGAGTTCTGAAGCATTTGGCTGAATATGAGCAGATAATATTGCCCGAAACACTTCACAATTCATCCGGCTGCTTTTGCCAGCAGTCACATCATCAATAAATACAAGAGAACCAGTTCCATTGCCAGCCATACATGCCCACGCCATGACACTACCACCACCATGCTTCACTGATGAGGTGGTATGCTTAGGATCATGAGCAGTTCCTTTCCTTCTCCATACTCTTCTCTTCCCATCACTCTGGTACAAGTTGATCTTGGTCTCATCTGTCCATAGGATGTTGTTCCAGAACTGTGAAGGCTTTTTTAGATGTCGTTTGGCAAACTCTAATCTGGTCTTCCTGTTTTTGAGGCTCACCAATGGTTTACATCTTGTGGTGAACCCTCTGTATTCACTCTGGTGAAGTCTTCTCTTGATTGTTGACTTTGACACACACACACCTACCTCCTGGAGAGTGTTCTTGATCTGGCCAACTGTTGTGAGGGTGTTTTCTTCACCAGGGAAATAATTTTTCGGTCATCCACCACAGTTATTTTCTGTGGTCTTCCGGGTCTTTTGGTGTTGCTGAGCTCACCGGTGCGTTCCTTCTTTTTAAGAATGTTCCAAACAGTTGTTTTGGCCACGCCTAATGTTTTTGCTATCTCTCTGATGGGTTTGTTTTGTTTTTCAGCCTAATGATGGCTTGCTTCACTGATAGTGACAGCTCTTTGGATCTCATCTTGAGAGTTGACAGCAACAGATTCCAAATGCAAATAGCACACTTGAAATGAACTCTGGACCTTTTATCTGCTCATTGTAATTGGGATAATGAGGGATTAACACACACCTGGCCATGGAACAGCTGAGAAGCCAATTGTCCTATTACTTTTGGTCCCTTAACAAGTGGGAGGCACATATGCAAACTGTTGTAATTCCCACACCGTTCACCTGATTTGAATGTAAATACCCTCAAATTAAAGCTGACAGTCTGCAGTTAAAGCACATCTTTTCATTTCAAATCCATTGTGGTGGTGTATAGAGCCAAAAATGTTAGAATTGTGTCGATGTCCCAATATTTATGGATCTGACTGTATATACCTGTTTATATCACGTACATAATCTGTCACCCGCACTGTCATAGACACTCTTTATTAATTCCCCTGAGTGCCTGCAATATTTATTGTATGTACAACAGACGTCCATGACACTGTAAAAAAATCTGACATTTTAAGATATAAGAGAAAGTTTTTTTAGATTTTACACCTTTTAGGTTTGTTTCCCAGCAGGGTTCCTCTTTGTTGCATATTATATATTTATGAGGAACAAAGACATTGGCATATAACAGGCATATTTGTTTTTTTACTTTACTGATGTATTGAAGCAAACTGTGATACAAAATCATACCTGTGTAAATATATATATAGTGTGACTGTATACACTATCATTTTAAAACATCAGCCTTGTAATAACAATACAAACAATAGTTCTATTTGACAATCCAATATAAACTTACAATATAAACTTACTTGGAAAATGTCCATTTGTGTTATGATCGCTGCCTGTCGTCTCTTTCCACAACTTCCTGGATTTCCTGCATGCATTGCAGCTTCTCCTCTGATGTTTACTTAGAATTTCTAAGGACTACATATCCCATGGTTCCTTGTTGTCTGCAAGCAGTGCATCCTGTACTGACTCTGCCTCCTGAAACCCCTCCTCTGTAGTTCAGAAGGCAGGCTCTGTGAAATGTGTGACACAGCAGTGCCTATCAGCAGGGCATAGTGAATATGTCACAGAATTTAAGGAAGTAAATGTGTGGGGATCTTCACAAAGTACGTTTGCAAACCTCTAGAATCATTTAGAGTAATACGAGTGAGGTAGAAACAATTGAAATACAATGTGGAAATGAACATATGATTATAGCAAGCGTACACCCAGAGATGGACGCGGTTCAACCATTTTGTCTCCAACCTCCATCTTAGCAAAGGATCCTCCATCTTGTACAAACATATTCCCTCATTCTCTCCCTTCCTCTCTGTTCATACACAGTGACATATGGCCTGTATGCAGGGGCGGACTGACCATTTGGAAACTCGGGCACTCTCAGTAGGGGGCCCCATGAGATGCCCCTGGTACCTTTTTCATAGGCTTTTTTGAGTTTGGGCAAGGACACAGGGGCCCCATGATCCCCTATTGGCCGGGGGCCCCATGAGTTGTCAGTCTGCCCCTGCCTGTATGGTAGAAGTGTCACAGGACGGCCATATCTGCCCGTTCCTCAGATGCGTCTGCATAGTAATTTACCCGTGGGTGGAATGTCCTTTGTGCATAGGGAAAGTTATGAGCCAAAGTATGAACTATAAGAGATTTTGGCTATAGTTTAGGTCTACGCCCAGACCTTCCCTCCCTAAACGGGGCATTGGTCCTTGACTTCAGAGACACCCCCTGCGGGGGAACTACAAAATGGACTGTAAGGCCTAAGAGAAGTAAGTTGAAGAATTCTCCCGTTTAACATCAGAACCAACCTGGGAGACGTGCCCTTTTGCTTTGAAACTTGATCTGCAAACCCAAGGCTGATTGGCAAGTACTTTAACCTCCTTTCTGTTACCTCTTTGCTGTGCTGTTGTTCTCTTTATATTTATATATATATTGGTTACATCTTTTTCTGTAAATATTTTTATTGCACCCTTTTGACCTTTTAGTAATACATATTTCTTTCTGAAAGTGTTGAACTGTTTCTATAGCTCGTTAATGCAAATTACGAATTTCTGCCTCTAAAAGAGCGCTACTGTGTTTGTTTAACCCTCTGTATAACCGGTCTGAGGTGACTGTGCTATACAGACGATTATCTCAACCATCATAGTGTTATTGCTGAGATTGCCGAGTTTCCTCTTTCTCTGTACAAAAAGGAGGTGGTGGCAGTGTGAAGGGTTAATTGCGTAATTAACCTGACCCAGTAACAAGCGCATTCAGGCTACCGGTACATCGATTGGAGGTCCAATGAGCTGGAAAATCGTTGTGCAGGGTGCAGCTGGGTGTGGCATTGTTACGCACGTGACATTGTGGTTTCAGATTGGCAAGTCCTTCGGTCACGAGTTTGGTTAGAAGGTCAGGGATCTGTTCGTCACATATTGGCTGGCAGCGTATGTGGGATAGTTGCATTAGAGCTTCAGTGCAGTGTTAGAAATGGGCTCTGCACTGAAGGATTGTAACCTTTGTGGAAACAGTCCTTAGAAACAAGTAGTGCATATTTTTCATATATATATTGTGGCAGTGCGGTGTCCTGCCACTGTCAAAATAAAGCTGAAAACCCTGGATTCTCAACCAGGCAGGTTGAGGGGCTCCAGAGAGTTGATGTATTGCAGAGGAAACTGACTTTTCGGTTTCCTCATTTATTCATTAAGTTTGTTTTGGGATCTGGAACCTGGAGATTTCAAAGAGATCTGGGAGGGATGAAATCTCCAATCCGGGGTCCGTGTTTTGAGAACCCCCAGCACACTGATTGCACAGGTGTGTGCAGGCCTTTTTATAGAGTCCTAACCATAGTTCTAGGCTCCACCCCGGCAGATAGGAGTCAGGAAGGCTCCACCCCGGCAGATAGGAGTCAGGAGGGCTCCACTTGGAAGACAGGAGGTCACTGCCTTGGAGTCAGGTGGGCTCCACTTAGGAGAGGTGGAAGCCAGACTAGCTGTGTGCTAGTGGCCATAATTTGGGAAGAGTCTGCAGGAGACAGACATTGAACTGTGTACAAGCCAGGAGGCTGAATACTGTTAGTTTGCTTGATGTTGGATACCCCTGCGTGGGAAGCATTTTTGTTGAACTTTTTCTTTTAAATAAAAGTGGGCAAAAAAGCCCTTAAAGAAGCGAGTTGCTGTGTGCTTTAACAAGAAGAGCTCTACCATTTGAAGCGAGTTCCCACAATATATATAGAGAGAGAGACATATAGCAATAGCTCCTTCCTTTTTCTACTTTCTATTCTATCTCTGCTTGCAATTATGCCTGGTGACGCAGAATACAGGAAAATGAGCAAAAGTGATTTGAGTGTGGAATATGCCTCACGGGGAATAGACGTCGGTCGCAAAACTCGTGATGATTTGATTCATGACCTACTGGAGCATGATATCCGAGCAGATCAGAACTCGGGGGAACTTGACCATGACGGGGTTCCCGCTACCAACGTTCCCAGTGGCTCAGAGACGGCCTCGCAGGATGCACATACAGAGACTGACACTGGAGGATCACCGAACGGTATCGTCACACCACCGCTTGAGCGGGCCAGCACTGGAGTGCTTGTAACCAGCAGAAACTCTCCTCAGATGCAGGAAGCTCTAAAACACATCCAAGAGTCAGATCCTCTGGCCTACTTGCAGTTCCTTGAATGCCAAGCAGCGGCAGAGAGAGAGGAATGCCAGGCAGCGGCTGCCAGAGAGGAGCGCCAGGCTGAGAGAGAGGAACGCTAGGTGCAGAGGGAAGCTGATCATCGGCATGAGCTGGAGATGGTCAGGCTGCAGCAGCGACAGGCTCAGAACCTCGGGTCCTTAGAACACAGGGATACCACTCTGGCCGTGGGCACAGCCGCCAAGTTTCCAGTGATGGAAAAAGATAGTGACATTGACATGTATTTACTGTCATTTGAAAAAACGTGCCATCAGTACCATGTGTCCCAAACACAATGGGCTTGGTAAATGACCCCAGGGCTACGAGGCAAGGCCCTAGATGCGTTTGTTGAATTGCCAGAGGGGCAGGACGACGATTACAAAGTTTTAAAAGATGCCATTGTCCGGAAGTGCCAGATGACCCCGGAAGTGTACCGCAAGCAGTTCAGGTCCATGAAAAAGGGACCTGGGGACTCTTACACGGATGTGGCGAGTCGCTTACGCACCACATTCCGGCAGTGGACTAAAGGACTGAAAGCTGACTCCTACGAGTCTTTAGAAGATCTCATGATATGAGATAAACTCCTGCATATCTGCCCGGCAGATGTCAGACAGTTTGTCTTGGAGAAAGAGCCAGCATCTACTAAAGCTGCAGCCGATTTGGCAGATACCTTCGTCCACACGCGGGTGTCTGACCCTCGCAAGGCTCCTCTGAACGGCTGGAAAGGGGGGAAATCGCCCCTAGCAACCCCTCCTATGTTGGTGAGTCAAGCTTCCCCTCCGCCCACACCTGCAGCACTTGGAGCCAAGCCACCCCTGCCTGACAATCGCAGATATTTCACCTGTGGGAAAGCTGGACATCTCAGGACGCAGTGCCCTGAGCAGAAGCAGACAACATCATCTGGCCAGCTGGCCAGCAACTCTTCTTCCGTGCTGTTCGTCCGCAGGAAGATGCGGGTAACCCCGCCAACTTGCAGCCAGTCACTGCACCGGGGCAGAAGTCACCTTGATCCGGCCAGAGGTGATTGAGCAAAGGAACCTCATCCCAGGAACGTTCCTTACCCTCACAGGAGTTGGGGGGACCCGTTCACGCATACCCTGTGCCAAGGTATTCATAGATTGGGGTGTGGGAAGGGAGATGAGGGAGGTGGGGGTCTCGGATGAAATTCCCACACCTGTTTTGTTGGGTGCTGATCTAGATACTCTTGTTTCCTATTATGCCCCTGCTGAGAATACCCGGAAGGGCCCCCTGGAACTCTCTGGGCATGCCAAGGTACTGTGAGCAGATGTTGGGGTAATGTCTGGGCAACCTGTGGATGGACAGAGGGAGGGGGTTGGAATTGAGTGGGGCTACAGGATTCTCCATTAGCTGATATGCTGATGCTAATATTGATAATGTCAGTAATGTTGATGATAATGTTGGTAACGCTAATGATGATTATGATGGTCATGATGAAACAAATGATGCATTTTCATTGTTGGGGGTCACCCACAGTGCTGTGAAGGGGGCAGAGGTACAATCTCTGGGGTCTGAGCAAAGGGATGGTCTGGATAGGCCTGTTCCTTGCCCAGGCCCAGGAGATTCTGCCTTGATAAGTGTCCAGCCATTGGCCTTGCATGGTACTGGACAGCCGGCTGGGAGTTGTAGTTCCACGTGTAAGGCAGCCCTGGAAAGCAATTCACACAGGGATTTCAGCCTCCAGCTAGATGTGAGCTCCCCTGCTGAGAAGGGTAAACAAAGGCCTGACAGGGAGGATGGAATGAATGGCCTACCAGCAGGGGGCTTGGAGATTGAAAGCATGTCATCTGATCTAACCTTTCTTGGTGTATCACCAGGCAGACAAACGTGTCCTAGGCAGTGTCAGCACACCTGGATTGGAAGGGCGAGGGACCTCATTGGAATTGATCAGCGGATCTCAGAGAGGGGGCTGCAGCCCTCAGCTCCAATCACCACTCCTTTCCACTTGGGTACAGAAGCTGCTGGCAATGCCTATGGTAGATGGTGTCAGAGTTCAGGACCACCCGGGGAGAGCTCACCGTGCTGTTCAGAGTGCATGCCTCCCTCCTGCCTTCCGCCAACCTCATCTCCCAGGAGGTGCAGACTGAATAGGCAAAAGAGACAGAGGGAATGGCGCAGTCAGGAATCCAGGGGTCAGCTTGAGTCTGGGCATCCCCGGTAGTCTCGATCCCCAAACAGGATCAGATGACCAGACTTTTTGAGGACCTTGGAAAACTGAGCACCAGCCCTGTGGGTGTGGCACACCCCATGCCCAGGGTCCATGAGGTAATAAAGCATCCGGAAGGTGCCCGCTGTTTAACCATCATGGACCTGAGCAGAGGGAATGGGCCACCATCTCTAACCCAGAAGGGTCAGGACGAGTCAGCCTTCACCACCCCATATGGCTTACCTGAATTCACGGGAAAGCTAGTTGGGGTTGAGAACGCACCAACCACCTCCCCAGGGGTCAGGAATGACCTGCAATGCGGAGTGGAACAGGGTGCAGTTGCCCACTTTAGGGGCCTTGCGGTGTTTGGGAAGAGCCCCTGTCACTAGTCAGGAACAAACTGCCCATGCCTAGTCTGACAGTCAAGAGGGATAACTGTCAGAGGGGCATGTCAGTGGTTCAGCTGTGGAAACCACTGGTAGGAAGAGACCCCCAGAGGTCTGGACATGGAGAGACTGAGGCAGTTATGACCTGGCCTACTCCCCAGGCCAAAAAGCAGGTTACGTCAGTCTTGGGTGCAGCTGGCTATGGTAAGATGCCTGGGTGCAACCATTATGGCTCAGCTGGACCTGTGACTGACCTGGCAGACAGGAAACTGGTGGAACTGGTGTCCTGGATGCTAGCAGGTAAAGAGGACTGTTCATCTTGGATGAAGGTACCTGTGGACACCTCTGGGAGGCGAGTTCCCGAATTCGTCTGTCCAGTTGCGGTACACACAGGCGCCCCTACCCTCGGGTCAGATGTAGTCCTAGGCCTGAGGAAGAAGATGGGAGGGGGAAATCTCCATCTCTACCTCCACAAGAAGCTACATCTCAATATGTTAGCACATGACACCCGTGACAACTCACTTGATTGGCACAGCAGTGTTACCAGGGAGAACAGTTTCTTTTTCAGAAGGAACTTGGTTCTCCCGCAGTGTATATCACCCCAAGGTGAACCCCTGGGCATAGTGACTCTGTGCCCAAGTCAGGCAAGCCCACGGCAGAAGTGGGTTGCGTCAGGAGGGAAATTGCAGTCCCCTCCTATGCAACCACCTGAGGGGGGAGGTGTAGCAAGCATACACCCAGAGATGGACGCGATTCAACCATTTTGTTTCCAACCTCCATCTTGGCAAAGGATCCTCCATCTTGTACAAACATTCCCTTCATTCTCGCCCTTCCTCTCTGTTCATACACAGTGACATATGGCCTGTGTGATAGAAGTGTCACAGGCCGGCCAGGGCACAGCAGGGAGCCCCAAGCTATAAACCATTTTTGAGCTGGGGCCTCGCTGTCCAAAAAAACTGTGCAATCTAGCACATCGTAAAAAAGATAACCCAAGCCTTCCCCTGAGTTCAAAGACATTCCGGTGGAGTGGAGACTGGATGGCACTTTTGAAATCCATTTTTCCCCTATGTCTCATATCTTGGAATATGAGAGACTTACATAGAAACCAGAAAATGACATCTCTGGAACCCTTCAAATATGTATCCCATATTTCATATCTACCCATTCCTCAGATGCGTCTGCATAGTAATCTACCTGCGGGTGGAATGTCCCTTGTGCATAGGGAAAGTTATGAGCAAAAGTATGAACTATAAGAGATTTTGGCTCTAGTTTAGGTCTACGCCCAGACCTTCCCTCCCTAAACGGGGCATTGGTCCTTGACTTCAGAGACACCCCCTGCTGGGGAAATACAAAATGGGCTGTAAGGCCTAAGAGAAGTAAGTTGAAGAATTCTCCCGTTTAACATCAGAACCAACCTGGGAGACGTGCCCTTTTGCTTTGAAACTTGATCTGCAAACCCAAGGCTGATTGGCAAGTACTTTAACCTCCTTTCTGTTACCTCTTTGCTGTGCTGTTGTTCTCTGTATATTTATATATATATTGGTTACATCTTTTTCTGTAAATATTTTTATTGCACCCTTTTGACTTTTTAGTAATAAATCTTTCTTTCTGAAAGTATTGAACTGTTTCTATAGCTCGTTAATGCAATTTACGAATTCCTGCCTCTAAAAGAGCGCTACTGTGTTTGTTTAGCCCACTGTATAACTGGTTTGCGGTGACCGTGCTATACAGATGATTATCTCAACCATCATAGTGTTATTGCTGAGATTGCCGAGTTTCCTCTTTCTCTGTACAAAAAGGAGGTGGTGGCAGTCTGAAGGGTTAATTGCGTAATTAACCTGACCCAGTAACAAGCGCATTCAGGCTGCCGGTACATCGATTGGAGGTCCAATGAGCTAAAAAATCGTTGTGCAGGGTGCAGCTAGGTGTGGCATTGTTACGTACATGACATCGCGGTTTCAGATTGGCTAGTCCTTCGGTCACGAGTTTGTGGAGAAGGTCAGGGGTCTAACGCCGCGTTCGTCACAATGATCTTACATATTGACTATAGATGCACTTTAAGCTTTTTGTGTATGTAAATAATCTGATTGCCATCTTTTTCTGACTGCTATATAAAAGCATAAAGAGCCCCGCTTCTGCGATTGCCTGTTAGTTACTTGCTTTTTTTCATGACAAGTTTGAGTTTATTTGGTTTATATTTATAAACAGTTTACATAATACCTTGCTGTTTGTAGGCCTTTGTGTGATTTCTAAAATTGATTGCATAAAGTGATATTAACCGCTTAAGGACCGCCCTATAGCAGGAATACTGCTACAGGGTGGCACCTGTGCGCAAAATCACGTATATATATATATATATATATATATATATATATGTGATTCTGCATTTCCGAGTAGGGGGCGTTTTCACGTAAACCAATTAATTTACACGTACTGGGATTTTTTTTAGCAAAGACATGCCGCAGAATACATTTTGGCCTAAACTTATGATGAAATTTGATTATTTAAATTTTTTTACTGGATGTGTTAAATTGTTTTTTTTTGCAAAATTGTCGATATTTTTTTGCTTATAGCGCAAAAAATAAAAATCGCATAGGCGATCAAATACCACCAAAAGAAAGCTCAATTCGTGGGGAAAAAAGGATGTAAATTTCATTTGGGTGCAGCATTGCATGACCGCGCAATTGTCAGTTAAGGTAACGCAGTGCCGTAACACAAAAAGTGGCCTGGTTAGGAAGGGGAGTAAATCCTCAGGAGGGCAAGTGGTTAAACCCCAAACCAAAAATGTATTTTATTGCAGCTTACCAATCATTAGAAGTGGTGGCTGAATTAGTTTTCTTTTTTAGGCTTTTTTCCCTCTGTTTTCACCTGGTGATCTGGCCAGTAACACAGCTCCTTTATTAGGTTTCATGTACACTGCTGCTTTTGGTGTTTTTTTGCCAAAGCCCCCTAACACAACTAATAAAAGCCTATGTGTCCATGCACACATAGGCTTTTACCAGAGTTTAGGTGCAGAAGAGTTTAAGAGCAGTTAAATGTCCCTCTCCTGAATGCAGAAGAATTGCATTCAATAGAGGAATGTTTGGGCAAAAATGCCAAGCACAGCAAAAACCTGTGTAAAAGTGCCTAAGCACTAGCTGCGTTTAGCACTTGGGCATTTATTCATTTTAATGTGAAGCACTTTGGCTAATGAAATAAATAAACCTCCAAGCACTAATCGCACCACCAAGTTTAAACTCGTTTTTGCCGTTTTTGGATTCTTCTGCTGCCAGTAGATTTAATGTCTATGAGAGTTCCCGTGTACATGTAGCCTTAGAGTGCCTCCACTCTGGATGAAAGAGCACAGGGGGCACAGCAGACACCAGCATTGCCAGTCGGGGGGAGAGAGTGTTAGCTTTACTAGCAGATTTACGGTAAATACACTAACAAATGTACACCAAACTCCAGCTAATACTTTATATGCAGTTACAGCAAGAGCTTTCTTCTTTGGAAATAAAGGTTTTACATAAAATAAATAAAACTTGACAATTGTAAGCACCTCTGACAGTGTTAAATGGTTTGTCCCATCCCTGTAACTGCTACATCTGCAAGAGAATTTGCGCTGGTGTAAAACAACAGACTTACTGGCTAGATCGCCATGTGAAAATAGCAGAAAGAAAGCTTAAAAAACAAAACTAATGCAGCCATCATATTTAAGAATTTGTAAGCGGCAATATAATAGATGTTTGCTTTGGGGTTTAATACTGCTGTAGTCCCAATATTTCTTAGTACACCTTATTGAAATATAAGGTACAAAATATCATTATTTGGATGTTTTATGCACACCTCAAAATGAGACCTTGGTGTATGCAAGAAACACGAGCAGTTCTGGAGCAGATCTATAGGGTCATCTGTATTGTGCATGTTTTCTACTTGTCATTTATTTTTAGCCAATCAAACCCGTAGGGGTTGACTTACTTACTAAGGGCAAATAGGCTGTGCACTTTGCAAGTGAATTTTCCCTAAGGTTAGTGAAGATGAGGTGAAGCTCTGCTGGATTCTATCATCCAATCATGTTGAATCCAAAATACAGGTTTTTCCCATGTGATTTTGGTATTCTTTGCAAAACGAATTTTGACCACAATTGCCAAGCTAAGGGAAAATTCCCTTGCACAGTGAACAGCTTATTTGCCCTTAGCAAATCAATCTCATAGCATTGGTGAAGATATGACGGCTATGACTACTATTAGAGATGAGCGAAGTATTCAAAAATTTGATTCGACTGATTCGGCGAATTCGTGGAAAAATTTTGATTCGAGTCGAATATATTCGCTGTGAATTTAACTTAAAAAAGGGTGTTTCTAGGCTTCAGAGAGACTTAATATTAGTGCTGAACACTGTACCTTTAATTTAAATGCCCTTGGAGTCTGCTTGGGAAGAGAAATAATACTGTCAGGCAGTATGACATGCAGATGAGTGCCGTCGATCTTAGAATCACCGCACACTTCACTCATTTGGCCAGTCACGGGGCCAAAACCAGAGTGTGGAGCCACAGTGTGGCGGTGGAGGCAGCAGCAATGGGAGGCCATACAGCACCCTATGACAAAAATGGAAACCACCAGCAGTGTGAGGAGACCTGAAAGTGGCACATGGCAGAGTGTGGCGATAGAGACAGCAGCAATGGGAGGCCGTACAGGGACCCATGACACACTCTGGACCTGGCAGCAGCATGAGGAGGCGGTACAGGGGCCCATGGCAGATTACGGGCCTGGCAGCAGCATGAGGAGTCGGTAGGGGGGCCCATGGCAGATTACAGGCCTGGCAGCAGCAATGGGAGGCCGTACAGGGACCCATGACACAATCTGGACCTGGCAGCAGCATGGGGAGGCGGTACAGGGGCCCATGACAGATTACGGGCCTGGCAGCAGCATTTGGAGTCGGTACGGGGGCCCATGACACACTCTGGACCTGGCAGCAGCATGAGGAGGCGGTACAGGGGCGCATGACAGATTACGAGCCTGGCAGCAGCAACTTGGACAGGAGGACGTTCAGTTTCTGCACTGTCTGGTGCGTGCTCGCAAACTGTTGTCTCTTGGAAACGGATTCCAAGAAAGACTGCTGACGGAATCCGTGAAGAGGAGTAGCAGGAGAAGGAGCATCTGAACGAGCGGAATATGCCAACAAGCGACAACAGGGGCCCATGACAGATTACGGGCCTGGCAGCAGCATGAGGAGTCGGTACGGGGGCCCATGGCAGATTAGGGGCCTGGCAGCAGCTATGGGAGGCCCGTAATCTGCCAGCACCCTATGACAAAAAATGGAACCCACCAGCAGTGTGAGGAGACCTGAAAGTGGCACATGGCAGAGTGTGGCGATGGAGACAGCAGCAATGGGAGGCCCTACAGGGACCCATGAGAGACTCTGGACCTGGCAGCAGCATGAGGAGGCGGTATAGGGGCCCATGGCAGATTAGGGGCCTGGCAGCAGCTATGGGAGGCCCGTAATCTGCCAGCACCCTATGACAAAAAATGGAATACACCAGCAGTGTGAGGAGACCTGAAAGTGGCACATGGCAGAGTGTGGCGATGGAGACAGCAGCAATGGGAGGCCGTACAGGGACCCATGAGAGACTCTGGACTTGGCAGCAGCATGAGTAGGCGGTATAGGGGCCCATGGCAGATTAGGGGCCTGGCAGCAGCTATGGGAGGCCCGTAATCTGCCAGCACCCTATGACAAAAAATGGAACACACCAGCAGTGTGAGGAGACCTGAAAGTGGCACATGTTTGGGGCATGATTCATGGCGGATTTAGTCAGTTGTGTCAGGAACTGGTGGTTTGAAATCCAGACTAATCCACGCCTGATTCATTTTCACAAACGTCAGTCTCTCCACACTTTGGGTGGACAGTCGTGTCCTCCGCGGAGTTGCAATACCTCCTGCCGCACTAAACACGCGCTCCGATGCCACGCTACTGGCCGGGCATGACAGCCTTTCAAGGGCAAATTCAGCTAGTTGGGGCCAAAGGTCAAGTTTCGTTGCCCAGTAGTCAAGGGGATTGTCTACCTCGGTTGGCAGGGTGCTGTCCAAGTAGGCCTAAGCCTGTTGTTTGAGGTCCTGCTCCAGGTCCACCTGATGCTGCTGCTGCTGCTGCTGCTGCGGCTGGTTAGTAGTTTCCTCACTGCGCTGGTGAAGAAAGCTACTCATCATCGACTGCAGACTGAGGCAGCCGCTGCTGGTGGAGCTGCCACTGCTCCTACCACCCCACCCCTCCCCTGCTGCCATGGCAGCGGAACACGAGCGCACAGGGCCCACAGTGTCTGAGGATGGACGTTGGCGCAGACAGGCAGAGACCAGCTGACTACATAGGTGGTTTTTATAGTACGTTATTTTGGCCTCCCTCTCAGCAGGTGTGAAAAAGGCCACCATTTTTGAACGGTAGCGAGGGTCCAACAAGGTGGACAGCCAAAAGTCATCCCTCTGTCTGATGGTTATTATTCGGCTGTCGCTACGCAAGCAACCGAGCATGCTATGGGCCATTTGTGCCAAGGAATGCGAGGGACTCCCTGCCTCCATCTCCACAGCATACTGCCACGGTGCGTCTGGGTCCTCTGTCTCCTCCTCCTCCTCCTCTACCAGATGCTCCTGCTCCTCCACTCCTGTCCGCTGAGTGGAAAAACCACCCATTTCACTCAATAATTCCTGAGCACCAATGTCCTCCTCTACCTCCTCCTCTTCTTCCTGTCCTGCCCCCACAGGGGTCATGTGGCGTTGAGATCTGTGCGCCACGTCTACCGCACCCTGACCAGCCATTGTTAACAGCATTTGTTCCAGGACGTGCAACAGAGGAATGACGTCGTTCATCCCATAGTCCTGCCGACTCACGAATAGCGTGGCCTCCTCAAAGGGCCTGAGCAAGCGCAGGTGTCACGCATGAGCTGCCAATGGCTGACATCTAAGTTACACAGGGAGTACCTTTATCCGCTTTTAACATCAGGAAATCGGTGATGGCCTTTCGCTGTTCGTAAAGGCGGTTTAACATATGTAGGGTTGAATTCCACCTTGTTGCAACGTCACAGCATGAGGAGTCGGTACGGGGGCCCATGGCAGATTACGTGCCTGGCAGCAGCAATGGGAGGCCCGTAATCTGCCAGCACCCTATGTCAAAAAATTCAACACACCAGCAGTGTGAGGAGACCTGAAAGTGGCACATGGCAGAGTGTGGCTATGGAGACAACAGCAATGGGAGGCCATACAGGGACCCATGACACACTCTGGACTTGGCAGCAGCATGAGGAGGCGGTATAGGGGCCCATGGCAGATTAGGGGCCTGGCAGCAGCAATGGGAGGCCAGTAATCTGCCAGCACCCTATGTCAAAAAATTCTACACACCAGCAGTGTGAGAAGACCTGAAAGTGGCACATGGCAGAGTGTGGCGATGGAGACAGCAGCAATGGGAGGCCGTACAGGGACCCATGAGAGACTCTGGACCTGGCAGCAGCATGAGGAGGCGGTATATAGGGGCCTATGGCAGATTAGGGGCCTGGCAGCAGCTATAGGAGGCCCGTAATCTGCCAGCACCCTATGTCAAAAAATTCTACACACCAGCAGTGTGAGGAGACCTGAAAGTGGCACATGGCAGAGTGTGGCGATGGAGACAGCAGCAATGGGAGGCCGTACAGGGACCCATGAGAGACTCTGGACCTGGCAGCAGCATGAGGAGGCGGTATATAGGGGCCTATGGCAGATTAGGGGCCTGGCAGCAGCTATAGGAGGCCCGTAATCTGCCAGCACCCTATGTCAAAAAATTCTACACACCAGCAGTGTGAGGAGACCTGAAAGTGGCACATGGCAGAGTGTGGCGATGGAGACAGCAGCAATGGGAGGCCGTACAGGGACCCATGACAGACTCTGGACCTGGCAGCAGCATGAGGAGGCGGTATATAGGGGCCTATGGCAGATTAGGGGCCTGGCAGCAGCTATGGGAGGCCCATAATCTGCCAGCACCCTATGTCAAAAAATTCTACACACCAGCAGTGTGAGGAGACCTGAAAGTGGCACATGGCAGAGTGTGGCGATGGAGACAGCAGCAATGGGAGGCCGTACAGGGACCCATGAGAGACTCTGAACCTGGCAGCAGCATGAGGAGGCGGTATATAGGAGCCTATGGCAGATTAGGGGCCTGGCAGCAGCTATAGGAGGCCCATAATCTGCCAGCACCCTATGTCAAAAAATTCAACACATCAGCAGTGTGAGGAGACCTGAAAGTGGCACATGGCATGAGACACTGTGGACCTGGCAGCAGCATGAGGAGGCGGTATATAGGGGCCTATGGCAGATTAGGGGCCTGGCAGCAGCTATAGGAGGCCCGTAATCTGCCAGCACCCTATGTCAAAAAATTCTACACACCAGCAGTGTGTGAGGAGACCTGAAAGTGGCACATGGCAGAGTGTGGCGATGGAGACAGCAGCAATGGGAGGCTGTACAGGGACCCATGAGAGACTCTGGACCTGGCAGCAGCATGAGGAGGCGGTATATAGGGGCCCATGGCAGATTAGGGGCCTGGCAGCAGCTATGGGAGGCCCGTAATCTGCCAGCACCCTATGTCAAAAAATTCTACACACCAGCAGTGTGTGAGGAGACCTGAAAGTGGCACATGGCAGAGTGTGGCGATGGAGACAGCAGCAATGGGAGGCCGTACAGGGACCCATGACAGACTCTGGACCTGGCAGCAGCATGAGGAGGCGGTATATAGGGGCCTATGGCAGATTAGGGGCCTGGCAGCAGCTATGGGAGGCCCGTAATCTGCCAGCACCCTATGTCAAAAAATTCTACACACCAGCAGTGTGAGGAGACCTGAAAGTGGCACATGGCAGAGTGTGGCGATGGAGACAGCAGCAATGGGAGGCCGCACAGGGACCCATGACAGACTCTGGACCTGGCAGCAGCATGAGGAGGCGGTATATAGGGGCCTATGGCAGATTAGGGGCCTGGCAGAAGCTATAGGAGGCCCGTAATCTGCCAGCACCCTATGTCAAAAAATTCTACACACCAGCAGTGTGAGGAGACCTGAAAGTGGCACATGGCAGAGTGTGGCGATGGAGACAGCAGCAATGGGAGGCCGTACAGGGACCCATGAGAGACTCTGGACCTGGCAGCAGCATGAGGAGGCGGTATATAGGGGCCTATGGCAGATTAGGGGCCTGGCAGCAGCTATAGGAGGCCCATAATCTGCCAGCACCCTATGTCAAAAAATTCAACACACCAGCAGTGTGAGGAGACCTGAAAGTGGCACATGGCATGAGACACTGTGGACCTGGCAGCAGCATGAGGAGGCGGTATATAGGGGCCCATGGCAGATTAGGGGCCTGGCAGCAGCTATGGGAGGCCCGTAATCTGCCAGCACCCTATGTCAAAAAATTCAACACACCAGCAGTGTGTGAGGAGACCTGAAAGTGGCACATGGCAGAGTGTGGCGATGGAGACAGCAGCAATGGGAGGCCGTACAGGGACCCATGAGAGACTCTGGACCTGGCAGCAGCATGAGGAGGCGGTATATAGGGGCCTATGGCAGATTAGGGGCCTGGCAGCAGCTATGGGAGGCCCGTAATCTGCCAGTACCCTATGTCAAAAAATTCTACACACCAGCAGTGTGTGAGGAGACCTGAAAGTGGCACATGGCAGAGTGTGGCGATGGAGACAGCAGCAATGGGAGGCCGTACAGGGAACCATGAGAGACTCTGGACCTGGCAGCAGCATGAGGAGGCGGTATATAGGGGCCTATGGCAGATTAGGGGCCTGGCAGCAGCTATAGGAGGCCCATAATCTGCCAGCACCCTATGTCAAAAAATTCAACACACCAGCAGTGTGAGGAGACCTGAAAGTGGCACATGGCATGAGACGCTGTGGACCTGGCAGCAGCATGAGGAGGCGGTATATAGGGGCCTATGGCAGATTAGGGGCCTGGCAGCAGCTATAGGAGGCCCGTAATCTGCCAGCACCCTATGTCAAAAAATTCTACACACCAGCAGTGTGTGAGGAGACCTGAAAGTGGCACATGGCAGAGTGTGGCGATGGAGACAGCAGCAATGGGAGGCCGTACAGGGACCCATGAGAGACTCTGGACCTGGCAGCAGCATGAGGAGGCGGTATATAGGGGCCTATGGCAGATTAGGGGCCTGGCAGCAGCTATGGGAGGCCCGTAATCTGCCAGCACCCTATGTCAAAAAATTCTACACACCAGCAGTGTGTGAGGAGACCTGAAAGTGGCACATGGCAGAGTGTGGCGATGGAGACAGCAGCAATGGGAGGCCGTACAGGGACCCATGACAGACTCTGGACCTGGCAGCAGCATGAGGAGGCGGTATATAGGGGCCTATGGCAGATTAGGGGCCTGGCAGCAGCTATGGGAGTCCCGTAATCTGCCAGCACCCTATGTCAAAAAATTCTACACACCAGCAGTGTGAGGAGACCTGAAAGTGGCACATGGCAGAGTGTGGCGATGGAGACAGCAGCAATGGGAGGCCGTACAGGGACCCATGACAGACTCTGGACCTGGCAGCAGCATGAGGAGGCGGTATATAGGGGCCTATGGCAGATTAGGGGCCTGGCAGCAGCTATAGGAGGCCCGTAATCTGCCAGCACCCTATGTCAAAAAATTCTACACACCAGCAGTGTGAGGAGACCTGAAAGTGGCACATGGCAGAGTGTGGCGATGGAGACAGCAGCAATGGGAGGCCGTACAGGGACCCATGAGAGACTCTGGACCTGGCAGCAGCATGAGGAGGCAGTATATAGGGGCCTATGGCAGATTAGGGGCCTGGCAGCAGCTATAGGAGGCCCATAATCTGCCAGCACCCTATGTCAAAAAATTCAACACACCAGCAGTGTGAGGAGACCTGAAAGTGGCACATGGCATGAGACACTGTGGACCTGGCAGCAGCATGAGGAGGCGGTATATAGGGGCCCATGGCAGATTAGGGGCCTGGCAGCAGCTATGGGAGGCCCGTAATCTGCCAGCACCCTATGTCAAAAAATTCAACACACCAGCAGTGTGTGAGGAGACCTGAAAGTGGCACATGGCAGAGTGTGGCGATGGAGACAGCAGCAATGGGAGGCCGTACAGGGACCCATGAGAGACTCTGGACCTGGCAGCAGCATGAGGAGGCGGTATATAGGGGCCTATGGCAGATTAGGGGCCTGGCAGCAGCTATGGGAGGCCCGTAATCTGCCAGTACCCTATGTCAAAAAATTCTACACACCAGCAGTGTGTGAGGAGACCTGAAAGTGGCACATGGCAGAGTGTGGCGATGGAGACAGCAGCAATGGGAGGCCGTACAGGGAACCATGAGAGACTCTGGACCTGGCAGCAGCATGAGGAGGCGGTATATAGGGGCCTATGGCAGATTAGGGGCCTAGCAGCAGCTATAGGAGGCCCATAATCTGCCAGCACCCTATGTCAAAAAATTCAACACACCAGCAGTGTGAGGAGACCTGAAAGTGGCACATGGCATGAGACACTGTGGACCTGGCAGCAGCATGAGGAGGCGGTATATAGGGGCCTATGGCAGATTAGGGGCCTGGCAGCAGCAATGGGAGGCCCGTAATCTGCCAGCACCCTATGTCAAAAAATTCTACACACCAGCAGTGTGTGAGGAGACCTGAAAGTGGCACATGGCAGAGTGTGGCGATGGAGACAGCAGCAATGGGAGGCCGTACAGGGACCCATGAGAGACTCTGGACCTGGCAGCAGCATGAGGAGGCGGTATATAGGGGCCTATGGCAGATTAGGGGCCTGGCAGCAGCTATAGGAGGCCCGTAATCTGCCAGCACCCTATGTCAAAAAATTCTACACACCAGCAGTGTGTGAGGAGACCTGAAAGTGGCACATGGCAGAGTGTGGCGATGGAGACAGCAGCAATGGAAGGCCGTACAGGGACCCATGAGAGACTCTGGACCTGGCAGCAGCATGAGGAGGCGGTATATAGGGGCCTATGGCAGATTAGGGGCCTGGCAGCAGCTATGGGAGGCCCGTAATCTGCCAGCACCCTATGTCAAAAAATTCTACACACCAGCAGTGTGTGAGGAGACCTGAAAGTGGCACATGGCAGAGTGTGGCGATGGAGACAGCAGCAATGGGAGGCCGTACAGGGACCCATGACAGACTCTGGACCTGGCAGCAGCATGAGGAGGCGGTATATAGGGGCCTATGGCAGATTAGGGGCCTGGCAGCAGCTATGGGAGGCCCGTAATCTGCCAGCACCCTATGTCAAAAAATTCTACACACCAGCAGTGTGAGGAGACCTGAAAGTGGCACATGGCAGAGTGTGGCGATGGAGACAGCAGCAATGGGAGGCCGTACAGGGACCCATGACAGACTCTGGACCTGGCAGCAGCATGAGGAGGCGGTATATAGGGGCCTATGGCAGATTAGGGGCCTGGCAGCAGCTATAGGAGGCCCGTAATCTGCCAGCACCCTATGTCAAAAAATTCTACACACCAGCAGTGTGAGGAGACCTGAAAGTGGCACATGGCAGAGTGTGGCGATGGAGACAGCAGCAATGGGAGGCCGTACAGGGACCCATGAGAGACTCTGGACCTGGCAGCAGCATGAGGAGGCGGTATATAGGGGCCTATGGCAGATTAGGGGCCTGGCAGCAGCTATGGGAGGCCCGTAATCTGCCAGCACCCTATGTCAAAAAATTCTACACACCAGCAGTGTGAGGAGACCTGAAAGTGGCACATGGCAGAGTTTGGCGATGGAGACAGCAGCAATGGGAGGCCGTACAGGGACCCATGAGAGACTCTGGACCTGGCAGCAGCATGAGGAGGCGGTATATAGGGGCCTATGGCAGATTAGGGGCCTGGCAGCAGCTATAGGAGGCCCATAATCTGCCAGCACCCTATGTCAAAAAATTCAACACACCAGCAGTGTGAGGAGACCTGAAAGTGGCACATGGCATGAGACACTGTGGACCTGGCAGCAGCATGAGGAGGCGGTATATAGGGGCCCATGGCAGATTAGGGGCCTGGCAGCAGCTATGGGAGGCCCGTAATCTGCCAGCACCCTATGTCAAAAAATTCAACACACCAGCAGTGTGTGAGGAGACCTGAAAGTGGGACATGGCAGAGTGTGGCGATGGAGACAGCAGCAATAGGAGGCCGTACAGGGACCCATGACAGACTCTGGACCTGGCAGCAGCATGAGGAGGCGGTATATAGGGGCCTATGGCAGATTAGGGGCCTGGCAGCAGCTATGGGAGGCCCGTAATCTGCCAGCACCCTATGTCAAAAAATTCTACACACCAGCAGTGTGAGGAGACCTGAAAGTGGCACATTTCAGAGTGTGGCGATGGAGACAGCAGCAATGGGAGGCCGTACAGGGACCCATGAGAGACTCTGGACCTGGCAGCAGCATGAGGAGGCGGTATATAGGGGCCTATGGCAGATTAGGGGCCTGGCAGCAGCTATAGGAGGCCCATAATCTGCCAGCACCCTATGTCAAAAAATTCAACACACCAGCAGTGTGAGGAGACCTGAAAGTGGCACATGGCATGAGACACTGTGGACCTGGCAGCAGCATGAGGAGGCGGTATATAGGGGCCCATGGCAGATTAGGGGCCTGGCAGCAGCTATGGGAGGCCCGTAATCTGCCAGCACCCTATGTCAAAAAATTCAACACACCAGCAGTGTGTGAGGAGACCTGAAAGTGGCACATGGCAGAGTGTGGCGATGGAGACAGCAGCAATGGGAGGCCGTACAGGGACCCATGAGAGACTCTGGACCTGGCAGCAGCATGAGGAGGCGGTATATAGGGGCCTATGGCAGATTAGGGGCCTGGCAGCAGCTATAGGAGGCCCGTAATCTGCCAGCACCCTATGTCAAAAAATTCTACACACCAGCAGTGTGTGAGGAGACCTGAAAGTGGCACATGGCAGAGTGTGGCGATGGAGACAGCAGCAATGGGAGGCCGTACAGGGACCCATGAGAGACTCTGGACCTGGCAGCAGCATGAGGAGGCGGTATATAGGGGCCTATGGCAGATTAGGGGCCTGGCAGCAGCTATGGGAGGCCCGTAATCTGCCAGCACCCTATGTCAAAAAATTCTACACACCAGCAGTGTGTGAGGAGACCTGAAAGTGGCACATGGCAGAGTGTGGCGATGGAGACAGCAGCAATGGGAGGCCGTACAGGGACCCATGACAGACTCTGGACCTGGCAGCAGCATGAGGAGGCGGTATATAGGGGCCTATGGCAGATTAGGGGCCTGGCAGCAGCTATGGGAGTCCCGTAATCTGCCAGCACCCTATGTCAAAAAATTCTACACACCAGCAGTGTGAGGAGACCTGAAAGTGGCACATGGCAGAGTGTGGCGATGGAGACAGCAGCAATGGGAGGCCGTACAGGGACCCATGACAGACTCTGGACCTGGCAGCAGCATGAGGAGGCGGTATATAGGGGCCTATGGCAGATTAGGGGCCTGGCAGCAGCTATAGGAGGCCCGTAATCTGCCAGCACCCTATGTCAAAAAATTCTACACACCAGCAGTGTGAGGAGACCTGAAAGTGGCACATGGCAGAGTGTGGCGATGGAGACAGCAGCAATGGGAGGCCGTACAGGGACCCATGAGAGACTCTGGACCTGGCAGCAGCATGAGGAGGCGGTATATAGGGGCCTATGGCAGATTAGGGGCCTGGCAGCAGCTATGGGAGGCCCGTAATCTGCCAGCACCCTATGTCAAAAAATTCTACACACCAGCAGTGTGAGGAGACCTGAAAGTGGCACATGGCAGAGTGTGGCGATGGAGACAGCAGCAATGGGAGGCCGTACAGGGACCCATGAGAGACTCTGGACCTGGCAGCAGCATGAGGAGGCGGTATATAGGGGCCTATGGCAGATTAGGGGCCTGGCAGCAGCTATAGGAGGCCCATAATCTGCCAGCACCCTATGTCAAAAAATTCAACACACCAGCAGTGTGAGGAGACCTGAAAGTGGCACATGGCATGAGACACTGTGGACCTGGCAGCAGCATGAGGAGGCGGTATATAGGGGCCCATGGCAGATTAGGGGCCTGGCAGCAGCTATGGGAGGCCCGTAATCTGCCAGCACCCTATGTCAAAAAATTCAACACACCAGCAGTGTGTGAGGAGACCTGAAAGTGGCACATGGCAGAGTGTGGCGATGGAGACAGCAGCAATGGGAGGCCGTACAGGGACCCATGACAGACTCTGGACCTGGCAGCAGCATGAGGAGGCGGTATATAGGGGCCTATGGCAGATTAGGGGCCTGGCAGCAGCTATGGGAGGCCCGTAATCTGCCAGCACCCTATGTCAAAAAATTCTACACACCAGCAGTGTGAGGAGACCTGAAAGTGGCACATTTCAGAGTGTGGCGATGGAGACAGCAGCAATGGGAGGCCGTACAGGGACCCATGAGAGACTCTGGACCTGGCAGCAGCATGAGGAGGCGGTATATAGGGGCCTATGGCAGATTAGGGGCCTGGCAGCAGCTATAGGAGGCACATAATCTGCCAGCACCCTATGTCAAAAAATTCAACACTCCAGCAGTGTGAGGAGACCTGAAAGTGGCACATGGCATGAGACACTGTGGACCTGGCAGCAGCATGAGGAGGCGGTATATAGGGGCCCATGGCAGATTAGGGGCCTGGCAGCAGCTATGGGAGGCCCGTAATCTGCCAGCACCCTATGTCAAAAAATTCAACACACCAGCAGTGTGTGAGGAGACCTGAAAGTGGCACATGGCAGAGTGTGGCGATGGAGACAGCAGCAATGGGAGGCCGTACAGGGACCCATGAGAGACTCTGGACCTGGCAGCAGCATGAGGAGGCGGTATATAGGGGCCTATGGCAGATTAGGGGCCTGGCAGCAGCTATAGGAGGCCCGTAATCTGCCAGCACCCTATGTCAAAAAATTCTACACACCAGCAGTGTGTGAGGAGACCTGAAAGTGGCACATGGCAGAGTGTGGCGATGGAGACAGCAGCAATGGGAGACCGTACAGGGACCCATGAGAGACTCTGGACCTGGCAGCAGCATGAGGAGGCGGTATATAGGGGCCTATGGCAGATTAGGGGCCTGGCAGCAGCTATGGGAGGCCCGTAATCTGCCAGCACCCTATGTCAAAAAATTCTACACACCAGCAGTGTGTGAGGAGACCTGAAAGTGGCACATGGCAGAGTGTGGCGATGGAGACAGCAGCAATGGGAGGCCGTACAGGGACCCATGACAGACTCTGGACCTGGCAGCAGCATGAGGAGGCGGTATATAGGGGCCTATGGCAGATTAGGGGCCTGGCAGCAGCTATGGGAGTCCCGTAATCTGCCAGCACCCTATGTCAAAAAATTCTACACACCAGCAGTGTGAGGAGACCTGAAAGTGGCACATGGCAGAGTGTGGCGATGGAGACAGCAGCAATGGGAGGCCGTACAGGGACCCATGAGAGACTCTGGACCTGGCAGCAGCATGAGGAGGCGGTATATAGGGGCCTATGGCAGATTAGGGGCCTGGCAGCAGCTATAGGAGGCCCGTAATCTGCCAGCACCCTATGTCAAAAAATTCTACACACCAGCAGTGTGAGGAGACCTGAAAGTGGCACATGGCAGAGTGTGGCGATGGAGACAGCAGCAATGGGAGGCCGTACAGGGACCCATGAGAGACTCTGGACCTGGCAGCAGCATGAGGAGGCGGTATATAGGGGCCTATGGCAGATTAGGGGCCTGGCAGCAGCTATGGGAGGCCCGTAATCTGCCAGCACCCTATGTCAAAAAATTCTACACACCAGCAGTGTGAGGAGACCTGAAAGTGGCACATGGCAGAGTGTGGCGATGGAGACAGCAGCAATGGGAGGCCGTACAGGGACCCATGAGAGACTCTGGACCTGGCAGCAGCATGAGGAGGCGGTATATAGAGGCCTATGGCAGATTAGGGGCCTGGCAGCAGCTATAGGAGGCCCATAATTTGCCAGCACCCTATGTCAAAAAATTCAACACACCAGCAGTGTGAGGAGACCTGAAAGTGGCACATGGCATGAGACACTGTGGACCTGGCAGCAGCATGAGGAGGCGGTATATAGGGGCCCATGGCAGATTAGGGGCCTGGCAGCAGCTATGGGAGGCCCGTAATCTGCCAGCACCCTATGTCAAAAAATTCAACACACCAGCAGTGTGTGAGGAGACCTGAAAGTGGCACATGGCAGAGTGTGGCGATGGAGACAGCAGCAATGGGAGGCCGTACAGGGACCCATGACAGACTCTGGACCTGGCAGCAGCATGAGGAGGCGGTATATAGGGGCCTATGGCAGATTAGGGGCCTGGCAGCAGCTATGGGAGGCCCGTAATCTGCCAGCACCCTATGTCAAAAAATTCTACACACCAGCAGTGTGAGGAGACCTGAAAGTGGCACATTTCAGAGTGTGGCGATGGAGACAGCAGCAATGGGAGGCCGTACAGGGACCCATGAGAGACTCTGGACCTGGCAGCAGCATGAGGAGGCGGTATATAGGGGCCTATGGCAGATTAGGGGCCTGGCAGCAGCTATAGGAGGCCCATAATCTGCCAGCACCCTATGTCAAAAAATTCAACACACCAGCAGTGTGAGGAGACCTGAAAGTGGCACATGGCATGAGACACTGTGGACCTGGCAGCAGCATGAGGAGGCGGTATATAGGGGCCCATGGCAGATTAGGGGCCTGGCAGCAGCTATGGGAGGCCCGTAATCTGCCAGCACCCTATGTCAAAAAATTCAACACACCAGCAGTGTGTGAGGAGACCTGAAAGTGGCACATGGCAGAGTGTGGCGATGGAGACAGCAGCAATGGGAGGCCGTACAGGGACCCATGAGAGACTCTGGACCTGGCAGCAGCATGAGGAGGCGATATATAGGGGCCTATGGCAGATTAGGGGCCTGGCAGCAGCTATAGGAGGCCCGTAATCTGCCAGCACCCTATGTCAAAAAATTCTACACACCAGCAGTGTGTGAGGAGACCTGAAAGTGGCACATGGCAGAGTGTGGCGATGGAGACAGCAGCAATGGGAGGCCGTACAGGGACCCATGAGAGACTCTGGACCTGGCAGCAGCATGAGGAGGCGGTATATAGGGGCCTATGGCAGATTAGGGGCCTGGCAGCAGCTATGGGAGGCCCGTAATCTGCCAGCACCCTATGTCAAAAAATTCTACACACCAGCAGTGTGTGAGGAGACCTGAAAGTGGCACATGGCAGAGTGTGGCGATGGAGACAGCAGCAATGGGAGGCCGTACAGGGACCCATGAGAGACTCTGGACCTGGCAGCAGCATGAGGAGGCGGTATATAGGGGCCTATGGCAGATTAGGGGCCTGGCAGCAGCTATAGGAGGCCCGTAATCTGCCAGCACCCTATGTCAAAAAATTCTACACACCAGCAGTGTGAGGAGACCTGAAAGTGGCACATGGCAGAGTGTGGCGATGGAGACAGCAGCAATGGGAGGCCGTACAGGGACCCATGAGAGACTCTGGACCTGGCAGCAGCATGAGGAGGCGGTATATAGGGGCCTATGGCAGATTAGGGGCCTGGCAGCAGCTATGGGAGGCCCGTAATCTGCCAGCACCCTATGTCAAAAAATTCTACACACCAGCAGTGTGAGGAGACTTGAAAGTGGCACATGGCAGAGTGTGGCGATGGAGACAGCAGCAATGGGAGGCCGTACAGGGACCCATGAGAGACTCTGGACCTGGCAGCAGCATGAGGAGGCGGTATATAGGGGCCTATGGCAGATTAGGGGCCTGGCAGCAGCTATAGGAGGCCCATAATCTGCCAGCACCCTATGTCAAAAAATTCAACACACCAGCAGTGTGAGGAGACCTGAAAGTGGCACATGGCATGAGACACTGTGGACCTGGCAGCAGCATGAGGAGGCGGTATATAGGGGCCCATGGCAGATTAGGGGCCTGGCAGCAGCTATGGGAGGCCCGTAATCTGCCAGCACCCTATGTCAAAAAATTCAACACACCAGCAGTGTGTGAGGAGACCTGAAAGTGGCACATGGCAGAGTGTGGCGATGGAGACAGCAGCAATGGGAGGCCGTACAGGGACCCATGAGAGACTCTGGACCTGGCAGCAGCATGAGGAGGCGGTATATAGGGGCCTATGGCAGATTAGGGGCCTGGCAGCAGCTATGGGAGGCCCGTAATCTGCCAGCACCCTATGTCAAAAAATTCTACACACCAGCAGTGTGTGAGGAGACCTGAAAGTGGCACATGGCAGAGTGTGGCGATGGAGACAGCAGCAATGGGAGGCCGTACAGGGACCCATGAGAGACTCTGGACCTGGCAGCAGCATGAGGAGGCGGTATATAGGGGCCTATGGCAGATTAGGGGCCTGGCAGCAGCTATGGGAGGCCCGTAATCTGCCAGCACCCTATGTCAAAAAATTCTACACACCAGCAGTGTGTGAGGAGACCTCAAAGTGGCACATGTTTGAGGCATGATTCATGGCGGATTTAGTCAGTTGTGTCAGGAACTGGTGGTTTGAAATCCAGACTAATCCACGCCTGATTCATTTTCACAAACGTGAGTCTCTCCACACTTTGGGTGGACAGTCGTGTCCTCCGCGGAGTTACAATACCTCCTGCCGCACTAAACACGCGCTCCGATGCCACGCTACTGGCCGGGCATGACAGCCTTTCAAGGGCAAATTCAGCTAGTTGGGGCCAAAGGTCAAGTTTCGTTGACCAGTAGTCAAGGGGATTGTCTACCTCGGTTGGCAGGGTGCTGTCCAAGTAGGCCCAAGCCTGTTGTTTGAGGTCCTGCTCCAGGTCCACCTGATGCTGCTGCTGCGGCTGGTTAGTAGTTTCCTCACTGCGCTGGTGAAGAAAGCTACTCATCATCGACTGCAGACTGAGGCAGCCGCTGCTGGTGGAGCTGCCACTGCTCCTACCACCCCACCCCTCCCCTGCTGCCATGGCAGCGGAACGCGAGCGCACAGGGCCCACAGTGTCTGAGGATGGACGTTGGCGCACAAAGGCAGAGACCAACTGACTACATAGGTGGTTTTTATAGTACGTTATTTTGGCCTCCCTCTCAGCAGGTGTGAAAAAGGCCACCATTTTGGAACGGTAGCGAGGGTCCAACAAGGTGGACAGCCAAAAGTCATCCCTCTGTCTGATGGTTATTATTCGGCTGTCGCTACGCAAGCAACCGAGCATGCTATGGGCCATTTGTGACAAGGAATGCGAGGGACTCCCTGCCTCCATCTCCACAGCATACTGCCACGGTGCGTCTGGGTCCTCTGTCTCCTCCTCCTCCTCCTCTACCAGATGCTCCTGCTCCTCCACTCCTGTCCGCTGAGTGGAAAAACCACCCATTTCACTCAATAATTCCTGAGCACAAATGTCCTCCTCTACCTCCTCCTCTTCTTCCTGTCCTGCCCCCACAGGGGTCATGTGGCGTTGAGATCTGTGCGCCACGTCTACCGCACCCTGACCAGCCATTGTTAACAGCATTTGTTCAAGGACGTGCAACAGAGGAATGACGTCGTTCATCCCATAGTCCTGCCGACTCACGAATAGCGTGGCCTCCTCAAAGGGCCTGAGCAAGCGGCAGGTGTCACGCATGAGCTGCCAATGGCTGACATCGAAGTTACACAGGGGAGTACCTTTATCCGCTTGTAACATCAGGAAATCGGTGATGGCCTTTCGCTGTTCGTAAAGGCGGTCTAACATGTGTAGGGTTGAATTCCACCTTGTTGCAACGTCGCAGATCAGGCGATGCTGTGGAATTCCGTTCTGCCGCTGCAGCTCAAGGAGGGTGTGCTTTGCGGTGTAGGAATGGCTGAAATGCATGCAAAGTTTACGTGACATTTTAAGGATGTCTTGCAGTGGGATGGTGGATTTTAGGAACCGCTTGACAACCAGATTGAACACGTGAGCCATGCATGGCGCATGGCACAACCTTCCTTGACGCAGAGCAGACACCATGTTCTTTCCGTTGTCGGTCAACATGGTTCCGATTTTCAGTTTGCGCGGAGACAGCCATCTGTCGATTTCTCTGTTCATTACACTCAGAAGTTCCTCCCCTGTGTGACTACGTTCGCCAAGGCATACCAGGTGCAGAACAGCGTGACACCGTTGCGCCCTGCACATGTGATATGCCGGTCGGGTAATGGGACTTGGCACGGGGGTGGCGGCTGAGGACACGGCGGAAGAAGAGGTGGTAGAGGCGGACATCTTTGCCGGACCAAGGACGTGCAAACGTGGAGGCAAAAGCGGCGTGACCTGTCCAAGTTGCTGGTGCGGCTGTGACGGCACCACGTTCACCCAGTGGGCCGTAAATGACATGTACTGTCCCTGACCATAGTTACAGCTCCACACGTCGGCGCTGCCGTGCACTTTGGCAGAGACCGACATGCTCAAAGACTGGCCCACCATGTCTTCTACATGTGAATGCAGGGCTGGCACTGCCTTTTTGGCGAAGAAATGACGGCTTGGCACTCTCCACCGCGGCGCGGCACAAGCCATCATTTCTCTGAAAGGTGCTGAGTCCACCACTTGGAAAGGGAGGGACTGCAGCACCAGCAACTTGGACAGGAGGACGTTCAGCTTTTGCACCGTCGGGTGCGTGCTCGCAAACTGTTGTCTCTTGGAAACGGATTCCAAGAAAGACTGCTGACGGAATCCGTGAAGAGGAGTAGCAGGAGAAGGAGCATCTGAACGAGCGGAAGATGCCAACGAGCGACAACTCCCCTCAGCAGAGGTGTTGGAGCCTTGACTGGCTGATGGAGGGCGATTGACGTCGGGTGACGGAGCAAGTAACGGAGCGGGTGATGGAGCGGGGGCTGGGGCGGGCAGAACCGCCGTATCTTTATCACGGTTTTCCCAGGCCACCAAATGGCGACGCTGCATATGCTGCCGCAACGCTGTAGTCCCAACATGGGCCCCCTGGCCACGCTTGACTTTCTGGCCACATAGTCGACATACGGCTACGTTTACTTCCTCGGGCGGCTTGACGAAAAATTGCCACACCGCCGAGTAGGAAACTTTGCCCCCGATACTCCTCACTGGCTGACTGCTGCTTCCTCCGTGCACACCGGCACCACTACTGGCCGTGGTGGTAGGCTGCAGTGGAGCTGGTGCTCTACTCCGTGGCCGTTTGGCTCCACTGACACTGCTTCCACTGACACTGCTGCAACCCTGCTGCTGTCTCCTGGGCAACCCACCGACTGTTTCGCTCACTGCCAAGCTGCCACCCTCTTCTCCTGATGATGCGGAAGAAATTGCCTGATGACGACGAGGCTGCCAAGTGCGATCAACCTCCTCATCATCAAGTAGGGTCTCCGCCTCACTACTAGCCCCCTCGGCTGCGTCTGGGTCAGGAGACAGACCTGTCTCTAGACCGGCTACCGGGCCACTCTCCTCGCCACTACTTCTTCGCCTAGCTGCTGAAAAGGCGGATGTCTCCCCCCGTTCCTGACCGCCCTCTGTTAGCTCTTCCTCACTGTACAGTGGGGCTGAGCCCACAGCATGCGATACTTCGCTTGGTGAGGGAACACCAAAGGACAGGGGCAGGTAGAGGACACGTGATTTCAGTGGGCTTGGTCCCGGGCCATGCCAACTAACGGTTGTGTCTGACGTACCCACCGACCGTTGGCTGTAGGTGTCAGAGGTGACCTGGGAAGAGGAAGACGACCGAGCCAACCAATCGATGACGGCAGGGTTGTCGGTGGAGACACGACCGCTGGATGACACCGGGAGCACTGGCCTCTGGCTGCGAATAGTGCTGCCTCGACCCCTTCCTCTGCTGCCACGTCTGCTCGCTCCTAAAACATTGCCTCCTCTGCCACTCCTCTGCATGTTGTCTGACATACTCTTTAATTAAACGATTATGTGTCCCTGAGTAACAATTCTGTGTCCCTGAGTAACAATTCTGTGTCTGTGCGAGTAACAATTCTGTGGCCCTAAGTAACAGTTCTGTGGCCCTCAGTAACAATTCTGTGTCCCTGATTAACGTTTCTGTGGCCCCAAGTAACAGTTCTGTGGCCCTCAGTAACAATTCTGTGTCTGTGCGAGTAACAATTCTGTGTCTGTGCGAGAAACAATTCTGTGGCCCTAAGTAACAGTTCTGTGGCCCTCAGTAACAGTTCTGTTTCCCTGAGTAACAATTCTGTGTCTGTGCGAGTAAGAATTCTGTGTCTGTGCGAGTAACAATTCTGTGGCCCTAAGTAACAGTTCTGTGGCCCTCAGTAACAGTTCTGTGTCCCTGAGTAACAATTCTGTGTCTGTGCGAGTAACAATTCTGTGTCTGTGCGAGTAACAATTCTGTCTGTGCGAGTAACAATTCTGTGGCCCTAAGTAACGGATCTGTGGCCCTCAGTAACAGTTCTGTGTCCCTGTGTAACAATTCTGTGTCTGTGCGAGTAACAATTCTGTGGCCCTAAGTAACAGTTCTGTGGCCCTCAGTAACAATTCTGTGTCCCTGATTAACGTTTCTGTGGCCCCAAGTAACAGTTCTGTGGCCCTCAGTAACAATTCTGTGTCTGTGCGAGTAACAATTCTGTGTCTGTGCGAGTAACAATTCTGTGGCCCTAAGTAACGGTTCTGTGGCCCTCAGTAACAGTTCTGTGTCCCTGTGTAACAATTCTGTGTCTGTGCGAGTAACAATTCTGTGGCCCTAAGTAACAGTTCTGTGGTCCTCAGTAACAATTCTGTGTCTGTGCGAGTAACAATTCTGTGGCCCTAAGTAACAGTTCTGTGGCCCTCAGTAACAATTCTGTGTCTGTCCCTGAGTAACAATTCTGTGGCCCTAACTAAAGTTTCTGTGGCCCTAAGTAACAATTCTCTGGCACTCAGTAACAATTCTGTCTGTCCCTGAGTAACAATTCTGTGGCCCTAATAACGTTTCTGTGGCCCTAAGTAACAATTATCTGGCACTCAGTAACAATTCTGTCTGTCCCTGAGTAACAATTCTCTGGCACTCAGTAACAATTCTGTCTGTCCCTGAGTAAAAATTCTGTGGCCCTAAGTAAAGTTTCTGTGGCCGTGAGTAACAATTCTCTGGCACTCCGTAACAATTCTGTCTGTCCCTGAGTAACAATTCTCTGGCACTCAGTAACAATTCTGTCTGTCCCTGAGTAAAAATTCTGTGGCCCTAAGTAAAGTTTCTGTGGCCCTGAGTAACAATTCTCTGGCACTCCGTATCAATTCTGTCTGTCCCTGAGTAACAATTCTCTGGCACTCAGTAACAATTCTGTCTGTCCCTGAGCAAAAATTCTGTGGCCCTAATTAAAGTTTCTGTGGCCCTAAGTAACAATTCTCTGGCACTCAGTAACAATTCTGTCTGTCCCTGAGTAACAATTCTCTGGCACTCCGTAACAATTCTGTCTGTCCCTGAGTAACAATTCTCTGGCACTCAGTAACAATTCTGTCTGTCCCTGAGTAAAAATTCTGTGGCCCTAAGTAAAGTTTCTGTGGCCCTGAGTAACAATTCTCTGGCACTCCGTAACAATTCTGTCTGTCCCTGAGTATGAATTCTGTGGCCCTAACTAGCGTTTCTTTGTCCCTAAGTAACAGTTCTGTGGCCCTGAGTAACAATTCTGTGTCTGTGCGAGTAACAATTCTGTGGCCCTAAGTAACAGTTCTGTGGCCCTCAGTAACAGTTCTGTGTCTGTGCGAGTAACAATTCTGTGTCTGTGCGAGTAACAATTCTGTGGCCCTAAGTAAAGTTTCTGTGGCCCTCAGTAACAGTTCTGTGTCTGTGCGAGTAACAATTCTGTGTCTGTGCGAGTAACAATTCTGTGGCCCTAAGTAAAGTTTCTGTGGCCCTAAGTAACAATTCTCTGGCACTCAGTAACAATTCTGTCTGTCCCTGAGTAACAATTCTCTGGCACTCAGTAACAATTCTGTCTGTCCCTGAGTAAAAATTCTGTGGCCCTAAGTAAAGTTTCTGTGGCCCTGAGTAACAATTCTCTGGCACTCCGTAACAATTCTGTCTGTCCCTGAGTAACAATTCTCTGGCACTCAGTAACAATTCTGTCTGTCCCTGAGTAAAAATTCTGTGACCCTAAGTAAAGTTTCTGTGGCCCAGAGTAACAATTCTCTGGCACTCCGTAACAATTCTGTCTGTCCCTGAGTATGAATTCTGTGGCCCTAACTAGCGTTTCTTTGTCCCTAAGTAACAGTTCTGTGGCCCTGAGTAACAATTCTGTGTCTGTGCGAGTAACAATTCTGTGGCCCTAAGTAACAGTTCTGTGGCCCTCAGTAACAGTTCTGTGTCTGTGCGAGTAACAATTCTGTGTCTGTGCGAGTAACAATTCTGTGGCCCTAAGTAACAGTTCTGTGGCCTTCAGTAACAATTCTGTGTCTGTGCGAGTAACAATTCTGTGTCTGTGCGAGTAACAATTCTGTGGCCCTAAGTAAAGTTTCTGTGGCCCTAAGTAACAATTCTCTGGCACTCAGTAACAATTCTGTCTGTCCCTGAGTAACAATTCTCTGGCACTCAGTAACAATTCTGTCTGTCCCTGAGTAAAAATTCTGTGGCCCTAAGTAAAGTTTCTGGGGCCCTGAGTAACAATTCTCTGGCACTCAGTAACAATTCTGTCTGTCCCTGAGTAACAATTCTCTGGCACTCAGTAACAATTCTGTCTGTCCCTGAGTAAAAATTCTGTGGCCCTAAGTAAAGTTTCTGTGGCCTTGAGTAACAATTCTCTGGCACTCCGTAACAATTCTGTCTGTCCCTGAGTAACAATTCTCTGGCACTCAGTAACAATTCTGTCTGTCCCTGAGTAAAAATTCTGTGGCCCTAAGTAAAGTTTCTGTGGCCCTGAGTAACAATTCTCTGGCACTCCGTAACAATTCTGTCTGTCCCTGAGTAACAATTCTCTGGCACTCAGTAACAATTCTGTCTGTCCCTGAGTAAAAATTCTGTGGCCCTAATTAAAGTTTCTGTGGCCCTAAGTAACAATTCTCTGGCACTCAGTAACAATTCTGTCTGTCCCTGAGTAACAATTCTCTGGCACTCCGTAACAATTCTGTCTGTCCCTGAGTAACAATTCTCTGGCACTCAGTAACAATTCTGTCTGTCCCTGAGTAAAAATTCTGTGGCCCTAAGTAAAGTTTCTGTGGCCCTGAGTAACAATTCTCTGGCACTCCGTAACAATTCTGTCTGTCCCTGAGTATGAATTCTGTGGCCCTAACTAGCGTTTCTTTGTCCCTAAGTAACAGTTCTGTGGCCCTGAGTAACAATTCTGTGTCTGTGCGAGTAACAATTCTGTGGCCCTAAGTAACAGTTCTGTGGCCCTCAGTAACAGTTCTGTGTCTGTGCGAGTAACAATTCTGTGTCTGTGCGAGTAACAATTCTGTGGCCCTAAGTAAAGTTTCTGTGGCCCTCAGTAACAGTTCTGTGTCTGTGCGAGTAACAATTCTGTGTCTGTGCGAGTAACAATTCTGTGGCCCTAAGTAAAGTTTCTGTGGCCCTAAGTAACAATTCTCTGGCACTCAGTAACAATTCTGTCTGTCCCTGAGTAACAATTCTCTGGCACTCAGTAACAATTCTGTCTGTCCCTGAGTAAAAATTCTGTGGCCCTAAGTAAAGTTTCTGTGGCCCTGAGTAACAATTCTCTGGCACTCCGTAACAATTCTGTCTGTCCCTGAGTAACAATTCTCTGGCACTCAGTAACAATTCTGTCTGTCCCTGAGTAAAAATTCTGTGGCCCTAAGTAAAGTTTCTGTGGCCCAGAGTAACAATTCTCTGGCACTCCGTAACAATTCTGTCTGTCCCTGAGTATGAATTCTGTGGCCCTAACTAGCGTTTCTTTGTCCCTAAGTAACAGTTCTGTGGCCCTGAGTAACAATTCTGTGTCTGTGCGAGTAACAATTCTGTGGCCCTAAGTAACAGTTCTGTGGCCCTCAGTAACAGTTCTGTGTCTGTGCGAGTAACAATTCTGTGTCTGTGCGAGTAACAATTCTGTGGCCCTAAGTAACAGTTCTGTGGCCTTCAGTAACAATTCTGTGTCTGTGCGAGTAACAATTCTGTGTCTGTGCGAGTAACAATTCTGTGGCCCTAAGTAAAGTTTCTGTGGCCCTAAGTAACAATTCTCTGGCACTCAGTAACAATTCTGTCTGTCCCTGAGTAACAATTCTCTGGCACTCAGTAACAATTCTGTCTGTCCCTGAGTAAAAATTCTGTGGCCCTAAGTAAAGTTTCTGGGGCCCTGAGTAACAATTCTCTGGCACTCAGTAACAATTCTGTCTGTCCCTGAGTAACAATTCTCTGGCACTCAGTAACAATTCTGTCTGTCCCTGAGTAAAAATTCTGTGGCCCTAAGTAAAGTTTCTGTGGCCCTAAGTAACAATTCTCTGGCACTCAGTAACAATTCTGTCTGTCCCTGAGTAACAATTCTCTGGCACTCAGTAACAATTCTGTCTGTCCCTGAGTAAAAATTCTGTGGCCCTAATTAAAGTTTCTGTGGCCCTAAGTAACAATTCTCTGGCACTCAGTAACAATTCTGTCTGTCCCTGAGTAACAATTCTCTGGCACTCAGTAACAATTCTGTCTGTCCCTGAGTAAAAATTCTGTGGCCCTAATAACGTTTCTGTGGCCCTAAGTAACAATTCTCTGGCACTGAGTAACAATTCTGTCTGTCCCTGATTATGAATTCTGTGGCCCTAACTAGCGTTTCTTTGTCCCTAAATAACGATTCTGTGGCCCTCATTAACAAGTCTGTGTCCCTGAGTAATGGTTCTCTGTCCCTAAGTAACTTTTCTCTGTCCCCAATTATCGTTTCTGTGGCCCTAACTCTGTCCCTGTCCCTAGTACAGAGCGGTCTGCCTCTGTTCAATAACTGCAGGCAAATGAAGAATTCCAAAATGGCCGCTATTTATAGCTCGACCATTACACAGTGCTGGCTGGCTGGCTGCTGATTGGCTGATGCGATCACATGTAGTTGAGGAATGCATTATGGGTCAGCGCGCCTTGTCTGCGCGCCTTCCCAGACATCCCCGCTCCGTCGCCGCACATGTCAGCCGCCATTTTCTGAAAAATTTCGATTCGCGCGTCCGAATTAGGCTATTTTTCGGATTCGGCACGAATCGAAATTTTTCCGATATTCGACTCGAATTCCACTTCGGATACTTCGATTCGCTCATCTCTAACTACTATTATTATACAGGATTTATATAGCGCCAACAGTTTGTGCAGCGCTTTACAATATAACGGGAGACAGTAGAATTACAATACATTTCAGTACAGAAGGAATAGGAGGGCCCTGCGCATGGAGCTTACAATCTAAAGGAATTGGGAGGTGAAACAAAAGGTGATAGCTACGGGGACTATGATTATGACTATGCATTGCCAGTATCCAAAATGGTTGGTATAAACTAAACAGCCAGTCCAGTCAAAACTGATGTTTGAGTTTTGGTAGATGAAGAGTTAAACCACCTGAAGACTGAAATCTCTTTCCTGGATAAAATGCTGCCATGGGCACCTTTCTGTGTCCTTCATGTAGCCAAAAGCCTCGGTCACATGATGTTTTCTGAAGGGGAGGATTAGTCAGATCGAAATCTGATTGCCCCAGTTCAAGAAAGCTATATGATCAAATATCTAGACTTTTAGTCACATGACCAGCCCAGGCCACAGGATGCCTCTTTCTTAGAAGCCTAGGTATTTTAGCTCTTTTTTATGCTTGCTCACTTTATCTATCCAGACAAGATTGTTTGCATTGCTTTAAGTTAATATTTGAATGTAAGAGCACTTTAAAAGTCATCCCAGGCAGAAGACCTGTGACATAAGCAGTTTAAAAACAAAAAAAATACTGTGCACAAAAATAAATACTATGCATAATTGGTAGTTGTACTTTTTTTTTTTTTTTTTACTATGCTCTGTTTTTATTCATTGAATGCTACAATGACTCCAGTGAGTTAATGTTCAAAGGTGAGAACAATACCAATGTTGACTACAGAAAATGACAGCTGTCAAATGCACCGGAAATCTTTCAGGCATTTTGCTCGTTCTCTGGAAACTTAATGATTCTGTAATCTGTTACTATATTAACATAATGAATCCATTTCATTCTGAAATCACACAAGTCAGGGCTAAATTAGACATGCCAGTGTAATTAAACAAAACATGTATTATCGCATGCTAGCTACATTGAACAATCATCAGTCATGTCAGCATTATAATGCTGACTTATTGTGACACTGGCTAGAGGAATAATTTAATTTTCCAAAGGCAAAAGTGGCATTACGGCTTATGTGACAGAATCTTTCTGAATTAATCAGTCAACAAATGTAAGTGTTGCACTAAACCCAGGACCCTACATCTACTCTATGTGGTCTCACACAGGACATGGAAATGCAATTATTTTAGTAAATATAAACTGCTAAATACCTTTTCTCATCAGCAGTATATAGCAGTCTTGCGACTTCTATCAGTGTCCAGCAGAGTACTGGTTACAGCTTGTAGGAGGAGTTTTCATTCTCTCCTATGAGGCTGCAGGACCCCTGACCTCTGTCTGGACAGAGATGATTGGCCCCGTGTTGATCACATGCACTCCCCTAAGAGAAAAAAACTCCTTAGCAATACACACCAAAATGAGCATGTGCAGCTTGCCCCCCAAGGCTCTGTTCTATCAGCAGATGGATTGGGGACAGTAGAAGAAGGGGAGGGTTAGAGGAGTCAGGATCAAACATCCTTTTTACACAATGCAGAGGATTAACCCCTTAGGTTCCACAGTGAGTAAAACAGGCATGCTTTACTGCATATACAGACTGATTTTACTGTTGTGGGTTTAGTAACACTTTAACTGTGCCTTTGTGTAAGCAAACAATACATTATAGAATAAGGCCCTTTTCACACAGGAGATTCGATCAGGCCTGCCTGTCAGTTTTTCAGGTGGACCTGATTGAATGGTCTATTTACCCCTATGGACCGCCTTACTTCTGATTCTGATCCAGACCACTAAAAAAAAAAACTTAAAAGGGCCCATCCCCTTCTGTTTAGGGGGATTTGAACACAGGGTAGTTGGGTGTAGAGGACAGTGGAGTCCATTTACTCCTGGGCACCCATAGAGCAGAGTGGACTTGGTCTGTGTCCGCTTTGTACAAACTGAGTTGACACGGATGATTCATCTGCCCACTCTGACCAGCAGGGGATCTGTGAGCAGAGTCTGCTCCATGTGTAAGGGGCCTACTCCTCAAATGGATATCATTTTTATAGTGAGAGGTAAAGGAGACTAATGCCTGGTACATACTATCAGTTTGTTTTGTTGTTCAACCCAGTGTACTATCTACAAGAGCTGAGCTATTGTCTTCTGACAGAGGGACTGCCCCTGCCCCCCCCACCAGAACACACCAGTCAGAGCTCGTAGCCATTGGCTGCCAGCACTAATCAGATGCCAAGCAGCCTTCTGCTGTACACATTTTATTTATTTCAGGTACTTAGATAGCGCCATCAATTTACACAGTGCTTTACATATATATATTGTACATTTACATCAGTCCCTAACCCTCAAGGGGCGTACAATCTAAGGTCCCTAACTTGCATTCATACATACATATACTAGGGCCAATTTAGACAGGAGCCAATTAACCTACCAGCATATCTTTGGCGTGTGGGAGGAAACCAGAGTAGCCAGAGGAAACCCATGCAGGCACAGGGAGAACATGCAAACTCCAGGCAGGTGGTGCCGTGGTTGGGATTCAAACCAACAACCCTAGTACTGCCAGGCGGAAATGCTAACCATTTAGCCACTGTGCCGCCACATGGCCCAAATGTCGGCCGGTTTCTGTTGAACCAGGCAATATTCAGCCTGTATGTACGGTACTTAAACCTTCAAGCCTCTGAAAAGTGATTTGCATTCAGAACATTTTTCAGATGTGGTTTACAGGTGGTGAGGAGGTGATGCGTGCATTGCATGCAGTGGTGGGGTGTTTGCAGCCCTTCTCCATTCACTTAAATGGGTCGCATTCAGCAGGTTTACTACCTGTCAAACTCAACAAGCAAAGCAACATGATCATGGCATGTGAAAACCCCATTCACTCCCTTAAGGGCATTTAGACTTCTGGTTGGAGGCGTTAAAGATGTGCAATTGAACATCTCCCAACTGTCCCCACTAAAGCTGCAAACATGACATTATTATTATTATACAGTATTTATATAGGTTTGCTCAGCGCTGTACAGTAGCAAGGGGGACAGAACATGAGACAAGACAGTAACAAAACAGTACATGAGGGGTTCGAGGGCCCTGCTCTTTTGAGCTTACAATCTAGGAGGGAGGGGAAGGTGGTACAGGAGGAGATGGCTGTGGAGGATGGAGTGGTGGGAGGAGTGGAGGAGGTTGTTAGGTGAGTTCAGGTGTTAGGTGAGGTTGGAGTAGGCTTCCCTGCAGAGGAGGGTTTTCAGGGAGCGCCTGAAGGTGAGGAGGGTAGGTGACAGTCTGATTGTTTGTCGTAGGGAGTTCCAGAGGATGGGGGAAGTCCTAGAGAAGTCCTGCAATCGGGCGTGGGAGGAGGGGACCAGGGAGCTAGAGAGTAGGAGGTCCTGTGAGGAGCGGAGGGCACGGGTAGGGTAGTATTCGGGTATCAGGTCAGTTATGTAGTTTGGGGCGGCGTTGTGAATGGCTTTGTAGGTCAGGGTTAGCAGTTTGAATTTGATGCGTTGGGCAATCGGGAGCCAGTGAAGGGATTGGCAGAGGGGGGAGGCAGATGTGGAGCGGTTGGTGAGGTGGATGAGTCTAGCCGCTGAGTTTAGGATCAACTGGAGTGGGGATAGCGTTCGTTTGGATGGGCCAGTGAGAAGGGAATTGCAATAGTCCAGGCGTGGGATGATGAGGGAGTGTATGACATCTGTTTTATTATATTTTTCTTCATGTTCTTCATGCTGTCCTTACTTTTTATCAGGGCCATGTTAGTTAATTTCTTTAAGGTCACACTGATCGCACACTAAACCATAGCAATTTAGTGTGTGGAAAGCTGTTCATTCATCAGTAGGGGGCAGTGTGATGTGGTGTGATGCATGGCTCAGTGTATCAAACAATTCCCTTTTTTTATGTCACAGAACAAAGTGACACTTCATTCATGTCACCACACAGCAGCATGGTGCATTGCGTTTGCTGTGCATTGACATGCATGGAGAAGCAGTGAGGTGCAATATTATGCAAACATGTTGCTTAATATCACAGTCACACATCTCTGGAACACAGAGAAACACATGAGGAAAGAGGAAGGGGGAATTTTGTGAGCTGAGCTGCTGAGAGAACCAGCTTGATCAAATTCTTTGCTTCTACTGTGCACAGTGTTAAAAAAAAAGGCGCCAAACCCCGGAGATCTCTGATCTCTTCCATGTTGTTCAGGTAGATCTCCACCTCTGAAAGGTTGCCATACCCCTGATGTATAGCACGACGTGCAAGCAACAGATCTGAAGAGACATTGGCAGTTATAGCATAAGGCACTTCGGGGTGGGACTCTTGGTTTACCTGCAGCCAATCCCACTAGAAGGACTTTGTAACCCCAATCCTCACTGGTGGAGCACAGCACTATTTTTCTCCAGAAGGCAAAAAGCTTACGTAGGATAGCAAATATATACACACCGCCTTCCTGTGAAAATTACATGCGATGTCTGTGGGCTGTGAATTGAGTCATGGCTCCAATCACATTGCATCCCCACCAAAAAGGTGCAGGACCCTTTTTTCTGGGGTGGGGGTGGGTGTGCGTATCAGGAAGGAGGAGGACTTGTAGAGGGAAGAATACACCGCACTACAGTCCACCACCTGATTCAAGTAACCTTACCTTCTGGAATTAAAGAAACATCCGGCTATCTGTGCACCCTCCAGCAGCACGCAGCCTCCTTGGGTCCTCACCAGGTACCCATCCCTGCCACTTGCGTCATTTCTTCTAGGTGGTGGCACCCCCCCCCCCCCACAAAAATTGCCGCCCTAGGCAAACACTTTGTTTGCCTTGTAGTAAATACGCCGCTGGTGATGGTGTCATAGACACATGAATCTGTCCATGTCTGTTCTGATGAAGAAGTGTCCACACTGAACATTTCTTCCTCAGCAGAGATGCATGAGAAGAATTGTGAAAATATTTTATCAATTATGAAATTGGTAGTTTTGCCTCAAAATTAAGTTTGTCAAAATCATCTGCTCATCCTGGGTCCTGACACAAACATTACCAGGTATACAACCGGCTCAGTTTACAAAAGGCTTCCACTAGCAATATCCACTCAATGAGTAGTCAGTTATGGGTTATACCAGCTTTCATGTCATTTGTGTGCAATGATGATCTTTGGGGATGCTTAATGGTATTTGCAATTTTTTTTGTTGTTGTATCAGGACGGTAAAAGAGCCATTTAGTGAAATATCCATTCACAGTCCATCCAAGGAGTTTTACTAAACTTACAATGTTTCCTATCATATGAAAGTCCATGTAACTGTTACACTTTCATGTTTTATTTCCTATGATATCTGCCTGTAAACCATAAAAAAACACAGAAATTGTCAAGGGGACACTTATGTATTTATCAGTTTATCAATTATCTCATTTACAGATGACGTTGTAACTGTTGGCTCTGGATTATAATTATATGAAATTTATTTTTTCTTTTAGTCTTCCTATTCATCCAGCCACTGTATGCCATATGGGCCTGTTTCCGTTCTTGTCCATCAAGCTGTGTATGCACTCAAGAGCGAAACTGTTCTGTACTCTGTGATCGAATAGGACTGCAAGAGATCCCTAATGAATTTCCATGTGAAGCTTCCTTTATTAACCTAGATAAAAACAACATCAAATTTCTTTCTGAGCGGGCTTTTGGGACTTTGCCTTCATTAAAATGTCTCTCACTGAGCCACAACAACATATCTTTCATCACCCCAGGGGCTTTCAAAGGGCTGCCCAACCTGATTGAGCTCAAAATGGCTCATAATGATTATATACGCTATTTACACACTCGAACATTTTCTGCTCTAAAGAAACTGGTAAAGCTGGATTTAGCAGACTGCAATTTGTTCAATATTCCAGACCGAATATTTTTAGATCTTCCTTTACTGGAGGAACTTATGCTTTTTCAGAACAATTTCCGTAGGATTCCAGGAACTATCCGAGGTATGCGCAATTTGACTCATGTTTACTTAGAGAGCAACAGAATTGAAGCTGTTGCCTATAATTCTCTTCAGGAATTGCCTAATCTTAAATATCTTAACCTCCAAGACAATAAAATAAATGTAATTCATGACAAGTCTTTCCAAGATTGCCAGAAGATGGAGTACCTGTTCCTTAATGACAATTTTCTGAATGAGCTGCCAGAGAACTCCTTCAAAGGAATGAAAAAACTAAAAATGCTAAATTTGGGTGGAAACTCCATACGGAATATCTCATCTTCGTGGTTTCAAGATCTAATTGAGCTGGAAGTTCTCTATCTAGACAGGAATAAAATAAGCTATATTGAGGAAGGGGCATTTGAAAATCTCACCAGCTTAGTAGCCTTACACCTAAATAGCAACAATTTGACAACATTACCATTTGAGGTTTTCCGACCTGTTTACTTCATAGGAAGACTGTTTCTTTTTAAGAATCCATGGGAATGTGACTGCAGGATTGAATGGTTAAGAGACTGGATGGAGAATTATAAATTGGTTCGTGACATTCCCTGCTCAGCTCCAACATCTCTTGTAGGCATTGACCTAAGTAATGTTTTATTTAAAAGGTCGCAAGAAGGGATCTGCCTTGACCCAACAGAACAAAATTTTACCTATTATGTTCCCCTTCCTACTGAAAGGCTTCCATCGACCATGGAATCAAAACTAAGCAGTCTTATCTCCAAGCTTCTCCTACCAAAAGGAAATTATGAGGATTTGGTGAATACAACAGAAAGCTTTGACAACAGCACATTCTCGGATGTGAATGGAAACACAGCCTCCCTGTCTTCTTCACTAAATATTGCCGCATATGTGGTGCTTGTTATCAGTTATGCAATAGTTATATTTTAGGTTTTTAGTTACTATATTTTATTTTCAGAACAAGAAATGTAAATAAATTGTCATCCTAGCCCAGAATTTATTGATCATCCAAGGACAGCCGATTGAGGAAAAGACTATTTTTTTTTTAATTTTACATATCCAACAAATCTAGCTTGCTGTTAAAGAGGGAATCTACTGACTGTTTATGAAAGTCTTACAAGAGGACAGAAATGAATACAAAAAAAACCGTAATGAATCTTCAATTGGTGAAGGGTAACTGTGCCACTGAAGATTCATCTTTTTTGTTTTATGTATCTAGGGATTCTTTTCTTAGCATACACATCGTATATTCATCTTGTGCCACATTGGCCACATTGAGACTTTCCTGGGCCACATTGGAAGAAGAGGAATTGTCTTGGGCCACACATAAAATACACTAACTATAATGATAGCTGATGAGCAAAAAAAGGTCAGGTATATCACGTTAACAATCACGGATATAGATAATGTATCTATCTAAGTAATAAAACTTCATTTTTTTAAAATATTTTATATTAAAGTAAAACAGAGCAACATAAAACTAGTGCAGTATCTGACACAGTTTTTGATAAACGAATGCATCAATATCTGGTTCGATGGATTTAGCAGCAATCCTCAGTAAATTTCCAGGGTGTTCATCAGAAATTTTGGTTTTAATTTTGCCCTTTGCATCTTTCATGTAGTAGCAATTCTCAATAAATTCTTAAAGTACTCATCAGATATTTTGGTTTTAATTTTGCCCTTCAGGTGCTCATCAGAAATTTTGGTTTTATTTTTGCCCTTCATGTGCTTCTTCCTTAAAAATAACTATTTAAAAATAAAGGTGCTGTCAAAATCTGATGACATGGATAAGGTTTGATTGTGAAGAGTGGGATATTTTTATTTTGGAAGATAAAACATAAACGTCCAGTAAAGAGTCACTGTCTTTGTCACGTGTTCCTTAAGTGTAAACACATTTTTACAAAAAATTAAAAAATCATTTAAAAAATATTTTAAATTTTGTATTGGGCTGCATTCATAGTGGGCCGCAGGTTGGACACCCCTGGTTTAAAGTGTACATATAGTCAAAGCAGCTTTTTCAGTTTTTAGTTAGAGTAGGGATAATTATATTTTTTTTTTTTCAGAATGCAACAGAAAATTTGAAAAAAAAATTTCCAAAGTGAGCATATTTTCCTTTTTAGACAGTTGTCACGGAAACACCTGAAACAAGTGACCCCATTGGAAGATTTCCCTTCACGTTTTGTTATAGGGACAACTCTAGTTTTTTTTCTAAAACTTTCCCTCCTTTTTTTCCTCAGTGCAGTGGTCTTGAGGACAAAAAGAAATACCTGAAATACCATTTTCCCTATAAAAAAAAAAAAAAAAAAAGAAAAACATCTTTTCCTAGAGGTACACTTTAAGTATGGACACATAATGTAATTGTTATGCAACATATGGGCACACAGACTAATCAACTCAAAAAGAATGTTCTAATTTCATTTAAATGTAAATAAACTCATCATGCTTCATTTGTTAAGTGATTCAGATGATGTAAATTGCAGATATTTCTGTTAATTTCTCTGCATTAAGGAAAAATCGTGCCTCAGAAATGTTGTTCACAGTGTAACAAACAGCAGATTGTGATACTACTATCTTTATGGCTGCCAGGTCAGGGACCTGCATGCTTTCAAATAGCTGTTATAAAATATTCCAGACAATTTCACAAATTTACATTATATCATACCGAAGATCACTTTATTTAATCTCTTGCAAAGTTCTTGTGTAACTGTGCCCTTTTCTCCACTCCGATGATAGGAGTAAAATGCCAGATGTTCCAGAAGTGCTTGGCTGACCTGCTTAATGCATTATATTCAATGACTTTTGCTTTCCAGGCTATTTATGAAGACAGTAATCTGCTTAAATACATAAATTCATATTTGTATTATGAAGGGATATTTTCCCAAAGCTCCCACTCCATAAATGGAATGAGTTAACCCCTTCAGCCCTGAATCGGGCATGGCTCACTATAACTCAGAGAAGCACTGATGTAAGATAGCAAGGATAACCTAGTAATGTCAGCACACTCAAAAGGATCTGCACTGTTTTTATTTATTTATTATGATCAACAAAAAAATAAAAATGTGAAAAAAATGATCTTGTTATTTCTTTTTACTTAGATAAATATAAAATAGTGTATATGAATAATTCATCATTACCACTTGCAGTCAGCAGGTGAAACTCTTTAGAGGAGTATATGCTCTCAGGGGCCTTACGTAGCTGTTTTGATACAAGTAGCACAAAAAACACCCTTTCCTCTTTTCCCAGCCTACAGAAGCTACTAACAACCATGCAGATAGTGTAAGGATTTTGCTCCCGCCCACTACACTTTAACTTTTTAAAAGAGTATATATTCCTTTTTTTCAAGAGTCTTCACTTTTTCTTCAAATTATATTGAGGCTCCTTCTTCTTTCCAGCATCAGCTGTGGTTGGTCCTAACAATACGTGAGCACCAATTAGTGCAGTAGTACTGTCACACCAGGTCTGTATAACAAGCTCCCCTGGGAGCATGTCCATGGAAGCCTAAGTTCACAAAAAGTGGGTTGAGTGACACTAGTCATTATTCAGCCTAAAAGAGCCACACCATTTGCTAAAGGGGACCTTCTGCAGGATGCAGTACAGGACTGAAGGTAAGAATTTCAGCAAAATCTGTTTTTTAATTTTTACAATTCATGGGAAGTTTAAGTTCTGCTTTAAATGTTAAAAAAATGTATGTCAAAGCAAACTTCAAATCTCATTATGGTCTATCAATTCACCAGAGCCCACTGCAGAATAAGATCCTGTGGGCTATTGCTACAACATGTAAATATACCAGTGTAGCAGAATGTTGCAGAATTATTAGCTAATAGCAGAGTTCGTGTGGAATAAAGGACACAATTCTGACTCTACAGTTGTCTTTTATGGTCATTCCTGTTGATATGCGTCCTACAGAAGCAGCACAATCTTCAACTTTGCTGCTCCTGATCTAAATCATGCCAGTCTGTTGGCAGGTGTCCTGCTCCTTCTGTAGAGATGTCAGGGGTGGAGCTAGTGCCTATATGTCAGATGTGGGTGGGACCCAGGAGAGTGGGGTATGGGAGAAGATCTCCACTGTGCAGCACTATGTAATTCAGCTAGGAAGAAGACAGTGGCGGCGCCCTACTAGGCAGCTCCAACAAGTAGGAAAGATATACATCCTTCTAGAAGCCAGTGGAGTCACCATGCCTCCCTTAACCCTCAACTGTGGGTTTGTGGCTTGATCTTGAAAGTTCTTGAGGACTGGGATTGAGGAACTCTATGGTGAGCTGAGTATTGGGAGGAGCAAAATGTAGAACCATGGGAAGATGGCTAACCCAATGCGTAGTGTTATGCACTGATTTGAATGTAATGTCAAGATGTCACCTTACTGCTGGTGTTCTGCACTATAGACTGTGTCAGTGATTCTGCGACAACGTGATACTGTTATTTATTTATTACAGGCATTTATATAGCTCCATCAATGTATGCAGCGCTTTACATATATATTGTATATTCATATCAGTCCCTAACCCTCAAGGGGCATACAATCTAAAGTCCCTACCTTACATTCATATATACACATATCAGGGCCAATTTTAGACAGAATCAAATTAACCTACCAGCATGTCTTTGGAGTGTGTAAGGAAACCAGAGTACACGGAGGAAACCCATGCAGACACAGGGAGAACATGCAAGGCAGGTGGTGCCGTGGCTGGGATTCGAACCAATGACCCTAGTACTGCCAGGCGGAAGTGCGAACCATTTAGCCACTGTGTTGCCCATATAGAGATGTATGTGAGAAGAGTTGCAGTAAAGTCTTGAAAAGCAAATGGAGTGTACATTGCTTTATTCTACACACAGAAGCCTATGGCTGGGAATGTAGGAAAGGACCTATGGCTGGGAGAAATTTGTTCAAGATGGCTGAAACAAAAGATAAGTATATGGTGGATCTATCCCAAAAAGAAGCAGGGTGGGACCTGGACAGCATGGTGCCAACTGCTGTACAATCCAGGCCCCTTACAAGTCAACTATCCAAACAGAACACCTAGAGGGAAGTGGCCTAATGAAGATTGCTAGGTATTTTATTATTAAACATATTTAAAAATCTATTCACAAAAGCATAAAAAATAGACATACAGTATGCTTAAAATTCACTCATATACTGTATGTAGGAGATGCTGTTTTATAAGGAGCTCTAAGGAAAGGGACATGGTCCCTGAAATGTGACAGCAGAGGATGCATACCTGGACTCTGAGAGGTGTTCAGTAATGTGTGGCGTATTGCTGCAGCATGGCTGAAGAGGTTTATCTGTATTTAAATGAAAGGCAATCTACAGCATCCAGCGTCTCCCACGTATGAGTGGATGTGAAGAATATTTGTCTATCACTTTTCGAGTAGATTATGTAGTCATTTTTTTTTTTACAAAATACATAATGATCTTCACTATGCCAATAGGTGTTTTCTGTTTGTATACATTTAGAAAATCAAAATTATTCAGCAGTGGAAAATTTTAGCAAAATGTGTAAAGTAAGGACAAGTTGTTTCAGAAGACATATTTAAGAATTTGCCATGGCAGCCACTTTTTGAGGAACTAATACTTGTAAAAGCACAAACAAGCTTCTTAGTAGGTAGACAAAACAACACCATGTGAAGAAATAGTTTAATTTTAAATCAACTATAAAACACAGCTGCAAAGGTGAATTGTTTTAGTTCGGCTATCAATGCTATAAGGTAAATGTGATATAATATATATACAGTTGTGTTCAAAATAATAGCAGTGTGTTGAAAAAAGTGAATAAAGCTCAAAATCCTTCTAATAGCTTTTATTTCCATACACACAAATGTATTGGGAACACTACACATTCTATTCCAAATCAAAACATGAAGAAAAATATATCAAATTTGTGTTGTTCCTCTAAACAAATTGAAGAAAAGTGAATATTAGACTGTTCAAAAAAATAGCAGTGTTTGTATTCTTCTTTACAAACTCAAACCCCCCCCCCCCCCAAAAAAAAAAAATTGCACCAAACCCTGAGGCAAGCATGCAGCCTAGGTGGCCAGGGAGGAGGAAACAAGCATGCACCCTTCCCCCTCCTAAATCATATCTCGACACTTGCCCTCAGAACCATATTGATGGGGAAAGGGGCCTCTTTGTCACAACTCTGACCCTGAAGTTGTGGGGGGGTGTGAGCAGGGGGCTTATCGGCAACTTAAAGCCCCCTCTAACAATAACAGGCCCTCAGATACAGGCTACCCCTTTGTGTGAATCAGAAAGGAGTACATAGTATGACTACTCATTCACAAAAAAAAAAATGTAAGCAGCAAACATACTGGTACTTTTTGACAAGTTCTTTATAAAAAAAAAAAAAAAAGTCCCACAATTGTAAATCCATCATTAATCATGTTGTCCAGCAATGCTAATCCACGTCAATCACAATGAACAGTGCGTACAGTCACACTATAAGAAATGTCAGTTGACCAGTGTACACTATCTGTTGCTTACTTTCTGTGAATGACATCTTCCAGAATCCCTCTGATGTCACGGGCTAAATATGGTCACATTTATATTTAGTCAGTTAACTCACCCAGGAGACCCCACCCGATTACTTTTAGCTGCGGGGATTAGGAGATGTCATTTGCAGTGACTGAGTAGTGCTCACTGCCAAGGTAAGCCCATTGTGAGACAATGTTGCCTGTTATGGTTCAGGAGGGGTGAACATGGACACCTCATTGCCCCCCTTCCTGGCCTGCCAGGCTGCATGCGCAGATAAGAGTCTGGTATGCATTTTAGTGGGCCGCACCCCTTTTTTTGCTTGGGGCCCCCCCCTAGACATTCATACCAGACTTTCATCTAGGATATTGGTCTGGTATTTGTTTTTAGAGGGAATCCTACACCATCTTTTGTGTAGGGTACCCCATTAACATCTCTACCAAACCGTCATCTAAGATAAGGGTCTGGTATGGATGAAGGGAATCCCTGGCCATTTTTTTCACCAACAAACCACTGTGTGCTGTAATTTACTGGAGATTTAACCACTTGCCAACTGCCAGCAGTACATTTACTGGTGGCAGACAGTTTCCCAGGAACTGCGACATACCTGCACTTCGCAGTGCACACGTGCACTGGTAGATACAGTGGATCACAGTGCTCTGTACCCGGCAGCTTATAGTGATCACATAACATGTAAGCAAAACAGTCATGAATAGCTTTCATTCATGAAATCTTGCTTACTACTGTTATGCGGTGTATTCACATGTGATAGCTGTGGACCAATCACAGCATCACAATAGTAAACAGTAAATCTTGAATGAAAGCCATTCATTACAATTCAAATGATTGCTGTTACAGTGATCATTACAGATATAAGTAATAACAATCTAATAGAAAAAAATCCCGGATCACCAGTGACACTGAACTACTCTGAAGATAGTATAAAACAAAAAAAATGTAATGTTAAAAAAAAAATGAACAATTTTTTTTTTATTTTAACATACTGTCACCAGTCAGTATTCCTGATCCCCGCCACACCAGTCATATGATGACGCTGTACTGCACGAGTATTGGGTTGGATCAGGAGTCATCACTACCCCAAGATATGTAACGGAATTAGCTATAGGTATCTGTTGTGCATCAACTAGTAGAAGAGCAGACAAGGGGTCTAGTGGCGAAAGAATGGATTTGTTCCAATTGATGCTAAAGGCTGAGAATCTGCCATACCTAGTAATAAGTGTCATCAGGGCCTGCAAAGAACCAGCTGTGTCACCCAGATATAATGTGTCATCAGCATATAGAGATATTTTCTCTTTGACCCCATTTCTACGAAAACCAACGATTGACAGTAGATTACAAATCAGGATAGCTAAAGGCTCAACTGCCAGAGCAAAAAGGAAGGGAGACAAGGGGCACCCTTGCCTCATACCTCGGTGCAAACAAAAAGGGGAGGATAGTTTATTATTTACATGGATCCGACCTCAAGGAGCCAAGTATAACACATGGACCCAGTTTATAAAACCCTTTCCTAGACCAAAGCGTGATAGGATCTCCCGAAGGTAGGGCCACGCCACACTATCAAATGGCTCAGCTGCATCCAAAGAAAGGATGGCCCTACCTCCTGGATTTTCCACCTGCATCTGGAGATTAAGAAAGATGCCTGATGTTATTGGCTGTTGATCTAGTGGGAATAAACCCGGATTGATCAGGGTGAATCAATTTACCAATGGCTTTGGAGAGTCTGGTGGCTAAAACCCAGGCTAAAAGTTTTGCATCTGTGTTCAATAAAGATATGAGACAGTATGAGTCCGGGAGGAGTTTATCCTTTTCTGGCTTTGGGATCACTATTATAATAGCCTCTTGCATAGAGTCAGGCAAGGTACCAATCTCTGCAGCTTCATGTATTGCCTTCAGTAAAGTAGGTAAAAATATATCCCCATATCTAGTGTAAACCTCTGATGGTATACATCAGCACTCAGAGGCGTATTCAATGGGGCCATAGTTAGGGCTTCTGTGAGCTCTTCAAAAGTAATGGGGGCATTAAGAACAGTTACCTCAGAGGAAGATAGTTGGTGGTACTGACATTCTGTCAAGAAGGATGACAACTCAATAGTTATAGAGGAAGTTTTAGAGGCTTATACAGTAGTTCAACATAAAATTTGTGAAAAGTGTCAATTATATCCGAACGGGATGTGAGAACTTCTCCATTTCTTGACTTAATAGCATCAATGGTAGTCTCTTCTTGTTGGGCCCTAGCCACCATGGCCAAAATATGGCCCATATTCTCACCCTCCTCAAAGTGACTTTCCTGTATGAAGTAGCATTTCTTTTCTGCTTTATTTCCTCACATTCCTTAGATCTATGTTTAACATAATTTATTTCTCTTATAAGGAGTCCTTGAAGATATGCCTTCAACGTGTCCCAAATGATAGCTGCCGAGGCTGTACCCATGTTCTGTAAAAAGGAATTCAGATAGATCCCCGGGTAAGGGATCTGGTGCTGGAAAGATATTCAACCAGAAAGGGTGGATTGGTACGCCAGCCATCATCAAGCGTAGCCACAGGGGAGCGTGATCAGACAGTAAGCGAGGTTTGGGGTCCTGAAGAAGCTAACAGGTGAAACGTGTCGACCTCTGCAGGATATTTATGCCATGGAACATAATACTGTGATCTGTTGGGCTTATTAGCCAAGTATTGATTTTATATTACGTGTTTAAAAGATGAATTTCAATAAATATGTTTAATGTACAACATGAGGTTGTCTGTTTTTTGTACCAGTAGAGTCCTATCAGGTTTTGTTTTTTCTTATCGTAATAGTGGAAGATGCAGACAGCCCTCATGTGAGTACTCAGAGTGCTTACAGACACGTCCTGTTACATGCCGCGCCGACCATGCCCCCCCCCCCCCCCACTCTTTTAACCTTGTCTGTAGAACATGTATGAATCTTGTTGTAAAACAAACTTGTTCATACTGTCTTTCAGACAAAGGCTTGGACCTAGGTTAAGCACAATGATTCAATTTTAGACTTTACAATCACTTTAATGAATAGATGGATGGATGAGTAGGTGGATTGGTTGATGGATGAACAGATGAATGAATGAACACATAGATGAAAAACTGGAGTGAATTAGTGCTTTTTAATGCCAACAAAGGAGAAAGCAGTACTAATCATGGATTAGGTCTCATTTTCTAATAAACACTGAAAAATGACAGCTGAAATGTGACCGGATGTGATGAACAGTGCTCCTAAATTTTATATATCAGAAATTGGTAGTGAAAATGTTTTTAAAAAAAAAGAGCATATATTCAGTAACAAAATGTTAATAGAAAGCTTAAAACCTGCTGATTTTCAGATGGTTAAAGCATTGAAAATGCTAAGGAATTAAAATTTTCTGCTGGAACAAAGTATTTTTTTCTAACAACTCTTAATATTACTTTATAGTCTCTCGTTATTCCTAGTTTGGATCCTTAATTACTTGTAGGAATCTTTTATGAGGGTGATGGTAATTACCTTAGAGTATTATTTCACAGATGGCTGGCAGAAAAAAAAAAAGCTTAAATTGAATTTCTAATGCAGTTCAGTTTAATTAGTTTTATCTTGTAGCTTCTGAGCAAAGGTGCAGTATACGACATTGCTGAACTATATGTATGGAACAGATTTCTGGAAAATTTACACTACAATGTGATCTCATCAATTAACAGCATTATGAAAAAATGTTTCTTACAAAGTCTTTTTTATGCCCTACAAGACAAAATTGCTGAGTCTGAGAACTGTGTCAAGCTACGTCATCACACATAAGGATGGTGCACCACATGGGCAGTGTATATGAGCAACCTGTGCAGTCGGGCTCCTTGAGGATTCTTGCTCCAATTTATAGATTATGCAATTATTGCATGCGCTTTTATCCTGCGAGAAAAGTTACCCTGTATTTTGAGTGTGTTTAATAAAATGGGATTTCACAATTAGTGTTTGTGCTTTTACAAATCCTGGGAGATATACAGTATCTCTCTTCTCCTGGATCTCATTAGATATCAAATTTATATTATAAGAAGCCTTGATTGACCTGCCATTCCTGAGGTGAATGTTTTCCAGTTTTTTGGGGGGAGCTAGGCAGTGGATGGTCATAGAGCAGGGATGGACTGACCATTCGGACACTGCCCGAGGGCCTGGGGACCGTAGGTGACCTGGTAAGAGGCTCACTGGGAACAATTCACTAAGTGGTATCTTACCGCATCTGAGTATGCGGTAGGACACCACATAACATTTTTTTTAAAAAAAGTTTGAATTCACCAAAAAATACTACTAAAATACAGCATGAGTTATTTATCAAGCCATGCGGTATTTTAGTAGTGAAAACCATGTGTTAATGTTTTTAGCCGTCAGTGGGGTTCCCCACTGACAGCTGAATGTAAAAGAAAGAATTGCCGGCAATTAAAAAAATAATTAAAAAACAATGTGGGGTCCCCCTCCATCCATACCAAGCCCTTATCCTAGCATGCAGCCCAGCAGGTCAGGAAAGGGGAGGGACGAGCAAGCACCCCCCCCACTAAACCATATCAGGCCACATGCCCTCAACATGGGGGGTTGATTTGGGGCAGATGGGGCTCCCCCCCGAAGCACCTTGTCTCCATGTTGATGGGAACAAGGGCTTCTTCCCCACAACCCTGGCCAGTGGCTGTGGGGGTCTTCGGGTGGGGGGTTTATCGGAATCTGGAAGCCCCCTTTAGCAAGGGGGTCCCCAGATCCTGCCTTGACAAGTCCTTTATTAAAAGAAGAAAAATAAAAGAATGTCCACCGAAGTAGATCCAACGTCAATCACGATGCCACCACTACCCAAAAAACCACTGGCTCCCAGACATCTGACTGCTCTACTGGCTTGATAGTTCTTAAATATGTAAGTGGCAGGACCACCCGGGGACATCATGTGTCCCCTCCTCAAGCACCCCCCAAGTTGAGGGCACGTGCCCTGGTATGGTTTGGGGGGGGCGCTCACATGCTCGGATAAGGGTCTGGTATGGATTTGGGGGGGGTTCCATGCCATTTTTTAAAATTTTGGCACGGGGTTCCCCTCAAAACCCATACCAGACAAGAAGGGCTTGGTATGGATGAGAGGGGGGACGCCACCTTGTTTTTTTATTATTTTTTAAATGATTTTGAATGCCCTTTCTATGCAGCTGAGCTGCAATATGCAGGTGGGGTGTTGTGTGGGTGTGGCTTTGGCTTGAATGTAGCTGGAGACACAGGGGGCCCCATTATCTGTTATTGCCCGGGAGTCCCATGAGTTGTCAGTCTGCCCCTGTCACAGTGCAATTATATAGTACTTTATTAGGATCTACTTTATGCAAGAACACAAGATTTACACAATCTGGGCTGTTATGACAGTGTTGCACGTTTTTGAACTATTTTTCACTATCACGGTTTTGCATAATATGGTATTGCATGCGCATGTATTTTTTTGCAATATTTGCCTCTGTCAATACATATTTGCTAATACATTAGATTTTGCATTTAAAGAGGAGCTTCTGTCTCCCCTGAAAAAATGAAAAGTCAGCAGATACAAATATTATATCTTCCGACTTTTAATAAAAGGACACTACTGTACCTGTCCAGGATCTAGTGCTGTCCTTGCCAGGGCCAGGTCTGGTACACCTGTGATATGTTACAGAAGGTTGCAGGCAAAGGAGGGGGGCAAAACTAGGTACCTGTTCCACCCATAAAAAATAAAATGGTCCAAATGTGGTAGGGGAGGGAGGGGGCAGAAAAGTGGAGCTTCCTCTTTTGGGTGAAGTTCTGCTTCAGCATGGAGTTGAAAATAAATTTTTACGTATTATTTTTTGCACATTATACTTGTATTTTAGCATGTAATGGAGTAAAAAAAAAGTTGGGCAAATTTATGGAAACACCAGGTAAAAGAACAAAATTGTTATCTAATATGGTGTTGGACCATCTTTGGCATCCAAGAATTATCCAATGAATTATCCTGGGAAATGACAAATATAAGTCTTGGATGGTGGCTAATGGAACCCAAAACCACTCATACAAAAAATATTCCATTTCTCACAGAGAGGCCAAAGGCATAAAACAAGACAAACTTTGTTCTCCAAAATTGACCATAGTGGCTCTACGATATTGAGGTCTGGCAAATGCGGCACCTGGGGAAGGTGCGAGACTTCATCTGCATGCTCATCAAACTATGATATAACATCAGCTGTGTGACTCTAAGCATCGTCTTGGTAAATGGCGCTGTCTTTGGGAAGCAATGTCTGCACCATTAGGTGCACACGGTCAGCCAAAATTTGTACATAATCACAGGCAGTGACTAGGCCATGCTGAATACTAAGATATGGCTGCCCAAACCATGATTGTGCTGCCAGCATGCTTTACCATTGGCACAAGAAAGTTCTGGTCATAAGCTGGATACAGTGTTCGCCACACGTAAAGATGACCGGTGGTTGGGAGCAGTGTGAAGCTTGACTCATCGGACCATATTACAGTCTTCTGTTGATCGATAGGCCACGATTTATGGGTGTTGCATCACTTTCCCCTCTTCTGAGCATTAATATCAGTCACTAGCAGTTTGGCAGTTGCAGCTCGTCAGTGAATGTTTTGCTTATGGAGTTCCTGCCGTATAGATTTTGTGGACACGGGCTTTAGAAGACAGAGATTAAACTCTGCAGTCACTGCTTTCTTATTTTGGGTCACAATCCTGTGCAATGTCCTTTTGTCTCTGTAAGTTGACCATGTCACCCGCACTTACGCTCATCAGATGATGTTTTCCTGGAAACTGTATATGCTGTCATAATCTTTGATACTGTACCTTGCAACAGTGCAAATAAATTGGCAACTGCAGTCACAGAGGCACCAGGTAAGTGGGCACCAACAATTTACCCTCTTTGAAGCTCAGTAAGCTCTAATATGACTCCAACTCACTAGCAGCACATGCAGTGAATGATAAAAGTGAGACTTCTCACCTGTTAGGTAGGTGCCTTATCACACAGTAGAAGCACAAGAATGTTACATCACTTCCGCTTTCAGAGTGAAACATGTTGTCACTTTCACACCTGCAAATCATGTAGTGTTTCCATATTTTTGTTCAAACTCTGACTGCACAATGGCATGAATCAAGGTGGCATAGGATCTCGAAAAGTGATAATATCCTCAAGCAAGTGATCTTGACCTACTGTAAACTCTGCTGTTCACCCAGAGAGCAGTTCACTTACTTCTAATTATTAGATCGGGGTTTTGTTATTAAATAATAAAAAGTGTCTAAGCCAAGTTCTATCTCAATTGGTGCCATTGTCCATAGCAAGCAACCAACCAGCTTCTATCTTTTATTTTTTTTTTCCACACAGATTGTATGTATTGAAGAGGACATCTACAGGCATTGATAGACTTTGTTTTTTAATTGGTATATGGCAATATAAAATGAACATAGTATTATTTTTGAAGAAGGGAATTTAAATATTTGTATACTGCACACAGCCTTTAGTGAACCTCTTTAGCGCCACTCCTTTGGTATGTACATTATGCATGTAGTGTAGATGCCAGTTGGCTAGATTTGAAAGGAACTTCCAAGTGTTTTGGTTTATTTCAATATGTGGGAAAGATCTAAAATGTCAATCAGCTTTTATCTATTCATCTTCTAAGCTGTGTAGAAAAAAAATTAGAGATAGAAGCGGGTTGGTTGCTATGGGCAATGGGACCAATTAAGATAGAACTTGTCTTAGACACTTTCTATTAATTTTATAGCAAAGACCAACCTGATAATTAGAGGTAATTGAACTGCTCTCTGGGTGAACAGCAGAGTTTTTGGTAGATGAAGATAATTTACACTATTTTAAGATCCTATGCTACCATATTTTGTGCCGTTGTACTGCAAAATGTGTTTCGGTGTAACACTGGTAAGCCTCCCCATCATGTCTTGTACCCTCTGAGCAAGGAAACAATGTAGTTTGCTATCTGCAGCAATTAGCAAGGCTTGAGAAAATTGGATTTTTAGGCATATAATGGCAGCTGAGGACAGATATGACTGCCTTTTGGGAACATTCAATATGTTTGGCATCTTGTGCTCCTTGGTTGGGGCTTCAACAAAACCACATCAAATTTTAAGCTTAAAATATAATTTTACAGTAGTGTATAAAGTTATATAGGAAGATAAATTATTTTGAAAAGTAACCTGCACCATTTAAGAAGGGAACAAGCAACCAGTAAAAGATTAACAATAAATATTAGGAGTCTATCAATGTTCAATTAAAAATTTGACACAATACAATAACACAATAAATCATTACGTCGATATTGGCATTTATGATGCTAGCTGCTGATTAGTTTTTGCAAACTGTATAACTTAAAATGACTAGTTACAAAAAATCTCTTAAATTAATATGCAGTAAATCATCATAACTCTGGATACATTGTGTTACCAAACAAACCAAAATATATAGCATATAGGAGTGAATTGTGATTGGCAAATAAATCATGAAAGAGATCAATGACCATAGTATAAAAGTGTTTTAACCACTTGCTGACCGCCCCTAGTAATCTTGCTGCCAGCAGGCGGCTCGTACAGGCACAATCACGTACCTGTCATGTTGACAAACACACAGAGCTCTGTACAGTGGGAACAGTCTGTTTCTTCTCCCTGCAAAACATGGAGAAGAAACATTCATATATTTAACCTCCCTGGCGGTATTATTATTTCAGATTTTTGGTGCTGAAAGCGGTACCATTATTTTGCATGGAAATATGTAGTTTTTTTTATTGTAGGCCTGTCATTTTTAGGAATAACTCACTGAAATCTGTCTGAACAAGAGTCTAGTAAACATTCTGGATATGATAAAACTTGAAACACGAAATCATAAATTATAATTTAATAAATAATCATAAAAAGTAATAATATAATAATAATACATTTAATTCAATAATATAATCAAACCAAAACACTGAAATTTGAAATATAGTGCCAAGTTCGCACATCACTGAGCAAAATCGCAGAATCATTTTCAGTGTCTGATGACGAATTTCCCCACGAATCATTATCACTCAATTCTGCAAGTGGTTCTGATTTACGATCGCTGTTCTCTAGCTGGTCTAAAACAGATTTTGACCTAAAGGGACGCTTTTTGGACGCCATGGACTTTTCCCAGTTTCCAGGCAGAAAGAACAATCAAAATGCAGACAGGGCACAGGACAAAGCAGTAGGGACAAAATGTATGTGAAATGCTTTGAAACAGCAATGTTTTGCTATGTAATAATCGTTTTTAAAAAAATTACATTTTTTTTAAATTTCAAATTTGCTGCCGGTTCCGGCACCCGTACGTCCCGACGTCACAGGGACAGGAGCACAGAAGCCGGAAGCTGGCATCGGCCGGAGGAGATGGCCGGGGACGTTGCAGGGGACACATCGCGGGAGCGAAGAACAAGGTAAGCGCTGCAGGGAATCCCTGAGCAACGCCGCATGGTAAGCCCGAGTGTAGCTCGGGGTTACCGCTTGTGGTACTGAAATTTTACCCCGAGCTACACTCGGGAATACCGCCATGGAGGTTAATAAAAAGTAGCACATATTACACATTAACACTTGTTAGGCACACACTTAACTCCTTGATTACCCCGAGATGTTAACCCCTTCCCAGTCATTAGTACAGTGACAGTGTACAGTATAATCACAGATCACTGGTGATGTCATTGTCAGTTAGTGTCAGATTGCTCACAGCAATATCACAGTCCCACTATTATTCACTGATCACCACCATTAGTGTATATATATATATTTCCAGTATATATACAGTATCTCACAGAAGTACACCCCTCACATTTTTGTAAATATTTTATTCTATCTTTTCATGTGACAACACTGAAGAAATGACACTTTGCTACAATGTAAAGTAGTGAGTGTACAGCTTGTATAACAGTGTAAATTTGCGGTATGAGAGCGATAACACCAAATTTAACACACCTGCTTCCCATTCACACCTGAGACTTTGTAACACGAGTCACATGACACCGGGGAGGGAAATGGCTAATTGGGCCCAATTTGGACATTTTCACTTAGGGGTGTACTCAATTTTGTTGCCAGCGGTTTAGACATTAATGGCTGTGTGTTGAGTTATTTTGAGGGGACAGCAAATTTACACTGTTATACAAGCTGTACACTCACTACTTTACATTGTAGCAAAGTGTCATTTCTTCAGTGTTGTCACATGAAAAGATAATAAAATATTTACATGTGAGTGGTGTACTTACTTCTGTGAGATACTGTGTATCAAAGTTTGTAGAAGCTATAATTTATGAAGAAATTAGATTTTTTTATTCAATATGTTTTATAACAGAGTAAAACAGTAAAAAATATTTTTTTCTTCAAATGTTTGGGTCTTTTTTCGTTTATGTAATAAAAAAAAAAAAAAACCCAGTGGTGATCAAATACCACCAAAATAAAGCTCTGTTTGTGTGAAATAGCAAAAAAATGCCCTGGTCATGAAAGCGGTAAAACCTTCCGGAGGTCAAGTGGTTAAAGGTATTCGCTACAACACATATTACCTGAATGGTTAATATCAATTAAAAACAATTTAAACAATGTCAAAGGAAAAAGGTATTTCTGTCTTCTCTCTTTAGAAAACCCATGACACTGCAAATTCTGTTTCATGGATTCAATCTGTGTTAAGGGTTACTAAATAGTTTTATAACTAACAAATTAAAAAAAAACAATTAAAAAAAACTTTAAAACTTTTTTAACCATTTGCCTTCCTGAGGATGTACCCCCCTTCCTGACCAGGCCATTTTTTGCTGTTCGGCACTGTGCTATTTCAACTGGTAGTTGCGCGGTCCTGCAATGCTGTGCCCAGACAAAATTTATGTCCTTTTTTTCACACAAATAGAGCTTTCTGTTGGTGGTATTTGATCACCTCTGTGGTTTTTATTTTTTGCACTATAAACAAAAAAAGACCAAACATTTTGAAAAAAAAAACCAATATTTTCCACTTTTGGTTATAAAATATATCCAATAAACTCAAAGTTAGTCATAAATTTAGGCTAAAATGTAGTCTGCTACAGGTCATTGGTAAAAAAAAAAATCTCAAGATGTGTATATTAATTGGTTTGTGTGAAAGTTTTAGCGTCTACAAACTATGGTATATATATTGGAATTTACGTAGATTTTACTTTCTGACTGCCTATCACATTTCTTAAGGTGCTAAAATGCCAGGACAGTACAACTTCCCCCCAAATGACCCCTTTTTGGAAAGTAGACACCCCAATAATTTTGTAGAGAGGCATGTCGAGTCCATGGAACATTTTATTTTTTGCCACAAATTTTTTGAATATGACAATTTTTTTTTACACAAAGTTGTCATTTTAATGATATATTGCTCATGCATGCCATGGGTATATGTGGAATAACACCCCAAAACACATTCTCCTACTTCTTTTCCGAGTATGGGGATACCACATGTGAGAGACTTTTTGGCAGCCTAGCTACATACAAGCCCCCAAAATCCAATGATCACCTCCAGGCTTTCAAAGGGCACTATCACAGTTTCAGAGGCTATAAAATACCAGGATAGTACAAACACACTCCCCTCCAAATGACCCCTTTTTGGAAAGCAGGCACCCCAAATAATTTGATAGGAGGCATGGTAAGTATTTTACAGATATCATTTTTGTCACAGGTTTTGAAAAAGAAAAAAAGAAAAGAAAAATATAAATTTTTTGTTTTCTTTCTTCATTTTCCAAAAACATGTGGCAACAAATGAGATCTGCAAACACTCGCCATGCCTCTTAGCAAATACCTTGGAGTGTCTGCTTTCCAAAAAGGGGTCATTTGGAGGGATTGCTTCTACTATCCTGGCATTTCAGGGCCAACATTAGAAGCTTATGCCACACATCACCCACTCGTGAAGACCAAGCCTTTTCTGACCCTTTTTTGTTAATATGAAAAAACAGTTTTTTTGCTAGAAAATTAATTTGAACCCCCAAACATTCTGTATTTTTTTAAAGCAGAGGCCCTAGAGAATAAAACGGTGGGTGTTGAAATTTTTTAAGTCACACAGTATTTGCGCAGCGATTTTGCAAACTCAAATAATTTGGGAAAAACACACTTTTTAGAATTTTAATGCACAAAAACACAATTGTTTGATAAAATATAAAAGATGATGTTATACTGAGTAAATAGATACCAAACATGACATGCTTTAAAACTGTGCATGCCCGTGCAATGGTAACAAAGTACATACATTTTTATTATCGATAGGCGATACTTTAAAAGCCTTTACAGGTCACCAATTTAAATTTCAACAGGAGGTCTAGTGCTAGAATTACTGCCCTCGATCTGACGCTCGTGGCGATACATGCAGGGTGCAACCACTGTTTACATACCGACACAGGGTCAACGCTTGCACACGCAGGTGTGTGCTTGCAGGGGGGCAAGGGTGTTTTTTTTTTAGTTATATTGACTTTTTAAAATTTTTTTACACTTTCTCTTTCATTTTTTTATCACTTTTAATTCTATCAATGCAAATATCCCCTATAACTTCAATGGGCATTGTCATTAATTCTTCTTTGAGAAATCTGGGGTCTATCAGACTCTAGATATCCCCTCTGCCCTTACATTATCTAATCTCGCCAAGATCGGTGTGATCAGATGCTTTCCCAATTTACAAATGGCGCTTTTTATATCCTGCAAAACTGAAGCGATGACATGCTCATAGCTTCTCATTTCTTAGATTATAGAGATATTTGGAGCCATTCTTGTCTCTGACCAGCTCTATGGTCAGCCAGCAGAACTGCTGGCTGCATTCTCGGATTCCCCTGTGGGACAGGAGAGCCCAAGAAAACTGTGCAAAGCAACAGGAGGGGGGGATGTCCCTTCCCTCTGCTCGTAAAAATAATTCAGCAGCTAATTGGCCACTAGGATTGTTTTTACATGAAAGCTGACCACCAGCTGAAAAAAACGATACCAGGATGATGTCTGTAGCTGCAGGGATCATCCCAGTATAACCACTCTACATACCAGTACATTCCTGGACTATGTTGGGCATACAGTCATAAATATTGGGACATCGACACAATTCTAACATTTTTGGCTCTATACACCACCACAATGGATTTGAAATGAAACGAACAAGATGTGCTTTAACTGCAGACTGTCAGCTTTAATTTGAGGGTATTTACATCCAACTCAGGTGAACGGTGTAGGAATTACAACAGTTTGCATATGTGCCTCCCACTTGTTAAGGGACCAAAAGTAATGGGACAGAATAATAATCATAAATCAAACTTTCACTTTTTAATACTTGGTTGCAAATCCTTTGCAGTCAATTACAGCCTGAAGTCTGGAACGCATAGACATCACCAGACGTTGGGTTTCATCCCTGGTGATGCTCTGCCAGGCCTCTACTGCAACTGTCTTCAGTTCCTGCTTGTTCTTGGGGCATTTTCCCTTCAGTTTTGTCTTCAGCAAGTGAAATGCATGCTCAAACGGATTCAGGTCAGGTGATTGACTTGGCCATTGCATAACATTCCACTTCTTTCCCTTAAAAAACTCTTTGGTTGCTTTTGCAGTATGCTTTGGGTCATTGTCCATCTGCACTGTGAAGCGGCGTCCAATGAGTTCTGAAGCATTTGGCTGAATATGAGCAGATAATATTGTCCGAAACACTTCAGAATTCATCCTGCTGCTTTTGCCAGCAGTCACATCATCAATAAATACAAGAGTACCAGTTCCATTGGCAGCCATACATGCCCACGCCATGACACTACCACCACCATGCTTCACTGATGAGGTGGTATGCTTAGGATCATGAGCAGTTCCTTTCCTTCTCCATACTCTTCTTTTCCCATCACTCTGGTACAAGTTGATCTTGGTCTCATCTGTCCATAGGATGTTGTTTCAGAACTGTGAAGGCTTTTTAAGATGTCGTTTGGCAAACTCTAATCTGGCCTTCCTGTTTTTGAGGCTCACCAATGGTTTACATCTTGTGGTGAACCCTCTGTATTCACTCTGGTGAAGTCTTCTCTTGATTGTTGACTTTGACACACATACACCTACCTCCTGGAGAGTGTTCTTGATCTGGCCAACTGTTGTGAAGGGTGTTTTCTTCACCAGGGAAAGAATTCTTCAGTCATCCACCACAGTTGTTTTCCATGGTCTTCCGGGTCTTTTGGTGTTGCTGAGCTCACCGGTGCGTTCCTTATTTTTAGGAATGTTCCAAACAGTTGTTTTGGCCACGCCTAATGTTTTTGCTATCTCTCTGATGGGTTTGTTTTGTTTTTTCAGCCTAACGATGGCTTGCTTCACTGATAGTGACAGCTCTTTGGATCTCATCTTGAGAGTTGACAGCAACAGATTCCAAATGCAAATAGCACACTTGAAATGAACTCTGGACCTTTTATCTGCTCATTGTAATTGGGATAATGAGGGAATAACATGCACCTGGCCATGGAACAACTGAGAAGCCAATTGTCCCATTACTTTTGGTCCCTTAACAAGTGGGAGGCACATATGCAAACTGTTGTAATTCCTACACCCTTCACCTGATTTGGATGTAAATACCCTCAAATTAAAGCTGACAGTCTGCAGTTAAAGTACATCTTGTTTGTTTCATTTAAAATCCATTGTGGTGGTGTACGGAGCCAAAAATGTTAGAGTTGTGTCGATGTCCCAATATTTATGGACCTGACTGTATATGTAACAGCAGAGAACACAGACACACGATGAATTGGCTCTCTGGATAAAACATGACCGCAATTCATGAATTTCTGTAATGCCCATGTTGAGGGTTAGGCCCAAAAGAGTTTTAAATTCAGAAATCATGATAGGTTTCCATACGAATTGTCTGGCAAGAGCTGCTTTTGGGTGGGCGGCCATGTATTGGTGTGCGTATAAATTGCTTTGGCCCACATCAATTGGTACAAATCTTTTGTAAAAAACAGCGGAGGGGCTAAACGCTAGTGCTGGCAACGAATGAGGCTGTTCCTGCTAACACTGCATTCTTGTGGACACTATACAAAGTATAGTTCTGTACACGATCAATATAGTTCTGCGGTGATCAGTGACCTATAGCGTGAGTGTGCAGGCAATCCCTGACGCTATCTGATGTTGCTAGTGGCAGGAATAGTGATCAATGAAAAAAAAAAAATCTATATACTGACACTGTACTAATGGCACTGGCTGGGTGTCGAAGTGATCAAAGGGTTAAATGTGCTAATCTAACGTGTGTGTGTAAAATGTAGTGGTGCTTTTACTCAGTGCCGTGTTCTCTTTTCTCTCCCTGGACTGATGGGTGGGGGGCACAGGTGCGTTCACACCCCCCAAAATAGGAAGCAATGCATGATTACGTCACTTTGTCAAGAGCTGCTGTTCGCCAGCAAAATATGGGTAAGCGGTTGGCAAGTAGTTAAAAAAATTTTTTTTTTTATATTCTCAATATTTTTTTTTAACATTTTTATTATTTAAAAAAAAATACTTTTATCAGAATAGTACAATGTTACCATTGTAATATTGTGTGTGTGGGGAAGTGATCAGGTTTTGCATTTGGCAAGGTGCTACCAGTAGTGACACTGACCCTTGCCAAATGCAAAACTACCGGTAGTGAAAACCAGTCAGAAAAGATGAGTAGGGGAAAAAATGTCAGTGGCCTCCATCTGTAAAACCATTCCTGTTTTGGGGGTTGTCTCATTGTTGCCTATCTACTGCACCTGTTGTTAATGTCATGTGATGGTTATGGTCTGGGTAGACATATCCATGGAGGGACGCACAGACTTCTACAGGCTAGACCCATTGTCAGACTCTATGCTGGTGCAGTGGCTCCTGGGTTCCTCCTGGTGCACAACAATGCCCGGCCTCATGTGGCGAGTGTATGCAGGCACTTCATGGAGGATGAAGGAACTGATGCCATTGAATGTCCCCCCACATTCACCTGACCTAAATCCAATAGAAAGCTTCTGGGATATCATGTTTTGGTCTATTCGATGCCACCAGGTTGCATCTCAGACTGCCCAGGAGCTCAGTGATGCCCTGGTCCAGATCTGGGAGGAAATACCCCAGGACATCATCCTTCATCTCATTAAGAGCATGCCCTGACATTGTCAGGCATGCATACAAGCACGTGGTGGCCATACAAACTATTGAGTATCATTTTGAGTTGCCTGCATTGAAATTTCAGCAAAATGGACTAGCCTGCTGCATTATTTTTTCACTTTTATTTTCGGGGTGTCTTTGACTTCAGTCCTCTGTAGATTGGTAATATTAATTTCCATCAAACGATGGTGCATGCTTACGTTGATAACCCATTACCCAGTCCATATTAGTATAGATTTCCAGCATGATATATTTCCCCATTGAGTTCTGATGCGTTTTCAAAGTGTTCCTTTAATTTTTATTTTTTTGAGCAGTGTCTTATATATATATATATATATATATATATAAATAGTATATTCACATCATTGACCAGGCCAGCATCTGACTGAGCTAAATGTATTTTGCACAACAAAAAGATAGCCAAGGACTATTTGCTATGTTAATTTTATCCAAGATTACCTTGGCACTTGGGAGCCAACTTGTTACAAGTCAAAGGCAGTAATTTGCAAACTTGCAAGGGTGATAAAATGCAGATTGCTCCGGCACACTTGAAGGGACTTGGCCAGCATCTAATTATCTAATGACATGAAAAGGGGTAAGACGTATTAACCTCCCTAGCGGTCTGATTATGTCCATATTTCTGTGCTGAAAGCGGTACATTTTTTACACGGAAATACGTAGTTTTTTTTATTGTAGGCCTGAAATTTTTAGGAATAACTCACTGAAATCTGTCCGAACAAAAGTCTGGCAAACATTCCCGGTATGTTAAAATTTAAAACACAAAATCATAAATTACAATTTAATAATCATAAATAATATTAAATTTAATTCAATAATATAATCAAACCAAAAACACTGAAATTTGAAAAAGAGCGCCAAGTTCGCACATCACTGAGCAAAGTCGCAAAATAGTTTTCAGTGTCTGATGACAAATTTCCCCACGAATCATTATCACTCAATTCTGCAAGTGGTTCTAATTTACTATCGCTGTTCTCTAGCTGGTCTAAAACCGCTTTTGACCTAAAGGGACGCTTTTTTGGACGCCATGGACATTTCTCAGTTTCAAGGCAGAAAGAACAGTAAAAATGCAGGCAGGGCACAGGACAAAGCACTAGGGATAAAATGTATGTGAAATGATTTGATACAGTAATGATTTACTATGTGATTTTAGAGAATTTAGTGAATGTCACTTTAAAAATTTTCAAATTTCCCGCCAGTTCCGTCCCCATACGTCCTGACGTCCAGGGAGCAGAACCCGGAAGACAGATGCTAGCATCGGCCGGAGGACATTGCCAGGGACACTGCAGAGGGGACATCGCGGGAGCACAGGACAAGGTAAGTGAAAAGATCCCAGAGCAACGCTGCAGGCTATTCCCAAGTGTAGCTCGGTTACACGCAGGAATAGTCTAGGGAGGTTAAGCATTATTCAAAGGGTAACTTGTTTATCTAATTAAAAGCAAAAGAATGTAGTTTAGGAAATACCTGGACAACTTTGATTATAACTTATGACTGCAGCTGTCCGAAGCCAAAAGGCCTTACCTGTCACCCAGAAGATAAAAAGGGCTACTAAAAGTGGCCAGTCAGAGTATTTGCCATTTTACTAAATGGGGAAAATGTGTATATTAGGGAAGGCTCTCTTTGTTAGGTTATGACAGGAGAAAGTGGGTCCTCTGAATGTGTCTGATAGTTGCATGAATATTCTAAGCACCCTATCATCTTCCTTGTCTGTACCTCTGTCTTATAGATCTGAGCTCAATAAATGCATCTCTCCGGAAAAGAACCATTGAACTTGTTGCTGTGGGAAAATACAATTTCTGGGATAGAGGAGTGCTACATACCAAGAACCTCAACAACAATAATTATCAATTGTCACCCGTTATATATGACAACAATATTGACCCCAAATCTTTTTTAGTTTAATTGTATCAGTTACCATTTAAATGGACCTTGCATGGAAATACAAAATTCTGCCAAAAAATAAAAAAAAGAATAAATGACCTGAGTCTTGACTTTTGGCCAATTTTTGGAGGTAGCATGCCTCACAGTTCTTTCTCCTCCCCCCCCAGGAGAGCTGGGCTCTAAAATATCACTAAGTAAGGTAGGTGAGGTCCACATTACTGCTAAAAGCTGGATGGAAGCTGGGGCTGAGAAGTATTTATTTTTTCAAAGCTTTTTTTTTTTTCTGGAAGCTATTTGTATTTAGTGGTGTGGCGATCTGTCGTTAAAGTGGACTTTTTTACGCAGGGTTCATTTTAAATAATAATTAACTAATAATGTTACATGTTCCACCCTAAATACAGCTGAAACATGTTCCAAAGGTAAACCTATTCTATAACGTGTTGTATATTCATGCAAGGGATAAATTTGCAGAGATAAAAAATAAAGCAATTTAGGACAGTTGGCTATTTGCCAAAGGTTATATATATTTATACAAATGTGAATAGAATGGCAGGAAGAACAAAAATATGTATTTGAAAGAAAGAAATGGTGTATGCATATGGACACTCCAGCAGAAGAGATTGTATCCACGCAAAGGGAAAAATTACCAGAAGCATGGGTCAAAGTTTTTATGGCAAAAGAGACTTACTCTTACCAATTTTTCACAGCAATTTTAATTCCTCATTAAAGTTGAAGTTTAATCAGCTTATATTTTGCATTCCCTGGTTCCTCCTTTCTCCCCGAATCAACATGCTAATAAAATTAGTAAATACAACTTTCCATTTTCATTAAATACCTTTTTTTAGACTCAGTGACATGGTCACTACATCCTCTTGCCTCTCGCATGTGATGCAAAAGCTCCACGATTGAAAATACAGAAACAGAGAGATGATGCTGGCTATCAGTCAACCAGGAAACAATGAGAGCTCTGGCTTGCTGCAGCTTCTAGTGCAGGCTATGAGAAGCTTACAATTTGCATTGAAATCAGAGTAAGCAATTTTATACAGGAGAGGAGCCTGTATAACTGTGCAAGATCGAAGGTAGGTTGGGGGTTATACATGCTTAAAAATTGATGAGCCTATCGCATTTTTACAATCAATACTTTTGCTAATTTAATATGTATACAGAGTTGTCGATTAGTCACTATAAGGGGCTCTCAGGAGTTTAGTGCAATTACTCTCTCAGTTTCAGAGTACTGCCATAAGACAACTATGTAGGCTGCTGCCTTCCTTTTGAGAACGTTAGCTCCCTGGCTGTATAGTACAAATTTTTCAGTGTTTTCAGAATCACTAACCTGGAAAAAAAGACAAGACATTTCTTTAAGACTTTTCTAGGCCAAGCACAAGGTAACAAGAATTTTCCAGAAAAAAACACCAATTGCGGACTTCATGCTTTTCTTAGGTTTACTTTAAAGTAGACCTTAACTCTAAAAATGAAGGATCCACAGCCCTAAAGATAATTCCACAACACAGCTAAAGTGCAACTGTGCAAATAAAGAAAAAGAAAAAAAAAAGTATGCTATGAAGATCAATATAAAAAGACACTGCCAGCATTTTATGTTCAGAATTTACCTGGGCCTCCCAGATGCATCTAGTGAGATCAATATCATTAATTGATTGTACAGATTAGGGGTAGGAGGAGCTTATCAGGTGTCCATGACATATCTGACCAGAAATATGTCCAGTTCTTTAATATTTATAATTTAAGAATTCTTTTTTGCATGATGTGGGTCCACTTATGGAACTGTGCATGTTTAGTTTTAAACATTAGGCCCTTTTAAACAAATTCTTGTAAAAAATAGTCATGGAGGAGTCCATTGTTTTCAGTGAGCGAGCCCAATGTGAGTAGCATTACAAAGCAGAAGCAGATCCTGCATGTGTGATGTGCAAGTATGGCTGACCCCCTATACCATTACAAACTATACACAGAAGTGTATAAAAACATTAAATGCATTGCATGGCCATTTTGCGGTTTATTATTATACAGTATTTACATAGCGCTAAAAGGTTTGCTCAGCGCTGTACATTATAGTGGGGGACAGTACATGAGACAATACAGTAACAAAACAAAATGCGAGGGGGTCAAGGGCCCTTGCTCTTTCGAGCTTACAATTATACAGTTGCAAGAAAAAGTATGTGAACCCCTTGGGATTACGTGGAGTTTTGCATGAATTGGGCATAAAATGTGCTCTGAACGTCATCTAAGTCACAACAATAGAAGAACACAGTCTGCTGAACATAATACTACACAAACATTAGAAGTTGCCATGGTTTAATTACACATAACATCTAAACATTCACAGTGCAGGGAGGAAAAAGTATGTGAGGCCCTAGCTTAATGACTTCTCCCAGAGCTAATTGGAGCCAGGAGTGAGCCAACCTTGACTCCAATCAGTGTGATGATATTGGATGTGTTGCTGACAGCTGTCCTGCCCTTAAAAAACACACACCTGTTTTGGGTTTACTGGTTTCAAGAAGCACTGTCTGATGTGAACCATGCCTCGCAGAAAAGAGCTCTCAGAAGACCTACGATCAAGAATTGTTGACTTGCATGAAGCTGGAAAGGGTTACAAAAGTATCTCCAAAAGCCTTGATGTTCATGTGTCCACGGTAAGACAGACTGTCTACAAATGGAGAAAGTTTAGCACTGTTGCTACTCTCCCTAGGTGTGGTCGTCCTGTAAAAATGACTGCAAGAGCACAGCGCAGAATGCTGCATGAGGTAAAGAAGAATCCCAGAGTGTCAGCTAAAGACCTACAGAAATCTCTGGCACATGCTAACATTTTTGTTGCCACATCTACAATAAGGAAAACATTAAACAAGAATGTAGTACATGGGAGGACACCACGGAGGAAGCCATTGCTGTCCAAAAAGAAGATTGCAGCACGTTTGAAGTTTGCAAAAGAGCACCTGGATGTTCCACAGCACTACTGGCAAAATATACTGTGGACAGATGAAACCAAGATTGAGTTGTTTGGGAAGAACACACAACACTATGTGTGGAGAAAAAAAGGCACAGCACACCAACATCAAAACCTCATCCCCACCGTAAAACATGGCGGAGGGAGCATCATGGTTTGGGGCTGCTTTGCTGCCTCAGGGCCTGGACGGATTGTTGTCATTGATGGGAAAATGAATTCCAGAGTTTATCAAGACATTTTGCAGGAAAATGTACGACCATCTGTCCGCCAACTGAAGCTCCGCAGTGGATGGGTGATGCAACAGGACAATGACCCAAAGCATACAAGTAATTCAACAAAACAATGGCTGCAACAGCACAGAATACGCCTTCTGGAGTGGCCCAGTCAGAGTCCTGACCTCAACCCGATTGAAATGCTGTGGCATGACCTTAAGAGAGCGATTCACACCAGACATCCCAAGAATATTGCTACACTGAAACAGTTTTGTGAAGAGGAGTGGTCCAAAATGACTCCAGATCGTTGTGCAGGTCTGATCTGCAACTACAGGAAATGTTTGGTTGAGGTTATTGCTGCCAAAGGAGGGTCAACCAGTTATTAAGTCCAAAGGTTCACATACTTTTTCCTCCCTGCACTGTGAATGTTTACATGTTATGTGCAATTAAACCATGGCAACATCTAATGTTTGTTAGTATTATGTTCAGCAGACTGTGTTCTTCTATTGTTGTGACTTAGATGACGTTCAGAGCACATTTTATGCCCAATTCATGCAAAACTCCACGTAATCCCAAAGGGTTCACATACTTTTTCTTGCAACTGTATGTTTCTTATATTCTCTGTGAAACGGTTATTCTGGAGCAGTTATATTTAAATATCTTTAGTACATTAAAAAAAGCTTACTTCCTTTTTTATTTTACCTTAGCTGCCAATAAAGTCTTATTAAACCCACAAATCTGTGACTGCGGAGGAAGGGGATCAATAACATACCAAACAATGTCAGCATGGTCTCAATGTATCAGCAAGTGGTCAGTGGGTGCAAATATTTACAGCAGCATACACTTTTTTTTAAATTTCACTGAACAAAACTAAATGGGCATTTAACTTTCAAGTTTCACTATAACAGACAGGCATACCTATGCATGGTATTTATAATTTGCATGTTACATTGAGGCTGATATGCAGTGATGTAAAAAAAAGTGAGTATAACCTATGTTTAACATTTTCAACTTTTTTTTTCAGCAAAAATGTTAATAAATATAATGAATACTGTGGAAAAGCCCATGGCCTCATAAGCTGGTAATGCCCTTTTTAGCAGAAATTATTTCTTGTAGGAGCCTTGCATGACTACCCAGCAGACTTTCATATAGACTCAGTATCATTTCTGACTGCTCTTCTATGCAAAATTCCTTGAGCAAGATATTTTTGGGTTGCCTTGCATAACCTGCCCATTCAAAATTCACACACATTTAAACTTTGAACAGGCCAGTCCTTGGTGGATTTTCTAGTGTGCTTTGGATTATCATGCTAAAGTTTAATTTCTTGTTCAGCTTCAACTTTTGGATAGATATTCTCATCAAGCTTTGGGATGATGCTATATTCATAGCTTGACTGCAAGCTGTCTAGGCCCTGAGGTAGCAAAGCAACTTCAAACTATACCATTGCCACCATAATACTTCACAGTTGGTATGAATTTTGTCTCCTGAAATGCTCTTCATGTTTCCAGCAAACACAATTTCTGTTGCCGTGGCCAAACAACTATCTTTGATTCATCAATCTCCAGCACATTGTTGCAGAAGGCCTGGTCTTTACTAGTCTTACTGTAATGTTCATTTTGGACAGTCTATGAGGAAAGCTTTTACTTGACAGACCTCCCATGCAGGTTAAATTGATGCAATCTCTTATAGTGGATTTATGCTCCTTGATAGCAACTTTGCAAGGCTTACCTGCAGATCCTACAAATAAATGTAAGGGTTCTTAGGCTAAATCCCTTTCAAGACCCACAGGCATTAACATTCTCCTTTCTGAGGGCCTTAGGAAGCGCTTTTGATCTTGGCATGAGGACACCACATGACTTAAGATTATTTAAAAAAAAAAAAAAAGTAATTTTTTGATGAAAGTAATGAAAGTAATCTGGTGGCTTCCACACACCCCTATTACTGTTTCCCCCCCCCCAAGTTTCTGGGGTTCCACAAGCCCATTGGTAGACCTGGGACCAGCGTGTCAGGTGCTGCCACGTAGATGGAAGGAAGATCACCAAACATCTGTTTGCTGCTCACCCCTTCCTATTACTGACCTGGAAGCAACTTGTAAAACATCACTTCTGAGTCCTGAATGACTGTCCCCAATCCATTCATTACATTGGATGACTCACCAACCAAAGACAACCCAGTGACAGTAAGTGTGCTCTCCTAATTTTTTTTTTCCTTTATCCTACCTAAAATATACCGGATTTTTCGCTTCATAAGACACCCCCCCCACAAAAAAAATGGGAGGAAATGTTTGTGCGTCTTATGGAACGAATATGGATTGGCCGGGCCGGTATTCTCCCCGTTGCTGCCATGTTAGAATACCAGGCCGGCCGCTCGACTCTTCTGTGGCATCGCCAGGCAGGGCCAAAAGCAGCTGCCCCTTAAAGTGGAGTTCCAGGTGAAAACAACAACAAAAAAAGTCAGCAGCTACAAAAACTGTAGCTGCTGAGTTGTAAAATACAGCCACTTATCTGTTCTTCGGTCCAGCGGTGTCCTCACCACGGCTGGTTTCACCAGCCGTCTTCTCTCCCTGGTGCCGGCATCTTTAGTGTGGGCACCCGGCTGTGACAGCTTGGGGCTTCAAAGCTGGGTGCCCACTGCGCACGCGCGAGAAGCGCTGCGCTTTGTGGCCCCGTAGTCTTCTGGGACCTGTCACGTGTCCCAGAAGACTACAGGGAGGGAGGACAACTTTCGCTCGCCTAGGCGATCGCAGCGGAAGTGGGAGCAGTTACCTGACAAATTCCCCGCTCCCCAAAGGTCCGTAGTCTGTGGTCAACTCCTGTACCGTGTCCGCAGTCTCTGGTCATCTCCTGTACCGTGTCCGCAGTCTCTGGTCATCCCCTGTACTATGTCCGCAGTCTCTGGTCATCCCCTGTACTGTGTCCGCAGTCTCTGGTCATCCCCTGTACTGTGTCCGCAGTCTCTGGTCATCCCCTGTACTGTGTCCGCAGTCTCTGGTCATGTCCTGTACTATATATCTGCAGTCTCTGGTCATCTCCTGTAGTACATCCACAGTCTCTGGTAATTTCCTGTACTAGGTCTACAGTCCATTGGTTCAGAATATTTTTTTCTGGTTTTCCTCCTCTAAAACCTAGGTGCGTCTTATGGAGCAAAAAATACGGTACCTGATACATTTATTATGCAAAGTAGTGACACAATTAGGCTCCATGCATACTGGGCGTTTTAAGAACGCTGGTAGCGATAGCTGTGTAAGTCATACTAAAATGTGAGTTTTCAGCGTTTTTGCATTAGTTTTTAACCGCGTTTGTGGTTATTTTTACCAAAAAAAAAAAACTGTCCAAAAACACTGGTTTGCCTGTTTGAGCGTTTTTACAGCTAAAAAACTCCTCTAGAAACCCTCTAGTTCTGGGGGTTTTTTCAGCCACAAAATGCTGATTACAGCCCATGGACACATAGGATAACATGCTGGGGAGTTTACTGGCTGTAGAAAAAAACCCGCCAAGAGCCAAAAACAGCAGCTGTAAAAACATCCAGTGTGCATGAGGATTTATTTGCAAATTAAGCTGTTTCCTTCAGTAAAGTCTGTGCAAAAGTTTTACAGACCTGTGCATCTGTATTCCTGGGCAGCCAAATGTGAGCTTGGAAATTTTAAAGAAGTGAAAAACTGAAGACAGTTTTCCACTGTAAACAGATGCATAATTAAGGCTACTTTCACGTTGCTCCATTGTAAAAACACAGTAAAAAATCGTATCTGTTTTTGCTACATTTCTGGTACATTTTTCACCTGACATGCATAAAAAGCACTAAAAACGCTACTGTGGGTGCATTCTTGATGAATTTTTACCATCTTTTCCACTTGTTTCAATGGGGAGGAGCATTTCGGGTGCATTTTTTTACAGCACCAAACACAAAGCAAGCAGGACTTTTAAAAACGCAACAGACTGGTGTGAAAAGTTCAATAGGATATAATGGTTATTCGTTTTTCTTCCGCTTTTTTTTTTTTTAAATGCAAAAATGGAAGAAAAACTGATCTAGGAAGCCTAGGAAGTGGTCAGGGTCATGTTTTATTTAGTCAAAGGAAGAATTTATGCCTGTAATTTTATAATAAATGTCCCATGATGCATCTCACTGTTCAGGTTTAGAATTGCTTTGCCTTGCAACAAAATTGATAAATGACCCCCCCCCCCCAATCCAACATTAAAGCTGGCCATACACTGTATGAATTGTGGCCAGTTTTTGAGGAACCCTGTGGGCCACCTCCTGCCAGGCATCCATTGATTGAATCATCAATGGAGCTGGGCAGAAAATTGTCAGCTGAAAACCAGCTGCATCCAATCACATTCAGTTGCTGTTCCTCTATTTTGACAGTTGGTGGATGGATGGAGGAATTTGTTGGATTTTTTTCATTCAGCCTGCAGGATGAACTTAAAAAAAAATCTGTGTGTTTATGGCCAAATTTACAAATCTAGATCAAGCCATGATCTAGTTTATATTTATGATACATTTTATCTATTTTGCATCACAGAGGAGAAAAGGGTACAGGGAAGGGTTCTCAAACAAATGTTGATTGTGATTAGCTATTAAATAGCTAGTTGATTAGAAGCCCATCCTATTTCTTTCAGACGGTTATTCTGAGATCAGGAGTCTCCAATGGTGGGGGTAATTAGAAACATGGATATGAATGAATGTGACAGTATGGCATAAGGCCCAGTCTGAGCTGCTATATATGTGTACAGCTGTTCTTAAGTAATTTTCAGATAATCTCAACTGCAACAAGACAATGACATGCAGAAAAATAAACACAGGGATAACATATTGCAAAGATCTTTCACCTGGCTTTAATTCTGATTAACCATTCTTACAAAGTGACAATATCTGCGTTCTTCTGATTTATGAGCTACTGTACAGTTGAATCTTTCATACCGGATTATGATTTTTATCACAGCAAAATGCTATCCAAATTTACATACTTTTTCACAAATACAGTGGTTGGTATTCATCAATGCACTAATCCAGCCCATGTAAAAAGGTTTTCCTCCATGAGACCATAACAATTGTAAAAGCAGCTTAAAAGGGAATCTATAGGTAGTTTTAAATATGTTTGTAATTGCAGTAAAAATGAATGGCAACAATTGCTAATCGAAAATACAGGCTGTGCATCCTGCTTGGTAAGGTGACAAAATGACTATGTTCCTGTTCTATTTGCTCCTAATACAAGTATGACAGTCTGCTCTGACTGACTGAAGACAATAGAACATCTTTTCTGGTAATCTCATTAGTTCTTTACCAAGTTACACTTGTCTCACAGATAGGAGAATTTGAAATCTGTAAATAAAATCAACAAAACACTGAAAAGCCAGTATTGTAAAACTAGAAGTCACACCTAAAATTGTTTTCAGGTAAATGGTAAAATGAAAGAAACTTGCAATGTATGTTGAAAATACACGATAGCTTCCCTTTTAACACTACACTTCATATATTGAAATGACTCAAATTTACTTGACACCCTTAAATGTAAAAGTAATCTTAGATGTAGCCCTTAGTTGAAGCAGATTAGTGCAATGACAATTTACTTCCAACATTCAGCAGAATGTACGTTGTGAGAGCAATTCTGAAAAGAAAATACAATGAATGTTTCATTGAACATTTTAAATAATTTACAGGATTTGAATGCTCAAGTAACATGAAGGTAACAGACACTGGAAACAAACATCTTCTTGGCAAGATATTTTAACTGTTAATCAGATTGATTAGGAAACCAAAAAAATTACATTGTCCTTTACATAAGAAACCTACTTAGCAACATCATGTAATTAGGTTTCACTAGCACCAGTAATTTCTCCATCCATTTATTTTAAAAAAGGATGGGAGGCTGTGATCTTAGAGTGTAATTGATATGCAAAAAATACTAAAGATAATTCACAAGTTCATTGTGAACAATAGAGTTCAAATGAACTGTCATCAGAGTTCAGTCATCTGTTTCATGTAATGTTGCAAGAGGTAATATAAATAAATTTATTTAACTCTAGTCCGATTTCTTTATAAGATGTACTCAAATTTTTCAGTCATCAAATGCTTCATTACTGAAATATATAAGTTGTACATGAGGCAGTCTTCAGCCATGATATCTATTGACATGTAAGCCACATTACATATATTAAGAAACAAACTGTGTAACAGATTTAAAGAAGGACTCAGAGAAAAAAAAATAGCACAGAACAAAATAAATTTGATTTTATTTATACTTTCATGGTGATTTTTTTTCACTATTTTTATTCACTACCTTTATCCTACCCAACCATCCTTGAGCAATTATTTTTTTTATGGAAGTTTACAATGAACTTGAGAATTTACAAGACAATATATGTAAAATAATATAAAATAATAGTTAGGACATTGGAGATAACAAAGCATGTTGGATGAAGACATTGCATTTTTTGGTTAACTGGCACAAATTTTTAGAACCGCGTGTCACTCTCCTTCACTACCTCCCAAATGGGTAAATACAGGGCTCCAACCCAGATGGAACAGTCTTTTTTAATTTTACAGGAACTTATTACGCAAGTATTACTTGGAGATGCTTTCACTGTTTATTTAAGAAAAGTAAGATTAAAAATGAAAATAAATGTAACAAGATATTATAAACAATATTTTAGATGTGTGGCTTTAGGTAGGAAGCAGATTGAATATCTCCACCCAACAATGCCTATATTTCTCTATGAAAGTGACTATTTCACCTGGTGCCTTCTGCATAAAAATATATATATATATATTTAAATAACTGTTGAATAACCCATTATGATTACTTGTTGTAGACCTTGTGCTTCAAATTTTTGGGATTATGTTGTGCCAATAAAATGAGAACAGAAAAAAGGTAAAAATTAACCCGTTAGCAACTTCCTTGAGACCAAATATAATATGAATTACTAGACAAACTACCTGTACAATCATCCACTGTGCCACCAGAATTAAATTTATTTCCTAGTCACAATAAATGAATGATCGAAAGGCATATGATTGAACACATAAAAGAAATAATTTCTAAAAAATAAAAAATATTGGTCAGGTTAAGCTTTGAGTTCATTCAGAATTTACAGGGCTATGGTTTCTCTTTTAACTTTCATTCATATGGAATATTCTTGATTTTCGTAGAGGTCCCCAAAAACCTTTTATTATATAACTATTAAAATGTTGTGCATTGTTAACAATTACATATGCATAAGAGGAAAAAAAATTCCTTACAACTTAATTATACATTAATACTCTCTTGACAACACAGACCCAAAATGGAGGGAAAACAGGAAAATAAAAAAAATTGATATAACCCTTCCCTGTTTACAACAAAAATTAAATTGAGACAAAATTACAAACACATTTCACTACATGATTAATAATAAAAATCAGCTTTTTTCTTTTTATAAAGTTGCCCAAAATGCAAGGGATGTGCATAGGTTCACAACTCGGTTATAATAATTTTATTTAACTCCCTCGGGTACGGTTTCCCATGAACGGAATGTATGTTTCTGTAAGTTACAGTTTTGTTCAACACAGACACACCAACAGTATAAACGCTTGCGACTGTCCACATGCATTAAGACCCGGTTTGAAATCTCTATATTGTTTACAGACCTCTTCAAAGAGACAGTATCAAATAAAGTTATTATTGTATGCAGTAAATGAAAAAGGCCGTTAAATACGTGGTATCTCCTCTTTCAATAGATGAAGGCTATTTAGTGTAAATAAATTAAATATGCCTTTACTATTGGCCCACTGACTTGAAAAAGACTCTTAAACATAGTGTTTCACCCCTGCTAAATTAATGAAAATTCCCATTATTAAAATAGATTATAGAAAGCAGCATATCACTTGTGCAGTTTTTGGAGGCCTTTGAAAAAAAGCTATGGTTGTAAAAATATAACATTCCAAAGAACTGAATAATGCAGATATTAAAAAATGTAAGGTTTAACACAATAAAGAAAAAAATAAAAAAAGATACTGTCTCTTTAAAATGTAAATTTGCTCAGTTCATTTCCATCTATTAGGACATAACAATAATTATAAATTCAGGTCACACTACATTTAGGTAGTCTCTAGGGGCCAAGACCAGTTGACATAATGCCAACAAAGAGGTTTCTCCAAGTACTGCACGAGGTGGTTTAGAAGTAATAAAATGCCAAAAGTTCTCTTGAAAGTGGTCTAATAGACCCAGGACACTGGAACCCACTGTGGTGCTGTGCACACAAGCTCAATGGCTTCCTCCAGATGTCTAATAGTTTCATCAATTTCATTGTTAATAATTGTTAGATCAAAGTAGTGTGCATATGTTCTCTGGAGGATCTCGGACTCTTTCTGCAGGCGTTGAAGAGACTCATCCTGTAAAATGAAAAAGTAAAGACAAAATCAGTAACTACAATCCAAAAAATCTGAGTTTAGAACACATTTCACGTCTAAGAGATTAAACTATGAACCAGTGATTGAGATTTCCAGGCCAAGTTATCAGCAACCATAACACGTTTGTATGAATATATCCCCCTCCCCTTCTTTAACAAATATTCATATTTTGAAACAACCCCCTTCTTATTTGTTGAATATGAAAGAATGCTAAAAGAAAATATTTAATGCAAAGTCATTTACATATTTAGAAACACATACTAATCCACAGTTGCATTATGAACCTATGTAGATAGGCTTTTGTTTGAATTAGAACTGCTTCTTTCCCCATACAAGTCAATGAAATGCAAAAGCAGCTTGATGCAGCTTTGAAGGCCAACTGTAGGTCAAAGGTACCAGTCAATTAATTACTATTGTTATACAGAATTTATATAGCACCAACAGTTTGTGCAGCGCTTTACAAAATACATTTTAAAAAAACTCAAAAGCATCTTAAACTTATATCAACTTAAAAAAAGAATGTGTATTTGTAAGAGCTGCATTTGCCCATCGACACAAGACAATGTTGGTCATCACAGGCCATAGATGGTATCCCCAAATATACACAGGAAGAAGGGTTAGCACTTTCCAATAGCATTGGGAATATTAAACTAAAAGATCCAACTATTCACAGTTCATGACACTAATCACAGTGGGCCACATCCTATAATGTTCTGATAATCTGATCAAAAAACTATTTTAAAAAAAACATAACTTTAAATGCAAAGTTCATATAGATTTGGCAGCTCACAAGCTGTCATTTTTCTGCAATTTCAAATCAACATAATCAGTAGTTAAGCTAATTGAAAAGTATAAATGTAATCCTTTTCAACACGGCAAACAGTGAATAATGCAGGAAAAATGGTGTTTGTGAAGCACATCATAATAATACAGAAAAATAATCCCAAGCACAGTTCACTTCTATTTTGTGTCATAACCTTTTCTTCTACGCACGTCAAGTAATTATATGAGATATCAGAACAATGTGATGGATATAGGGAAAACACTAAACACATTTGTGAGACAGGACAAGACAGTGATAGCAAGCAGAAAGGTAGCTAAGTCACGTAATGGGAAAAGGCAGCTAACTGTGCCATGTAATATATGAAGGCATTCTAGAAGAAGTGCTAAAAGTTAGTGTGGCATTACATTAGCAACATGGAATTTTCACTTAGCAGACTTAGTACTGTGGAAATACGACAGGTTTAAGTGGACACAAATTCTAACATATGATTAGAAAAACTGTAATGAGCCATCTATGTTTATTTATTCAATTTCTGTAATATGAATTATATGCTCTGGTGCAATTAAGTAATTCTATATGAATGCTACAGTGCACACAAAACTACTGCAGAATATTTTGGCAACCATAGGCTTGTTCTTAAAGAAGAAGTAGGGTCAAAGCTCTTTTTGGCCCTACGTCAACTGGGGATCAGAGGAGTGCGTTTTGTTCTGCACTCCTGTGACCCGTATTCAGCTGCTTCAGACTCTACAGAGACCCCGAAATTAAAGTTGGGATCAACCCAAATGTCTGGACTGCGGGCTGGCTCAGCAGTCTGAGCCGCCTGCTCCCTGTGCTGCTCACAGAAGACCTGAGCAATCAGCAGTCTTTGATCGCTCAGTTCTCAAAGTAGAGGGGGGGACAGATGCAGCATTGGATCGATGCTATATTTACCTAGGTGAGCATAAATGTTTGTTTTCTTCATATCCCGAACTTCTCTTTTACGTTTTTATTGATATTAAACAGACCCATTGATATAAAAGTTTAATAAGTAATAACAAAGGTTCATCTAATGTGAGATTTCAATTGCTTAGGAGCATAATGTTGATAAACTAATTTCCATCTCCGTTAAATAGACTTCAGGGTACTGGGTACAGCTGGTGAAATTCACACTAAAGCACATTTCACACGGTGGGTCTGATCAGGTCCGCTGGTCAGTTTTTTAGGTGGACCTGATTAGATGGTCCATTCACCCCCATGGACAGGTGGGTGTAAATAAGCTTGTGTTTGTTTACACCCACCCACCTCTGAATCCGATCTGCTAAAAAAAAAAAAAAAGGAAGAGCGAAGGAGAGTCTATTTACACCCGTCCCAAGTGGATACGGATATGTCATCTCTGCCTGAGTCTGCCCCATCTGGAAAGATCCTAAAGATCAGAAATGGGCTGTGTACTTGGACTATGCAACTCTTTTCTAATTTTAGAAGCAGGTTTTAAAATTTTCCTACTTTGTTAACAAGAAAAACTGAATGTTGCAGAATTTGCAAATATTTTTACATGTACTTGAATATTCATCTCTCAGATGGTTATAAAGCTGATTAAGTGGCATGCTGTTTTCATAACAGCAAGCATTGAAATCACCCCAAACAGTATATAACAGAAACCGAGATTTTGCACCGCAAGCCACTCCACGACTAGTGGCTAATGTCAATGTTCTGATGCATTTTTACTAAGAGTTGCATCATATGTTGTGGTTTATACGAACGCATAAAGTAAACATGCAAAAGTATAACAGAGTGGTCCAGTGACGTGGAAATCTACACTTCTAACAGGCTAGGCTGAAAAGAATCCACAAGTGAAAATCATCAGCTATACATTTTGCAAAGTAGAAGCTACCTAACTGGAAATCTAATGTTGACCAATCCTGCTGAACTGGCTGAAATTCAAACCGTGTGTGACCCTGTGGGCACTACTCTCATGGTTTAACAAACTTTGATAGAAAAACTAAAAGAGGCGGGAGAAAAACTGTCAAACAGTGACTGCGTCCAAGCAGATGTAGTCATTGTTTGGGAATTCAAAACACCTACAGATTTCCCCCATGCATTCGGTTTAGCCAAATCATGGTGAGGACCACGTGCTGCAAACAAAGGATCATTTAGTGATAGCAATATACAAAGCTTTCCAGGCATTTATAATAAAAATAAAGGATACCCTTCACTAAGAATTTAAAGGGCAGTTGCAATTAACATTAAAAACCATAGATGCCCATATATCCCTAAACAGTGACTCCACTGCTGTATCAAGTGGTCCTCTAGCCTGTAAATTTCTTATGTGATCAAGTTGGTTGACTGCCCTCTTTGTAGACAAGACTCGCTATAGAAGATAACAGGGCTGCCTGGCATAAGCACCAAATTTATAATGGGACTGCTATTATCTTCTATAGTGATGCCCGTCTACAGTGTGCATGCTGGGCTATATATACTGCAATCTGGTATTTACACAGAGGAAGAGCAGTGCTAAATGTAGCCATGCACTCAGTGTTATTAACATTGTACATCCAATTACAGTTTGTAATGCTGAGGACAAGATGGGGACTATATCCATGTCTCATTGTTAAATACATATATCCCCCATTTTTTCCCCCAACAAAATATAACGATCTTAACACAATACTTAAAAAGCAACAGACAAGGAGACAAGGCATCTAACTAGCAAAGTCTACAAAAGCTAGCACTTAGGTTCTGCTTTACAAACTCCTCTCTGGTACTTACAGGTAATTTTCTGCACCATCGTGGAAGCTTAGTAAAATTTGCAAGTGTGTAAGTAAAAGGGAAAGAATAATTCAGGAAAACACAAAACAAAATTAAAGTAGAACATAAACCACTGAATAAAAGAAATAAAAACATTTAAGTGGACAACCACCCAAAACTATTACTTTAGCCTACAGTGATAGGGCAGCCTTTAAGTAAAATGAAACAAATCAATGTTGTCCTATATGAAGGTACACATTACCCTGATCCTACTATTATTTCCATCAGCATTGTCAGAATCCCACTGATTTCATGGGAATCTGACAGACTGGCACAACAGCAGAAAACTCATAAAAAGTATTGCTTTATTAGCAAATAAAAAAATGTTTTTATTCCATGTAAGTGCAATACTGTTTGTTTTTGGTAATAAAGCAATACTTTTCAATATGCGAGGTTCCTCTTTCTCTTCTTTGCTCTGTGTACAAACCAAGGATACGTCTGCAGCTACCATAAGGGGCCGTGATACATGTTCACTGGGGAGCTGGATGAAGACCATCGGGGGGAGCTGACCCTCATGAGCCAGGATACATGGGAAACATGCCTTATTGACTTGATTTTTAAAGCAAGAGGTTAAAGTTGTCGGGTGAGTGCGGTGTGAAATCTCTGTGGTCCCCCAGTGGATGAACCCCAACTTGAGAACACATCCCTGAAGCACTTTATTCGGCACTATTTGTTGGACTTTTTATCCACTGAGGACTATTATAAGGATATAAGATTCTGATTATATTTTTGACTCATTTTATTATTTATTTTTCATTTAAATGGAGGTAGCACTGTTACCCTGGGGGTTATATGTTTTATGTGAGATTTTTGGTTTACATAGGCAGTGCAGTTTTATTTATGATGTCACCTTATCTTTGGTATGAGAGTAGTTTTAGAATTCTATATTAATTGCTTCACTATATAAAACTTTTCTCCTCAAAAATAAATATTTTGGAAAACAATTATTGTAAAGTTCAACCACCAAAAAAAAAACAACTGTGGAATAAATGAACATCTTTAAATTATTGTAAAGATTACATAACCGAACAGTGAAAAACAGGAATAGTAAGCTTACCTCACTGATGCTCGGGGTAATTGTAGGTGCAGCAATAAAGACCACAAAAGGAGCAAATTCTGCTGTTCTCAGGACTTTAAGAGCCTAGAAATAAGGAATCCAACCAATCAGATTCAGATCATCTACAAGACACTTTCCTGTTTACCTATCCTTTACCAATTAGAATGCAAAAAAAAGATCTCAAACATGCCAGTGCACAATGTGAGTACAACACTTGTGCGCTGGTGTGAGCTGTGAAACAAACTGCTGTTTGATGAATTGTTAAAGTGCATTGCAATGCATTTTTTTACAAAACAGAAACCTGAAAAACAGTTTAAAAATAAGATACAGCATATAAAATAATTATCTATCTACTTAGTGTAAGGGCAATCAAAATATAGAACCACAAAATGAACCTTCCAGAGTCCTTGTGAAAAACATAACTTATATTTCTTTTATTGCACAATCATATACTGTAGTCAGCATAAATGAGTACACCCCAACAGATTTGTCAGAAAACCTTTACTTTCCTTTCAGAATCAAGATTTTCTATGGGACATTATACTCCAAATACTCCCACAAATGCGGGCCATTGATTGCAAAAGAGATTTGTTAATTTGCACATACAAAAAAGTATTTTTCCTAACAAATTCATTCAAGACCATGTTGCAAAAATGAATACATCCAGAAGAGAAATGTCATAAGGCCTGAGAAAGAAAATAATTTCTTTACACAAGAAAGGTGAAATCTACAAGAAGATCAACAAAGCTTTAGTTATCAGTCAGAACACTGTTGCAAAAGTGCTACAAAAATTTAACAAAGATGGAACTGCAACCATCTCACATAGACGTCCAGGCCATTCAAGGAAGTTAACTCCTCAATAAGAGCGTCTTCTAATGAGAAAGGTTGAAGAAAATCACCATGTAAATTCAGTGCAGTTAGCTAAAGAAGTAGAAAGCCAAACTGGGGTGATTGTTTCCCGTGACACAATATGGCATACACTGCAGAGGAGTGGCATGCATGAGTGTTGTCCACGAAGGAAGCCTCTCCTAAAAGCCATGCACAAAAAAGCCCTCCTAGAATTTGCCAGGGCCTAAGCTGAAAAAGAAGACTACTGGGACTCTGTACTCTGGAGTGATGATACCAAGATAAATGTTTTTGTAACGGATTGCTTCAAAACGGTATGGCGTCGCAAATGTGAAAAGTACAAAAAAAATTGCATGGTGCCTACAGTGAAGCATGGTGGTGTCATTCTCTGGGGCTGCTTAAGTGCTGCTGGTATCGGGGAGCTAAATTTCATTGATGGTATCCTGAATTCACAGATGTACTGCTCTATATTTAAAAAGAAGATGCTACTATCACTCCGTGCCCTTGGTCATTGTGCATTTTTCCAACATGACAATAATCCAAAACACACATCTAAGATCACTGTTGCATTTTTGAAGAACAACAGGGTGAAAGTGGTTCAATGGCGAAGTATGTCCCCTGATCTGAACCCAATTGAACACCTATGGGGAATTTTGAAGAGACAAGTTGAGCATCACTCTCCATCCTGCATCTAGGCTCCAAAAGAGGTCATCCTTGAAGAATGGAAAAAGATACACTATATTGCCAAAAGTATTAGGACACCCCTGCAAATCACTGGATTCAGATGTTCCAATCACCTCCATGGCCAAAGGTGTATAAAATCAAGCACCTAGGCATGCAGACTGCTTCTGCTAACATTTGTGAAAGAATGGGTCGCTCTCAGGAGCTCAGTGAATTCAAGCGCCGTACCGTAATAGGTTGCCACCTGTGCAAGAAGTCCATGAAATTTACTTGCTACTAAATATTCCAATGTCAACTGTTAGTGGTATTATAACAAAGTGGAAGCAACTGGGAACAGCAACTCAGCCACAAAGTGGTAGGCCATGTAAAATGGCAGAGCGGTGTAAGCACATGCTGAAGCGAACAGTGTGCAAAAGTCAACAACTGTCTGCAGAGTCAATAGCGAAAGACCTCCAAACTTCATGTGGCCTTCAGTTTAGCACAACAGTGCATAGAGAGCTTCATGGAATGGGTTTCCATGGCTGAGCAGCTGCATCCAAGCCTTACATCTCCAACTGGGATGCCATTAAAGTTTATGTGCCAATACTTTTGGCAATATAGTGTAGATGCTGCAATATGTCGTCTTGTTCTTTCCATGCCTAGAAGACTTGGTGCTGTCCTCACAAATCATGGAGGTCATACAAAATACTAGATATAGTAGTTTTTGTTGTGGGGTGTATTAATTTTTGCATCAACTAATTTGAGTAAATCTGAAGATTTTGTAATCCAAGTTATATTATTAACCTTGCTTTCATGTAGTGAGCTAAACAAATGTTCTATAAAACTTAACTGTCAAAATTTTAGAAATTGTTCTTGTGTTTATTGAGATATTGATTAAAATCTTACTTTTCAAAAGAGGTGTACTCATTTATGCTGAGCAGTTTGTGTGTGTGTGTGTATGTGTGTGTGTATATATATATATATATATATATATATATATATATATATATAAAAATTCCAGATGAATGCCTCTCTATGAATATATGGATATTTCCGTATTCACATATTGATGGTATGCTACTTGGACTGTGGTATTTTTCAACTTTTAATCATTTGCTGAAAGGACAATGGCATGCATGAAGCTTTTAATAACAACAAGGCGTAAAGGAAAGAGACATTTAGCAAAAACAGCAAGTGCTTCAACTGTAGCTGCACTAAAATATGCTGAAGGCAGAAATAAAAAAAAAAAGATAAACTTGGGATATAAACGTTACCTGAGGTTCTACATCAAGTATTGCAATAAGTCCCTGCTCATGGATCTTTCGTATTGTTTCCAGTTTTGTCCCATACATAGCATCCTCATGGCTGCCATATTCCAAGTATTCATTGTTGGAGATATCTTGCATCATTTGGTCATGAGATACAAAGAAGTAATTCTTCCCATTTTCTTCATCTTTCTTTGGAGGTCTTGTTGTGTCTAAAATTTGAAACAAAATCATTACCTTCTGTATTCTTCAGTACTCTTGCAAAAGTACTGACATTTTTATTAAAAATCACAAACATATCTATTAGCCTAACAGGGGTGTCCACATACATTTTTTCTATCAATGATCCTTATTGTTTTATTTTGTATATTGCTATGTGGATTAAAGCAAGTCTTTCCATACAAAAAAAAAAAAAAGAGAAATGTATAGCATTGCATAGCAAACGCCCCAATACACCTGAAACTCAGAGTGCACAGAAATGAAAATATACCTGCATGTTGAGCGAAATGCGGTGGCTGCAATTGCTAACCCACTCCTGAAAATGCTAGTGACCTGACTGCTTCTGGCTTCAAAACCTTGAGTCACTGACCCAGAACACGCATGAAATAGGTAAAGTCAGAACTCATATTTCGCATAGAAGTTGCAGGGCAGTGCTTTAGAAATGTTTTGAAGCTACTGGACCAGCACAGAAGCCAAGTAACCAGCATTTTCAGAAGGAGAAGTCAGCAATGGCAGCCAATGTGTTCCCTAGTACATGCTGCCTTTAAACATGAAGTGCAGGTGTTTATTAACCAGCAGTTAAACAGCAGACTGTTTCTCAAAAGCTGGTACATGCATTTCAGAGAAACCCAGGTTTCTAACATCTCAGCAATTAAAACGCATTGTGATGTAAGTACAGGAAGTGCAGGCTGTTTGCAATTCATTCATGTTGCAGATTTGCAGGACAGTCCAAATTTTGAAACCATTCCTGCAGAAATACAGAGAATTCTTAGGGGCTCAAAACAAATTTCTGCCAACTGTTGGGTATAGGCATTATAAGCTTATTGCCTGTTTACTGCTTTTAGCATTTGACTGTTTACTGCTTTTAGCATGTAAACAAACTCCAAAGTAAGGATTACTGCATGGGAACTACCCCCCAGTGTACCCATATAACCCAACCCAGTCCGCAAGACTCCAGTTTTTTTTTTTTTTTTTTTTAAAGAGTAGTAAAGAGATCACAGAGGAAAAGGGGAGGGATCTATGTCCAAAAATGTAACATACTCCAAGATATGGAATTTACAGATATGTAAAAACTCTTATTATGTCAGTAATACAATACAACAGGGGTAAATTCTTAGACCATAGGTGTCAGTGCTTGCTGATTCCAGAAGTCAAGATAGCCTTTGGAATATATCACACATAGGGGCAGAAAATTCTGCTTTAGTCAGACAGATCACATGTTGTGTGTCTGTGAGGGGGCCTGATTTAAAAGGCTGGAGTTTTGTCAGCGCTGAGACCTTGCTCTGGAACAGGGAAACTGCTATCAACCTGAGAAGTACTTGGAGCTTCCTCAGGACCTGCAGTGGATTATCTGCAGTTCCATGTGCTCCTATTCCTGATTGCCTGTAATACACCACTGCTATGTGATAATCTTCCCCGGCAGGATACTCCTGGAATGGATGCAGACTGAGGGTTTCAAGTACTGAAAAAAAAAACTCAGGTATTTACCAAGTTCCTCTGGCTGTGTCTCTAAGGTAACAGGTGAGATGGTAAATATTCTTTTTCGGTTGACAGCAGAAAATGTGGGTGGAAATGTTAAACATTTGTTCAGCCAGGAACTGGTATTTAACCACCTCCCATCCAGCCATTGTATATAAACAATTAGCCAATCAGTGATCACATGCAGAGTAGTAAGCAAGATGTCACTTGAATATGGAATACATTTTGGCCAAGATTTATGATGAAATATTATTTATTTGCAAAATTGTATAAGAAAAACACTTTTTTCAAAATTTTTGGACATTTTCATTTACATAGAAAAAAAAAATAAAAATCCCAGTGGTGAATAAACAACACCAAAATAAAGCTTTATCTGTCTCAAAAAAATGCTAAAATATTCATATGGGTATAGTGTTGCATGACCGCACAATTGTCATTCAAAGTGTGATAACACTGAAAGCTGAAAATTGGCCTGGACAGGAAGGGGGTAAAAGTGTCTGGACTGGAAGTGGTTAAAAAGGTACAGGAAACCTTGTCCTACTTTACCTAAATCACTGGTCCCATCCAGAGTCCAGACTTCACCTGTTACGGAAGGCCTGAAAAGGGTCATAGGAATGAACCACGGTCCTGGACTTGTACGGCACCCTGTGGTTAACTAGCTTAGTACATCACATACCAAAGTGAGTGCCGAACGCAGGATCCAGAGCCTGAAGCAAGTATTAAAGGCCGGCTGTTGTGAGATTTGAGTACAGTTCCTAAGATGTAAATCAAGGGTAACCAACTAATTCGGAAACTGCTAGTGAGCCATAAGGGAATAAGCAGTCACGTTGATAAAACTGTTGTTTGAAGGTACAAGTAAAACTAGAAAGTACAATGAAAAATAGAAAAAAAAAATCTGCTTCATCACCTAGGGTTACTAGCAAACAATATGAGCCTCACAGAGTAGGTGGGGTTATATGGATACAATGGGGTCGGCTCCAGGAAAGCTTTTGCCAGTGTCCAATCACCTGAAAGTAGCGGCATATAACATAGCATAGCTTATCTGCTAACACCTCTTTGCAACCACTTTCTGTCTGCATGCGTGCCCTCCAGCAATGACTGCATAATATTTTTCAGGGCCAGCTTACTGATGTTGACAATGATGGAACATAACTATGTAATGAGCATAAAAAACCCCCCAAAAAACCCCAAACATTTACAGTGAATATCTACAAACAAACACTACATTAACGTTTCCTTATGTATTATCCCTCAAAAAAAAAAATGCTGAAAGTACAGAAAAATACCAGTTTCGGCTGACAGCACAGTGCCTTTGCTTAACTGAAATCCTAATCAGCTTTGTTAGCCATACCTACCGAACTACAGAAATTCACCAATCCCTACACCCCCCATGTCCCACTCTCTTTAGAAAGGGAGAATTGAGGTTCAATTTGGATAATATCTGGACATACAGTTTAATGCAAATCATATTTTGACAATGATTGAAAATTAACGTTGAAAACCTCAGTAAGTTAAACATTATAAGAAAGTAGTGGTGCACCGAAATTAAAATTCTGGTGCTGAAACCGAAAATTCAGGCTGCACTTGGCCAAAAACCAAAATGGACAGTTTTTAAAAACATATATAATTTTTCAAATGCAACTTTTTGGGGAAAAAAAAACACTGAAAAGAATTAAAAAAAAAACAACCAAAAAAACAACCAAAAAACAATATTTATCCCATTTTTTTTGTAACATATGAAAGATGATGTTATGCCGAGTAAATAGATACCCAACATGTCATGCTTTAAAATTGCACACGTTTGAGGAATGGTGCTAAACTACAGTACTTAAAAATCTCCATGGGTGACACTTTAAAAATTTTTACAGGTTACCAGTTTAAAGTTACAGAGGAGGTTTAGTGCTAAAATTATTGCTCTCGCTCTAACGTTCGTGCTGATACTGCACATGTGTGGTTTGAACACCGTTTACACATGTGGGTGTGGCTTAAGTATGCGTTTACCATTGCATGCAAGCACAGGGGTACTTTAAAGCGGAGTTCCATCCAAAAGAGGAAGCTCTGCTTGCTTGCCTCCTCCCCCTTCCATGTTTGGCACCTTTTGGGGGGCATGGGTACCTGGTTTTGACAGGTACCCGCTCCCACTTGCGACTCAATTCACCATGGCAAAGTGAGCCAGACGTTCCTGCCCCTCCTTCCTACCACAGTCTCCTGGGAACTTTCACAGGTCCCAGAAGACTACCGGACCAATCAGGATGTGCAGCTTTAAATGTTTTTTTTTTTTAAATTTTACACAGTTACATCGTTAGTCTGGCTGAAAAAAGAGAAAAGTCCATCCAATTCAACCATTAAAAAAAAAAAAAAAAAAAAAAAAAAGTTATAATCCCTTTACCCACGGTTGATCCAGAGGAAGGCAAAAAAACCCCCAACAAAGCATGATCCAATTTGCTCCTGCAAGAAAATTCCTTCCTGATCCCCCGGTAGGCAATCTGATATTCCGTGGATCAACTTTACCTATAAATGTTAGTATCCAGTTATATTCTGTGTATCTAGGAAATAATCCAGGCCTTTTTTTAAAGCAATCCACTGAGCTGGCCAGAACCATCTCTTGAGGGAGTCTATTCCACATTTTCATAGCTCTTACTGTGAAGAAACCTTTCCGTATTTGGAGAATAAATTTCTTCTCCTCCAGATGAAAAGAGTGCCCCCTTGTCCTCTGTGATGATCTCAGGGTGAATAGCTCTACACAGAGTTTACTATATGAACCACTGATGTATTTATACATGTTGATCATATCCCCCCTTAATCTCCTCTTCTCAAGAGAGAATAAATTCAGTTCCTCTAATCTTTCCTCATAGCTGATCTCCTCCATGCCTCTGATCAGTTTGGTTACCCTTCTCTGTACTTTCTCCAATTCCCCAATGTTCTTTTTGTGAATTGGTGCCCAAAATGGAATTGCATATTCCAGATGAGGTCTTACTAATGATTAATTTTTTTTATTATTTTTTTTTTTTTACACTGTCACTTACAATTTTCAAAAAAATCACTTTTATTCCAATCACAAGGAATGCAAACATCCCTTGTGATAGAAATAAGCAGTGACAAGTCCTCTTTATGGAGAGATCTGAGGTCAATAAGATTTAAAAAAAAAGCATTAGATTTAAAAAAACAAAACAAATTGATTTAGTGCTTTACAAAGAATCAGAAGTGACGTAATGACATTGCTCCAGTCCTCTAAGGGCATAGAGAAGAGTGGAGGCCATCTTTCCTTCACTGATTTCTAAGCCCAGCCACTGGGATCGTTGGAATGAGTTCTCAGGTAAGCCTGAGAAGCATTGGGCAGCAGTGGAGGGTAGGGCTATTTTCGGCACCTATATCGGTGCCTATTTTCATATCGGCCAAAGGATGATAGTGATATTCTCTGCTGAAATATTATTGCACTTCAGAAATTACAACTATAGTAACAAATGTAGCCTACCACATTTTATCCCAAGGTGAGCATGCATAAATCAATTTCTAAATTTATTTAGATGCTAAATTAGTAAAGGAAATGTAGCCTGCAGCTGTGCACTTAGTGTTGGTTTTTAGAGCCACTTAAGGGCTTTCAAATAAATAGAGAGCAGGGGGGGGATTTGGGGTACAATAGATGTCTCCACAAAGATGATCAATCACCTGCCCAATGCTACCACCCTATGTAATAAGCAATATAATTACATAAAGAAAAACAAAAATGTAAAAAAAATTATATAATGTGAACAATAAAAAATTAAAGAACACCCTGTCACCCTCATTCTCACCCCAATTCACAGGGAGCACAAGGAGAGCATGTGTATCTAAATATAAAATGCCCTATATATGTGGTATTACCACGATTCTTGGAGCAAGAGCAATAATTCTAGGGTCATAAGTCATGGTTAACTCTAAACTGATAACCTGGAAAGGCTTTTAAAGCATCGTCTCTGCACAATTTTGGGTACCACAGGTTTTTGCGGTTTCATGGGTGTGCACACTTTTATGCATTGACAGGGTTGGAATCTATTTACTCGACACATACCCATGTTTTATATTTTAGCAAAACAATGGCTACTGTGTTTGCAGTAAAACTTACTTTAGTGTATTTTTCCGGAAAATATGCATTTGATAAATATATCATCGCAAATATTGTTTAACATAAAACACACTGAAACTACCACCATTTTATTCTCAAGGGTCTCAACTTTCAGAAAACATATAATTCCTGGAGGGAGGGAGGGAGCTTTGGTGTTAAAAGTAATTTCAAGCACAAAATGCAGAATTTAACGTGTGCGAAAAAGAAAAAATTGCCCTAGGAGACAAATGGTTATGCCCATTATAGAATAATTTTGTGACTTGTTTTCTTTTACATATTTGATATCCACTACAAGTCCTCTTTAATCTCTATTGTTCCAATAAATCACTCAATATTTTAAGAATTACAGTACTTACGCGGGATAGGGTAAGCAAATCTGTCAGGATGTTTAGTAATTAGTGTATTCTTTATGTGTCGTCTGCCAACACCATGTGCACCTAATAAAAAATTAAAAGTAAATCAAGATTACAATTTGCTTGACATAATATACCAAAACAGTAACTTCAGTCAAAATACATTACCTAGAAGTACTAGTGTTTTCCTTTTAAAGGCAGGCAGTTTCACAACTTCTTCATAAGTGACTAGATCTAATTGATCAAAAACTATAAAGAAAAAAGTCAAAACATTAGCAAATCTCTCTACAGAAAGATATAATATCAATGATCAGTCATCTAACAGTGATAGACTCTCAACCAAAATGCTAATTATCACATCTTTGTATGACCACTTTTTTAAAAAAAATGTATTAATGTTACATTTTTGCTAATTTTATTGGTTGGATTGCAGCATTTATCTCTAAAGAAATAAAAACTGAATATCTATCCTACCTGCATACTGTATACAGTCTATAGACCTCTTTTTGTATAGGTAGTATTCAAGTCTCCTTAAAACATGTATATTTATGTAGCAGTGCACTGGAGACACAATTTCTCGGTGTACACACCCATCAAATTGTTTTTATACTGTCTGAAAGCAGAGATTGTGCAAAATTACAATAAGCAGCTCTGAAATGTTATAATCATAACACTCAGGAATAAATGCAAAATTTGTGGAGACCAAAAGTCATGATAGAATGTAAGAAGATCAAAGATACACCTAAATATTGTTATTAAAGAGGCGGTTCAGGCTCCTCAAGAAAAATAAATTAAAAATCAGCAGCTACAAGTACTTTAGCTGCTGACTTATAATATAAGGACACTTACAGTGGGGCAAAAGTATTTAGTCAGCCACCAATTGTGCAAGTTCTCCCACTTAAAAAGATGAGAGATGCCTGTAATTGGCATCATAGGTAGACCTCAACTATGAGAGACAAAATGAGAAAAAAAATCCAGACAATCACATTGGCTGATTTGGAAAGAATTTATTTGCACAATTATGGTGGAAAATAAGTATTTGGTCAATATCAAAAGTTCATCTCAATACTTTGTTATATATCCTTGGTTGGCAATGACTGAGGTCAAACGTTTCCTGTAAGTCTTCACAAGGTTGGCACACACTGTTGCTGGTATGTTGGCCCATTCCTCCATGCAGATCTCCTCTAGAGCAGTGATGTTTTGGGGCTGTTGCTGGGCAACACGGACTTTCAACTCCCTCCAAAGGTTTTCTACGGGGTTGAGATCTGGAGACTGGCTAGGCCACTCCAGGACCTTGAAATGCTTCTTACGAAGCCACTCCTTCATTGCCTGGGCGGTATGTTTGGGATCATTGTCATGTTGGAAGACCCAGCCACGTTTCATCTTCAATGCCCTTGCTGATGGAAGGAGGTTTGCACTCAAAATCTCACGATACATGGCCCCATTCATTCTGTCCTGTACATGGATCAGTCGTCCTGGTCCCTTTGCGGAGAAACAGCCCCAAAGCATGATGTTGCCACCCCCATGCTTCACAGTAGGTATGGTGTTCTTTGGATGCAACTCAGCATTCTCACTCCTCCAAACACGACGAGTTGTGTTTCTACCAGTTATATTTTGGTTTCATCAGACCATATGACATTCTCCCAATCCTCTTCTGGATCATCCAAATGCTCTCTAGCAAACTACAGACGGGCCCGGACATGTACTGGCTTAAGCAGGGGGACACGTCTGGCACTGCAAGATCTGAGTCCCTGGTGGCGTAGTGTGTCACTGATGGTAGCCTTTGTTACGTTGGTCCCAGCTCTCTGCAGGTCATTCACTAGGTCCCCCCCGTGTGGTCCTGGGATTTTTGCTCACCGTTCTTGTGATCATTTTGACCCCACGGGGTGAGAGCTTGTGTGGAGCCCCAGATCGAGGGAGATTATCAGTGGTCTTGTATGTCTTCCATTTTCTAATTATTGCTCCCACAGTTGATTTGTTCACACCAAGCTGCTTGCCTATTGCAGATTCAGTCTTCCCAGCCTGGTGCAGGTCTACAATTTTGTTTCTGGTGTCCTTCGACAGCTCTTTGGTCTTCACCATAGTGGAGTTTGGAGTGTGACTGTTTGAGGTTGTGGACAGGTGTCTTTTATACTGATAACAAGTTCAAACAGGTGCCATTGATACAGGTAATGAGTGCAGGACAGAGGAGCCTCCTAAAGAAGAAGGTACAGGTCTGTGAGAGCCAGAAATCTTGCTTGTTTGTAGGTGACCAAATACATATTTTCCACCATAATTTGCAAATAAATTCTTTCCAAATCAGCCAATGTGATTGTCTGGATTTTTTTTTCTCATTTTGTCTCTCATAGTTGAGGTCTACCTATGATGCCAATTACAGGCCTCTCTCATCTTTTTAAGTGGGAGAACTTGCACAATTGGTGGCTGACTAAATACTTTTTTGCCCCACTGTGCCTGTTCAGGGGTCCAGCGCCGTCTTCATCCGAGCTAGTTTTTCACTAGCCTTCAGGTTACTGGCGCCAGCATTGCAAGTAAGGGAAACTGGAAGTGAAGCCTTGCGGCTTCACAGCTGGTTCCCTACTGCGCATGCATGAGTCGTGCTGGGCCTTGAGATGTCGGACCTGTGAAGTGTCCCAGAAGACTGCAGGGGAGAAGGATGGGAGTCGAACTTCCAGCTCAGTTCATCATGGTGAACTGAGCCGGAAGTGGGAGCGAGTACCAGTCAAAACCAGGTACCCGATCCTCCCCCACAAAAAAAAAGGGCAAAATGTGGCAGTGCAGAGGGAGGGAGGAGGCAGACAAGCGGAGCTTCCCCTTTTGGGTGGAGCTCCGCTATAAGGTTGCCCCCTGCCCCAACAATTATGCATACAGCCAACTATATTTCTTTGTGTAAAACAAGTATACATACAGCAAACTATAGGGTTGATTTACTAAAACTGGAGAGTGCAAAATCTAGTGCAGCTTTGCAGAGAAACAATCAGTTTCCAGGTTTTGTCAAAGCTTAACTGGGACAGGGTGACAGGGCTTCGTAAAAATCACGTATATATACATGATTTGCATTTCCAGGTAGGGGGCATGCACACACCGCCCTACCCGTGCCGCTATTGGCGGCTAGGGATGTCAATCATCGGGTCCCAACCAGCACTTGGGGAAAGCTGACTGGGGAGAGACCTGTATGTAAACACAAGTTTCTCTCCTGTCAGCAAGGACATGCAGCAGAGAAATACAAAGCAGCATGTCTCTGCAGTAGAACACACACAGGACAATGTAAAACACACACAGTTAACCCTTTGATTGCCCCAGATGTTAATTGAACAACCTTAAGTTAGAAGCGGATTGGCTAACATGCACAGCTGCACCAGATTCTGCACACTCCAGTTTTAGTAAATCAACCATATGTTTCTCTGTGTGAACTAAGTATGCATACAGAAAGCTATGTTTCACTGTGTAAAAAGGATAGGCCTATTCATCCCTCTTTTGTATAAACCTATTTCTCTAAATGCACAGGTTAAATGCACTGTGGTTTATGTTTGTTAAAAACTTGCTTCTGCAGTGCTGTGCAGCTTCAAACTGCAGGTCATGTGTTCTCTGTAAGCTCCACAGTGATGCACGGATCTGCTGGTGGGCGTGTCCAATGTCAGGCATGTCCAGTTGCCGCCAAGCTTCTGCACTGCTATGTCAATGGAACACAGTCGGATAAGGTAGCAAATGTCACTTCCCACCCCTCCAAAATCCGAGAGCAGGGATGAGTGGGCTTTGCACTGACTATAGAAGAGAAGGCACACTATGCTCTTGCACATTGTGCCTGTATCTTTGGTGTGATGACACAAGATGTAAACTGAACATGGTAGCTTGGATCGGCTGCCATGCTATTGTGGTCAGTTTACTTGTAGGAGGAGCAGCACAGGCAGGATCAACAAGGGAAATTAGTGCATTGGCAGAGGGAAATACAATACAAACATGCGAAATCACATGTAATTAATTTAAAGAGACAGTGCAATGTTTTTTTATTTTTGCCTTTACAAACAATTTAAAGGTTCCCATAGAGTTGAGATGGCAGTCATTTGTTTTCATGCAGATCAGCTGATTCTTTTAAAATCTATCAGCTCACGTGGATACAAATAAAAAAAAAAACAGATATCTGTGAAAATAGTGATCAATTAAAGTTAGAAAAACTTTGACCACTACTAGAGATGAGCTTTGGGCATACTCTAAACTCACCTCTTTCCAACTGTCAAATTTAAGCTCTTTTTTAGTTCAATCATCTGCTGGCAGGATCATTTTTTGCCCTGCAACACATGTAAATAAAGTCATCAGTGTCCTTACGCAGACATATACCCATATTTAGTCAATGCCAATGACATAATATGGGCACATGGCTATATAAAAAGGCACTGATGTCACCAGTATGCCGCCCCCCTCTAATCACTACTACCACACTTTCTGTATAAGGCTTGCCCTCCTCATCCTGAGTTATTGTGTTTATAGCAGACAAAGGTGACTAGGCTGGATCATGCCAGCCCATCTAAATACCTTCTCAGACATATGGGCACTGTTAAATTTAGCACTGCCAATTGCGTACTAACAAATTGGCTAAACATTTATACACTAGGGTTTTGTCAATTCTGTGGGCTTACACATTTAAGCATTATTGCAGGCAGCAATGTGGTAATTACAAAGCAATTTTTTCACTGGGGCCTTCTAATTGTAAAGTAGACCTTGACACAAAGGGTAGATTTGCAAAATCAGATGCAGCTGTGCATGGTAGCCAATCAGCTTCAGCTTTGACAATAAAACTTGGAAGCTGATTGGTTTCTATAAGGAGCTGCACCAGATTTTGCAGTCTCCAGTTCTAGCATATCAACCACAGAATGTACATAATTTGGAAGTGGAGTTATAGAAGCCTTTATGTAAAATGTTTTTAAATTTGCAGTCCCCATGAAAATATCAAGCACCATTCACTTCTTTAGAAAATATCAATCCTCCACCTGTATGGAGTCGGTGAATTCTCCAATAATATTATCCAATTTAAAAAGGCAAGAGCTGTGTGAACAGTGATGTGAAGAGACGGCTTGAAGAATTTTAGTGGGCTAACTAATAAGCTCAGACTACAAAGGAAATAATTTTCATTACATGCTGCTCTATCATACATGACACACAAGAACATTAGCAGTGTTGGGGCTTAATTCTAATCTTTGGTAAAAAAAAATGTAACTTGACAATATAAGATTAATAAGCAATTTGGTAGAGATTGTAATGAAAACTAAATGACCTTCAAGCGACAACTATATACAGCAAGCAGAAACCAATTCTTACATGCACAGTACTTTGATGCAAGGTTTTAATTTTCTAACATGCAACGATTCTTGCAAAAGGATGAATACAGTCATGCTATTTGATCTTCTTTTATTCTAGAACAGTGATTCAGAAAGATGTGATTTCCTGTACAAAATCAAAGTACAGGCTTTCTAGGATGATGTTTAAAATCAGAACACAGTGGGAAAATTAACACTAATTAAGGTAGCCATTATATCCCCTTACAATTATAAAAATTAAAACTTTGTGCAATGCAAATAAGCAATAGGAAAAACACTGTTCTACAATAAATCTATGATAAGTGACTACTACAGAGGAAAAGTGAAGTGAATGCTCTGAAGAGAAGTGCTCTGGAACACTTTAGTGACAATAAAAGCGAAACTAGTAAATGGATTCCCCTCATTATCTTGGATTTACTACACAGCAGAAAACGGGCAGTAAAGCTGCATTCGCACTTAAGTATTTTGTAGCTTGAAGCTCCAAAAAGCTCAAACTTAAGAAATCAATTGTTCTCTATTGTGCCTGTTCACACCTGATCAAGCGAACAGGCACCATTAGAGAACAATCGATTTTTTTTTTTTAAGTTTGAGCGTTTTTGGAGCTTTAAGCTACAAAATGCTCAAGTGTGAATGCAGCCTTAGTGAGTTAGCAGCTTAAACGTAAAGGCGGAACGTAACTTTCTGAGCGACGGAAACTGAAAACACCAATTTCAAAGAAAACTCGCCCATCCATCCATGTTTTATTTTGTTGAGAAATCACTTTGATAAACACCCCCTAGCATTTTTAGCCTCTGCCATCTTGAGCGAGTGCAGATGATTCATGTAGCATTTACTTTTTGGAATCTATCTGCCCTTAGCTCAGAGGAAGTCCCTCTTCTAGGTAAAAGAAAAAAATGCCCATAAGGACTCGGATGAATGACATCATTTTGGTCTAGGCCATAGATCAGGAAGCAACTGAAGAAATGTAAAAAAAAAGTTAGTACGTTCACCATTCAAGAAAAAATAAATGCAAATATGTTTGAAGAAAAAAATTGCATACGTTATTTTATCCTGCAGGAGCCTGGAAAGCCAGTGATCAGTGGATATTTCATATGGGCTGTCTGTTGAAAGCTGCAGGGCTGGTGAATGAAAGCACTCATCTGCACCTACACAGATCATTCAGAACTACAAGCCGTCAGCCATGGTGGCTAATGGCAGTTGTAGTTCATTTACAGGAAACTGTGAATGAAAGATGCGGCCATGAGGGCAGAGCCCCTTATAGCCGCTCTGTTTTTAAACTGTGATAGAAGATGCAAAGAGAAGATCCCATCTGCTGTCACAATGATGGGGAGAACAAGTGACAGCAGCTGGAACAGGTTACATGTTCCACCCTAAATATGAGTGGAACAGGTAACATGCTCCAAAAGGTGAACGTATCCTTTAAAACAAGTAAATATAATATACCTTCCTACAGTATGTATAGATAGCTAATGCCAGCTGCACAAAGATTAAAATATATAATGCTGACTGAAAGTTTAGTTCTGCTTTAACTTCACTCTGACACTGAATGATTGGCAATGGCCTGTCTCACAGACTAAATGATATTAAATGCTTGTCTGTAGCCCCATGGACTAGTGATATTCATTGCTGGCCTGAATAGGATTAATAATAAGGGTTATTTAGTAAGTGTATCTACCACTTTCCAGAGTCCACTACCTAAATGGACACTCACAATTCAGTTTAGCCACTCTTATGATTCACATGACCCTGTCACAAAATAATGCTAATTGTCCTTATCAGCTCTCCACCCACAGCAACATCACACTGTGTATCTCCCCTCCAGCAGACATGCTTAGGCTGGCCATACACTATACAATTTTCTTCCAATTTTCTGTCCAATTTTCTTTTAGATTTACCTTCAACTATGTAGTGCAAGAGCCTAATTGGATACAACTGAAAGTGTTGTTAGGTTTGACCTCCTATTATATAGTTTTTGATAAATCTAAACCAAAAATCTCAAGAAAATTGTATAATGTATGGCCAGCCTTAAACTTCAGCCCTTAAAGCCGTTAACCCCTTCATGGCTAAAACAAATCAATGCCTGGACACAGTTTTGCAACTTTAAACATGTGTTAGTAAAACTGTACATATCATTGTGACTACTTTGTGTATCAAGGTGGATCATAGCTTTTTTTTTTTTTTCAGGACAAATTGGGTTTTCATTTGGTGGCACATGATAATAGTAATTTAAAAAAAAACTGGGAAAAAAATTGTAAAAACTTTTTTTTTTTTAATTTAGCTGTATATTTCTTGCTATTACCATGACCTACCACCAAAGAACAACTCAAAATAAATTCTCCTGCTCCTGATGATTGCAGAAATACCACATATGTGTGTTAGTTGTTGTTTGTACCTGTGATAGGGCCCTGAAACAATAGTGCACATTTGACACACTAAATTACAATTATTTTTTTTTTAAATCTTAAAATATGCTGACCCAAACCTCTGACCATGATCCAAACCTAGATCAAACTCTGATCTAAATATTTTAATTTATTTTTTAAACACACATGGGTGGGCTGCACAGTGGCTGGTCACTGTGATAGTCTGAGGCTATCACAGCAATCAGGCAATTGGCAAACTGGGCCTTCCAATTCTCGATCATCAGTATGAGACATGGAGCTCTGGTTGAGAACTGAGTCTCTGTACTGGGAGTGCACTGTGCAGCGTATTCTCAGCACAAACACAGGGTTGCATATGAAGACCCACTTCTGTGAGCCAGCATATATGTGTACGCTCATCAGGAAGGGGTTAAACATGTAACGATACCAGTACTGTGTATTTCAGTGCAGCCTGACTGATTCAAAATGCTGGAACTCCCTGTCAGGACTCATATCTGATTAACAGGGTATTATAGAAAGTAAATATAAAGACAGATATTAGGTCATTATAATAACAGTAAATTATTATACATTTTAGTAATTAGTCCAACAATGGAGTACTCTGGTTCATTCAAAACTGGTACATGCTGTCTCCCTCTTGCACAACGCTGAGCTTAGCCACTGTAGTCTGGGTAGTTCTACCATAAAGGCAGGATGGAAAGGTTTGACCACCTAGGAGTTTTGGGGACAGGCTTGGTAAAGTCTGTGCATGGCCAACAGGCATTATTTTAAAAAGAAGCTTTATTATTCAAACTGGAGCACTGCTTTGTGATATACTGCAGAGGTTACAATGCATATGACTTTTTATTTTCTTAGTAATGGTGAACTAACCTTTAATGATCATGAAATTTGTATTTTTGACTTGCATACAAAATCCTTTTCTTGAGTACAGTAAATGGCACAGGATTTTTAGTCTTAAGTGCAGCTGCTTTCAAGTGACTGGATGCTGGCGAAGCTGCGGGAACATCTCCCTTCTACTCCCAGCAAGCTTCAGCTTTGTAGCAAGCAATAGGGGGATGACAAAGAACAGAGCCTTTTTTTTTCTTAACTGTACAGTACAGGAGCTTTAGTATTACCTTTGGGATGTCCAAAAGTAGTCCAAATGAGAGGTGAGAAAGAAAGCAAATAAACGCCAACAGTCCCTGTAACAACGGGTCAAGTAAAGGCTTCACCGAGAACAACTTGAAACACCTTACGCCTGAAACTGAAATACCATGACATCATCCACCTGGCAGAAACATAACAAACATGTGAACAGACCAGGCGGCAGTCTTGCAAAGCTGAGATACCTGATGCTGAAAAGCCCACGAGACACTAATGGATCTCATAGAGTGCACCCTAACAGGGAAGGGTAGAACCATATCCTGTAGATCATAGGCTCAAATGATGTCTTGGTTATTCCAGCTAGCAATGGTTTAGTGAGAAGCAGGAAACCCCCCAACAGGAACCCTCAGGAAGGACAAAGAAACTGCTTGCCGAAAAGAGCCTGTAGGCGAGAGGTAGACCCTCACAGTGTACCAAATTACGACAGTGGAAAAAATGTCCTTGGGATGTTTCAGAGAGGGACATAGGGAACAATGTCCTGGTCATTGAAAAAAGAAGAATCCAACTTCAGGAGAGAGGTGTAACCTTATCCATTTGTAACACTAGGAAATGCTATTTAAGGGATAAGGGTGTTAAATCAGAGACCCACTGCGCAGACGAAATAGCAATGAGAAAAGCCACCTTGCAAGCGAGACAAAGGAATATCTCCAGTGGGTATGAAGGGAGGCTTTTGAATGACCAAAAGATCCAGGCTAAGATCCTTTGGAGCTACATGGGGATGCACAGGAAGGGCAACACAATGCAAAAAGACCTTAAAGGAATAAGATGCCAATGGTTTCTTAAGCTGAATGGCCCAGTGCTGAAATTTGCCCCTTTATGGTACTCAAGGCCAAATGCAGGTTCAGACCACACTGGAAAAAGGGACATGATGTGTCCCAAAGAATATGTTCAAGGATTGAATTTCCTATCCTCACACCAAGCAAAGTCAGCCTTCCAGATGTAATTTTGGGAGAAAAGAATTTAGAATTAAAGAATTTAGGATCCTAGGGATGACTAAATCAGATCCCCTTGTACCTCAGCACCTGGGTTTCAATGGCCACGCCATCAAACCAGCAACCCAAAAGAAGGATGGAAGGCTGGTTATTTGCGCAAAATGTCTGTATAATCTGGAAGGGCCAAAAGGAGAGTCTGCCAGGACTCTAAGTATGTCCGAGTTCCATGTCTTCTTGAGTCAGTTTAACGCAATGTGGATCAGCAGATTACCCTTCAACTTGATCCTGCAGAGCAGACGAGGGGTTGTAGAGAAGGAAAAGCACAGATAAGACTGAAATGATCCCACTGAATCACCAGAGCATCCACTGCAAAAGTCTAAAGGTCCCTAGATCAGGCAATAAGTCACTCCAGTTCATTGCTGAAAATGGATGCCAGGAGATACATGTCCATGTTGATGACTGAGAAAGTCCACCTACTAGTTTTCCACACCTGGGATGTAGATGGAGATGACAGATAGGGGTGGAATGTACAGTTCTACCCAAATGAGAATCAGTTCACTTCTCGTTGAGTAATGCATCTTCTGGTGCCTCCTTGATGGTTGATGTAAACCACCACAGTGGCATTGTCTGACTGGATTATGGGTAGGTGACCTCACAGTTGAGAGGTCCAGCATTGAAGGGACAACCCTGAGTTGATAGGAAGCTGAGCTTCAACCGATGACCAGAATTCCTCCCCAGCCAAAACTTTCCATTTCTTCAGGGGTAAAAAGCTTCCTCAACACCAGTGCCAGGCTGGAAATCCACCATACCAGGGAGAGACTGGACTTGCAGGACAGAGTTTCTTTATCCCATGTAACCAGTTTGTTGAGCTACAGAGATCTGCCATGAAACGATGCATACGATACTACATCAGGCCCAAGAACCCCATGCAGACCAGAAGCAATTGCCGACTCTGGAAACAAGGGGTCTAGACAAGTGAGAGGAGTGGACAGAGATATGTTCCGGGGTAGCAAGAACTTGGACACGGCTGTATCGATTAGATACTCCAAATGGCAAGTTGGCTTCAGCAATGACTTGTAAAGGGATCCATTTGAATCTGCAGTTTGCACTGTCTGTTGGGACATTGGTTGACAAGGTTTGTAGAGACTGATTCTTTACTAGGAGATCATCCTGGTGTCCCACCATTTACTGTACAATTAAGAAATGCATTTTGCATTTTATAGGGTTTACATATCTGAATTTGACTTGATATCAGCCTTGCTCAACTCATATTGGGAAAGTAAAGTCCATTGTCCTAAGCAAATCAAGCTCTACTGCAGTGCATTTGGGCTGACGGTTAAGGAGGAGAGAGCAGAGAAATGGCTCATCAATGTACTCTGTTTGCTCCCTGACTGCAACCGGTATGCTGAGTGCATGGTTTTAACCAAGTTGTTCAGCTGCCACAATGTAGTTTGAGGACCCACTATTTGACTCACAAACCAGGCTGAAAATAGTTACAAATCCTCTGACAACTGATGCTGTACACATATTCTGTATGTAGTCTTTAGTCTGACACTTGTTTGTAGGTTTCCTAGGATTTGCAGCAAAGGGAACTGGAGCAAAATAACGCAACTTCTGCTAGTGGCACGTGGGGGAGCCTCATATACCAGACTCTCCAGAACCTGCCAATTCCTAACAGGATAATTCTGCTACTGTTTAGTCTCCATTTTACTTGTTACCTCCACCCAACAGTGTTCAAAGTCTATACACAGGTGAATCCTTAAGCCTAGTACACACGATGAGAACGAATAATCGTCCGTTTTTATTTTGCACGTTGGTCTCATATTGAAAATTAATACGTTACTAAAGTTACAAAAATTCTCACAAGATAGAATAAAACTTTGGAAATTATGTAACGTATTGTATTTTTTTTTGTACTGTATTCTTTTGTTTCTGAGCATGCACGGTCAGTCGATTTTTTTTTATGTACAAATACTGTACTGATTAAACAAAAATTGTTTAAATTTTTCATGCTTGTCCCTTCGGATATTTTTGCATGAACTGTTGCAGAGCTGTGTACTAACAATCAGATTATTGGACGATCGCCCGAAAGCAGTATTTTTCATCCGATATTCTCATTGTGTGTATGAGACTTTAGAAGTTATTTTTAAGTTAGAGGTTTAAACAACTAAAACGTAAAGAAAACATGGCTATGTGTTAACAAATACAGGACAAGGAAAAGGTAAAGCTCCTCATTCTAAAACCCTAAATTAATCTAAATTTAAACCTAAAAAATAAAAATGCGATACATTGCAGATTTCCAGTCCTAAGATGGGGTGGCAGTGTTTCCTAACCACAGTGCTGCAGCACCCTGGGATGAAAGTCTGGGCTTCCCTTGGATCACTGCAAACACTAGGCACAGTCTGCCCTAGATAAGCGGCATGAGTCATCATGGTGTGGATGGGCCATCTGCCAGCACCACAATAACCAATGACTCTCTAGGGCTAAGATTATTATTATTATACAGTGTTTATATAGCGCCAAAGTGTTTGCTCAGTGCTGTACATTAAAGTGGGGGGGACAGTACATGAGACAATACAGTAACAATACAATACACGAGGGGTTCGAGGGCCCTGCTCTTTCGAGCTTACAATCTAGGAGGGAGGGGGTAGAGGTACACGAGGAAGTGGCTGTGGGGGATGGAGTGGTGGAAGGAGTGGAGAATGGCTGTTAGGTGGGGGTGGGGTAGGCTTGCCTGAAGAGATGGGTTTTCAGGGTGCGCCTGAAGGTGAGGAGGGTAGGTGACAGTCTGATGGATTGGGGTAGGGAGTTCCAGAGGATGGAGGAAGTCCTGGAGAAGTCCTGCACTCGGGCGTGGGAGGAGGAGACCAGGGAGCTAGAGAGTAGGAGGTCTTGTGAGGAGCGAAAGGCACGGGTAGGGTGGTATTTGGATATCAGGTCAGTGAGGTAGTTTGGGGCAACGTTATGAATGGCTTTGTATGTCAGAGTTAGTAATTTGAATTTAACGCGTTGGGCAATCGGGAGCCAGTGAAGGGATTGGCAGAGGGGGTTGGCCGAAGTGGAGCGGTTGGCAAGGTGGATGAGTCTAGCCGCTGAGTTCAGGATAGACTGGAGCGGGGATAGCGTTTGCTGGGCTGGGCCGGTGAGAAGGGAGTTGCAGTAGTCCAGGTGTGAGATAATAAGGGAGTGTACGAGTTGTTTAGTGGTGTCTGGGGTTAGGAAAGTACGTATCTTGGACATGTTGTGGAGGTGGAGCCTGCATGAATTTGATAGTGATTGGACATGAGGTTGGAAGGAAAGGTTTGAGTCCAGGGTGACACCTAGGACTTTGGCGTGTGGGGTGGGACTGATGGTGGCGTTGTTAGTCGTGATGGAGAGGATGGGGGGGCGCGGTCTGGGGGGAAAACTAGGAGCTCGGTTTTGGACAAGTTTAACTTGAGGAAATGGAGCGACATCCAGTCTGATATGTCGTTTAGGAAGTGGGTGATGTGGGCAGAGAGGTAAATTTGTGTGTCATCAGCATAGAGGTGATAGTTGAAGCCGTGGGAGTGTATCCATTTTCCAAGGGAGGAGGTGTAGATGGAGAAGAGAAGGGGTCCGAGGACAGAGCCTTGGGGGACCCCAACAGAGAGGGGGAGAGAGGGGGAGGTGGCGGCGTTATAGGTAACGCTGAAGGAGCGTTGGGAAAGGTAAGAGGAGAACCAGGAGAGAGCACAGCTTCATTCTTTGCTATGGTGATGGTGGCCGGCTCACCTGCATCATGGCAACGCATGACTCTGACCCAGGGTAGGTGTTATTGCAGGGCCACCCCAGCATTCAGGAGGAGATGGAATGCACTGCCTCCCCCAAAGTTAAAAGGTAAGCCTCTTATGTGAAGAGGGAACTGCGTGACTGGGGAGCTCCACGTTTGAGGGACTAAGTGATGAGGGGAACTGTGTGATTGGGGGGGGGGTTGGTGATGAGGTAGGACTCTGATGTGATGGGGAGGCACTCATGTATAGGGGAGGTTCTGATGTGATGGAGGGCCTCTGACATGATGGGGGAACCTCTGATGTGAAGGCAGGCTTCTGATCTGAAAAAATTTCATCAAGGTTGTGTGCATTGTCCAGGCTCAGGTTTTTCATCGATAAGTAAAGCAGGATACACCCGGGCCAAAAATCTGTGAAAATGGTTGGTTTGACAGAAACCGGATGACTTTCACCCCATGTGTATAGCTCTTTGACAGAAGCAGGTCATGCTTCTGTTGACCGGGTATGCTGGAAAACGGACATCCGATCAGTGCAGGCAGCCAATCAGTGTGTCCTGGCAGGGAGCCAGTCCCCGTCAGAACACAATAGCTCAGCGGGGAGATCACTGCACCAACATCGGTTGTGTTAGTACAGCGGTCTGTAATTGTTTTTGTTTTTTTCTTTGAGCCCACAGGGTTGAATGAAAAAAACTTCCTGTGTGTAGCCAATAAAATATTTAGAGGTTTTTTTTCACAATTTAGATTAAGGTGCCTTTAGATTTTTCATACTTTTAAAGAGTACCTGGAAGCTTAAAAAAATGCCAATATATAGCAGAAAATATACAACATTTAAGCAGAAAAAAGAGGCAGTTTTATTCTGTGCAGAATGTAGATCTATAGAAAAGAAATCAGTACTATTATACTATGGGTAATTAGAAAAAATATTCATTTATTTACACATACATGAAATAATACACACACTTGGTGCCTTACACTATGCGGTCAATCAAGGTTCTAACCTCGTCCACCTTGGAAACTACATTTTATGTGTTTCTTGCTAGCAGGATTACCTCACCCCTGGCAGAAAGCCTGATGTATAAACCATGGAAGGTTATATATTATGACTGACTCTAAGCACTAAAAGCTCATTAGCTACAACACCGAAATCTGTACCAGGAGTTACAAACGAATTAACCCCAAACCTCATTTGCTATAGTCATCCATGGAGACCATCAGAGTAAACTATTTTTTAATAGACTATAGATAAACATATGTTTTGGAATTAGCCAAGAACATCTAATGTTACAAAAGCTTTTCCCTACCAACACTTAACTACGGACAATATAGCTGCACAAAAATTCAGTCAGAAATAAAGAACAGCAAATGAACAGATATTGTGAAATAATTATTATGGGATGATATCTGTAGCAAAGAGACAAGATTCACCAGTCACACAAAATAATACAATGGATGTAGTTCTACATTTAGTCATGCAAGAGTCTGATCAGCTACAATTATTTTGATACACAGTTGAAAACTGAGGAATAACATTATGAAAGATATTACAGAAGAAAATAAAGTAAAAAAAGGAGGCATCAACACTTGACAGGTTACTTACATGCACAGAGGCCATTGGGAAAAAGACGGCATGAAAAATGTACAGGGGTAATTGAGATATGGCTTGCAAAATATTAATGAAATCAAAATTCTAAGCACAAGAAAACAATTTTTAAACACACAGCAAATAATTCACATTGACACACAGAACCTCAGATATATTACAATTAGAAAGCATACAGGTAAGTGTTTGTCCCATGCAGCTTCTTTTGCTTAGGCTGCACTGTTTTTTTTTTTTTCTCCTAGTCATTTAAAAATGGACCCAAAAACAAAAGGTAAACACCTTAGAAATTAGAACAGACTAGGGCCTTTTTTAACTCTTCATTTTTCCTTATCGATAGTCACTAGTGAATTTCTCCTTTCTGTTCAAAACTAAAAATATACATTTTGGCTACAGCTGGACTTTAAACAACTGTCTGAATAAATTCTTATTCATTATGGACCTCTTTGTATATAATCTATCACAAGCAAAACACCTGTCCCAAAGCTGTAACGTCACTTGCAAAGGAACTGATAAAATTAGTAGTCTAGCATAATGACTTTAGACTGGCTGCTGGGCCGGGTGTTTTGCTTTGCAGCAGGTACCCTTTGATTCGCATATTTAACTGAAATCAAAACCATCTGATTATCAAAAACTTCTGTAGAATAAAACTTTCATGAATAGAAAATTGGTTATTTATACAAAAACATACACTTTCCCAACAGTGCAAGTTGCTAATCAAATAGAAGACAGAAGTACTGCTACATGATTCTGGAAACATTATTTACCCATTATGATGTGGCTGTATAATTAATTGTTTCTACTATAGGTTCAGTTGACTAACATTTTTTTTGGTTGACATTTGCTGCATTGTTGAACAAAAAAAAAAAAAAAGTACTCATTAATTCTGGGGAAGGTTCCATACACAACAGTTCCTGGTGCTAATTTAATTATGCTAAACAGGATTGTAATTCCACTTCCACTTTACCTGGATTTAATTAGATACCATGAAACTGCAAATTAACCAGTAAGGTAAATTGTTTACAAGTGAATTTCATTCAAAGCAAAATTACCACAGCTCTTTTCCAATAATATACTGTGAAAATGCTGTGGCTCTTACATATGAACTTCTTATATATTGAGAGCATTAGAAACATGAGAAAATAAAGTTTTCATCATTCCTACAACCTAACTCTAATAAAAGTTAAACAGTGCAAAAAATGTAAGACATATTTCATGTTGAAATGCCCCAAACCAAAGAAAATAAAATGTCTACCTTCAAAAATCTATGGGACTGCTCAAAGCGGAGTTCTGGTAGTTTTTTTTCTTTTCTTTTAAAAAACAGCCCCCTGATCATGGCAGCTTACGCCATGCAATTTGGCATAAGCTCTTTAAGTAATTGTTTGTGTTTCTGTTTAAAAAAATACTTACTGGCTCAGTGCTATAGAGTAATGTTCCATATTGAGTGTGGGCATCTGATGCCTGCTCGGTCTTTCTTCCGAGAAATGATGCAGCTGGCTACCCAGCATGCACCTCCCAATCTCGTGCCTGCACAGTGGCAATGGCAGAGCCAGCGGAAGTTCCCACCCCATTGGTATGGCAACCTGTCAATCAATGCAGCAAAGGAGAAGGAAGCTAGCATTCCATGCAGATATTGCATGAGCCAACAGGCAGGAGGATGTGACGTACCTCGCCGCGGCAAGGTTGGAAGGAAGTGAAGCACTTCTCTATCAAAAAAGGTAAAAAAAAACTTAGAAAAAAAAAATCTATGTGTCCCCAAACATTGATGGAATAGAAATTAGGAACAGCTTGGGCAGTGAAAAAAAAAATGGGTGGAACTTCGCTTTAATTGCTGCTGCAGAAAAGAAAGAAGGGCTGACAACAGAATGCAATTAGAATTCATATTGAATGCCAAAAATTCCAATTAGTCCTTACAGGTTAAGCTACTAGATTGTTTTCTTTTTTCCTCAAGTTTTAAAGAATTGGCTCTGTGATGCTTGGGTGACTTTTATAAAAATTGCATGGGTTGAAAAGTGGGCAGATTCTATGCTTTACAACCCATCAACTCATTGGGTAATCTCTGTGTTTCAATTGTCCCAGAGTGTTTCTATAGAAAGGGTACATGTTATCCGATCTGGCAATGACCTTATGAGTGTGAGTGTCCCCCAAGCAGGCAAGAAGCCAGCTGTCAAGGGGAAATAGGACACATAGAAAACCTGTTCTGGTTGCTAATGATTTACCCACTGATACCGGTACTCTAAGGCTGGCCAGAAAACTGTAGGAAAATTGTATAGTGTATGGCCAGCCTTAGAGGAGGGTTAACACACCATGCATGCACATCCCACCACTCTTCTACGATATCTTAGGCCATCCCTAGTCATATGTGAATACTAAAGAGAAAATAAATCTATATGGAAACTACAACACATTAGCGTACCCTGCTGAATGTTTTTACGATCACTTAGAAATAAACAGTTTGTGCTGTCTTTTTCTTAAATAATTTTGAAGAAAAAAAAGCTTACAAAATAACATATCTATTAATTTTTTTAACATGCATTATCTTTTTCCATTGCCAATGTTTTTACTTAAAAATAAAACTATTTCATTGTACGGGACAGGTCAGGTTATGGAATGTTATTTTTAAGATTTTTGCAGTATATGTATGAGCAGATAAACTAGTGATTCCTGCGTAGCCCTGCATGGACCCATTTTTTAGATTGTGGCAGTGGGTGCGGGGAGAAGGAAGATTCCCAACCCCCCTCCGATCAACTGTAGGAATCTTCCTACTATTCCCCACACTCGCTGCCACTATTTAACAACAAAAAAAAATAATAAAAATGGGTCCGTGCAAGGCTACGCCCACCCAGCCGTATCATTCATTCACATAGTTCTGTGAACCAGAGAACTACAAGCACCAACAGCCTTTGCAGCTGCTGGCTTGCAGTTGTCAATGAACTACCAGGGTGCTGTTGAGTGCTCTTGGTAGTTAATTGATGCTTCCTGTCAGTGTGTAACTGCTTGCAAGAGCCCTGAATTGCACCTGCGGTCCTAGTAAAAAGAAAAAAAAACATAAATACACATTTTTACCAGCAAAAATGTGTGTGTGTGCATATATATTTTTCCCTACAAAGGCAAACTTATCCTTTAAGTATCCTTTAAGAATGGGGGCAGTGACAACAGTAACTTGGCTGAAAAGCTACCTGCCATAGCTGGGCAAGGGGTGTCAGCGATCTCCCTATCAAAGTCCTGGATGGCAGTAAACCAGATGACTGAAGCCTGCCTCACTTCATCCAAAATAGAAGAATTTGCTTTGGGTAGTGTTGCTCTTGGATGATAGAAAACATCTGGTAAAACAATAAAGGCTACATACTTCACCCAATTATGTTTTTTTTTTTTTTTTTTTACAAAAATGCTAACAAATATATATTTATTAGATTAGGGAACATTTGCAAGAACCACTGCACATAAAAAAATTAAAAAGTATAACAACTGGAAGTTTTTATTGCATTAGAGAATTTAAAATGATTGATACATTTATAAATCAATTAACAGGGATACCAATAGCCATCGTTCCCAATAGAGAGAACATGGTTAAAATAAACATTTCAAGGGATAATACATTACAGCACAACAATGCAGACACCTTAGGGGCATTCTTCAGCAGCCCTGTTGCTTCAGCACTTCCAACTAATGATGGCTCTGCCGTCTCTTGCACATACCCATTGGTCAGAAATAATCCCAGTGTAGTGATTAGCAAGTAGGATCAGGCAGGGAGTGGGTTGAGGGCTGCAACCAGCACAGGTCACTACCAACAGTGTCAGCCTGGTATTCAGAACAACCAGGCTGCATAAGAATGCATCTAAGGGTAGTGTCAAAGTATCATTTAGAAAAAGGAGAATTGTATTTTGAAATGAGCTAGCCTTAAAAAATAGCCTGGTAAATCTAGTCACCTAAAAGTCAAGCACAACAACATCAAATGATTGCAATTAAAGAAAGATGTACTTTCAGAACTTAAAAGATTTTCAATTAACCAGCACATTCCCATCACAAACATCTGCAGCAATTCTACATAACTCAAATGTGAAAGAACAAGTTACAAAATTCAAGGGATTCTATTTTTCTGAAATGTTTACGTTTAAAAATAATGCAAATAATTAGTTCTGTTAGCACTATGTTAGTAAAATAATACTGAATAATAACAGGTAGAATACAGTGGTGCTATAAGGACCCAGAATGATAAAATTTAAAGGAATGTGCAAGATTTTGGTTTACAAAAAAAAATCACCTGCCAATTTATCATTAAACAAAACATGTTCTTTAGCCCTGCGTACCTGCATTGTGCTTTGCCAAGTATTTATCTTTGTACTGCTTCTTTTTCTTCCCAAACCAAGTACAACTGGCTTGTTGCTCCTGCTTTGTTTTTTCCATTGCAATGCAAGCAACTCGCCTAAAACAAGAAACAAGACAAAGATTAATTGCTATTGTATAGGGAATTGTACACAAAATCAAACACAGATATGTGCATAAGAAGCATTTAAAAATACCTTATATTATGTATTAATGAATACAGGAGCTGCATTATTCTGTATCCTTTATATCTGCCTGGAGTTAAGCATTAATCTAATCTAAATATGAATTTTATCATACATCATACTCAGAATACTGTTCTTATTTCACATATAAATATCAATATGAATATGAAAAAGTGGGATGGCATTTGCTATTTAGTGTAACCTACCTGCAAACCATACTACCAATGATAATTTTTTTTTTTTCGTTGTTGCAGGATCAGTTTCCTTGGAGCTGCTAAAATGCTCCTAAACCGTGATTTTTCAAAAAATCGCCTCAAATGCAGCGCAATATATCATGCAACAACTGCGGCAGAACCGAACCATGTTTAAGTGTCATTGAAAATGAATGGCACCCGAAGAGGTGTGGTGCGTTTTGATACTATTGCAGTGTGATCGGAGATTGCAGGAAGTATCTCAGCAATTCTGCCTGAGATCCCAAAACTCCAGAAGTGGATGGGGCCTGAATCAGAATAAGAGTAACTCAAAACCAGATGGATACATATTGCAAATTTTAACTGCTTCCCGACCGTGCTATAGCCAAAAGACAGCTACAGAATGATCATCTTGTTCTGGGAGGGTGTCAATAGGTATCCGCCCAGAATCGCGCCCCCATGGAGCGCACTGAGCACGCTCTGTGATCACTGTTTCCTTGGTGAAAAAGCCCAAAGTTTTCCATTCAGGCAGCAAAGTATATGAGTCAATGTAGGTGAGACTAAACATGTTCCCTCAATGTTAAAGCTGCTTGTTCCTCTGCCCAATATTTGGCCACTTAATAGCAGAATCCTGGAAAATCTGTGTATCCCCAATCACACGAGAAGATGCCCTAGCACTGTACATGAGCATATTCCCTTTGGATTTCAGATCCTTGGCTATCACAGGAGTGAGAAGGCCCAGTGCCTAGGTGGGCTTTCTGGAAGCTGGGTTGTGAGTACATTTATATTCAATGTTTTATTTATTTATTTAGATCACTTTCACTGAGTGTTTTACTCAGGGGTTAGGGAGCTGATAGGTCCACATTAAAGAGTAGGAATATTTGAAATTCCAATATATTTCCTTGCTCCTAAATTAGCCACCCTCTCAAATGCTTTTTTTGACTGGATGCTGCTTAAGGCTGCATTCAAACCTGAGCGTAGCAAATTTGAGCGTTTTACGCATGATTATTCGTGCATATTTTACTGCAGTTTTGTTAATTTTCATACAGCGTTTTTGAGCTTTGGAGTTTCTTTATTAGCCAATAGAGAAAAATATCAGTTGCATCATTTGTTGTTTTCCATCAGCTTTTACTTCTATTTTTTGTATTATTATTATTCATTTATTATTTTGTTTTTTATTAGGGTAATGAGTTAAGAGTTAAGGTTAGGGTTAGAATTAGGAGTTAGGGTTTGGGTTAATATTTATCATCTTATTTTTGTTAGGGTGTTAATACTAAAAAATGAATAAATAAATGTAAAATAAATACACAAATAAATAAAAAAAATCAGAAATACTATGCAATAATAAATTATGAAAAACCCTAACCTTAACTTCTTCTCCATTAAAAAAATGTAAAATAATAATAAACTTATTAAATAAAGTTTATTGTTTGGGTGTTTATTATTATTATTTTTACAAATTATTTTTTTCTTAAGGGCTATGGGATTAAGATTCGTGTTATTTATTTACTTATTATCTATCATGATTTTTTTATTTGTGTATATTTTATTTATTCATATAGTATTCTTTTTTTACATTTTTTTTTAATTTGAGCAGAAAACAGTGCCAATTGTGTGTCAAAATGCGACAATTACGCAATTCTATGGGAATAAAAATGTGCCAAAAACACGCAATTCTGCCCAATTGGAGCTACAGAAAAATTTCCAGAACTTATTTGAGCTTCAGGTGATTTGGAGTGGAGATGTGAACCATCTCCAATGAGAATAATGGATTTGTTCTCCTCAAGCATTTTGGAGCTACAAAACATTCAGGTGTGAATGGGGCCTAAGAGGGGATAGAGTGCTAACATGTCCCTTGATGCTGTTTACATTTATTTCAGTGTGGTGTAATATTCACAGTAAATGCTTTGTTCCATACTTCTGTGTATTATGCCACTGAGATCCATATCTTTTTTAGTATGCTAAGAAGAACTAAACTTTATTGAAAAAAAAAATCTTTATCATCCTTCTATTTTCTGTGATTTTACAGAAGGTACAGCTAGTCAGTGAGGGTTTCAGGATTGGCTTATTCATAAGCAACTAAACAACCACATGTACACGTTTCTGAGAAAACCCCCCCCCCCCAGATCTTTCAGGTTTTAATGCCGAACTGCAGAACAAACTTGACTGGAAACATTTTCTGACTAGGAAGGGGCATTTTATCAGCTCAGCTATTTATATGATACAATGTTACTAGCATTGAAAAGACTGCAAATACATTCATTTGTTCCAGATCACTTACCATTCTTGAAGCTCGGGAGATGGAATGAGACCAGCTGTACCATTTTTGGCATTTTCCAGTTTGCCTTGCCACCAGTTGTGGTCATCTTTACTAATAATCTGGATAATATCTCCAACCCTAAACCTGATACCAGCTTCTTTACAGGGTATGAGGTCGTCCTTTACAGGATCATATTCAAATTGTGCTCTTACGTAAATCTAGAAAACAAGATTTATTACAGCCAGGGAAAGAACATGGGACAACTGAACAAACTTACAGGAAAAGATCAATGACATGAAAAATGGGAAATCAACATAGGTTTGCGCATAAGTGGAAACTACAGGGCAAATAGTGCATGAAAGTGACCTTAAGTAGTTAATTTTACCAAATAACTTGCTGTGCAAAGCCCTGTAACTATAGCACTAGATCTAAAAAAATAATAAGTACTTCTACAACACAAAACATGCCACAATCAGCTACACATTTATCAGTTACTTGTTAGACAAGAGACATTTATTAAAACCCATTCATGTACTCTAGTCTGAACAAGCCAGTCACAGCCAACATACACAGAAATGAGCAAGGGATAAAAGCTCTCCATATGCTTAAGCACTATTGCTATATAAGTCACAAATGACTTGAATATATGCAGATTATGTTCGTGAAAGTAGAACACTACTTTGCAGTGTGAAATCCCTTCTAATATAGCAGAACTGGAAAACAGTGATAACAAATGTGTCACACTTTGAATAGCTTTGTTAACGAAATCATGTGAGTCAGGGTTTCTCAAATCACAACCTGAATAAACCAATTTATGGAAAAGTTTGAATATGTAAATGTGCTTATTTTGGAGACAGGAGCTGTTCATCCTTAAGTGCCGGTGCATTTGTGCAATTAGATTTAGGTTTTCAATCTCCCATGCACCACAGAGTACTGTAAGTGTGCTTTGCACTCAGTGTGGTGAAAGGTAACCCTTCAAAGAGTGATATAACTGCACCCAACCTGCACTACAAAAACGTATAGGGGAAATGTATTAAAACTGGTGCTTCAACTAAGCTTGGACAATAAAACCTGGAAGCTGATTGGTTATGATGCACAGCTGCACCAGATTCTGTGTGCTACAGTTTTAGTAAATCTCCCCCATTATTTTATACATCTGACTTCCTATCTAGCAATTTGATCAAAGAAGTGACTGTCAGTTTGCACTGTTTTTTTTTTGGTATAACTTATGAACAAGCACTTGATTTTTTGCTTTAGAGTTGCTATATTTTTTTGGCAATATTTCAGTGCAAAAGTATGAATGAGCGCTAAAATTGTATTAGAAGAAAACTGCTGTGATATCATGCCCTGACAGGCTTCCATTATGTTAGTGCCTGATGTGCCTGAGAGACCTATGGAGTTCCGCAGGAGTATCTACTACGTGCACGCTCCCATTTGGAATTATAATGTGTAGCTGTTCATAGCACCAGAGACCAGCAGAGGGCGAGGGACACAGTCAAATTTACGCCTCTCTTCCTCCTCCACAGCAGTAATTGATAGATCAGGAGCCACCGCCTTTGTGTGCGTAGAGCAGATTGAAAAATCACTCTGAATAAGCATGATTTCTCACTAGTTGCATCAAAAGATTATACCTGATTGAACATACTACCAAGGACTCCTTGCAAGCATAACCATAATGTGGAATACAGTGGACTACATTTGTGAAATACTGGAGACACTTACACCTCTGTGCACCTAGCTGACTGTATGATCAGGCATGATTTGCAGTACTTGGGGTTGTGGAATGATGATAGGTACAGTGAAGAAAATAAGTATTTGATCCCCTGCTGATTTTGAATGTTTGCCCACTCACAAAGAAATGATCAGTCTAAAAATCGAATGGTAGGTGTATTGTAACACAGAGACAGAAGAGCAACAAAAAATTCAAAAGAAATGCATGTCTAACAAATTATGCACTGATTTGCATGTTCATGAGGGAAATAAGTATTTGATCCCCTTCACAAAACATGACTTAGTACTTGGTGGCAAATCCCTTGTTGGCAATCACAGAGGTCAGACATTTCCTGTAGTTGGCCACCAGGTTTGCACACATCTCAGGATTTTGGCCCACTTCTCTTGGCAGATCCTCTTCAAGTCATTAAGGTTTGGTGGCTGACATTTGGCAACTCGAACTTTCAGCTCCCTCCACAGATTTTCAATCGGATTAAGGTCTGGAGACTGGCTAGGCCACTCCAAAACCTTAATGCGCTTCTTCTTGAGCAACTCCTTTGTTGCCTTGGCCGTGTGTTTTGGGCCATTGTCATGCTGGAACTCCCATCCATGACCCATTTTCAATGCCGTGGCTGAGGGAAGAAGGTTATCACCCAAGATTTGACGGTACATTGCCCTGTCCATCGTCCCTTTGATACGGTGCAGTTGTCCTGTCCCCTTAGCAGAAAAACACCCCCAAAGCAGAATGTTTCCACCACCATGTTTGACAGCTGGCATGGTGTTGTTGGGGTCATAGGCAGCATTCCTCCTCCTCCAAACATGGCGAGTTGAGTTGATTTTAAAGAGCTCATTTTTGGTCTCATCTGACCACAACACTTTCAACCAGTCCTCCTCTGCATCATTCAGATGTTCAGTGGCAAACTTCAGACGGGCCTGGACATGTGCTTTCTTGAGCAGAGGGACCTTGCAGGCACTGCAAGATTTCAATCCTTCTCAGTGTAGTGTGTTACCAATTGTTTTCTTGGTGACTGTGGAGGTCATTGACAAGATCCTCACGTGTAGTTCTGGGATGATTCCTCACTGTTCTCATGATCATTGACACTCCACGAGTTGAGATCTTGCATGGTGCAGCAGACCTAGGGAGACTGACAGTTGTTTTGTGTTTCTTCCATTTGCGAATGATTGCACCAACTCTTGTCACCTTCTCACCAAGCTGCTTGGCGATAGTTTGGTAGCCCAGTCCAGCCTTGTGCAGGTCTTGTCCCTGACATCCTTGAACAGCTCTTTGGTCTTTGCCATGGTGGAGAGTTTGGAATCTGATTGTTTGATTGCTCCTGTGGACAAGTGTCTTTTAGACAGGTAACAAAATGAGATTAGCAGCACTCCCTTTAAGAGACTGCTTCTAATCTCAGCTTGTTACCTGTATGAAAGACACCTGGTAGCCAGAAATCCTGCTGAATGATAGGGGATCAAATACTTATTTCCCTCATGAACATGCAAATCAATGCATAATTTGTTAGACATGTATTTCTTTTGAATTTTTTGTTGCTACTCTATCTCTCAGTGTTACAATACACCTACCATTCGATGTTTAGACTGATCATTTCTTTGTGAGTGGGCAAACATTCAAAATCAGCAGGGGATCAAATACTTATTTCCTTCACTGTATATGAGGTGTATATGCATGTTGATTTTGCAGCATACATATGATGAATGATATAAATTACTAATCAAGCATGTTCTAGTGTCTAAAGTTTGAGGTCCCTTTCAGATGAGTGTTCCATCTGTATGTTTTTTATGGATCTAGATGGAAATCAATGTACCTCTATTGTTGGCGGACCTAAACGGATGTGTGTCCATTTACATTCACCCACATTCAAGTCCGATAAGCTCTGAAAAAACAAACAGAAAAGCTTTGCTTCCTTTTCCGTTTTTGTGGATCTGAACGTGATGAATTGGATGAACACTGAAGTGAACAGTCACACATCCATCTAAAATGAGGGACTGCATGGGTCAGTTTTATCACCATCACAACAGGAAAAATCAGAATGGACAATAATGTCTAAAAAGCGACTTCATTCTGATCTGACTCAGCAAGGGATCCGTTTACAGATTTCCCTGCTGGTACAGCAAGAAGGACAACCGTGTGAAAGAGGCCTAAAGGTTTTCAATTTTTAATAAATCAGTATTGAAATGTGTTTAACCTATTTACTCAAAAGGACATCTCTACCAAATGACATTTGACTCTTTAATAAAAGATTTAAATAACCCCTAGTTTCCCTTTAAAGTAGCACTAAAGTTTGCTTAATAGCAAAGAATACCCAATCATATGCAAGAGAAAAAAAAAAAGGATTTTCTCATAGCTTAGTGAATGAGGTGACATTTGAAAACTATAATTATTCAAATCAGGTGCAAACAAAAATAGTCAATCTGAAGTTCACTGGATGTGTTGCAATGGGCAAAAAGTGGTTTTCCCTTTATCATACTTTTCATATGTCAGGTCCATTGTGAATTACATTGTAGAATGGAAAACCTTGAAATGCCCATGTTGTGTAAACAACTGTAAAAAGTACATATATGCAGTAATTTCTGTAAGTAACTGCTATTGTAGTGCCCAAAAGGAAACTGGTCCTGCTATACAGAATATCTAGTTTTTTATGCTTAAGATGTTTATCTTAATGGCTAAACATTAAAGTGTTACTAAACCCAGGACCCTGCATTCACTACATCTGGTCTCCCACAGTACAAAGAATATGGAAATGCAGTTATTTTAGTAAATATAAACTGCTAAATACCTTTTCTCATCAGCAGTTACAGCAGTTTTGTGACTTCTATCAGTGTCCACCAGAGCACTGGTAAAAGCTTGTAGGAATTTTAATTCTGCTCTAGGAAGATGCAGGACCCCTGACCTCTGTCTGGACAGTGCTGATTGGCCCTGTGCTGATCTCATGCACTCTCCCCCCCCAAAAAACAAAAACCTCTCTAGCAATACACACCAAACTGAGCATGTGCAGAGTGACTCCACACAATATGTCTTATCAGGATATCAAAGGGGGGCACTGGAAGAAGGGGATGATTGGAGAAGACAGGATCAAACAGCATTTTTACACAATGCAGAGGAGTAACCCCTTAGGTTCCACAGTGATTATAACAAGCATGCTTTACTGCATATACAGACTGATTTTACGTTGTGGGTTAAGATTGCAACCACTTAACATTTATGTGAATAATCTCAAAACAAAAACAAAAACAAAAAAGTACATGTATTACAAACAATCTTATTTGGGTGACACTCCTAGATCCTATTTTATTCTTATTGTGGTGGCCAGGGGAAGATTCGATATAAGAACTGTAAGGAAAAAAGCAACAGAAACCCTAATATATAGACTGTAACTAAAACAAAACTTAAAAACTTAAATATTTCTTAACCACCTCCTGTCTGGCTGTTGTATATAAACGGCCGGACAGTGGCAGTGCAGGGTCGGGTGGCCGTTTATAAACGGCCTCCCCGCCCCCTGCTTGTGCGTGCTCCCTGGGAGCGTGCAGCACCACGATCCGGTGCCCGCTTTGTCCTCCGGACACAGTGGAACACCGATCGTTGTACGGGACCTCTGTGCGAGGTCCCGATCATGTGATCACTGATTGGCCAATCAGTGATCACATGCAGAGTAGTAAGCAAGATGTCACTTCTGACATCATTGCTTACTACGTGTGAAATCTGTGAATGATCACAGAGGTCACATGGTACAAGGCTATTCACAACAGCCTTGTACCATGTGACAAGCTGTGACCAATCACAGCTCACACAGTAGTTCTCAATGGCTGCAAGAATGCAGCCAGACAGAAGGAGAAATGATTGCTTTTACAGCCTTTATGGATGTAAAAGCAAACCATTAAAAAAAAAAAATCTTCAGCAACCCCACAAGTAGTACAGTGTCACCATGGTGACACTGTACTGCTAGGGTGACAGTATGTAAAAAAACAAAACAAAACAAATAATATAAAAAAATAAAATAAACATTTTAAAAAATGTTTGAAAATTATACTTTTTGGTTATAAACTAACTGGTTATTTTTTTTTTTTTTACTAAAAAGATAACGGAATACATTTTGGCCAAGATTTATGATGAAATATTATTTATTTGCAAAATTTTATAAAAAAAACACTTTTCAAAATTTTTGGACTTTTTCATTTATATAGCAAAAAAAAATTAAAATCCCAGTGGTGAATAAGTACCACCTAAATAAAGCTTTATCTGTCTCAAAAAAATGCTAAAAAATTCATATGGGTACAGTGTTGCATGACCGCGCAATTGTCATTCAAAGTGTGATAGCACTGAAAGCTGAAAATTGGCCTGGACAGGAAGGGGGTGAAAGTGTTCGGACTTGAAGTGGTTAAAGAGTGGTTCAATGAATAAGTGTATGAATTATATGTAGCAATCACATAAGGTGAATTGCTTACAGGTCAATGCAGGCCCAGTATGTACTTTACTACTATAGTCTTCAAGGATTTCGACATTTATGGACCATCCTCAAACTTCCCAATCATATGAAAGGAAAGTTTCCCAAACAGGACAAGAGAATGACCCTAGGGGAACCCATGAAGTATGTGTCCTTAATTAGGTAAGGGTTGCTCCCTGACAAGCTCATGAGCTGTAGGTATAAATTTACTTTGCTGCCAGACCTACTGCATATAGTGACTCCTGAAGACCTGCCTAAGGATCACATTTTGCAAACCATTTGTAAATGAAATATGGATATCTTAATTGCACACTGAGTTAGCGTATTATATGAATGCATAAAATGAGATGGATGACAGGATACTGGGATGGATTGATTATTATGAAAACAAGGAAATGGGATTTAATAACAAACTAACAGTAACACATTATATAAAGAAATTCTATTCACCTGTCGTCCTTTTGACTGGGTAGTTGATGGTATGTCCTGCAGAATAAAGTCAACCCAGAAGAAGACATTTTCATCTTACTTATTGGCAATATTTGTTATCTTTATAGATCAATTAAATTTTTAGGATAGAAATTGAAACCAAAAAACATGGAGTTGTTTAGAAAACAGAACCAAGCTCAAGAATTTTAGCTGAAGCATAAAACGTTTAAAGCATACAAATGATGCGTTATAAAACAAAAGACTTAACTATCGCCATCTTCAACACAAATGCGTCAGCAAAATAATATTAAGGGCAACACTCAGGATACACATACAGGACTGCAAGCATGTATGCAGACGGAACCATAAGCGGCAACAATGGTCTGTTCACCTGTACACATCATACTATGACACTTAGGACATTCAGATTCACATCAGTGGAATGCTACAATGCATGTTCATAATATATATCTAAAAACCTATAGCATGATTATTGCTACAAAATCCATGCAGCACATAATTTCCTAGGAATTGTCTAGTATGTAAGCTACAACAGCTTACATCTCTCCCAAGCTTTCCTCTAGAGCTTAATTGATGGAAAGTGCCTCAGTGTTAAGAATATATAGTTCAATATCTTGGGATGTGAGGATCCATGGATATTATTCATGGAATTATTTTCAACATGGTGCTCTGACAAAATTTTTTTTACTGCAACTGTTTAAGCCAAAAAAGTCAACAGGCTAATTTGCAGTTAACAATGGATACATTCAATATATCTGCAATTTTACTAAAAAAAAAAAAAAAAAAAAAAAAAAAGAAGCTGTGTCTGCAGAAGCAGCTTTAAGTGCATCGAATAGCAAGCGATTTGTGTTAAAGATGTTCCAGAGAAGAATTTGAAGAGCAGTTAAAGCAGCTACTGAACTTCTGGTTTTTCCTTTTTTTACATTAACCCCAGTAGCACAGAAGGGAGTAAGGAGAGCTTAACGTAACAGGCCAGGCTTATGTTTTGCAGAATATGTGCAAGTAACACAGCAGCAGAGGGCACACCAATTCATTAACTCAGATAGCGGAAACTAAATTCTGGTTACAGACAGCTGTCCATAGTTTTGTAAATTGGGTTCATCAATTGCACATAGTAACACAGCCTTTTATGTGGGATTATTGAACAGTCTATCAATCCATTATGAAAAATTTCTATCTGTAATAAATAACGCAAGAAAGAAAACAACCGAGTATCTGACTCTGTGTGGCTGTTTGAACTGCTGACAGCAAGAATCTACTGGTGTTGTTGCTTTCTCCCTTGCGTAATGTATTGAGGATTAAAAACTGACCCAAGCTGTAGAGAGCACACCTCCTGTGAATACTAATTACAAAAGAAGTGCTATGGGACTTTTCCGCATTATTGATCCACTAGACAAACTTGCAATATTATCAGCGCATGAAATGCCTGTCTCCATTGACTGTGGGTGGCAGAAACACCAAGAGTAAACTTTGTTGTTAAAAATAGTAAACATTTCAAATGAAAAAAATCCTAGAAAATAAAATTTACAGATAACTGAATGACAAAGCTAAACAAAAAAAAAAAATATATATATAGAAAAGAAATCCCTAAACAAAATTTCAGCTATGTTAGAATGGCAATGCTTATCTGTGAATTTAAGAAAACAGATGCCGATACAAAACTGGTAGTGTACAAAACTCCTTTCACCTTTTTTGTGAGTATATGCAATTGCTGGTCTTACCGAAACAGAATTGTTAATGCTGCTATGACCATTAGCTGGGGACTGTCTGGATGTAGAGGGGGAATCTCTCTGAAATAAGACACAAGTTTCATTAACACATTTCACTGTGACAACAGTGTACAATCACCAAGGCATCAACAATAAGAAGAATCTCTACACTATGAAGTTTGGTGCATAGAGAAAAATATTAAGCAGCAGTAACTGCAGTTCTTAAAATCTCCACCTAGTGGAGCTCATGGTCCAGACAGCAGCACATACTCCATGTTCCATTTGCTACTGGGCAGTACAGCTGAAAATGCATCTGCTTTTCACAGAGATGTAGAGAAAAATTATACAGACCTGTTGTAAAACATCAATTTTACCAAGCAACCAAAACCAATCCTTAGCAAATTAAACATTTATCTGTCCGTATGATTTCTAACAACCCCATGTAAGTAAAAATTACATGACATGAAAAAATTAATGCTTCCAGATATTTCAATATTCATTATGCCATAAGCCAATTCATTATTAATGGCCAAATTAACCAGAGGGCCATAATGATCAACCTGGTTGTCAGGAAGGTGATGGCTTCAACTTCTGTGTAACATTTTGTAGAGATTCAGTCACCTGTAGCTAACATGTATGACAGAGCAGTGCACATCATCTAGAGCAATGAAACATGGAGAAAAGTGAAGCCACTGCCCATAGCTACCAACAATATTTCATCTTTCATTCGCTGTGAAAAGAAACATGGAACCTGACTACAATGGGAAGCTACTCTGCTTTCCTCTAGATTTTTTTGCTCTAGTATTTATACACCAAACCCCTAATGGGCGGTATGGTTGCTTGCAAAGTGTTGTACCAGTGCCGGGGAGAGGGGTTGTAAAATACCAATGTGTGCTACATAAATTTGACTAACTTCAGCAAAAGTCAGCTGCTTAGTGATTCCAAGAAAAGAAACTAGTTTGAGGCCATCTCCTGCAGAAGTCAGCTTAATACCAAGCAGCAGCACACTTTCCCTGAGTACACAGTGCACAAGATGCTGAGTGCTCAAGAGCATAGTTTTAGAGGTCAACGATTCTCCTTAAGTGCTGCAGCACAAGTATAAAGATCCAGAGCCGTCAAGATCCTCCTGTGACCTGTTTCAAACTCTACTTATGTCTTTCAGACAGAGCTACTGGCTCCATTGATTTAACTGGGAATTCTCTGATGCCTAGACGAGCATCTTTACTTTGAAGCTGCACAGGTCAACATTTTCACAAAGCAACTGTCCAAACCACCGTCCAATAACTACAAAATGAACACTTTTTTAAATGAATAAAACCTAAACAGACTTTTTCTATGAAAAAATATCATGTGGTATAGCTTATCAACTGAAATAGACAACTATATTGCCTAAATGGAATTCCAATTTCACTTATTAAGGCATTACCAAGCCAAGGATGTGTTAGGTTTCTTGTTGTACTTCCCACAAAAAAGATAACGTTTGGAGGTGAGACAGCTTACAATAACCACATTAAGTTGGTGGATTCGGGAACTCAGGTGCCTAGATTCTGTCAAAGACCATTAGTAATGGCCACAATGAGTGGATAGATCTGGGGACTTGGGTGCTAAGATCTGACCATCAATATAATCAACAGATATAAACCGCAGGTGGGAGATTCTCTCTGGCCTTCACCCAAAACTTTTGCTAAATTTTCGTAACTATAACCACAAGTAACACGTTGCGCACATTAGAATAGGTTATTGCTGGATCCAGGTTTTAAATGGAGGAAGCTGTTGTATTGACTCAGCGGATAATTATGCTGATAAACTTTACCAGACACCATTCATGACACTGAGGTTCCTAGTGAATAAACAGCCTTGGTCAATATTGAGCCAGCTTTCAAAATGAATGGCACATTAGACTGATTACATACCAATATTAAAAAGATTTGTGTAATACAATATAACAAATATACAAGAGAAAGCTGAAATAAAGTTCCTGGAAAAATTTAATTTATTGGTAATTACTACTAAGTAAAATACCATACGGAAAATCAAATGGTAGATTTTATTTTAAACAGTACTATATATGTAAACTCTTAGCACAAAAAACACGTGTTTACTCAACAAGCAAACAGCAGTCACCAATAGCATTTCAACTTACTGTAGTGAAAGCTGACATTTGATTGATTGCTGCCTTTGCCCTCATTAAAGATGACAATATTCTGTAATCTATTCTTTCCAACCTGCACTTGCAAATATTTAGTTGTGAAAATACTACCACCACCCTACTGCTGGTTATTTTTAAGATGACTATTTTGTGGTCTAAAAATCTATCAGGAAATTATGATACATTGGAACAGACTATATTCTCAGGAATAAGTGCTGAAAGGGAGTGAGGCATTGACGGTTCCGTTATCTTTGTTGTAAAATTGGTGTGCATGATCTACTAGCACAGGCAGAAACAACTTCCCAAGAAGCAGAAAAAAAGTCAGCCATTAGCAAGTGATTAGCACCAGGATACAAGAAGAAAAGATGGGCTAATGTATGACATTATTACCTCACAGGATGAAGACTGAGTGCGGTAACTAGGAACAATCTTGAAAGTGATACTACCCCGCATTTCTCTCTGAAAATGAAAAAGAAAATGGTTTAAGATACTAAATTTAGAAACAATGTTCACTTTAAGATAAAGATATACATTTTTATACTGTTATATTTGTCTATACTTCCAGGGAGATGGAGGTAAACAAGCCCTATTCACCTCTATGGGACTGTACTTTGCAGGTGCGGCCAAGGGAGGGTAGACACCGCAGGCATTGAATCTTAAAAATAATGCATCTGTAGAAGGGGAAGGTGGCATATGGATTAGGTCAGGGAGAGGGGCAAAAAAAGGATAACCGACTTGTTTTAGTGCACTTATCCTATAAAATGAACCTTTCAGGGAAAATAAATATCATATGAATATTAAAATTGCACACTTAGGATTTTTGGACGTACCATAAAATATTTTTCTTCCAGTCCACTGAGGGACCCAGGAATTCAGAAACTGTTGGGTTATACTACCGTTTATAGGAGGCTGGGGCAAGAGAGAAACAGAAAAATCATATGCCAGCCATTGTATATAACCCTTCCTCTGCCAATCATGCTTCAGTTTTGTGAGAAGGTACAGTGCCTGGCAATACAAACAGAGGGCTGGGACCTGTGTCCCTCAATAGACTTGAAGATGCTTTTGAAACAAGTACAAAAATAAAAATTTGCCTACATTAAGGGACAGAGGAATTTAAAAACTGTCTGGATGCCCAAAAGTAGTCCAGCTGGGGAAGGGGGGGGGGAGGGTAAAAGCTACTGACAGATCCAAGAAGGGGCTAGGAATGTTCAAGACTACCAAAAGACCGACACCTGAAACTGAACCAGAAGATGTTAAGTCCGCTGCAAGATAGAGCCTTTGCCAATGAATATGGGAATTAATGGAGGATAAACTTGATGCTCAGGCCACTGCCTCAGGGAAATATTCCATTTGGAAAAAAAGTATCTACACCAGCAAGGTGCTGTGAACTACAATACCACCAAAAGTGGTATAACAGGCAATGAGCTGATAAAGAACAAATAGCCCAAAGGTACGATATGGTTTACAAAAAGAACAGTGGGAGAACAGGTCCTGTACACATGAAAAAACAGGCCCACAATAGCAGACCAGCCAGTCTCCAAGCACACAGGCCCAAATCTTGGACTCTCAACTCTTGGAATTCAGGAATGGGAAGTAAAAGACTAAGCGTAAGATTGCCCGGAAAGACAACCCATGTCACATGAAGTAAGGACTTCACAGAGCAATATTCCCAGGGATAGACAATGAAAATAACACAGGAGTGTGAACCCTGAAGTCAACCTGACTTATTAGGAAAGGTAGGGTGGGTGAAAAGTAGCGTTAACAAGGGTAGGCAGGGATGAAGGTATACTACAGCTCCAGATTGGTGCATGTGAACACCAGCAAGCAGGGGAATGAGAAAAAAACTCATCCAATTAAACACTAGAAGGTGACTTTGGGGGGCTGACAAAGGACCTATGCATGACCTGCAGAACAGATGAGACAGAACATAGTTCTAAGCATAACCTGAAGCACCTCAGTTCAGAAAGGCATCCACGGCATGGAGTGAGGTACCTTAGCAAACAGCTAAAAGCATTTACCTGAGTAGGACCAAGAAAAGCTTATTGATCAGCCATGGAAGACAGCCTTAACCCCAGGTGATCAGGTCTCACAAAGGCATACTCCATTAGTAGCAAAGAATTACCTGCAACATGAGACCAGTGGAACTAGTCTGCTGAAAATCCAAGTGAACATAGGGACGTCTGACAATGGGGACTTCCTCTCATGCATTAGATGAGGCGCACCCTCTCTTTGTAGAAAACTCTATTGGTTGAATAAAGTTAGATGGTAATGCCACATTTCTGAGACTATGTGGTTGAGAGCAGCACTCTCAATGTTTTCTGAAGTACAGACCAGGTCACTTATCCCATCAAAGGGAGAACTCCAACACTTTCCCAGAGGTTAAGGCCTTGCAACACCTAAATGAGGCCCAGTGAAGTCCAAGTCAGGCAATTGCTTCATAGTGTGATTCCCAAAAACAACAGGAAATTACTGTTCTGAGGGGCAAAACTGATTTGCCTGATATGGGGAAACCCCTGCAAGGGGAGTCCATTCTGAAAGGGGGAAGAGACCACCCCATTCAGAAAGACTGAATTATTATTCCAGAGATTTCTTTGTCTATAAGGACCATGCAGATGTCTCACATCTCAAGTCTAGGCTCTCAGATAGCATAGTGGAGACTTAAGAAGATTCAGTTAACAAGTATAGGTAACACAATATTAAGAAGATGTCTTCTCACCAACCCACAGGCCGCTAAAAGGGAGAAAGAGAAAATGTCCCTGACAACGGGGAAAGATTACACTGACCCACATGTTTTATTCACGTTAGCAAGGATTTGGGTTGGGCAGCCCATTGTTGAAAGGTAACTACCAACACTAGATACCTGCGAGGCCCCAGTGGGTTAAAGCTTGTAGCCATTAGACCACTCAGAGGTCCAGAAAGTTGACCCTCCTTCAAATATCTATAAACCCAAAAGGTTTCTTTTGCATAGTTCACTACCATTATGTATTCTACCTGTGTGCTTAAGCTTTCTATTGGGCATCTCTTCATTCTTTGTAAAAATCTGCTTGACATTTCCATAGACCTCCTTATTGTCAGTGGCAACTTATTAGCAGCTGATCCTATGTTGCCACTGTGCCAAGATTTGCTTTTGGGAAGCCATGCTCTGTCCTCCTCAAGCTGCTACATGTGACATCTTTTTTTTTTTCAAGCAGCTTGTGGAGGCAGCTTCATCTCTTTGAGTGACCCTCCCTTGCTATTCCACCCCATGTGACCACAATTGCACCAATATATTTTGTGCAGTCAGAGGATCACAGAGAAAATTTCCTGCAATGACGATTACAGGATACTTCAGAGGCTTCATGCTTGCTTCGCCTCCCAAGTGCGGTGTGGAGCAAGTGAAAGGACATCACGTGACCATGGTGTGGAAAAAAGGGGAAAAAAAAGGTATTTGGAAAAAAAAGCTTATGTGTTATATCTACAGTTGCTTACAGCATATTGCTATGTTGTTTATAAAGCATGTGAATGGTTGGCTGTGGGTTTAATGACACTATGGAAAGGTGTCTGTGTTCCACTGGGTACTAGGATAGACAAAGTCCAGGGTTACGAAAAATAGCAGATGCCTCCAAAGGATGCTGAGGGGTCAGGTCCTTCTTAAATAAAAAAAGCAGTAACAACTGGTCCTGATCAACCCTGTAAATCAGAGAATGGTTCCTGAGAAGAGAAATGCTGAGAGGTATCAACCATCATAAGGAGAGCAATAGCTTCCTAGGATGTACCATTGTAATGAAAAGAAAGTGTACTTCTGGGTGGAACATAACTTCCAATGCCAAGTTCCCATCTGCACAAGAATGAGGAGTCTTATAATGTGGTGAATATAGCAAGGCCCTCTGCTGAAAATGATAGCACAAGGAGGTTGAAGGGCTGCTGATGCATACACAAAGAGTTAGGCAAAGGACTAAAAGGAGTGTCCTAAGCACCCAAACACAGTCTCTTATTTATAGTAGTAATGGAAGTGTACGGTCATGTATAGGGTCATGGAGGTTAGCAGACCTCTGGTATCAGGCTCTATGATCTGAATAGGAGTTAGGCTCTGAAGGCCTACAAGTACTTACTGCCAAAGCAAATTGGGGAAGAGAGTGAAATTCCACCTCCCCTGCCACAGTTGCCCTGCACACACATTTTACACAGTGACATTGCTAATCACTGTGTAAAAAGCAAGCTTGAAGAGACAACATCCTTCGAAGGGTAAGCGAATGAGATGTTCCTTGGATGTCTCATCAGTAAACCCACTACAAATATGCACAAACATCAGTCTCATACAAGACAAGCTTTGAGACTTGTAACAAGCCATCACAACTAAAGTACAAGGCTCTAAACATTTGGTTCAGCTACTCTATAGAAAAAAAAAAAAAAAAGTCAACTCCTGTGGTGGAGGTATCCCCTTTAAGGGAAACTACCCATTTTTACAGTTTGACAAATCAGGGTTATCACAACACAGGACAGAGGGGCAAACCAATTAGTTTAAATTTGGATCTAAGGCAGGAGTTCAACTGACTGTTAGGTATGTCGGAAAAGATGAACATACCTTCCACTTTTTTAGTGGAGGTTTCTGTAAATGTGGATCACAGTATCCACAAGTAGGAACAGGCCACTGGTCTACAAATTCACTGTGAGATGGTTCAAACATACTTTCAGGTGGTGCCCAGAACCCTTTAGGGTGTTTCCAGTACACACAGAGATATGACTCCAACAGCATATGTAATGGAAAGGTCTTTGCAGCTGCAGGGAGCTCTAAAAGACCCAAGGCCTGAAACAGTAGGCTGATCCTCTAGATGTAGGTTAATACACACTGCATCAATAAGCCAACTGCAGGAGATTGAAGTACCCAAAAACAGCCTCTCCTGAAACAGAATGTTGGTACTCTGAATCCGGTTAAGGAGAATTTATGAGCAGACAATGCCAGAGATGGTGTCGGAGCATGCATATAGTGTCTACACACAGATTTCTCCAGTAACTGCGCAGAGAAAGCCTATAGTGGACATGGAGGAGGCTTTGACACACCTCCAAAACCCAGAGAGCTGAAGGAAAAGATGATGACCCTTTAGCAACAAGAGTCTTTGGTTTCAGACATTGATTCCATCTGAGGATACCTTGTTAACATGCCGTGAACCACTAGGGCTGAAGTCACAATTACAATTGGGACTATGTGTCTTAGGACAGAAATGTTCAAATGGGTATTGGAAAGCAGCCAGGTCCAATCCTAAAATACTCACAAAACTAAGCAGCTGGTACTCATTGGTGTTTTAGGCAAGTGGAAGTCACCAAGTCATTGTAAGTGAACAGTGGAAACCACATGGCGCTTCAGGAGCAGATGAAGTAGCTTCCTCTTCAAGCTTAAATGGCAGATATAAAAAAAAAAAAGTGTGGAGTGCATGCGCACCTAGCAGATTAATGTCAACTCTCAGTCCCTCAGCCTTAACCCTTCCCACAGTAAACCTGGTGGAGGTGGGAAGTTAGAAAAAGGGACCCAAATATGCAAATGAAGAGGTAGCTCCCAGTGCTTCAGCCTGACCAGCCTTACTCATCGAGTCTTCACAGGCAGGGTCACGCCTGAGGGCTAAGCGCCATGGCTCTGGATCCAGAATACGCTCTACAGACAACACAGTACATGATGGTCTGAAAAGTGCAATAATGCAGAGTCCAGCACCCAAAGGTCACATGAATTTTCTGTTTGCCATTGCCCCACCATCCTGTAGGAGGCAACATAACCAGACTGTTTCTGAATTCCCATGTCCCTGAATGGACAATGGAGAATGAATATCATCAGCTCTTTTGGAGAGAAAAAAAAAAAAAAGAATCAATGTTCAGCTCACTAACTTCAGCACCCAAAACTGCTCCAGAATTGGCACACCAGATAGGAAATATGAAGAGATCTTCCTCTACACCTATGTGACCTGTGAATCCAATGCTCTGGAGCAAGGAAAGTCTAAGAATTCAAAGAAGAAGAAGAAAAAAAAAAGCTGAGCATCAGAGAAAGTAATTACGAGTAACCAGAAAAGTGTGCAGATCTCAGAAATCCCATACTAAAAAAAATTATAACTATCTATAAGATAGAATTGCAGTAAGTGGGTAGGTTTATAGGAGCATTCGTAGGGACTGATATTTAGGAGATAGGAGCTCTACACACGTTTAGCCATCTTGTTATCGGAATACAAGCTTTATGCCTGGTGAGGAAGATGATGATGGCAGTGAAAGGGTTTTTTTTGTTTTAAATCTCCAAAAATTGTAATTAAACCAGACAAACTGTCACAGAAACAGCAGATTACCAGCAGAATGCAGAGTCACGCATACTGATACTCTAGAACACAAGTAAAATCTACTAACCAGCATTTTCTGAAGCTGTTCCACTGTCTGGTTTGCTACACTAATTCCATTGATTTCCCGGATCTCGTCACCTACATGGAGAGTACCTGTAGATAAAATAACTGGTTAGTTCAAGTCCTCTCTAACATCACAAAACCTAGAAATTCTATACTTCCATGCACACTGTGTACTGAGCTAACTTTGTACAGAGCTAATAATAACTTGTTACAATTTATATTAAAATTAATGACAGGGGGGAAACTATTATTTACAGACTAGAAACAATCTGCTAAACCAAAGCAAAATGAGGCAATATTAAGGGGAACCAGATTATTTTGCATAATATTAAAGGCAACCAGATTCCTTCACATAAATGGAAAACCTTTACTTGTTATATACTCTATTTTTAATACTTCAATTTGGTTTAAAAGAAATAAAAACGGTCGGAATTAAAGATCTGTCGAACGTGCATGTGACAACGCCATCATTGCATCAAAATATTTCCCACAATTATCAACAAATAATTTTGATAACTGAAATTAGCTCACTAATGTACCCGAGAGTCAAATGATCGAGTGTTTTTCTGTGTATGGCCAGTATTACACAAGGAGGGAGGGTCAGCCCTCTTACCCATAATGCTATGTAAAGTGAAGCCAGTTAACAGTCTGAACATGCTTAAAGAAGATGAGAACATGGAGGACTTCACCAGAGTGCAGCTTATCTTTTACTATCCAGTGGCAGGCTGGGGACAGGTTGATGACAAAATTTTATGGCCTAATTAACTACAATAAGAGAAATGGAATTTCTAACTTGGCTATATAGTCTAGATCAGATTCACTGAATGCAATTACAATTACAGTGTGTTTATTGGTTTGACTGAATTTCAGCTTTAAATCTGACCTACAGATAGTCCACTATAAAACAAAAAATAAATAAAATGTTACATTTAAACCTATTTTCATCAAAACAACTTCCTTTTTTCAATCCTATGCCTTCCTTTCAAATTATTTCCTTCTGGATTAGTTTTATTTCAAAACAGAGAGGCAAGGATGAAGAGGTCTCTAAGCTGTTACAAAACACATTATAGAAATGCTGCAAAGAACACACCCAGCCAAACAATAACATCTCTGAAGTGCATCAATATTTCAAACTTTTACTTTTGGCAACTGTTGTCTAATTCAAGATCTCTATACCTAGAAGAAATAACTATTTACACGACCTCTGTGGTACTTCGCTATACTGGAATAAATTATGTGTGCTTATGTCAGCACATATTATAAACCTTTCCCTCTGAAAATGGTAGTTGCCAGGGGCGGACTGACCATTTGGAAACTCAGGCACTGCCCGGGGTCAGTAGGGGGTCCCATGAGATGCCCCTGGTACCTTTTTCATAGGCTTTTTTGAGTTTGGGCAAGGACACAGGGGCCCCATGATCCCCTATTGCCCGGGGGCCCCATGAGTTGTCAGTCCGCCCCTGGTAGTTGCATGGCTATTTTGTGGGAACACTTGCTTTAAAGTGGTTGTAAAGTCTAAACTTTTTTTTACCTTAATGCATTCTATGCATTAAGGTAAAACACCCTTTAGCTTCAGCTCCTCCCTAAACCCCCCCCCCCAAATACTTACCTGGGCCTGTTCTCTATCCAGAGCTGTGTCTGATAACAGCAGAGCTGTTCTCTCTCTCCCTCCTTTTCTAGCTGCAAGGAGATTCACCCATTTGCTGGTACTGGTTACTTTTGTAAGAAACTGGGGCTAAATTCAGAATGTTTGAATCGTCCCCAAAACAAGAGGTGAGGGGAAAATATTCAGTGGGGAATTCTCTTCACCATGGGAGATTTCCTTTTGTGCCCCTGGGACAGAAAATTTAAGGAAATTTTCCCAGTGGTATACAGACCACAAAAAATGAACTGACAAGGGTTTGTAGTACAGCCAAAGCACTTTAGGATCACAGGAAAATGCATGGCTTGCCAGGGATCAGTCAATATTTTTCAGATTTAGGCAATAAAGTTAAGGTGAAATCATATCAATTTTCATTATTCCAAACCTTTTAGAACTTCAAAACCAGAATCTTACTTAAAAATAAACAAACAAAATTGCTTATGACTTTTGCACAGCACTATAGATAGATAATTCATAATGTACTCCGACTGCCTCTGTTTTTTTTCATTGTTGTTTTGTTGCAGCCTGATGCTTCAGTTTTCTAAATGGATTTTTTTCTCATTAACAGCTTCCCCACCGCCCTATAGCAGAACTATTGGTACAGGGTGGCAGGGCTGCGCAAAATCACGTATACATACATGATCTTGCATTTCCGGGTAGGAGACGCACGCCGCTCTATCCGTGCTGCCATTGGTGGCTACAGATGTCGATCACCGGGTCCCGGCCGGAGATTCCCCACCTGCACCTGGCAATCGCTGAGGAACAGTGACAGGGGAGAGACCTGTGTGTAAATAATACAGGTCTCTCTTCTGCCAGCAGTAACATGCTACTGTGTACTTTTTTTTTTCAAATTTGTCGGTCTTTTTGTTTATAGTGCAAAAAATTAAAAATGCAGAGGCAATCAAATACCACCAAATGAAAGCTCTAATTGAGGGGGAAAAAAAGCACATAAATTTCATTTGGGTGCAGCGTTGCATAACCGTGCAATTGTCAGTTGAAGTAATGCAGTGCTGTATCGTAAAAAAATAGCCTAGTCAGGAAGGAGGGTAAATCCTCTGGAGAGCAAGTGGTTAATCTACACTCAGTACCCCATAATGTATGAGAAGGGGCGCAGCGCTAAAATACAATATAGCTAATATACATGTATATATAGCAAACAGAATAAGTGATATAAATGTGCCAAGAACTGTGCATAAAAGCAATATAGGTCCTTAAGTAATAGATGGTGACTCAAAAACGCGCGTCTTCCGGTGATCAAATTAATTGAATCATGCACTCACCAGATGCATAATTCAAATATGTATATAGATGATATCCCGATATCCGAGCGGAGTTATCTCAAAACCGGATAAGGTCATCGTCTGGGTACATCAGTCCGTCCAGGTTTCTCCTTATGGATCGTGTGTCTTGGCCTGTAAAGCCTCCCTTGTGTAGCTATCCAAAATCCCTGAGATTCTTACTAGGAGCCACAATCTTGGATATGATGTCCACAGCCCCAGCTTCATAGTAGTGCCCTCCTTTGGGAAAGGAGGGCACTACTATGAAGCTGGGGCTGTGGACATCATATCCAAGATTGTGGCTCCTAGTAAGAATCTCAGGGATTTTGGATAGCTACACAAGGGAGGCTTTACAGGCCAAGACACACGATCCATAAGGAGAAACCTGGACGGACTGATGTACCCAGACGATGACCTTATCCGGTTTTGAGATAACTCCGCTCGGATATCGGGATATCATCTATATGCATATTTGAATTATGCATCTGGTGAGTGCATGATTCAATTAATTTGATCACCGGAAGACGCACGTTTTTGAGTCACCATCTATTACTTAAGGACCTATATTGCTTTTATGCACAGTTCTTGGCACATTTATATCACTTATTCCGTTTGCTATATATACATGTATATTAGCTATATTGTATTTTAGCGCTGCGCCCCTTCTCATATGTTCTTTGCAGAGTCCTTTGGTACTTCTTGGCGCATAGCAGCTTTTTATCTAGCGCTCACTTTCATATTTTTTTTATTAGTACCCCATAATGACAAAGTAAAAACAGAATTTTAGAAAAGTCTATGAATTAAAAAGAAAAAACGAAAATACCACATGTACTTAAGTATTCAGACCCTAGAGTCATTACTTTGTTGAAGCAACTTTGGCATCAAGCACAGCCTCGAGTCTTTTTAGGTATGACATGACAAGCTTTGGATTGAGGGATTTTCTGCCATTTTTCTTTGCAAATCCTCTCATGCTTAGTCAGGTTGGATGGGGACAGTTGGAAACCATTTTCAGGCTTCTCACAGAATTGTCCCTAAGCCACTCCTGTGTTGTCTTGACTGTGTGCGGAGGATTGTTGTCATGTGGGTGAACCTTTGGCTCAGTCTGAGGTCCTGAGCGCTGTGCATCAGGATTTAAAGATATCTCTGTACTTTGATCCATTCAGCTTTCCCTCAACCTCTACCAGTCTTCCAGTCCTTACTGCTGGAAAAACTACCTCCACAACATGATGCTGCCGACACCATGTGTCACTGCTGGGATGCTATTGGGCTGGTTTCCTCCAGACATAATGTTTACAATAAAGGCCAAACAGTTCAATCTTGGTTTCATCAGACCAGATAATCTTGTTCCTCACAGTCAGTCTTTCAGATGCTGTTTTGCAAATCCCAAGCAGGCTTTCATGCGTTTTGCACTGAGGAGATGCTTGTGTCTAGTCACTCTGCGATGAAGCCCATATTGGTGGAGGGCTGCAGTTATGGTTATCCCTCTGGAACTTGTGCCAAACATCTTCCATTTGAGAATTACGGAGGCCACTCTGCTCTTGGGAACCTTCAGTGCAGCAGAAATTATTTTGTAGTCTTCCCCATATCTGCGATTTACAATATCTCCAGGCAGAACCTTTCACCTCATGGCTTTTCCTCTGATACATTATGCAGTGAGGCCTTTTATACAGAAGTGTTTGCCTTTCCAAATCATGTCCAATCAATTTAAATGACCACAACTGGACTCCAATCAAGGTGTAGAAACATCTCAGCAATGATCAAGAGAAATGGATTGTTGCAAAGGGTCTGAATAATGATGCCAATGTGATATTTCAATTTGACCTTTTTCCTACATTTAAAAACATTTCTAAATTTCTGTTTTCACTTTGTACTTATGGGGTACGGAGTGTAGATTAATTAAAAAAAATAATTTAAACAACTAAAGTATCAGGCTGCAACATAGCAAAATTGTGAAGTGAAGGGGACACACACACACTTTTTCCAGCTGGAACTTGGTTCCACCACCTCTGACTCAGGCCCTCTGCTCACCACTGTCGCTTGTAAACACAGAAGTCCGGCTTCTATGTTTACAAGTGCCAGCTTGTTTCCCAACAGCTCCCACAGATCTGATCTCCGGAGCAGCTCCCACTGAGTGCAGGATGGGGACAGGGGAGATGTAGGTGCTCGGGGTGCAGTGCGGTTGCCGACACTCCACTATTTGCAAGTGAGAGAGGTGGAGCCACCTACAGTGTGTGGAAAGGTACTAGAGCCAGCTGGGTGCTTCAGCTTCATACAGCAACAGCAAGGAGGGGGGGGGGGGGAGAGATGGGGGAGTGGAGGTGGGTTGTGTAGAGGTCAGAGCTGAAGGGGGATGAAAGTGAGAGGTGGATGAGAAATGCAGAGATAAGCAGCTGTGGCAGAAAGTTCAACTCTGCACTCTGTATCTAATGCACCCCTGACCTCTGCATGCAGTGCATCCCCAAACTCTGCATGTAACCCCCTCCCCCAAACTCTGCACTCTGTATCTAGTGCACCCCTAACCTCTGCATGCAGTGCACTCCTGAAATCTGTATGTAGTGCATCCCCAAACTCTGCGTATAACCCCCCCCCCCCAAACTTGATGCAGTTTGCAGTGTGGGGTGTGGGTAGGGCGGGTGGAGTGGCGGGCAGGGGGTTTTGGGGGTCATGGTTGTGTTGCTGACCTATTTTCTGAGAAAATAAAACTGTGTGTGTGTGTGTATATATATATATATATATATATATATATATATATATATATATATATATGCTATTTTATTTTAGCAATCACACAAACTCAAATAAGTCAATAGTCGCATCCGAATTTAAGAGGGTTTCTAAATGACCTACAGATTAAATTCCCTTTACACATCTTAATAAATAAAAAAATAAATGTCTGATTCTTATGCTATTGGTTGGTGGATGGCTTAAGTTCAGCCAATCAGAGTAGTCCTATGTCTATTAAATGATGGTGTTTCATGTTACCTCTATATTTATCAATGGGGAATTAGACCCATCCACACCACAATGCAGTATGTTTAGGTGTGTTGAGCAAGCTACAGTCCACTCACAATGAATGGGCTGCAATGCACCTCAATGCAAAGAAAAAAAAATGATTTCAGTTTGCATTTTCTGAAGCACAGCCCACAGGACACTGCATTGTACTATGTTGCAATGCAGCGCACATGCATTTTGGAGGTGCGTTAGAGTGTCATTCGCAATTAATGGCACTGCAGCACAATGAAGCATGCATCTAGTGTTACAGTGCACTGTAGTAACGTGTTTTTACCATGTGCTACCACAATGCCATTGCTGAATGTAAAGTAAATGTAATAATATACTGTAGTTACTGCTGCTTAGTATGGTGCTATGGGAAGTGGAACCTGTTCAAAACACTAACTGCACGTCAGCCTGATTTCTGAATGGTTACCAAAAGTAATGTCAGTTTTGCTCCTGTGTAAAGGACTGTCTGTGTAAAGAGTTAATTCTTTATCATTTACATCACTAGATGTGAAAGAAGTAAAATGAACACCAACATTTTTATAATACATGCATTAAATGGCATCCTTAGTCTAAAGTAGGGGTGACAGTTCAACCATAGTGTGGATAATCAACCAACCACAAACATATTAGTAAACCTCTGCTGTCCGACTCAAAGGAAATGTGTACTGCAGTGTGCTGTGTACTTAGCACTAGAAGACTTGGGTTCAATCCCCATGAAGGAAATTATCTGCATGGAATCTGTATTTCCCCCTCCATGTATATATAGATGTTATATAAAACTGAAAATTAAATAAAAGCAGCAAAGAGCATCTGCCACAAACAGTGTTAGAGTTAGTTTAGGGCCACGCGCTGGGCTCACTGTTCTAATGTCTGCGGCAGTATAAATTTTTGCATCTTAAAAAGGTAACTGGTAATAAGTATCATTACTGACCTCGACATTTGAAAATACAAATTCTCTGCCTTTGATCCACTGGTTCTGTACTTTCAAAGGTACAGACCCAGAACAAAACATGCACATTAGAGAACTCTGACTCTGCTCAAATGTATGTTTTGCTTGTTACAGCTGACTCAAGGCACCAAAACCAGATAAAGCCAGGCAACTAGTATTTTTAGAATTGGTCTGTAATAGCAGCCCTCGAGTTTCTCTCAATATAGGTTTCATTTAATAAGATACTTGAAGTAATAACAATATGCAAATGAATGACATGCTATTTGAAATTCTAATCTTGACATTTTCTACTTAACAAAGATGAAAACAGTAATTTAAGTTCAGAAACCGATAAATAATTTAAAATAATCACAATTCTCTGTTTACATCAAAGATCCTGAATTGTATTATTAAACAATGTTCATGCACAATTTCATGCCTCAGTTTGATAAAATGAGAGTGCCAAGGCTCTCAGCAGTTGTTTGACTGAAAATGTATTAATTTTACACTAATTTCACAAATACCAGCTCTACAGCATGAACAGTATAGTCATAACAATGGAGCTGATTACAAATGGGTTTGCAGGCTGGGCTGATTAGTAGGAATTTTTATAGTGTTCGCTGTATAGCCTTCATTCAAGCAGCACTCATTCATAACCTAATAGTGAAAACTCACTGAGGTGTGACAGGGTTAGAAATACTGCGAAGAGCATGACAGCTTAGGCAGCTACAAAATTATAAGATCTGTAAGTGTGGTACAGTACCTTGTCTGTGAATCATTCCTCCATGCATAATTCTTGCAACAATACAATGGTTCAGCTCATTCATCTTTAGCGTTATACCCTATTGAAAACAAATTTAAAATGCTTTACAAATCTGTCATACAAAAGAGAAAAAAAGCCTGAAAGAATCATGCAAGTCTATATACAACTCGTTATCACAGGATAATTGCTGTTAGGATTAAGTCACATTAGCAGTATCAACTTCACGCTACTGAGCAACCTAAAACGCTTGTTAGCAATCATCTCATTTGAAGCATATGATTATTGACAAATAATTTAATACATTTCAAAGTGTTACAAAGGAAGTTAATGGCCAACAGAAGTTTAAAGTGGTTATAAAAGTAATTTTTTTTTTCTTACCTTAATGCATTCAGTGCACTAAGTTAAAAGCCTTTTAAGTGCAGCTCCCTCCGCAGCCCCCCCTAAATACTCATCTGAGCCCAACCTCGGTTCAGCACTGTGCACGTCTGCAGCCATTGGCTCCCTCTGCTGTCAGTCAAAACCTGTGAGCAGAGGGGGGCAAGCCAGGTTTTGCGTCTAAATAGATAAACAGCCCGACTCGGGAGCGAGTCCGCACCATAGGAAGCATTTTTCTACCACAAGAGGAGGATCGGGGCTGCTCTGTGCAACACCTTTGCACAGAGCAGGTAAGTATAACATGTTTGTTATTTTAAAGTAAAGTAAAAAATAAATAGAAGTTTAAAGCACAAATTCAATGCTAAAATATAAACATTCATGTAGCTCTGTAAGCATTGCTACATATATATTTTGTAAATGCAAACAGTATGAATACCTGAATTTGTCTTGGAATCAGCTTCTTGCAATCCAGTCTGTACAGCAGAGCTCAGAGGGAGAAGCAACAGATTTCACTATCTAGTCAGAGGGTGGGGAGGGGACATGCAAGCTTTTGATCTCTATAAGAGCCAATCACAGTGATCACTATTGAGAACCTGCCCATGTAGTGTTTCCTCTGGGAGAAGAAAAACATACAATATGTGGAATTAACAAAACTGGAGTAACTGTGTATGGCAAGTAATTCCCTTCCATTAGGAACTGCTACCTATTCAGTACAGCGGAACTAAACCCATCAACTTAATGGTTTCAAAAAAATGGCACATTTGCTTGCGCAGTCATGTGAACTGTCAAGCCATCAAATGACTGGTGTCAAAACAGATGAAATGTGCAGCACCATGGCAACTGCGGACCAAACGGAGGCCAAGATGGCAGCTTCCTTGGCTGTAAAGGATAGGAGGGTTTAGTTCTGTTAGTTAGGCTTTGAAGATGAAAGATAAAAACCGACAGGTTGCCATGAAAAGCATCTCCAGTTTTGGAATATTCCCCTCATTGTATCGGAGTACGAAAAAAAAAAAAAAACTGCTGAAAAAAAACAAGTATGTATATAAAAGTTAGATTGGGGCTTGATCTAGGTTAAAGTTAGTGTCAGTTTTAGGGTTGATGTCCGTGTGCTTTAGGTACAAAAAAAAAAAGTTTTTAAATTTAGTATCAGTGTCCGTTTAAGCAAACAGAAGAAACTGTGTGCCAAATGATCAGTTCATAAGTCTATAAAACCCTTATTCTTGATAATGGGGTAACAACCTTTACAAATACAACAACCAGTGCATTTGGAGGCCAGAAAATCCAACATAAGGGTTGAAGTTTGATCGCTGGGGTAAGGAATGTAGTAAAATCTCCTAAAACAAAAAACATCTTGAACTTGAAACACGCAGAGCTCAATGGCTGCACCATCTCAAATCCATTGATCTCTGCATGCTTCCAGTTCAAGATATTTTTTTTTTTAAGGAATTTTTAATACAGTCCATATTAAGAAGCTCAGAAATCAAATTTCAGCTGTGTTGAAGAGGGATATTCAAGTCACTCTTCTGTATACAGCACCCAGAGCTGTCTGCAGCCAGCTACTATAGGCAGGATCTGAATTATATGATGGAAGATTACATTGGGTTAAGTGCAGATGTTAACAGCCTTAGAATGGACAACGCCTTTTGACTACTGGATACTGAAGGTGGACAACTGATCAGAGCTTGCCCAGTATGCAGCCAAGCTGCTGGCCTTCTTTGCAGCCAGCGTGCTTGCTGAACTTACAATTAGCAAAGCAGGGGGGTTTGTTACAGAGAACAAGGGTCTGTCTGTTCCCAGATTCAGTGAATTGGCTCACCTTTGTAAATAATAAAAAAGTCCTGGGATCAGCAATAACTACCTAGCCCCTGCTGCAGATACATCAGATTAAATGTAGGACTGGATTCTGGGTCCAACAGCATGATTAGACAGCACAATCCAAGCACCTTTTGTCACCGCTGCAAGCCTGAAACAATGACCACTTTATGCCCCCATGGGCACACCCTGTCACCATTAACACCAGCCTTTTACCACTACTGGCCTGACACCATAATCTTTTCCTGCCACCCAGTGCTGGATTTAGACCTTGGGAGGCCCGAGGCACTTCAAGTTCTGGGGCCCCTCCACACAGAAAATGAATTATATATCAAATAAAAAGTGAATTTAAAAGAATGAAAAACAGCATTTGTTCTGTAAAATGTTAGGTTTCGACGAAAACACTTGTCTGAATTTGTTTCTCTGAGAGAATACATATTACACAGATAGTTGGAACTTGCAAGTTACTCAAAAGAACAAAAAAAGAAACAAAAAACAGAAGCCCTCATCCCTTTGCCTCTGAAGTCAGGTTTAACTGTTCGGTATCCTGACACCCACATGCATTTAGATTTATTATTTAAAAAATTTAACACATTTTAAAATTACTTTTTTTATTTTGATAAAGGAAGTCAGGGGCCGAGGGGCCCAGGGCAACTGCCCCTTTTGCCACCTTATAAATCTGTCACTGCGGCCACCATAGTATTTCTGCCAGCATTTCCATCATATGAACTGGCCTTCATTGTTCTTGTTCATTGCTTTAGATTTGGCACATCATTTTGCACAGCTGTTTCACATTTGTAAAACAAGCTCCTTTTTGGCAGGCTCAATCATGTACTCTGCAGGAATATTTGTGTTGGGTACGGTACTTAAGCCCCATAAAATACCCAACACATTTTCTGTTTCCCAGATGAAAAAATTATACATTTTTATTCAGGTTAAATCCATTAGCGATTAATGTTTTCAATGCATTAAGGTACATCAGCAATAAAAAAAAAATTATAATCATGCTGTGCCTCAGTGAGGTCTGACGCAGGCTAAATCATGTCTCTCTCGATCTTTGGGCCTAATAGATCAATCACAAATTTTTGTGGATACAGGCGCTTTAAAATAGTGTGGCCTAAAAGTGATTGCTTAACTATGAACCACCTGGTCTCCACTTCTGAAACAGTGACCTATCTATTTATCTATCTGCAACGAGGAACAGAAGTATTTGAACACCCTGCGATTTTGCAAGTTGTTTCACTTAGAAATCATGGAGGAGTCTGAAATTCACATTGTAGGTGCATTCCCACTCGGAGAGATAGAATTTAAAAAAAAATTCAGAAAATCACATTGTATGATTTTTAAAGAATTTATTTGTCTTGCACTGCTGAACATGAGTATTTGAACACCTAAGAAACAGCAAGAATTCTGGCTCTCAAAGACCTGTTACTGTTGTAAGGGAAAATGGAGCAGCCATTTCTAGATATAAATATGAAATACATTTGGCACTCCAGTTCTACCTCCAGCTCCGCAGCATTCACACCACCTATTGTCTACAAGATTATTATCACAGCCTTTGAAGACCTGTTAAACCCAAAGGACAATGGAAGTAACAATAACATTTGGATAACTATTCGCATCTCAATGAGTTACACCAAAGACACAGATGACTCTTCAAAGAAAGATCAGATAGCTAGGTACCACCCACTGTAGAGCATATAAATTGTATTAGAAAGCCTTAGTTAGATAGAGCATTTCTTTGAATCCAACACCATGTATTGTTCTGCTCTCCCTGCATGGAGGTCTAGCTACATGCTTGTATAATAAACATCTACTTTTCAATCCGGCTTCAGCAGTCAAAATGTTACTGAAACCCATGAGTTTTGGGTTTCCCCGTCAATTTGGTCCTTCGGACCGGAAAGGGAAACTCTACAGACATCGTTTAGACACAGAAGGACAGCACAACCTGGGAAGTCATCTCTGCTGGCAGTGGTAAGCTAACTTTCTGCTTACTATGATTTCCCCTTGTGCTGTGCCTTTTTCTGTAAAGTCGATGTTGTGGAAAAGTACCCTTTCCAAGAACCTTGACTGTTGAATTTTTTTCTTTTCTTTTTTTTACTTTCCATACTATGTTACTGGAACCCATGAGTTTTGGGTTTCCCCGTCACTGTGCCTTTAAAAAGTCCACCTCTACTCCACTCAATCTAACTTAGTAGCACCTGTCTGAGCTCTTTAAAGACACCAGTCCACCCCACAGTCAGTCAGACGCCAACTACTACCATGGGCAAGACCAAAGAGCTGTCAAAAGACACCAGAGACAAAAATGTGGACCTCAACAAGGCTGGAAAGGGCTACGGGGCAATTGCCAAGCAGCTTGGTGAAAATAGATCAACTGTTGGAGCAATTGTTAGAAAATGGAAGAGGCTAAAGACGACTGTCAGTCTCCCTCGGACTGGGGCGCCATGCAAGATCTCACCTCGTGGGGTATCACTGATAAGAAAGGTGAGGAATCAGCCCAGAACTACAAGGGAGAGCTGGGACCACAGTTTCAAAGGTCACTGTCGGTAGAACACTATGCCGTCATGGTTTCAAATCATGCATTGCACGGAAAGTTCTCCTGCTCAAGTCATCACATGTCCAGGCCTGTCTGAAGTTTGCCAATGACCATCTGGATGATCCAGAGGAGGCATGGGAGAAAGTCATGTGGTCAGATGAGACCAAAGTAGAACTTTTAGGTCTAAACTTCGCTCGTGTTTGGAGGAAAAAGAAGGATGAGTTGCATCCCAAGAACACCATCCCTACTGTGAAGCATGGGGGTGGTAACATCATGCTTTGGGGGTGCTTTTCTGTGAAGGGGACAGGACGACTGCACTGTATTAAGGAGAGGATGAATGGGGCCATTTATTGTGCGATTTTGAGCAACAACCTCCTTCCCTCAGTCAGAGCATTGAAGATGGGTCATGGCTGGGTCTTCCAACATGACAACGACCCGAAGCACACAGCCAGGATAACCAAGGAGTGGCTCTGTAAGAAGCATATCAAGGTTCTGGAGGGGCCTAGCCAGTCTCCAGACCTAAATCCAATAGAACATCTTTGGAGGAAGCTGAAACTCTGTGTTGCTCAGCGACAGCCCCAAAACCTGACAGATCTAGAGGAGATCTGTGTGCAGGAGTGGGCCAAAATCCCTGTTGCAGTGTGTGCAAACCTGGTCAAGAACTACAGGAATCGTTTGACCTCTGTAATTGCAAACAAAGGCTTCTGTACCAAATATTAACACTGATTTTCTCAGGTGTTCAAATACTTATGTTTAGCAGTGCAAGAAAAATTCTTTAAAAATCATACAATGTGATTTCCTGAATTTTTTTTTTTTTAATTCTGTCTCTCAGAGTGGGAATGCACCTACAATGTGAATTTCAGACCCCTCCATGATTTCTAAGTGGGAGAACTTGCAAAATCGCAGGGTGTTCAAATACTTCTGTTCCTCACTGTATCTATCTATCTATCTATCTATCTATCTATATATATATATATATATATATATATATATAGGGTGTAACATCTAAGGTAATATCTAGGGTGTAACATCTAACATGCATAGTTTCCTATATATATATATATATATATATATATTTATTTATTAGAAACTATGCAGCCAATCTGTACTTAACATGTTAGATGTTACACCCTAGATATGGGTGTAACATCTAACATGTTGTTAATGTGGAGTCAGCCTTTAAACTCCTGCCTAACTGGACCATTTTTAATGTTAAAAACCTGCAAACAGTATTTGTTTTCTGAGAGCAGACAAACAAAACAAAAGCACACACAAATTCATTAAATTAATTTTAGTGCACACAAACACAATATAATGCCCAATTGTTTCGTAAAATATAAAATATGATGATGTGTCAAGTACATAGATACCAAACATGTCAAGATCTAGCATTGTGTATGCCTGTGAAATAATGACAAACTAAGGTACCTAAAATTGTCCACAGGAAAAACTTTAAAAGTCTTTGCAGGTTACCAGTTTAAATGTGAGCTATGGTGCTAGAATGATTTCTCTCACCCTGATGTTCACAGCAATACCTCATGAACGGGACAGGGGTACTTTTAGATTTTTCAAATTATTTGTATGTATTTTATTTACATTTTTAAACAGCATACAAAAAATTTGGAGTTTAACAGCTGAAAAAGAACCTAAATTGCAAAACAGGGAGACAGAGTGCTTGGTGTAAATTGAGGTACTTCTCTACTTGTATGCAAGGTAGGGTGGAGTGGCCTGTCTTAGGGTGGTAACCTAAGACAGATAGCCCTGGGAAAGGTACCGTATTTTTCGCTCCATAAGACGCACTTTTTCCCCCTCAAAAAAATGGGGGAAAATGTCTGTGCTTCTTATGGAGCAAATATGGAGTGGCCAGCCCAGCCCGTGTTAGAATACCGGGCTGGCCGCTTGGCTCTTCTCTGCAGACCTCCAGCGGTCCTACTTATTCCTCAGTCCAGCGGTGTCCTCAGTCTTCTCTCCCCGGCATGGGCACCCAGCTGTGACAGCTTGCGGCTTCACAGCCAGGTGGCCACTGCGAATGCTTGAGAAGTGCTGCGCTTTGTGAATGGCTCCGTAATCTTCTGGGACCTGTCACGTGTCCCAGAAGATTACGGGGAGGGAGGGGGAAGGACAACTCCGCGAAAGTGGGAGCGGGTACCTGTCAAATTCGTGTACCTGCTCCCCCCCCTCCGCAAAGGTCCGCAGTCTCTGGTCATCTCCCGTGCCGTGTCCGCAGTCTCTGGTCATCTCCCGTGCCGTGTCCGCAGTCTCTGGTCATCTCCCGTGCCGTGTCCGCAGTCTCTGGTCATCTCCCGTGCCGTGTCCGCAGTCTCTGGTCATCTCCCGTGCCGTGTCCGCAGTCTCTGGTCATCTCCCGTACCGTGTCCGCAGTCTCTGGTCATCTCCCGTACCGTGTCCGCAGTCTCTGGTCATCTCCCGTACTGTGTCCGCAGTCTCTGGTCATCTCCTGTACTGTGTCTGCAGTCTTTGGTCAGCTCCTGTACTATGTCTGCAGTCCATTGATTCAGAATATTTTTTTTCCTGTTCTCCTCCTCCAAAATCTAGGTGCGTCTTATGGAGCGAAAAATGCGGTATGTATAAGGCTGCATTCACACTGAGATGAGTGTTTTTCAGGTGTTTTTTCAGCAAAATTGCAAATATTATTATAATAATATATATATAATATATAATATAATATGACAGAACGCTCAAGTGTGAATACTTGTTGAGCGTCGAGCTGTGAACGGAGTCTAAGACTTGAGAAGAGTGCTGGGGGGGTGGGGTGAATTAGGGTCTTGTCCGCATAGGGGATAAATGCTCCTCTAGTGTATCAACTCTAAGACCCTTTATAGTTCTGGAACTGCAAAGTAACACTGCAAGTGGCTTCATAGTTAGCACAAACAGTATGGGTGATAGGGGGCAGCCCTGCCTTTTACTCTGAAAAATCGGAAACAGTTCAGAAATAGTAGCACTAACCCAAATTCCTGCATGTGGGGCTGTGTACAATAGGTTCACCCATTTGAAATTAGGGCAAAAGTCAAATTTATAAAGTATAAAGAGAAGGTAGGGCCACTTTACACTATCAAAGGCCTTATGGGTGTCCAAAGAGATATGATGGCCCATGTGTTGGTATTGCAGGTAGCTGAACAGTCTCCATATATCCAAATTAGGGGACCTATTTGGCACAAAACTAGCCTGATCCAAACCTGCAAGGCCTCCAATACATCTGTTAAGTCTCAAGGCCAGAGCCTTTGTCAGAATTTTAACATCTGTCTTAATTAGGGAGATAGGCCTATATGATTAACACAATGTAGGATCTATTGCTAGTGTTACTGTAAGTATGACCAGATCATCTCTCACGGAATTGAGTATTCAAGCAGTAAAGGCATTGTTAAAGGCTTCAAGAGGGTCTGCTAAGCGATTATGATAGGTGAAATACCATATTGCCAGTAATCCGCCAAGCCCAGGGAACTTCTTGGGCGATGGAGTGGAATCCCTAAGTTACTCTACCGTCAATGGGGCCTCTAGTAGGAATTTTCTGGCAGGAATTTTGCTAGAAGAGTCTTGATGAAAGTGACAAAAAGTAGTGTAAAGAGATTTCCTTCAGATACTTAGGAGCAGAGCACAAGAACAGTCCTCCTTGAGGTAAAATGCTGAGACAACGTACGGAAGAAAGGATGGCCTTGGGCATAAGACAACTTTGTCATTATGAAGTATAAAGAAAGGCTCTTTACAAAAGGACCATAGCTCAGAAACATTTCTAGCAGATGTGGTAGTGACCAAAAAGGCTATTTTGCATGAGAGATCCTCTAGAGAGATATACCGGATAGGTTTAAAGGGTGGTTTCTATAGGGCAAAGAGAACCAGGCTGACATCCCAAAAAATAATGCAAGAAACAGAGTAATCTCTAGGACTGAAGTGCCCGTGTTCACACCAAGAAACAGATTTCCAGGTGTGGAAATACATTTTCCTGGAAGAGGCTTTTCTTGCATTTAGTAAGGTACAAATTATAGACTCAGAAACCCCTCTATCCTTTATCACCTGGCTTTCAACAGCCAAGCCGTTAAAGCCAGACACCGAGAAGCAGGGTGGACTTGAGATAGCAGATCTGACCTATTGGGAAAAGCTCAGGAGTTGTGTGCTAGAAGTCTGAGAAGGTTTGTGTACCATGTTCTCCTTGGTCAGTTTAATGCAATTAAAATCACCCTCTTTTGCTCTGTCTTCTTAAACAGATGAAGTAGGATATTCACTGGAGGGAAGGCATAAATTAGCCTGAACTGAGACCAGGGTATCATCAAGGCATCTGAGACAAGACCTAGAAGATCCTTGGTTCTGGGAATAAACGGCAGTAGTTCAGTTTGGAGGCTAGGATGTTTACACCTGGAATGCCCAATCTTTGGCATATCATACTAAAGATATCTGGATGAAGAGTCTATTCCCCTTGACCTAGGTGTTGGGGGTCAAGATAATCCACTTTCCATTGGTCCACTTCTGGGATGTGGACTGTATAGATTGCTGAACAGTGAGTTTCTGTCCAAGAGATGAGCTGGTTTGCTTCCTTTGAGGCACCAAACTCCTGTTGCCTCCTTGATTGTTGATGGGGGGGGGGGGGGGTTCGGTACAGCAGGTACAGCAGGTTCAAACTGACTGCTCTGAGCAACATGATGTGAAGGGGAACCCTGGCTTCTCTCAATTGCCATGTTCCTTGGATTGTCGGGGACTGGAACAATCCTCCCTAGTCTGAGAAATCTGCATTCGTAGTGATAAGTTTCCAGTGTTAGAGAAGGATGGACTTCCCCACTGATAAGGCTGTGGTGGTGATCCACCAGGATACGGAGTTCCTTGCTTGGCAGGCCAGGAGTACTGGCAAACAGAGAAGGAGCCTGATTTCTCAGGTCAATTAAATATTTTGTTGGCAGAGTTCTTGAATGGGATTGGCCAAATGAATGGTACTGCTTTGAAGACGGCTTCCATTAGACCTAGAACTATCATGGAGAATTTCAACGTGGGATCTCTTCTGAATCTCAAATCCCGAGCATATGCCCTGAGAGACACACTCTTTTTTGGTAGAAAGACTTACTTGAGATGTGTCCAGAACTAAACCCAAGTATTCCAGCTGAAGGGAAGGCTGGCGAGCAGATTTTTTTTAAAACTGATCACCCCACCAAAAGCCTGGTACATCTGAATTGTCTTGTGGACATTTTCTGATAGTGGCAAGGGAGATGAATCCTAGAGAAGAAGGTTGTCTAGATGACCTGTGACCTGGATGCCCTGAATTCAGAGCAGAGCAAGCAGTTTTGCTAAGATATCTGTGAATACTTTGGGAGCAGAGGACAGGCCAAAGGGCAGTGCAACAAACTGGAAGTGGTCGTCTGACAAGGCAAAGAGCTGAAAGTGCTGATGAGTTGGATACATAGGAAAATGTACAGTAGTGTCATGTATTCCCCTCATTTCACAGGGGTAATTACTGACCTTCTGAATTTTGAAATTTGAAGGAATTTGTTGAGGGATTTTAAATCCACAATAGGATGAATACCCAGACTGAGCCTTGGATCCATGAACAGGTCTGAGCATCCTTTGAACCTGTCTTGTGATGGTACCAGCACCAATACTCCCTGGGACAAGATGCAGTTCAGAGCATTTTGTAAGTCAAACTGTCCTTGAGCAGTTTATGGATGATTTTAAGGAAGAAAGTGGTGAGGTGGTTCCCCATAGGGGCTTTGACGTCACGACGCTCGATGGTTCCATAGTGACATCAGCTGGCTGCACATAGGATATCACCACTGCTAATAATTCAGGAGGTAATCTATTGCACAAAGTGCTTCTGTATATTGATCATGTGAGTGTAATACTCTATACTAATAATTGAGTGTATAAGGATAAAGCACTATGATCAGGTTTTTCTCTTAACATACCCACCGATGGAGGAGAGCCACTAGATGAACAAAGGGGATCTTATTCAGATGGATACCATCCAATCCATACTTGGGCCAGTTAAAGGGACAAAAGCTTTATATGACCTCACTTAATGCTTTGGTCATATATTTGAGGTGAGTGCACAACCAGTGGGGGTGCACAAGTTTTGAAGTGAATTTAGATACTGAAGGTGGATTGAGAAGCACTGAATATATATTAAAGTGAATATAAGAATTTGAAGAACCATATATGGACAATTTTCTGTTATTTATATGGTGGATTTATGCATATATTGCACTTATATTTTTATTTTGAGTAAAATTACACATATTTATGATTTTTATAGCAGATTGGAAAAAGTAGAACGTGGAACATTTTGGTAATATATTCTTGTTATACTCACTGTGGAATCTAAAGAGTGAATCCTCCACATTGTGTAAAATGGTCGTTTGATCCTGTCTTTTCTGATCCTCCCCTTTTTCCACTTTCCCCAATCCATCTGCTGATAGTACAGAGCTCTAGGAGTCACTCTGTACATGCTCAGTTTGGTGTATATTGCTAGAGAGGTTTTTTTTTCTTCTTGAGAGAGTGCATGTAATCAGCACAGGGCCAGTCAGTGCTGTCCAGACAGAGGGTCAGGGGATATGCAGCCTCATAGGACCGTCAGAGGAGAATGAAAACTCCTCCTACAACCTTTAACCAGTGGTCAGCTGGACACTGATAGAAATCATACGACTGCTCTAATTGCTGATGAAAAAAGGTATTTAGCAGTTTATATGTACTAAAACAATTGCATTTCCATGTTGTGTGTACTGTGGGAGGCCAGATATAGTGAATGCAGAGTCCTGGGTTTAGTAACACTTTAAAGTAGCACAGTGCAATATATAAAAACAATGTCCTGGTTGTGAAGGAGGGCAAGTGGTTAAACTACTTTTAACTACTTACCATAGGTTCATCTGTATTCTTCTGGAATTGTACCAATCTCACCCGTGTAACGTTTTCCATATCCATGTCACCGTTTGCACTTTCTGGAGAATCTCCGTTCAGGTAGGGAGATGTTGGAGGGGGCGTAACTCTTAGTGCTTCGTCACTGTAAACTTCATGGGCTACCACATCATGAGTTTGTAGTAAGGCCTCAAAAATAAGAACAACATTGTTATTACGACAAACTGCTTTTAGACATGCAAGACAAAATATACTCAATATATTCAATAGTCAATGTTGAGAAAGCATTTAATAAAAATATATATGTTGGGCCAGTGTTTCTCAACTCCAGTCCTCATGGACCCCCAACAGGTCATGTTTTCAGGATTTCCCTCAGATGAAACAGCTGTGGTAATTACTAAGGCAGTGAAACTGATCAAATCACCTGTGCAAAATAATGGAAATCCTGAAAACATGACCTGTTGGGGGTTCATGAGGACTGGAGTTGAGAAACACTGTGGTAGGCTAACTTGCTTTTTCACAAAATGGTCACTAGTTTTTAACAGCATATGTGTTTTAAACCACTTTTTGTGCTTTTAAATTGATGCAAATTTCAAACATTTTAATCACTCTGTTAAGCATCTCACCACTCTGTAACATGCACTCCCTACTCCTCCTTCTCACAGTTGTATCCTCTCTCTTCAAACTCCCTTTCCTTCACCCCTCTTCTCCACCCCACAGCTTATATATATCACCCTCACTCTTTTCTTTACCTTATTACTGCACTCATCAACTCCTGCTAATTCTGAGCCCACATACTAATAAAACCTCCAGGACACTGGGACCTGTCCCTCCGTATAAGTTATACTCCCATATTACCCCCTTCACCCTTTTGCTTCTCCTAACATCTGGAGACATTTCCCCAAATCCTTGACTGCCATCATTTTCCTTTGATCAATACACCCGACACACCCTATCCTCTTAACAGCAGCCGCAATCCACAGAATCTCCTTATCATTCCTCTTCTGCCTAGAACCAGCCTCCCCTTTTCCTGTGCCCTCTGGAATGCCCCCTCTGTCTGTAACAAACTCACCTCTGTCCATGACCTTTTTATCACAAACTCCTTTAACCTGCTTGCAATTACGGAAACCTGGCTTCATGAATCTGACTTTCCCTCTCCTGCTGTTCTCTCCCATCATGGTCTCCTATGGACTCACTCTCCCAGGCCTAGTGGATGGAAAGGAGGTGGAGTTGGAATCCTCCTATCCCCACACAAAGCACTTTTCATGTCCTTCATTCACCTCCCTCTCTGTCCCTCTCCTCATTTGAAGTTCACAATATTGATCTATTCTCTCCAGTTTCTTTAAGAATTGCTGTAATCTATCAGCCTCCTGAACCGGTATCAAGCTTCCTTGATGACTTCTCTGCCTGGCTGCCTTACTTTCTCCCTTCTGAAATTCCCACAATCATTCTTGGTGACTTCAACATCACTGTTGATCTCAACACTCCTGCTACTTCTAAACTCCTAAGCCTAACTACTTCTTTTGACCTAAAACAATGGACACATGCTTCGGCTCACTCCAATGGTAACTGCCTGGACGTTGTATTCTCCTACCTCCTTGCAACCTCACCAACTTTTTTTTTTCCTCTCTCTGATCACACCCTTATTAGCTTAACTCTCTTCTTGGCTTCCTCCTCCTTGTCTTCCAACTACCAAACAGTTACCCATAGAAACCTTTGCTATCTTAACCTCTCTCCTTTTTTTGGCAACAGATTGTCTCTATGACAAAATCTCAGCCCTGTCCTGCCCCAACCTGGCCACTTCTGTCTACAACAGTTCACTATCATGCACCATGGACACATTGGCCCCCCTCACCACAAACAGAATTAGGCCCTGACCGCTACAGCCCTGGCAAACAGACAATACCAGATGCCTCAAAAAACGTAGCCATGATCTGGAGAGTTTATGGTGTAAGACTAAGACCCAGCAATACTTCGACCAATATAAATCTGCCCTTCAAAAAATACAATTCCTGTCTCCGCACTGTGAAACAGACCTATTTTTTCACATTCATTAACACCCTATCAAGCAATCCACATCAACTCTTTTCTACCTTGAACTCTCTACTTCGTCCTTCTTTATCTCCACCCACTAACTCACTCACTGCCCAGGAGACTGCTTATCACTTCAAAAATAAGATTGATACAATTCATGACGAGAACTCTACTGTACAGATATCTCCCGCACCCTACACTCCTTGTCCACCTGCACAATCTATAATTCCCTTGTTTAACCCAGCTACTACAGAGGAGGTTGGTAAACATTTTTCTAAAGCCCACCTAACCACCTGTCCCCTGGACCCTGTTCCCTCGCAAATACTACAGTCACGCTCTGTCTCTGTCCTTTACTCTAACTCATATCTTCAATCTCTCCAATTCTACTGGCATCTTCTCCAACTCTCTAAAACATGCACTAGTCACCCCCAAACCTGAAAAGAACTCACTAGACCCCACCAATCTTAGCAACCTTTTGCCTCCAAACTCCTTGAATGTCTAGTCTACAACTGGCTGAGCTGCCACCTTATTGAGAATAACTTTCTTGATCCCCTTCAGTCTGGATTTAGCCCACAACAGTAACTGCTCTCCTACAACTCACAAACGACTTGCTAACCGCTAAAACTAGTTAATATTTCGTACTCTTGGACCTCTCCACTGCCTTTGACACAGTTGACCATCCCCTCCTGCTCAAAAAACTCTATTTCCTTGGTCTCCATGACTGCACTCACCATTGCTTCGAATCTTACCTATCTCACCGCACCTTCAGTGTCACTTACAACTCTACTTCCTCCTCTCCTACACTTACTGTCGGGGTCCCCCAAGGTTCTGTCCTTGGACCTCTCCTACTCTCAATCTACACCTCTTCCTTGGGTCAGCTGATCACTTCCCATGGTTTCCAATACCATTTCTATGCTGATGACACACAAATCTATCTCTCTACTCCTCACCTCACCCCATCAGTTTCCTCACATATCGCCGATTTACTAACAGACATATCAGACTGGATGTCACACCACTTCCTAAAACAAAATCTATTCAAAACTGAGCTCATAATATTTCCTCCCCCATGTGCCTCTTCCCCTGATTTCTCGGTCAGGATCAATAGTACCACTATCAACCCATCCCCGCATTCCAGTGTGCAAGGGGTAACCCCGGATTCGGAACTATCCTTTCAGGCCCACATCCAATCCCTGCCCAAATCATGCCGCCTTAACCTCTGCAACATCTCTCAGAATACGCCCCTTTTTAAAAACTGCCTTTTATTTCTTCCATCAGCTCATCCCCCCACAGCTATTAACTTTTGTATCACTTAACCCTTCCTCCTAGATTGAGAGCTCTAACGAGCAGGGCCCTCTGTTTCCTCTTGTACCAAATTGTATTGTAACTGTTATGTCTACCTTCATTTTGTAAAGCCCCACGCAGACTACTGGCGCTATATAAATCCTGTATAATAATAATCACTGTAAAAGTGCATCTAATAATGGCACTGAAACCACACTCAGTTTCACATACGTAAGCCTAAAAAGGGTTTAGAGATTTGCTGAATATGCCTGCACTCTATAAATACAAATTTAAATAACAAGCTTGCTATTGACCAATTAAGAACCAAACATGGGGGCCAGTGTGCCACTATAATTACTGCATTTCATCTACATCCATGCCAGATTTTTTTCTAATTTTTTAATTGTGCTAATTTATAGAAACATAAGCATCATTATTTAGCAATCTAACGATTCTGCACAATTGCAAGGTCTAGCAACATTTGCATTTGCTCTTCCGTAGGAAATGATTCTACATCCCCTCTGATCCCTCCTGTATCTCCCTCTTAGATTGTAAGCTCTATCGAGCAGGGCCCCTTGATCCCTCCTGTATTAATTTGTATTGTAATTGTACTGTCTGCACTCATGTGGTAAAGTGCTGCATAAACTGTTGGCGCTATATAAATTCTGTATAATAATAATACATGCACTCTGATGTATAACCTTACAAACATGCAGTAAATGGAAGACATTCATGTGGTAATCTATTGCATTTTGATAATAGCCAGCATTATAGGGGTGTAAACAGAGCTCCTCTCCCCCAATATAAAAAGGGAGACATGTCCAAAGGCAATGTTTTAAGTTTAACCAATACCCAGTTACTTCTGAAAATTCCCCCAACAGGAGTCTCTAGCTAGAAAGTGAAGGGTGCTCTGGTTGAAGAATTGTTTAAGTTGTACAGGGAACTCTGTGGAGGGCATTTCAGACTTCCTTATTTTCCATTGTGTATTTGGGTATTAAAGTGTTACAATTGCATGTACGCTCCAAAAGGGCAGCCCCTAGCCTCCATCTTTGACAAACATCATCCTGGGATACTGTGACATTACTGCTCTGAAATAATTTGTTTGATATCAATGATTATGGTGTCCAGTCAACCAGGAAGACCTCAGAGGTAAAATATACAAAAATTGATCACATATAATGTTAATAATTTAACTTTAACTGCATGCTGTAAATTTTTTATTTTTTTTTATTTTAGGCATTCTTAGACTGTTGGGTTATACTGCTGCCTACAGAAAAAATAGATACTAAGACACTGGCATTTTTATACTATGGGAACATTTAAAAGCAGCCAAACAAAGAAGTTGGCAAGACTGTGACAAAGGCTAACAGGCCCAGGAAAAAAGAGCAGAAAACTTGGGACTGCCTGTAGCTGGCTTCAGATGAGATTTGAATATCTGGTAAAACAAAACTAAAACAACCAGAAGACTAGGTGGTATCCTTGCACTTACAGACCTAGTAAAGTGTAACTTAACAAGAAAGGGTGGAACCAGATCCATAAGACCATAAAATAATTAAAGGTAATTAAAAGTCTGCCTGGGTCACCTAGAGGTGGTAGACTGAGAAACCGCTGTACCGTAATGGGGTCCATCTGGAATACAAGAGAAATTAACAAACCTCCAGAAGTAGCGGATGAGATTTAGACTTTCACAGCCCCAATCACATCCAGACAGTGGAGGGAAATTTCTGTTTGGTGACTCTGAACCAGACAGGGGGGCAGGAAAATAATGTCCTGGTTGAGGTGAAAGGTATAAACTAATTTGGGTGAGAAGGAAGAGTCCTGGCCCTTGACAACAGGTGTCTATGCAAAGCCAGGAAGCGCTTTTTGCAGGCTAAGGCCACCAGTACTGACACTCATCTCGTAGAGGTGGGGACTACAAGAAACACCATCTTGTGGGTGAGAGTAGAGAGTGGAGTGACTCTAATGGGTTCCCACAGTGATCTCTGAAGTGCAGAAAAAAAAAGATTTAGATCTCACAGAGTTAAAGGGTAATGAATGGGTGAGCTTTATGGGAGACTCACTGTTTAAAGGTTTAAATCAGAGAGTGAAAGACCAGTCATCTTGGAAAATACACACTGGACAAATCTGGCTCTTGAAAACGTTAAGAGCAAAACACTGGTCCGAACAAAGCTGCAAGAAAAAGTTTGGAGCACTGAGAACCTCCTAGGGTGAAAGCCCAGAAACTTTAAAAATATGTTACAAATTGGTGAACCTGGAGGCCAGAAGGATCAAGGCACTGCTGTAAAGTCCACCTGCCAATTGTCCACACCTAGGTAGAAAAAGCATGAATGCAAAGTTTTGCTCAGCACATGACCCAAGCTACCTGTCTTTCTATGGTGAGACTTCTGAATTGTCCCTGATGGTTGATGTATGCCACTGCCAAGGCACTGAGTCTGGATCGGATGAACTTCCAGTCATGAACCAATTATTTTTGCCAGACATAGAAGTGAAAGCAAAACAAATGAAGCTAAGGGTTAAAGTAGAATTATAGGCAAAAATTGTTTTTTTCATTTTGGACAGAATAAGGGGGGTAATAACCCCTGTCATTTTTTTTGCCACTTATGATCTGTATCCTGTTGGGGAAATTTCCCTTTACTTCCTGTCCCATAGTCAAAATAAGAAATGTGACAGGAAATTCCTCCAAAACGAGGTAATTCCTGGCTGTCATCAGAATTAGTGTTCCCATTGGAAGATTCCCTTCTATTACTGTTCTGTGGTCAACCCAAAATTTTAGATTTTTTTTTTTAACTTTCACTTTTGGTACTAACAGTATACAAGACAAATTGAGAGGGTAGATCTCCCCAATGGGGGCACAGGTGTCATCAAGTTGTCACTGAGAAAGGGGAAGGGAAAATAAAATTAAATCTGAAACCTTTTCGTTTGTACAGCCTGAGCAGAATAAAGAGGGGAGCTCCCCCAGGTGACAATAATACATACAGTATATGCAAACTCTGAAAGAATAGAAGTTTACTACCACTAAAAGTCCATTCAGCTACAGTTGCTTCTGTAGCAAATACATAGCCTTGGTACCAAACCCAGCATAAGCCTGCTAGTCACTCACAAACACTGAGCTGCACACAGGGACAAGAAAACTGCTTTAATTCTAGATTGATAACTGATATACTGGCATGACCTGAATTGCAGACTGCTGTGTGAACTGGAACACAAAGGTAGTCACTGCCAACTGCAGGACTGTCTCATGTAGAACACCAGTATAGGTAATCAACTGGGATCCTGCTTGTCTAGCTGTAGAGATACAGGATTTCCATGGCTAGCTTGAATCTACTAAAAGACGACTGTGTAAATGTACTCCTGGGCTGTTGCAGACAGAACACAGGTATAAACTGGAAAACTTGCACTTGGTGACTGGAAAGACTTTCAGGATTTAATATATCCAGCAGGAATCTACCAGCAGTTGTTAGAAAATCTTTCAAACAAATAGAAAACAGCAGAACTGAAGAAAACATGTCTACGTTTCTAAAGGACACTAAATGGCTATGGGCGGGATTATCCTGTGGCGGCCATCAGTTTTTAGTTTCCAGTGTCCATTTCAACAGTAGACGGCAGCAAAACAATCTCATCTGTCTTTTTTAAACTACTGTACTCTCCATCACCCATGTAATGGAGCTGAACAAAGGTAGAAATACTTGTAGTCTAGTCTGGGTGGAAACTCTGGCCCCTTGGGGAGTGAACATAACCTCCCAGAGACAGATGTGCTTATTTGCAGGATTACCAGGTGAGATCATGGGAAAAAGAGCCTAAAAAAAACCTAATGCAGGCACCTCATCTATGCACTGGTTATCTGCAATAGCACCTGAAAGAAATATATGATGTTTGTTTTTTGGGTTTAGATATGCTTTATACAGTCATGGCCAAAAATATTGGCACCCCTGCATTTCGGTCAGATAATGCACCACTTGCCCAGAAAATTGTTGCAATTAAAAATGTTTCGGCATTGTTATGTTTATTTCTTTTGTTTGTATTGGTGTGCCTTAGCCAATCAGATGCCGCTTTGAATTCCTCATTATTTGAATTTAGCTTGGTCCAAACTAACTAAATAATGGGATAATAAATCTGGAATCCAACTTCAGTATCGGAATCTTGTCTTAATGCAATTGCTAAAGGTTTGATTACTAATACAAATAGAAATGAAGGTTTTGGCCAGCCATATCTCATATTTTTTAGCATTTTTAGACTTTTAAAGGGTTTGTTAGTTTTCTATTTTTTCCAGGTTCTATTTTGCCCATTCATATACAGTCATGACCAAAAATGTTGGCACCCTGCATTTCTTTATTTACAAACTATTTTATTGTATAAAAGTAGACTGTAAAACAACAGTACAAATGATACATACAGCAAAAACAAGGCACTTTTGAAAAGTACAATACAGAAAAGTATATTAATGTAAGAAAGAGAAGAAATAGAAAAGAGTAGATTGCAAGTACATGAAATACGTAAATGATAAGGTAGGTTAAATGATACATCTGTCAACAGTATATGCCAGTCAACTTTCACTGGGAATGTTGTTAATCATGCAATAAATGTCTATAATCCCTCCATGACTCCCATTTTTTATCAAATAGGTGCATCTTATCCAGTAGGGTATAATGAATGCATTCCATGAGCATTACAGCATCAATTCTGTGTAAAACGGAGGCCAAGGGTACAGCATTGGACCTCCAATGTAAGGCAATAGACCATAAAGTGGCAATACATATAGTATGTATCAATCTCATAATGGCATCAAAGACCCCCGGGATATGAGCCCCCAATAGACAGGTCTGTATAGACAATCGTATCTGGGTACCCACCAGTGAGGTAGCCACCTCAGATATCTTGCTCCAAACCAAAGATATGGTCGGGCAATCCCAAAATATATGAACCAAAGTACCTGTGAGGCCACAGCCCCGGAAAAATAGAGGGGACGTTTGTGGGAACAATACATGTAGTCTTGATGGGGTATAATACCATCTGGTTAAAACCTTAAAGGCCGTCTCAGGAACAGAAAGAGATCTAGAACACTTACATATGTTATCCACCATGGAATCCCAATCCTCATCTGAAAAAGTGATACCACTATCCTCCTCCCATTTTTGTCTGTATAAAGGGGGTGTATGAGAAAGACAGATTAAAGATTGGTGATAAAGATCAAAAATAAGACCACTACCCCTGGGAGAGTCACGGCTGATATGTTCAAAAAAGGAAATCGGAGAAGATGGTATAAGACCAAAATGTGAATTAAAAAAGTGTCTAATCTGTCGGTAATGATGGTACTCACGAAGAGGAACATCAAAAAACACGCGCAGCATATCAAAGGTAATGTAAGATCCTCCTCTTTGGAAATCAGATAATCTGATAAAGGAACGGTCATACCACCAACGAAACGTTTGAGGGGAAGAAAAAGCTGCAACAAAAGTAGGATCACCAAAAAATTAAGCACCTGGGGGGATGAGAGACTAGATTCAATTTAAATTTGTATTTGGACCAAAGTGTCAGTGAATGGGTCACTATGGAGTTATGGAAAGTAAGCGATCGAGGGGAGACTTTGGACCACAAAATACCCGGTAAATAGAATGGGCGTATAGACTGAGATTTAAACTTGATCCATGGGGTCTGAGAGTTAATAGTTGCCCATTGTGATAGTTGCGCAAAACGAGCCGAGAGGTAGTATAGCCAAAAATTAGGAAGACCGAGACCTCCCGTCCGTTGTGAGCGGTACAAAAGAAATGAAGCAAAACGTGGACGCCTATTACCCCAGATAAAATTGTTAATAGTCCGCTGAAAGTGGTCCAAAAACGTTTTCGAGACCAGAACTGGAAGTGCTCTGAAAAGATAAAGTAGTTTAGGCAAAATATTCATTTTAACTGCCGTGACTCTACCCAGAAAGGAAATAGGGTAACCATGCCAAATCTTCAATAGAGTAGAGAGATGTGATACACATGGTGGATAATTAGCAGTAAACATATCCGAGTATCTGGGAGTGAGATTAATACCTAAATAGGATGCACTTAGGGAATCAGGAACATTAACAGGCATAATCACCGATTTGGTAAAATTAACAGTAAGACCTGACGCTATAGCAAAATCGTTCAATACGGCACATAGATTAGGCAATGAAGTTAACGGGTTAGTAAGAAAAAGCATATCATCAGCATACATGCTTATTTTGAAATGTGAGACTAATAATGGGTAACCGGAAATATCTGGATGTGATTTGATCGCTACTACCAAAGGTTCCAACACCAGCGCAAAGGCACCCTGCATTTCTGTCAGATAATGCACCTCTTCACCCAGAAAATTGCTGCAATTACAAATGTTTAGGCATTCTCATGTTTATTTCTTTTGTTTGTATTGGTATGAGACACAAAAGTGGAGAAACAAAAAGCCAAACCTGACACATTCTACACAAAACCCCAAAAATGGACTGGACAAAATTATTGGCACCTTCTCAATATTGTAAGAAATAATTGCATTCCAGGTTTGTGAAGCTCCTGTAATTTGTACTTAAACTCACCCGTATCAATAATAGTTGCTAACAATAAAGAAATCACACAGAGAACCAGTACTCAACCTTTCTGTTGTGTCTCTGTGTGCCACATGGAGCATTGAGAAGAGAAAGAGCAGAAAAGAACTGTCTGAGGATTTGATAACAAAAATTGTGGAAAAGCATGGACAATCTCAAAGTTATAAGTCCATCTGCAGAGATCTTAATGTTCTGTGTCCACTGTGCGCAACATTGTCAAAACGCATACAGCCCATGGCACTGTAGCTAAACTCCCCGGACGTGGACAAAAGAGAAAAATTCATCAAAGATTGAAAGGATTGTTCGAATGGTGGATAAAGAACCTCGATCGGCTTCCAGACAAATTCAAGCTGACCTTCAGGCACAGGGTACAACTATGTCAGCTCACGCTATACGTCGCCATCTGCATGAAAAGGGATATTATGGTAAGGGGACTCAGGAGGACCCCACTGCTGACACAAAAACATAAAGCTAGATTGGAGTTTGCCAAAACCTACCTGAGGAAGCCAAAATCATTTTGGGAGAATGTACTGTGGACAGATGAAACAAAATTACAGCTTTCTGGTAAAGCCCATCATTCTACAGTTTTCAGAAAAAGCAATGAGGACTTTATAGAAAATAGTACAGTCTCAACAGTCAAACATGGTGGATATTCACCAATGTTTTGGGTTTGCTTTGCTGCTTCAGGATGTCTGGGCCGTGTGCATTGCATTATGCAATCTGAAGACGACCAAAGAATTTTGGGGTGCAATGTAGGGCTAGTGTCAGAAAGTTGGGTCTCCGTCAGAAGTCATGGGTCTTACAGCAGGACAAAAACGGACAGAAATGGTTTAAGACAAAGTTCTGGAGAGTACTGAACTGGCCAGCAATGAGTCCAGATCTCAATCCCATAGAGCAGGGGTGGGCAACTGTGGCCCTCTAGCTGTTGTAGAACTACAAGGCACTGCAAAACTGACAGTTACAAGCATGACTCCCAAAGGCAGAGGCATGATGGTACTTGTAGTTCATCAACAGCTGGAGGGCCACAGTTGCCCATCCCTGCCATACAACATCTATGGAGAGATCTCAAAAGAGCAATTGGGAAAAGGAACCTTCCATTCTGAAAGACCTGGAACAGTTAGTGAAAGAAGAGTGGTCCAAAATTCCAGTAGAGAGGTGTAAGAAACTCACTGGTTACAGGAAGCAATTGATTTCAGCTTTTTCCCAAGGGGCGTGCTACCAAATATTCAAAATTGAGGGTACCAATAATTTTGTCCAGTCCATTTTTGGAGTTTTGCTTTGAATGTGTCAGATTTGACAAAAATGCCTGAACCAGGGGTAGGCAACCTTTTGAGCATGGTATGCCGAAAAATGTTTTTGAAGAAATTGAGAGTGCCAGTTCTACAAAACAAAATGTCAACTTTACACACTCCATCACGAAAAGGAATTTTTATACAGTAAATGCTGTAAACTATTTAAATAGCAAGAAAACATTAAACTATGAAGGATGGTACATGGTAACTTATCCCTTTTCCCAATTTCTGCACCTTCATACCCTCAATCAGCCCTCATTCCTGAACCTTCACACCTCCGATCACTCCAAATCAGGCAGAAATTCATGTTTCCTCAGGCATCAGATCAGCTCCTGCACTTTCATGCACCAGATCAACCCCAATTCCTGCACCTTAACACCCCAGACAACCCCAATTCTTTTTTCTTCAGGCCTCAGATCAGCTTCAATTCCTGCACTTTCACACCTCAGATCACCCCAGTTCCTGCATCTCCAGACCTCAGTCCAATTCCAATTCCTGCATCTCAGGGCCTCAGATCAGCCTCAATTCCTGCACCTTCACACCTCATATCACCCCAATTCCTGCACCTTCACATCTCAGCTTTCATCAATGCCTGCGCCTTCACCAGTCAGATCACCCCAATGTCTCTATTTTCACACACCAGATCAACCCCAAATTCTGCACCTTCACACCTCAGATCAGCCCCAAATCCTGCACATTCATACCTCAGATCAGCCCCAATTCTTGCACCTCCAGGCCTCAGATCAGCTCCAATTCCTGCACATTCACACCTCAGCTCACCCAAATTCCTGCACCTCCAGTCCTCAGATTAGCCCCAATTCCTGCACATTCACACTTCAGCTCACCCCAATTCCTGCAACTTCACACCCCAGTCCCCATCGACCATTCCTGTGCTTTCAGGCTTCAGATAAGCCTTAATTCCTGCACCTCCAGACCTCAGATCACACCAATTCCTGCATTTGTACAACCCAGATTAGCTCCCCATTCTTGTTCTTTCAGGCCTCAGATTAGTCCCAATTCCTGCAGTTTCCCACCTCAGATCATGCAAATTACCGGCGCATCTTTACACCTCTGACCACCTCCAATTCCTGCACTTTACAGCTGATATCATCCCAATTCCTGCACCTTCACACTTCAGCTCACACCAAATTCTGCACCTTCACAGCTCAGATCAGATCCAGTCTCTGAACCTCCAGGCCTCAGATCAGCCCCAATTCCTGCAACTTCACACCTCAACTCACCCCAATTTCTGCAACATCACACCCCATTCTCCAGTGACAATTCCTGTACCTTTAGACCTCAGAAAAGCCCCAATTCGTGAACCCCCAGTACTCTGATCAGCCTCAATTTCTGCACCTCCAAACCCCAGATCAGCCCCTATTCCTGCACCTTCAGACCTCAGATCAGCCCCTATTCCTGCACCTTCAGACCTCAGATCAGCCCCTATTCCTGCACCTTCAGACCTCAGATCAGCCCCAATTCCTGCACCTTCACACCTCAGATCAGTCCCAATTCCTGCACCTTCACACCTCAGATCAGTCCCAATCCCTGCACCTTCAACTCTCAGATAAGTCCCAATTCCTGCACCTTCACATCTCAGATCATCCCCAATTCCTGCACCTCCAAACCTCAGATCAGCCTAATTCCCACACCTCAAGACCTCAGATCAGCCTCAATTTCTGCACCTCCAAACCTCAGATCAGCCCCAACTTATGCACCTTCACACCACAGATAAGTCCTAATTTCTGCATGTTCACACCTCAGGTTACCCCAATTCGTGCACCTCCAGACCTCAGTTCACCTGCATTTTTACAACTCAGATCAGCCTCCATTCCTGTTCCTTCAGGTCTCAGATTAGTCCCAGTTCCTGCAGTTTCCCACCTCAGATTACACAAATTACCTGCATCTTTACAACTCTGATCATCTCCAATTCCTGCACCTTCAACCCTCAGATAAGTCCCAATTCCTGCACCATCACACCTCAGATCAGCCCCAATTTTTGCACCTTCACACCTCAGATCACCCCAATTCCTGGATTTTAACAACCCAGATCAGCCTCAATTCCTGTTCCTTCAAGCCTCAGATTAGCCCCAATTCCTGCAGTTTCCCACCTCAGATTACCCATACCTTTACACTTCTGCTCATCTCCAATTCCTACATCCTTACAGCTCATACCAACCCTATTACTACAACTTCACACTTCAGCTCACCCCAAATCCTGCGCTTTCACACCTCAGATCACCTCCATTCCTGCACCTCCACACCTCTGATCACCTAATTAATTCACTTTCACACCTCAGCCCACCCCAATCCCTGCACATTCACACCCCAGATCGGCCCAAATTTTTGCTCCTTCAGACCTCAGATCAGCCCCAATTAATGCACCTTCTGGCATAAATGGACCATGCTGTTTCCAGATAGATGCTCCAGAAATGAACACCAGCCAATGCACCAGTGAAGACAACACTACCTGTACCATGTAGTAGAATTGGAGAATTGAGTCCCAATTCCTGCAGTTCCTAATTCCTTTTTCTAAGGTTATAGTTACCAATATCTGTTCTGAAGTTGTATTTCCCAATAGACGTTCTAAAGTAGTAGTTACCAAACCTTGTTTTAAAGTAGCAGTTCCTTCTATTTGGATGCCACGGTGAATAGCAGCGACAGGAATCTGCTGATTCCTGCTGCTGTTTCTGACACTTGTGAATGCTATCTGCAGCCACTGAGCCTGTACAGTACACTTTTATGACACGTTGCCTGTGGTCGTAGCTATTTGTGGCTATTCACACAACCAGCGATTGCTTGTGGTAATCGCTGCTGAATGCACACCAACTGTGTGTTCAGCAGCCATCAGCGCAGGTAATCACTGACTGTGTGAACAGTCTCGAATAGCTGCAGCACCCAGTAACCTGTCATTATAGTGTACTGTACGGGCTTGGCTGTTGCAGCCAACTGCTCACTGGTGTCAAAAATAGCAGTAGGAATCACTGCCATTTGCACCGTGGCTAAATGCAGGTACACCAATGGTAAAAGCCTGGCAATGACCTGGCTCAGGCTAAAGGAGTGCTGTACCACAGAAGAGGAAAAATACTGAATTTAATTACCCTTCCCAAAGTGAGAACAAGCAGCCTGGGGAAACAGACTAGACACAGCTTCAGTGTGAAGAGAGCAACACAGGAACCAACACCAGCGGGAATAAAGGTGGGCAGGCACCAACCACACTGCTTCTTCAGTATGCAGCTGCTGGCCAACTTTATTGTTTGGGAGGTGAGTCTCCCAAGACTGGCATTGGGTGCTGTTCTTTATGCTGTCTAGTGCCGGGGGTTGCCTATCCATGGCCTAGACATTTGTAATTGCAACTATTTTCTGGGTGAAGTGATGCATTATGTGACAGAAATGCAGGGGTGCCAATATTTTTGGCCATGACTGTATATGAATGGGCAAAATAAAACCTGGAAAAAATAGAAAACAAACCACTTAAAAGTGTAAAAATGCTAAAGATACGCGATAAGGCTGCCCAAAACCTTCATTTTTATTTGTATTAGGGATCAAACCCTTAACAATTGCATTAAGACAAGATTCCGATACTGAAGTTGGATTCCAGATTTACTATCCTATCAGTTAGTTTGGACCAAGCTGAATTCAAATAATGAGGAATACAAAGCTTTAGTCAGAGACCATGTAATTTGCCCTCCTCAGCCAATCAGAGGAACTTTGGTATTCATTCAGAGAATACAAAGTTGCCTATGAATGACTGAGCACCACTCAACCCGACATAGGTGTCTGTTTATGAAATTGAGATCAGTGGTTGTTAGATAACGAGCTTATGTGACATCTCCATTACCACTGTAAATAATATTGTAATTATGAATATATTTCAGTTAGAGCTGTATCCGTTTGGGTATGTAATATGTCTTCCCATAAATCCCTGTTCTACAGATAGTTGGGGATGGTTTAAGTTGCCAGAGGGAATATTCTATTAATTACAATTTCTTTATTGTGTAATAGAAGTCTCCACACTCCTCAATACTCTGTCAGACAGTTTGGTGCCAGAGTTAGTTTTCCCCAACAATGGGACCCAAACCTGTTGGCTTCACAAATATCCGCTTCAAAGGATCCCTCATTTAGATATGCAATGAAGATGGCCTGCCTTTCATGAATACTTAATTTCCCAGGAAAAGGCCATGAACTTGCATACTTAAATTCCATAAAGGGTGTGCCAAGATTTGCCTTAAAGGGGGTTGATGTATGCTAAATACAGGGGATTTTAAGTTAACCATTTATGAAAGGGAATAGATTCACCAACCAATCAGAGCTACTCCATGAAAACTAATGGAGGAGAGGCCTATAACAATAGACACTAGATGGAGAGAGAGGCTCTCTTTGGAACAGGTAAGAGAATGGAACCCGTACGTACAGTTCCATGGTAAATATGGAATATATCCCTTGCACTTATATCTAAATGTTTGTCTTATGTCTTTTCTGTCTCACTGTTTGTATTTTGTAATATGTTAGAGCTTTCTTAATAACGTTTCTTTTATGTAACTAGATAAGATTGTTAGTTTAGACCTCCATCCTATTCACCAATAAATTTTAGTTGTTGTGCTAAACCTTTCACTTCTGGGTAAGAACTCTTAATTTACCAAATCATCAGAGAAATATTATATTTCATAATCTATAAATTTGCTCAACAGTGGTGATCCTGATGATCGCTGCTGATCTCAGTACATTAGAGGTTTATGAAACATGTTCTTCATTGATCATTTCAGCACACAATCTGTCACTGACAGAAACAGAAATGGCCAGTTTATGAAGGTGCGATGCCATCTGTGCGAAAATTCTCCCTTCCAGAGGTGGAGAATTGGGCAGAGGAGAGTGAATCCCAAGAGAACTGAGCAGAAAGGAGGAAGATTATTGACTTCCTTCTTCCTCAATCAGAGCCCCAAAGACAGTGGAAAAGCCCCCCTGATCAGGCAGGGCAAGTTAAAAACACAATATTTGTGTGTGCGCGCGCAGTGTAGTGAGGTACTGAGCGGTCTCCTCTGAGAGCCACCAACTAAGCAGTAGTAACTTACTGATGCTTAATAAACTGTGTGTTACTGAGCAACGGTAATTTATTGCTGCATGCTGAATGGACACCTATATTTTGTTCAAGGTGTGAGAGGAGAAGTTCTCCCCTCACTGCCAACACAAGGCTGTGTACTGTATATAGCTGAGGCTACATACAGTTTATGCTGCGAGCCCTGAGGGTGCACCTGTTAGTGTAGAAAATAGTTTGTTTGGGCCAGCCTGGCCCAAATGAAATGGTTGATGGGACAGTAAGTCGTGAGTTGAACTTTGAGGGTGTTCCCTGCAGTACAGAAGAGCAAAAATGCACACATTCTTCACTGATGATATTCTCCTGTCTATAACCTCTCTGATTGCAACACTTCCAATTCACATAAAAAATCCTCCTGCGCTCTTATGGTAAGTGGTGAGTAAAAAACTAACTAAAAAGCAGCCAGCATCTGTCCCATACCAAACAAGGGCAATATGAATAGAATGTAAAGTTGATGCAGCGCTAAAAGACTAAAGCCTAAATACAGTATATAACCAGATAGTAAATATGAGTAATAACATGACCCAAAACCACCTAGGGATAAACAGAAAACAATGGCCCTTAATAGACTAGTAACAGTGGTTAAGTGCAGGATAAGGTGTCCATAGTTCATACAGGGGTGTAAGTGAATCACAGCACACTTCAAAGAACGTGACCCCGGGCAGTCTTGCTGCAATGGCCTCTCACCTCCACTCTACGACCCTACAGGGCCATAAAGCGTAATGTAGATCACCACGGAATCCTCCAATTCAGGGACTCTTTAGATAAATTGGCATCACATAAACAGGGACAGAATTCCTCCAGGCCAGCAGGTGAATAGAAGAGACTCTCCTCCGATGTCACAACCGCTCATATGCTCATAAATGAGGAGATAAACACAATCCTCATAGTGTATTACCGCTTTATTTGAGTATAGGCAGCAAACAAAGAAAGAAGGTAACACACTTACATAACAAACGGCTTGTATGGAGATGCAATGCTGGGTGTACAGCAGGATCAAAAAGGTGCACCAAGATGGCGTCACGCCGGAAGTGCGTCACCACGCTATTGCCGTCGACGCGTTGCGTCACGTACCTCGTGACTTCATCAGGACAGCGTGATTGGCCAGCGGCACTTCCTTATAAAGGCCAGGAACCGCACCCATCAAGACCACAATGGGCGGTGCGATCGCGGCCATATTTAAATAGTCCAGCATGCCAAAAAAGACCCAGGCAGCCATATAAATGTAGTCTAATAAGGACAGACCTTCTCCCATTAGGTCTAACAATCCCAGTGAAGTAATACACTATAAAAAACAACACACATCCATGTCTCTCCATAATCAACACATAGAGATACTAATATATAAAAAAATATATAAACAATGTATATAAATGTAGAAAAAAACACATAATTTAATGAAAATCAGAAAAAAATATATATAAAAAAACGAGCATAACCATGTAAGGCCCTATACAAAATACACTAAAAAAATACACTAAAATTGCTTTAAACTTTTACTGCGTTTTCACATCTCAGTACTAACGGTAGATGACTCGAGATCCCGAGCACAAAATTACCCTGAAAAATGCCCTAATAGATAACCTGAAGACAAATTTTGCATTTTAACGGTCTACGGAGATGCCGCCTTACCTGGGAATTAATCCCGCATCTGCTTTTCAATCTTTCTACAAAGCAAATTACTCTATTATTAAAACCTTGACTGCCGACATTCTGAGATGGTCTGTACATACAATATAATTATATGGGGTGATCTATATTTCAGGATACTGTTGGAGACCTATCTCATCAACTTTTTCTCTTTCTCATTTGTTTTTGAGCCTCCCAATTTTTTTTTTTTTAATTAAGTGATCTGTCAGACGTTTAGATTGCCTGAGAAACCCTTCATCTAAGTTACATTTAATTCTATCCACAAAACCCAGATTTTATTAAGCATTATTGAATAGATTGTCAGCATCAACCAAAAAATCCATAACACCACAAAAGATAAGGTTACTTTAAGTCCATAAACCCCCCCCAAAAAAAACAGAAATAGCTTATGTCAGCATCTCACACCTCAAAGTAGCAAAGCCTAGGCCACAAGGGCAGAATAGAGCCCAGCCAACAGCAGGGGTTTCCAAAGCTCCACACACCCTTCCTCCCTTTAATGTCTCTCCATTTTTTATCAGCCCTCTGCTGTGTAAACACCTGCTGCCAATTTTAAAGGGCCCAGATTGATTAATGGGTACATTTTCTCAGCCACAGTTAATTTTAGACTGACACCCCCCCCCCCCCCAAAAAAAAAAATACAGGAAAGGTATCTGTCTGAACGAAAAAAATCTGAACTATCAGTACTGGGTGTTGGTACAACGCTGACTTCCAAGCCTTGGTCAGTTCGGTGAACAGCACAGAGTGGTAAACTTAGGTACAAACCTCCTGTAGCAACTCACTATATTAAGGTATGCACAAACCTTCTTTTTGGTGAGGGAGTGGGGCCAGGACTGTATAGCCTCTACTTTGTTGACTTGGGGCTTTCATCATCCCTTTTCTCATACTAATAAAGTAGGTCATTGTTGACTGCGAAATAAGGCCATCTCTCCTTTGCACCTGGCTCCTATGGTATCCTTTTTACAACCATTATCTGCTCCCTTGCTCAGGCCAAAGTAGGGTCCAACATCAAAGACAAAACACTCACATGCCATAAAAGAGATGCATTCAGATCAGGAAAGGAAGGACCAGAGGTCAATTCCTCCACATCATTCCCAGGCATAACCTATAACTAAGAGAAATTTCCCCTCCTCCCCAAAAGTGCAACTCAGGTTCAGGACTCTGCTTCCCCCCATACTAGCGACCTCCTTATTCTGAGCTGTGTAGCCAGACCTATCATCATACTCAACTTCACACAAATTCTCATCATATGGCATATCAATAACATCCTCTGGTCTGCATTGTGCAATATGAACTAAAATAGACTGAATACTTCTGCAAAGCACTGTAGCTCATGCATTGAAATCTACATTAGATCATGTCTGCATATTAGAAACAAATCTTAACTCATGACTACTGCGGTTTCAGATGGACATTGATGTTTGAAAAGAGTACACTATTACAGGATCAATGTTTTACAAGTACCAATTGTGGGTACAGGTTTCTTACTGGCAATGCACTTAATTTAACCACCACAGTTCTGCAGTGAGGTGTTTTGGTTAGCAGTCATTTCCTACTTCAATGGTAATGTAATCTGATTCATAATGAATCAAGTATGAAGAAACCTTAGTGATGTACCTGTGTTCAAACTGCATATGGTCTACAAGCTTCCATGTTATATATTGTCTTGTATGGGTGGCCACTAAATAACAGAAATTTTCAATATAATGTGTTTTCTGGAAATAAAGAATTATGAAGGCAACAGCCTGACTAAACTAACTTTGGACACGTAATAGGGTTGTCAAAGTCCTGAGCTGGCTTGCAGATCATGTTTAGACAAATTCCACTATTAAAAATTGGTTGCTGGAGCACATCAGAATGGAGCCAAACTTTGAAGCTTGGAGCAGCTCAAATAAGTATTTTAGTAGACGGATATACATAAATACAATAAAACATGGGTTAGTATGCCATAACAATAGATGTAACCCCTAATTGGATGGCATTTAGTTGCTAAAATACTGTGTATCAAACATCTGCCATATTTTTGTTTTCTCCAAAAATACTGTTTTTGGCCTCACCCAGATGGGTGCTGGTACATGTAGGAGGCATTTGTGCTGGCATATGCCCCCAGCTGCATTTAAGCAGCCTATGAAGGTGAATGCAGATGCAGCGGCTGCTCTATCAGCCTCGTATCAAACTTTGACAGCAAAAGCGGTGCATGGTCCTGAACGCATACCGTCTGAGTTTGAGGTTGTGCACCGTCATGGCTAAGTCCGTGCAGCCATTGTGTCTGTATCCACCTCCATCCTTTTAGGTGCAGTCAGCTTAGTTGCATTTAGAGAAAATGGAATTCTCCTGTGCCCAGGACCCTTTTCAACACTCTAAATGCAACTAAACAAATGTAAAAGCATCTACACGCATTAAAAATGATCTAGGAGGCATAAAAGTTGTTTAAACACTAAAGGCTCACTTTTTTTTTTTTAAACAACAAACATGTCAGACTTCCCTGCTCTGTGTAATAATCTTGCACACAGCAGCCTGGAGCCACCTCTTCTCAGGTCTCCGCCGGTGCTCCTGGCCCCTCACCCCTGCTTAGTGTTCCCAGAGCAAGCCACTTTCTCTGGGGGCAATCGTGCATGCTTGCTCCCGTGCCCTGCTCTGTGTGTCTATAAGATCAGCCCTTCTCACTGGCTGTGATTGAAGATGTGTCCTCAGCCAATGAGGAGTGAGAGACCTGGGAGAGCCACTTCTCCAGTGCACAGCGCAGGATTCAGATTGGGCTCAGGTAAATATTGAGGGGCTGCGGGGGGAGCAGAACACAGGTTTTTTTTTTTTTAACCTTCATGCATAGCCTTTACAACCACTTTGAAGTGTCCTAAATAGTAGTGATGAAATATACACAAAAACCTACTCTAAAACCCTTACAATTGCTTTTATTTCTTAGTTGTCAGCAATTTGGAAAAGGTATCTAGGCATTAAATTTTGCAAAATACGATAGGTTCATCTTTACAAATATATATTTGTTTTAACCTGTTAAGATACCATGTGCTGGTGTTAAGCTCCAGCATTTCAAGACAAAATTAATTTATGCCAAAAACAACCTCTGATAAATGCTCTAATCCAGTTCTTGATTAATATACACAGTCATGTTTTCAAAACATGATTGTGTTAGGTAAACACACTGTACTTGTCCAACTAGAAAAAAAGGGGATTGAGAATTAAAAAAAAAAACTACAGTGCTATACAAACATAGGATTTGCTAGCCAGGCAACACAGTGATGAAAAGCATACAAGGATATGCTGAATCAGATAACACATAGGAAGGGTGTTGATAGTGGGAATCTAGTACTACAGAAATGGAAGGAACATTCTGTTGAGAAATATAATTGGCAAATGCTTTAGTTGCTTTTGTTGCTTGTCTTCCTTGCGATCAATAGCACTATAAATAATGGATGAGGACCAAAGCCAATTAGCTAGCAGTAGACATATGTCTCCCCCTTCATCTGCTTTACCCTCCTCATTTAAAGTAGTAGTTTATAGAATAATGCAAAGATTTATTACCATATGAGGCATTGATGAAATATGGGGATACACTGAACTATAAAGTTGAACAACAATATAAAAAAATAACCATCAAGATAGCATTTTAAAAACCAAATCTGATGACAGCCATCCCAAGTTACCAATATATCTTAAAGTATAAAAGCTGAATATTACTATGTTTCTACTGTGAAAAGGGACATTTATCTTGATCTCTGATAAATTTAGTGGGAGCAATTGAGAAAATGGCAATCTGGGAGCAATAAAAGCTACAACTACAACGAAGAACTTGCTGAATAGCAAGAAAAAACAGCAAAGGCTAAAGTCAGCCCACCAAAAACTGATTTTTTCAGTTTTGGTAATGTGCCAGAGGCCTGAATAATCCAGTGGCTTCTTAAAGCGGTAATAAACTCTGCTTTTTATCGTGTTCCTACAAGTAAGCCTATAAATAAGGCTTACCTGTAGGTACAGTGAATCTATCCTAAATGGGCACCAGTTAGGAGATATTTACATGAGTAGCATCCTGGTGACATCACTGAGTAGCCATTCAAATAGCTGAGCCCGCAAACCCAGAAGGAAGACCGGGTGAAGTTGGAATCCCTGTTAGCAGTGACAGCGTAGTCTGTCTGGCATAATGTTTTTATAGGAATGTCTGGCATAATGTTTTTGACGAGCTTGCAGGGGGACCAGTTTTTTTATTTTTAAACATGGTTTACTACCACTTTAAGTTGTAGTAAACTATTTAAACTTGTGCCTGCAGGTAAGCTCACAACAAGGCTTACTTGTAGGTACAATATATCCATTTTAGATTGTAAGCTCAAACGAGAAGGGCCCTCTTATCCTTCCTGTATTAAATGTTGTAATTATACTGTCTGCCCTTATGTTGTAAAGCGCTGCGTAAACTGTGATATCTACATAGATTCATTCTGTAAAATAATATCTCCTAAACATGCACTATTTAAAAGATATTCAGATTGGCAATAGCCGATGAGGTCAACGGCAAAAGTGCAGTGACGATCTGCATTCAGAGCACACAGATGATTATAGCTCCCGTGTGAATGTGTGGGAGGGATGTCACTGCAGTCTGGCCATTCTAGCAGCTGGAGCGCACAAACCTGGAAGACAGACCGGTTGAAGATGGAGGTCACTGGCAGAGCTAACAGCATGCCGCTAGAGGGATTCATTTGAAAGGTAAGGCTGCCATAATGTGCTAGTATGCGGTGCATACTAGCACATTTATGACATTACTCAGCCCTTTTTAGGAAAAAAAATACCAAGTTTACAACGGCTTTAAATATCTATCTCTAGGGACACCAGAGGCAAGACTCTTCAAAGTTCCTAAAAGCCACCACCAAGATAAGGGAATTGGGAATCATGTTTCCCTTAGAAAGGGGCTTTAAACCTTTCTTCAAGGATCCTTCCTGCATCATCACACTTATTTTCACTTTCAATACATTTTTATTGAAGTATTATAAAGTATATATTATGACATTTAGAAACAAATGGATCTAAGCAATGCACAATAGTTTTATCAGAACAGAAGCCATCAGTAACAGGGGTTGCACAAAAAAATGGAAACACTATATGATTCACAGGTGTGAAAGCGACCTTTCGCTTTCAAAGTGAAAGTGATGCAACACATTTTTGCTTCTGCTGTGTGAGGAGAAACCTACCTAACAGGTGGGAAGACTCACTTTCATCATTCACTGTGTGTGCTGCTAGTAATACAGAGTCATGTCAGAGCTTCCTGAGATTCCAAGAGGGCGAATTGTTGGTGCCCGCTTAGCCGGTGCCTCTGTGACTGAAGTTTCCAGTTTATTTGCCGTGTCATGAGGTACAGTATCAAAAGTTATGACAGCATATACAGTTTTCGGGACAACATCGTTTGATAAGCATAAGCGTGGTCCACATGATTAACTGACCGAAAGAGACAAAAAGGACATTGTGCAGGATTGTGACCCGGAGTAAGAAAACTGCTGAAAAAGTGACAGCAGAGCTCAGTCTCAGTCTTCACAGCATGAAATTCACATCAAAGTAGTGCAGGATCCTGTATGTGTCCAAAGTCGTATGTTAGGGCTAAATGTTAAGGGTTAGGGGCTAGTTAGGGTTAAGGGTCTGGGTTAAATGTTAGGGTGAGGGTTAGGATTAAATGCTAGGGCTACGATTAAATGCTAGGGTTAGGGTTAAGGGCTAGGGTTAAATGTTAGGGTTAAGTGCAAAGGTCAGGATTAGAACGTTAACCTTAACATTTAACCCTAACCTTTAAGCCTAACCCTATCCCTTGACCCCAACCTTAACCCTTACATTTAAACATAACCCTAACATGAGACTTTGAACACAAAATCGCATCGAAAAGTTTTCAATTCAACAGTTTTGTCAGACGTTGCAGAGGCACAATATGGTTGTTATGGAGAGGGCAGCTGTCACGTCCTTAACAACGGATGACTCATCAGCTGTTAGTGGGATTCCCTGCTGACAGCCGAATGTAAACAAAAGAATGCCTACATTTAAAAAAAAAAAAAAAAAAAGTAAGTGTGTGTGTGTGTGTTTAGTGACTTGTTGGAATCTGGAAGGCCCCTTTTTTCAAAATAGGGCCCCTAGATCCTGGACCACTCCACTACCACTGCTCATTCACCAAAAAAGTGGTAAAAGTGAGTAAAAACACCCCATGCTCGGATAAGGGTCTGATTTGGATTTTGGGGGGACCCCCACGCCATTTAAAAAAAAAAAAATTGGTGCGGGGTTCCCCTCAACATCCACAGCAGACCTAAGGGTCTGATTTGGATTTGGGGGGGAAATCCTGTGCACTTTTTTTTTTATTTTTTATTTCCAGCATTCTTTTTTTTTTCATTTCAGCAAGTCTCATCCAGGTCGCACACATCCAAAGTTGCATCAAAGTAGCACCCATCCAAAGTCGCATCAAAGTGGTATCAAAGTCAATACTTTCCTATTAGCGGAAAAAAAAAAAGCATTATAAATGCGCGTTCAAAAACGCAAAATGCACCTAAAAAATGAATCAATCGCAACATGCAGAGGTGTGAACCAGGCCTAAATAAACCGTTCCACTCCTATTATTGTATTGCTTCACCACCATTGAGCCTAGTATCACTACATGCAGTAGAAATAAACATTTGGAAGCACTAATAGGAGACATCCTTGATAACCCTGAAACACATTGGCTTATCCCTTTAAATAATATGTAAACTCAGCATTTCATATACCTGAAATGTGCTAGCTGTACCATGAACCTGTATGAAAAAGTATCCAGTTCTCTTGGCATTGCTTCCTTTGTGTGTAACCCCTGGTGTACTTGCCAGTCCCTCTGCTATCCTATTAAAAATGGACCACACTATGCATGAGAGCACAGTGTGGTCTGTTTTCAGGTGGTGTTGGGATTCAATGATCAGGCTTGTGCTGACACCTCACCACCCCCCCAGCACAGCCATTCACTGGAAAGACAAGTGTTCTGCTGTTTCTCCTCCCCAGGCTCTCTAAGGTCCTTATGCAGCTGAGAGCAGAGGGTATGTGATCACTTGTGAAAAAGGGGAAAAAAAAAAGGCATACATAATTTTTTTTATATATGTATACACAAATTATTTGCTTTTCATTTCTATTTTAAACTGAATGAGTTGTTTTGGGTAAATGCCAATGAGGTTTACGAGAAGAAAAACCTCATTGGACTCTATATATCTGGTGTGACATTCTGCTTTTCCTGAAAATTTTTAAAATTAAAGACAGAGTTAGACTACTTTATAATTATTGTGGTAGGGATAGTTACTTTTTTTTTCTCCTTGGAGAGAATATTAATACCTTTACACTCAAAATACCTGCTACACACTTAATTCATCTGTTACAGAAAAAAGCTTCCTAGGTTACCATTCTGCCTATAGCCTTCTCATTGGACAATGCATCATCATAATCACCTCTGTCCAATGAACAGAAAGTAGCAGAGTGGTATTCCTAACAAAACTGGCAATATTGAAAATTCTATGGCGGGTAAAATAGTACACATTTGTGTACTTGAAATGTGTATGTATCCGTTTGCCTGGTGTAGTAACCAAGAGTAACGTGTATCTGCGTAGGTTAATTTTACTTCACCACCAAAGGTAAATGCAAGACTGTCTGCATTATTGTCACCATTGCCAACAAACCATTTTTAATGTTTACATTTTGAGTGCATTCATTGGGAATGAACCATTAGGTCTGAAATGGCCCCGTCTGAAGAGGCTATGGCTTGCAGTGTCCAGACAGAATTTCCTATGGCTTTTAACATGGCCTTTTAAGTCTTCCTAAACTTGCATCACAAAAAAACAAAAACCACACACACTCATCAACAACCATTAGCCTGCAAATTCATCCCAGAGTTAGAACTGGCTTTCATTTGAAGAAAAAGTTTGGTTTTGTTTGATTTATTTCTTTTTAGTTGCCATTTGTTCAAGAGGTGTCCAGTTACACCCTTTGAACAGGCAGCACCTTATGGATTAATATTTATGAAGGTATACTTTTGATTTTGGATATTTAAAAAACTAGGCATTATTATTTAAAAGGACCACTTAAGTGCTTACAATAGACTTATTTGGATGTGAGGATGAGTTCAACCACTGTCTGTTATAATGCTGACACTGACAAGAACATGTGGATAGGCTGAGCATGACAGGTTATACAAACACTGCTGAGGATATTTAATTTGGGGAAAGGGGAGAGGTAATGGATCTTCTTCCTTATTACGTCACGGAAAATGAGTGATTAAAGCGGAGCTCCAGTCAAATCTGAAAAAAAGTCTACAAAAACTACACTGGCCAGGTTCACTGGCTGCCCTCTCTCCCTGATGCCGACAGCTTGTGGTTTCACAGCCGGGTGCCCACTGCGCATGCACGAATAGTGTTGCGCCTTGTGAATGGTCTCGTAGTCTTCTGGGACCTATCACGTGTCACAGAAGACGGAGGGGAGGGAAGGTAACTTCCGCTTCCGATTGCCTAGGCAGTCAGAGTAAAAGAAAGGTTCGGGTACCTATCAAAATTGGGTACCCGCTCCGCAAACCTGCCAATTACTCAAAGGGAGTGGGGGACCAGCCCTTAAAAAAGGAACTTCCCCTTTTATTTGGAGCTCCGCTTTGAGAAAGAAAGCCCTTCTATACTATGATGCAATCTAAGTGGTCCCATCTCTACACATTGTGCTTCGAGACACCAGTTATCTTTTGAAATAGTGAACACACACATACAATTTATTTGGATTAATGAACGATGCCTATATTCTTACTGGCTGCTCTCATGGTGAAAAACAAACGGTAAAAGTGTCAATGTGCTAATTCAATGAATTCAATGCTGTTTATTTTAAATGGTTTGTTCTGCATTTTATTTAGACACTTTATTCTTATGTCTCACATTATTAAAAGTTAAGATCACCTTTGGTAACATGTTACATTCATATTTAGGGTGTAACATGTTACCAAAAAGCACCTGCCTGTTTCCCTCCGGTCCCTCAGTGTCGCAGTGGGAGGGGGATCCTCTCCCCATGTCATTAATTAAAAAGTGTGGCTGTGTGGGGCTCCTTCCACACAGCTGTGTCAATCATTGACAGTGATGTGAATGAAGTACAACTACTGTGACACAGCAGCTGACTGCTTGTAGTTCTCAATGAACTGCAAGGGTGCTGGTGAGAGTTCATTAATTGAGAATTGATCTTCTGGCTATCCAGTAAATGCCTACCTGTACTGGAGGTAAGGCCTGACATTACACACAGGTGCAATGCCCTGCAGGCTTCAGGAAAAAAAAAAATACACATTTTTTTTACCTGCAAAAAAGTGCATTTATTATTATTTTTTTAAAGGATGAAGTTAGCCTTTAAGCACACATTTAGCAATTTGAGGAATATACTTTATACCATTTCTTTTTGCAGCCTACAGACCATGTTCTTTAACCTAGTTTATGACACATTGGAGATACAACTTCGTGCTGACATTTCCAATGCTATGTCTCTGAGCTAATCTTCTGTACACCTACACCTTTCCTTGCATCTACTCTCTCACAAAGAGGTAATACGCACTTAGCAGCAGTTCCCAAAGGTTGCAGAATCAATAGGAACTATTGTTTGTAGGGGTGTTTTATATCCAGGTCCGCACTGACTTCGTATATGTTCCCTTGTGTTTTTCTTCAGAAAGAAAATGTTTTAACTATTCCCTTATCTGAGATCAGGCACACACAATGTGGCTGTGCTTGCAAATTGTTATTTGCATCCTGTGCATAAGTACAAGAGACCAGAAGCATAGATATAACAAACATCAGATCTAAAGATCAGAGTTACCATGATTATCAGAATGTCTAAATTCAGAAAATAACCACAATCAATTAAAAACTGAAGCAAAAGTTTGCAATAGTATACCGGGTAAAGTATATGTAAACCCTCACCTTGTACAAATACCCATTCGATAGAAAACAAACATGAAAGGCAAAACATTTGTGTATAGATATTAAAAGAAAACAAACAATTTATTCTTTTTAATAAGTGATCGCATTCTCTCTGTTCTCAGTTGCATAAGAACTGGGGGAGGAGAAGCAGAAGCACACTGATCCTCCCAGTGAATGTGTGTGCACGCGTGGGGGTGGAGGGGGGGGGGACAGGACAAGTCCAGCCTTGCTGAGAACTCAATGTGCTCTCCTCCAATGATCAGAGAACTGACCATAGTGTGTTCTCCTGCTTAGTGTGGTCAGTTTTTAAGAGGAAAGCAGAGGGACTGGCATGAACACCAGGAATTTCACCTGAAGGAAGCAATACAAAGAACGGGGTACATTTTCATAGCAGTACATGGTACAGCAAGGCACATATCAGAAATATGAAATGTTGGGTTTACATTTTTTTTTTTTTTTTAAGTGGACGATCTCTCAAAGAAGTAAAACAACATACATATATTAAAATGTGAACCTTATTAACAACTTGCTCTTGGGCAGAAGCCATAACTATTTTCAAAAAGGCAGTAATAGCCAATACAAACTTAAAAACACAGGCAATAATATGATACCAAAACAAAATCAGATAGATACTAGAATACAGCCTAAATGTACCCTATCACAAATATATATATATATATATATATATATATTGTTACATGCTGAGTCAAATAACAGAGAGCCAAGCTTGTTTCTGAAACCTCAAAGGAATGCTCAGCACTCTTAACTAAAGAGGTAGTAAACATGAGTCACATATATCTACAGTATATCTTCTATTTGTGAATGAACACAGAAGGTCTCTGTACTGAGCATTTCTTTGTTCATTAGTAAGCGCAGGCCTGCAGAGGAGCAGGATATTGAGAACGCCTTGCCCTCAATTCTTTTCTCTATCTCCAAAGAGAAACCAAAGCCACCTGATGGTACTGTTAAATACAATTAAAAAAGAACCATTAAAACAGAAATGAAACACACACACACTAACACACACACACACACACACACACACACACACTTTAACATATTGTAAAGCGCTGCGCAAACTGCTGGCGCTATATAAATCCTGTATAATAATATTAAATAATATCAAGGACCTATTCAAACCAGCAGGCATATTTTATGGTGTAAATTCCTTGACTTAAAAAAAAAAAATTCAATTCTACGTGTGGCCATGCATATGTGTATTGTAATGCGCGGAGATAAAATCTATGCCTGGATTGTTTTATCACAACATATTCTATGCAGAACACACACAGCACTGCAGAACAGGCATTTTGAATAGGTGCGAGGACAACTTTTTATTTTTTTTTAATTAAGATTTTTTTTTGCTGGTCACCATTCTTCAAAAGAGCACAATTTAAAATTCATAAATATCAGTTATTTATTAATTCAATACAGTTTTATTTTTTAGATTAAAGTGATACTAAAGTCTTTTTTTTTTTTTTTTTTTTTTAATAAATAACAACTATGTCATACTTATCTGCTCTATGCAATGGCTTTGTACAGAGCAGCCTGGATCCTCCTCTTCTCAGGTCCCCCGCTGGTGCTCCTGGCCACGCCCTCCTGTCAGGTGCCCCCATAGCAAATAAATTGCTATGGGGGCACCTGAGCCATGGCTCTGCAAGTTCACACAGACACACACACAGACACACACAGTCGCGGCTCGCCCCCATCCCCTCCTGACTGGCTGTGATTGACAGCAGTGGAAGCCAATGGCTCTCACTGTTGCCCCAGCCAATCAGGAGTGAGAGTCCCTGGAGAACAAACATTTGTGGACATCGCTGAATCGAGATGGGGCTCAGATAAGTGTTGGGGGGGCTGCTACACACAGAAGGATTTTTGCTTTCATGCATACTGTAGAATTCATGAAGCCTTGAGCCCTTAGAACCACTTTAATACCACTTGCCCGCCTGAGGATTTACCCCCCTTCCTGACCTGGTCATTTTTTGCATTACGGAGCTGCGTTACTTTAATTGACAATTGCACGGTCATGCAATGCTGCACCCAAATTAAATTTATGTTCTTTTTTAAAAACATTTTTTTTTAAATTAAAAATTAAATTTTTTTTTAAAAATTAAAAAAAAGAAAATTTCGTCATAAATTTAGGCCAAAATGTATTCTGCTACATGTTTTTGATTTAAAAAATCCCAATACGTGTAAATTAATTGGTTTATATGAAAGTTATAGCGTTTACAAAAGGCGGTATATATACTGAAATTTTTAATTTTTTTACTAGTAATGGCGGCGATCAGCGACTTATAGCGGGACTGCGACGGGCATTCTGACACTGGGGAGAACTGACTTGGTGTCACTGACATCCCCAGTGACACCAATACAGTGATCAGTACTAAATAAAAAAAAAAAAAAAGCACTGACACTGTATTAATGGCACTGGGCAGGAAGGGGTTAACGTGACGGGCGATCAAATGTGTGCTTGGAGTGTTTTACTGGGGGGCAGTGTATTGGTGCTTCACTGTAAGCACACTGCACTGGATGGCTGTATACAGCCATCCAGAGCAGTGTGTCCGAGCTGACAGGGAGGACGACTGTTATTAAACAAAGCAGCCCTCCTCCCCGTCGGGAGATCCTTGGTAATCACCGGGCGCCGGCGGAGAATCACTGGCTGGGATCTGGTGATTGACAGGCACGGCCGCGATTGGCGGCGTGGGTAGGGCGTGCGACCCCTACCTGGAAATGCAAAATCACATATACATACATGATTTTGCGTACCCCTGCCGCCCTGTAGCAGTATATCTGCTATAGGGCAGCGTGGAAGCAGTTAAATAGAAATCTTTTAAGATTGTTGCATTTGTGTGCGCTAATAATGACTTTAATGTATTTTTATTAAACAAATAATTTTGATAAACATTTGAGCAACTATTATGGGATGTAAAAAAAATCAATAGCACCAACTTTTTATTTTTTTGATTTGATGTCAGCAACATAGTGCAGCAGTGTGTTCACTTACCATAGACACAGTAAAGGCTAGTTATAGGTTGGGGCGGCTGCCATTTTTTTTTTACAGTTGGTTTAATTGGGTGCAGGGACACACTGATTTCTTTCGCTGCCATTGTGTTATTTCTGGGTGTCATGTAAGCCCCTGTGCCTTTAAGGAGGGGTGGGCTCCATCCAGGCACACCTGCCCTCAACTTATCCATTATTATATATGCTCCTACTATGGAAGCTCTGCAAATTATAGTTAGGACCACAGTATATACAGAGGTCCCTTGATGTGGGCACTGCAGCTTACGCTTAATGTGTGCAAACAAAACTCTTTGTTTTTAACTGTTAGAAAGGGCAATTCGGTTGTTTTGCAGGTGGCTAGTAAGTGTGCTGGGAAACCTCTTGTTTGTTTGCATCAATACAAAGGCCTCCCCAATATGGCAAAACACACATCACAACAACTGGTCTTCACACTGGCAATAACATTTAAAGGGCAAATGGATGTTTAGACTTGAACTAACTGTCCTCTGGACAGCAAAGCGCCATAATCCTGTACAATCTCCTCTGCTGTACCACCAAGTTTATGTGCATGTAGAGAGTTGTACAGACAGAGACAGTACTGGAACAGCTTCTCAGGGGAGGAAAATAGTGTTTAGGGGAAAAAAAATGTTTAGAGCAGGTTTTCTGACTTGTACCAATGTCTCTTGAGAGCTTTTAGCTGGCATCTACTCACCACCATAGACCTTATTTGATATTAGTAAAAACCACCAGACGGGGCATGTGTCATCTTGCATCTATGAGTTTCTTTAAAGCGGAGTTCCACCCAAAAGGGGAAGTTCTGCTTTATGCACTGGTCCCCCCGCTCACTGTGAGGAATTGGCACCTTCGGGGTGCGGGTACCCAATTCTGACAGATACCCGCTCCCACCACCTAGGCGACCGGAAGTGGAAGCTGTACTCCAGATACACCCTCGCCCTGAAAATCTTCTGGGACACAAGACAGGCCCCAGAAGACTATGGGACCATTCACATTGCGCAGTGCTACTGGTACATGCGCAGTGGGCACCCGGCTGTGAAGCCGCAAGCTGTCACAGCCATGTGCCCACACTACTTAGGATGCTGGCATCGGTGAGAGAGCAGCTGGTGAATCCGGCTGGTGTGAACACCACTGGATCATAGGACAGATGAGTGGCTGTTTTTTATATGTCAGCAGCTACAGTTTTTGTATCGGATGACTTATTTTTTCCAGATTTGACTGAAGCTCTGCTTTAAGTTTGTTAGCAGCGTCAAATTACAGTGTTTTGACAGGACCATGGTTGTTTCGATTACTATTATAGTCATCTGTTCTTGAGGAAAGCCTGTAGGCAGTAGAAATATTCTTAGTTCAAGGCAAGATAGCGGACAGCATAAACCATCAGTAAATATCACTTGCCTCTCCATGTGCATAAGCAGTGGCACCTTGAAGCACCCTCCGTGTTTATCCACACAACTCTAAAAGGCACTGCCCAGGGCCTGAGTTACCCAATATTTAAGAACAATCAGATAAAATTTCTAGGGATGCTTTATGCAGTACTGGTAGAACCCATGCAAAGGTAAGTGAAAATACTAGGCAGCTGGTGCTGTCAGTTATGTTATCATGTAGATTCATTCTCGCCATTTTAGCACTTTGCCTCTTCTTGCATGTTTGAAGTTAGCTTCCTACAAAAGCAGCATAATAGTTTTCGGAGCTTTACATGTTAAAAATTACAGTGGTTGTATATAGCAACCTCGAAGAGGTTATAACAGATTACGCATTGTGTTATTGGGGCAAGATAACCACATATGTACATGGAGCACACTGTTACTTATGGGATCTTTTTTGCTTATAATTTACCCACTTGCCCTCCTGAGGATTTACCCCCCTTAATGACCAGGCCTCTTTTTGCTACTTGGTGCTGCACTAATTCAACTGATAATTGCGTGGTCATGCAATGCTGCACCCAAACGAAATTTACGTCCTTTTTTTCACACAAATAGAGCTTTCTTTCGGTGGTATTTGATCACCTGTGTGCTTTTTATTTTTCACGCTATAAACAAAAAAAGACCAAAAATTTTGAAGAAAAACAATATTTTTTACTTTCATCTATAAAAAATATATAGTAAACTAAAAGTTAGTTATAAATTTATGCCAAAATGTATTCTGCTACATGTTTTTGGGAAAAAAATCCCAATAAGTGTATATTGATTGCTTTGTGTGAAAGTTATAGCATCTACAAACTATGGTATAGATACTGCAATTTACGCCATTTTTTTGCTATACAGCGCTGCGCTAGTTTAACGGACAATTGCGCAGTAATGCAACACGGTACATAAATGAAATTTACATCCTTTTTTCCCACAAATTGAGCTTTCTTTCGGTGGTATTTGATCGCCTGTGTTTTTTATTTTTTGCGCTGTAAAAAAAAAAGGCTGACAATTTTGAGGAAAAAAAACAATATTTTGGACTTTTTGCTATAAAACATGTCCAGTAAAAAAAAAATTAAAAATCAAATTTAGTCATAAATTTCTGCCAAAATGCATTCTGCGACATGTCTTTGCTAAAAAAAAAAACAAACCCCAATACGTGTAAATTAATTGGTTTAAGTGAAAGTTATAGCGTTTACAAATGGCGGTAAAGATACTGGGATTTTTAATTTTTTTTTATACTAATAATGGCAGCGATCAGCGACTTATGGCGCGACTGCGGCGCACATTCTGACACTGGGGGGGGAACTGACTTGGGGTCACTGACATCCCCAATGACACCAATACAGTGATCAGTGCAAAAAAAAAAACAAAACACTGACACTGTACTAATGGCACCGGGGAGGAAGGGGTTAACTTTATTATTCAGTGAAAGGGTTAACTGTGTGAGGGGAGTGTTTTACTAGGGGGCGGGGGTGTGTACTGCACAGGGAAACGCTGATCGGGAGAGATAAACTCTTCTCTCTCGATTAGCCTGTCAGGAGCTGTCAGGGAACTGACAGAGAGCAGAGCTACTGCAGCCCTGCTCTGTCAGTGATTTCCGCTAATCGCCGGGACACAGCCGGTAACGACTGGCGATGACCCGGCAACTGACATCCGCGGCCGTGATCGGCAGGACAGGTAGGGCGGTGGCGCGCCTTGCGAGCGCCCCCTACCTGTTTTGAAAACACACGTTTTAAAACGTGGTTTTGCCCAGCCGCGCCGCCCTGCCAACGTATTTCTACAGTGGCTGGGCGGCATGTGGTTACACAGTTGTTTTACTAGATTATTAATGGCTCATGCACACCGGGCATCTTTTGAATGCCTTTTCTCCTGGCAAGAGAAAATCAGTATAAAAAAAAACAAAACACAAAGCTGCGTTTTTGCAAACTTCTTTTTTGGGTACGTCAAGTGCTTAGGCATTCATTAATTTCATTGCCTAGAATATTAATTTATCCTGGCCACTGAAATGAACGAACACTCAAGCGCTAAATGCACCTAGCATTAACGCACATTTAGACGCGTTTACGCACATTTTATCGTTTAAAGATCGTTATATGCTCAATAGCTCTTTTCCTGAACACAACTTTGGTGGGGTTTTTTTCTGCCTCTAAACTCATGTAAACATCTATGTGTGCATGGACACATAGGCTAACATGGAGAGGCGTTTAGAGACAGAAGAAGAAATTGAAAAGAAGATCAAACTCTTATAAATCAGGCGTTTTTGAGCTGCAGTGTGCATGAGCCCGTAAGAATGCACACACTTTCACAAATGTTAAATTTGCAGTCATTATCAAAAGGCAACTGCTCAGTTAATGGCACAAAATTCTGTGCCTACAGCTTTGACACAATTGTATAACAGTCTGTATTTTTAAAACAAAAATGCAAAGATTTTTTTTAAAGTCAATACTTTGCTTACCATGAAATGAGGTTGTGTTAGTATACGCTTCAATTCTTTTGCATCATTATTTTCAGGGTAACATGATATTTCTTCCAAAACCTACAATGGGCAGCAGGAAACAGGTTAGTTATTAGTGGGTGCAGACTTATTCTTTACACAATCGCTCATGTTCTGTGAAGCCAGTACTCTGAAGGAAACCGCTTTCCTTCCTGATCATTTATTGATAATAACAAGAATTTAAACACCCTAAATAAGACTTCCACCAAAATAAAAAGTAAGATTTTTGTACTTGCTCTGAAATCTTTTTCTGAACCACTTGCCTACTGGGGCAATTTTTATATTTTTGCACACATGCCAAAATCTGTATTTTTTCCTAGAAATTACTTCAAACCCCCCAAAAGTATATATTTTCTAAAAGCAGAGAACCTGGAGAATAAAATGGTGGTAACTGTAATTTTTTATGTTGCATGATATTTGCGCAATTATTTATACAAAGTATATTTTTAGAAAAAAATACACTAACATGAATTTTAGTGTAAACACACAATATTATACCCATTTTTTTAAAATATAAAAGATTGGCCTGCATCAAGTAAATAGATACTACACATGTCAAGTGTTAAAAATTCCCCTGAAGTCTTGAAAACTATGGTTATCAGTTTAGAGTTAGCTATGAATTATGGCCCTTGGGGTGGATGTGGTGCACTTTCAGAGCCCAATAAAAGTGAACAGGTGTCTGCCATACCATTTCTAAGCATAATGTAGGAAGTGCAAACACCAACATTTCTTTACTGTCCATTGAGGGACACAGGAAATACAGGAATTCTTAAATGGTTGGAATGTCCAAAAGCAGTCAACTGAGGGGTGGGAAATAGCGAAAGAGAAATCCAGCAGATGTGAAAATCATACTACAAAGGAGTATATGAATGTTAGATGAAGGAGCGTCCAATCAAATATGGAACTGCCAGAACAAATGGGTAGGCACCGTTTATCAACCTGCTGCTTCAGACGGCTACCTGAAGAAACAATGGACCTCAAAAGCAAAGTGAAGAACAATCAACAATAAACCTTGAAAAAAGCCGGTGGAACAACAGGATTAAAAAAAAAAAGGGAAAAAAAGGAAACAAAAAAAGGAAAAAAAAAAAAATCACACTTGTGAAAGAATGGGTTTTTCTCAGGAGCTTAGCGGATTCAAGCGTGGTACCACGATAGGTTGCCACCTGTGCAATAAGTCCATCTGTGAAATTTCCTTGCTACTAAATATTCCAGTGAACTGTTAGTGGTATTATAACAAAGTGGAAGCAACTGGGAACAACAGCAACTCTGCCACAAAGTGGTAGGCCACGTAAAATGACAGAGTGGGGTCAGCGCATAGTGTGCAGAAGTCACCAACTGTCTGCAGAGTCAATAGCTAAAGGCTTTCAAACTTCACGTGGCCTTCAGATTAGCACAACAACAGTGCATAGAGAGCTTCATGGAATGGGTTTCATGGCTGAGCAGCTGCGTCCAAGCCTTACCTCACCAAGTGCAATGTAAAGCTTTAGATGCAGTGGTGCAAAGCATGACGCCACTGGACTCCAGAGCTGTGGAAACGTGTTCTCTGGAGTGATGAATCATGCTTCTCTGTCTGGCAATCCGATCAACGTGCCTGGGTTTGGCGGTTGCCAGTAGAACGGTACATGCCTGACTGCATTGTGTCAAGTGTAAAGTCTGGTGGAGGGAGGGGATTATGGTGTGGGGTTGCTTTTCAGGGGTTGAGCTTGGCCCCTTAGTACCAGTGAAGGGAACTCTTAAGGTGTCAGCATACCAAGACTTTTCTGACAAGTTCATGCTCCTAACTTTGTGTGAACAGTTTGGGGATGGCCCCTTCCTGTTCCAACGTGACTGCACACCAGTGCACAAAGCAAGGTCCATAAAGACATGGATGAGCGAGTTTGGGGTGGAGGAACTTGACTGGTCTGCACACAGTCCTGACTTCAACCCAATAGAGCACCTCTGGGATGAATTAGAGTGAAGATTGTGAACCAGGCCTTCTGGTCCAACATCAGTGCCTGACCTCACATATGTGCTTCTGGAAGAATGGTCAAACCTTGTGGACAGCCTTTCCAGAAGAGTTGAAGCTGGTATAGCTGCAAAGGGTGGGCCAACTCAAAAAGAACCCTATGGACTAAGACTGGGATGCCATTAAAGTTCATGTGCATGTAAAAGCAGGCGTTCCAATACCTTTGTGTGTTTGTGCCAGAGAGAAGGATAAATGATTGCTTTTACAGCCTTTATGGGTATAAAAGCAATCGGTGTAAAAAAAAATGTGCAGATTGTACCATACTTATGCTTACATTGACCTCTAGGCTTCGAAGTCCTACGTTTTGGTAAGTCTCGAATTAAACTGTAGTGGTGGTGTCTAACTTTGGTAGAAGTCTCACTACTACTGTGGCATATTTGACATTATTGATATTATTCATAAATTACACACTAGCACTGCACATTATAAGCATGCTTGATGTTCACAGATGCCAGAAAAATCTGGTGCAGTTGTGCATCGTAGCTAATCAACTTCAGCTTGTTCAATTAACCTTTGACAATAAAACCTGGAAGCCGATTGGTTTCTATGCAGAGCTGAACCAGATTTTGCAAGTTCTGGTTTTAGTAAATTCCCCCCCCCCCTAGTTTTAGACATGTAGTACCTTGAAAAAGTATTCATACCCCTTGCAATGTTCCACATTTTGTCATGTTACAACCAAAAACATAAATGTATTTCATTGGGATTTTATGTGATAGACCAACACAAAGTGGCAAATAATCGTGAAGTGGAAGGAAAATGATAAATGGATTTCAAATTTTTTTACTAATAAATATCTGAAAAGTGTGGCATGCATTTGTATTCAGACCCCGAGTCAATACTTTTGTAGAACCAGCTTTCACTGCAATTACAGCTGCACGTCTTTTTTGGCTATGTCTCTACCAGCTTTGCACAACTAGAGAGTGAAATGCCCATTCTTCTTTGCAAAATAGCTCAAGCTCTGTCAGATTGGATGGAGAGCGCCTGTGAACAGCAATTTTCAAGTCTTGCTACGGATTCTCAATTGGATTTAGGTCTGGACTTTGACTGGGCCATTCTAACATGAATATGCTTTGATCTAAACCATACTATTGTAGCTCTGGCTGTATGTTTAGGGTCGTTGTTCTGTTGGAAGGTGACCCTCCGTCCCAGTCTCAAGTCTTTTTCAGACTCTAACAGGTTGTCTTCTAAGATTGCCCTGGATTTGGCTCAATCCATTTTCCCATCAACTCTGACCAGCTTCCCTGTTCCTGCTGAAGAAAAGCATCCACACAATATGATGCTGCCACCACCATGTTTCACGGTGGGGATGGTGTGTTCAGGGTGATGTGCAGTGTTAGTTTTTTGCCACACAGTGTTTTGCTTTTAGGCCAAAAAGTTCAATTTTGGTCTCATGTGACCAGAGCCCTTTCTTCTACGTTTGCTGTGTTCCCCACATGGCTTCTTGCAAACTGCAAATGGGACTTCTTATGGCTTTCTTTGAACAATGGCTTTATTGCATGAAGGATCTCTGCAGCTCCTCCAGAGTTACCATGGGCCTCTTGGCTGCTTCTTTGATTAATGCTCTCCTTGCTTGGCCTGTCAGTTTAGGTGGACGGCCATGTCTTGGTAAGTTTGCAGTTGTGCCATACTCTCCATTTTTGGATGATGGATTGAATAGTACTTTTTTTATAACCTAACCCTGCTTTAAACTTCTCCACAACTCTATCCCTGGCCTGTCTGGTGTGTTCCTTGATCTTCATGATGCTGTTTGTTCACTAATGTTCTCTAACAAACCTCTGAGGGCTTCACAGAACAGCTGTATTTATACTGAAATTAATTTACACACAGGTGGACTATTTACTAATTAGGTGAATTCTGAAGGCAATTGGTTCCACTAGATTTCTAGTTAGGGGCATCAGAGTAAAGGGGGCTGAATACAAATGCATGCCACAGTTTTCAGATATTTGTAAAACATTTTGAAAATCATTTAATTTTCCTTCCAGTTCACAATTAAGTGCCACTTTGTGTTGGTCTATCACATAAAATCCCCATAAAATACATTTACGTTTTTGGTTGTAACATGACTAAATATGGAAAATTTCAAGGGGTATGAATACTTTATCAAGGCACTGTATGCCCACTGTGTCAAAAGATGAAAAAAAACCCCAGCATTATTAAGTTTGGGAGAAATACCTGCAGAGTGGTACTCTTCCTGTGCTAAATTAACAGAACCAGATATAGAACCATCTGCATTCAGAGGGCAAAGGTAGACAGAGGAAGGTCAGAAGGAGACTATGGGCGAGATGATAGGGGTTGCTCACTTGTGACCCCTGCAGGTCGATTCCTCAAACTCTGACACAGTCAAACATTCCTCCCTCGATAAATTTGAGGAGGGTGCTCCTAAAGTCATATAGGAGGTCCAGAGGCAGATAATGAGTCAGCATGGGCAATAGCTAGCAGAGGTTGGCAGGCAGTGATCAGGGGAGCCACAGAGAATTAGGGAGAAGAAAAACAGCATGCACAATACAGCCAAGCGAAAAGGAGGTGCAGAAGCCTTAGAGGCCCCAAAATGCAGGACTGTCCATCACTGCTGGCTATGACAGAATGAGTTGCAACCAGCACCTCATAGTTTACTTTGAAGGGACCAGAGCATAGCAATACACTGGGCTCTCAGGTAGGGCTGAAGCCCTGGCTTGTCTTGCTGCTCGTGTTAGTGGAGTCTGGATTATAGGGACAACCCCTATCCAAATATTTGCTCTCTCACTGAGCTCCCCCCTAAGGGTTCTTCAGGAACAGGGCTCCAGCAGTATATGAACCACAGTCCTGGACCTGTATAGCACTGTGGCAAAATCAACTTGTTGCACTATCAGCCAAAGTAAGCACCTAATGCAAGATCCCATGCCCAGAGCAACATCTTCAGCAATCTCCTTCCTGGTGGGGTCAGGGTACAGTCCTCCAAATTTCATGCATGGGGTCAACCGATCCGAAAGCTGTAAAAAGGAGCTGTGCAGTAAGAAGCCAACCGTTCACTTAACAACACTAGTAAAAAGCTGAACATATGTGAATGATGTTACTGAATGTTACCGGAGTCACTGAGAAATAAGAATCCAGTATGTGACTAACCTCACTGGTAAACGTTAATATTTAACCCTTTTACTACCACCAATATAATGTATGCTTTGGCAGCAGCGGCAGTATTTACACACGAGTATAGCCTTGCATGCTGGAGTGGGGCTATAATTTATAGTTAACTATAAACTAATGACTTGTAAGGGCTTATAAAGCTTATGAATAATTTGGGGCACCACAGTTTGGCATCATTTCACAAGTGCACGTGCAATTTTAAGGTCTGGCATGTTTGGTATCCATTTACTTAGCATAACCTCATTTTATATTTTACAAAACAAAACAAAAAAAAAAGGGCAATATTTTGTTTTTTTAGGAGTGTATTTTCTGTGAAAAATACAAATTGATAAACAGTAGCACAATTACCATGTGATATAACAAAAGAATTTGCAACTGCCACCATTTTTTTTCTCCAGGGTCTCTACTTTCTGAAAATATATGTTTGGAGGACTTGATGTTCTACTGAAATCTATGAGGAATGCCACATGACAGATAAATTAGAAAACAGCCCAAAATATACAACATAGGCCATTACCATTTCCCCCTACAGGACTGACTATGAAAGGATGTTGGGTGCTGTCTGCTGGGGATTATCTCCATCTCCAACCTTAATTTAAGCATCTACTTATACTACTACTACTAAACACGTAAGTACATTTTACACCTCTGTACAAGTCTGTTATAAAAAAAAAACCTAAAAAAACTACAAACTACTGCAAGTTAAAAATATGCCTAAATACACTTGCCTGCATTCTGTGGGTTGGTTGCAAGTGCAGTAATCGCACCTATTCCCATATCCACCCGCAGTCAAAATCACAATGCTCTTATGAGACACGTGGGGCTGCCATTCATTCTGAATGGCACCCCCATGTGTCTCAGCCCGAAGTATGTTTGCGGGTACGGGAACCACAGGGAAACTGCATGGTCAAAAAGGCCGCGTTTTTAAAAAGGTGCATGCACCTTTTTCCTGTTGAAAACAAGGGCTGCTGTGCCTGAGCAAATGCGGCCCTCTCAGCCCACAATAATGTTAACCAAAGCGAAGGTACTACAGATGTACCTAAAGCTTTCTAATGCTGACAATATATGCCCCAACTTCAACCAGCATTAATTATACAGATTAAAAAAAGCTACAATTACCAGTTCCAACTATTCCAAAGATTAGATCAATGTTGGAGATGGGTTTGCTTGACCCACATATTTTTGTGATAAACAGCTTGTTGAAACTGCCTTGAAAATTGGTGTTTGAGCAACATGAATATAAGCACACAAGTGTCAGGTGCATAATGGATATGTTCAGAGCATGCAATCCATTTTGGCAAACTAACAGGTTGAGATTGCGTAGCATCTAAGCCTGACAAAAGCCACCCAAGGAGTCACGGGCATCTTGCTTTCAACCTGGCTGCCCTCATACTGATAAAAAAATAAATAAAAGTCTCCATACTGCTGAATGTGTACTACAATACCAAGTTACCAGTCCTGCAGCTACTTACATTTCCCTCAACTACATTTCTCTACCTAATTTATGCACACTCAGAAGCAGTTAAGCAGCATGTGTAATTGGCAGCAAGTCAGTTTTTTGGGCAGAAATTGTCAGACCCAAGGTGACCTCCCACTTTGGCCTTCAAAATCCAAGAGTCAGTCTTAAAGTGTTACTAAACCCACAACAGTAAAATCAGTCTGTATATGCAGTAAAGCATGCTTGTTATACTCAATGGGGAACCTAAGGGGTTACTTTTCTGCATGGTGTAAAAAGGCTTTTTGATCCTCACTTCTCTGATCCTCCCCTTCTTCCAGTGTCCCCCTCATCTCCTGATAAGACATATAATGTGGAGTCACTCTGCACATGCTCAGTTTGGTGTATAAGGCTAGAAAGGCTTTTTTTTCTTGGGAGAGTGCATGTGATCAGCACAGGGCCAATCAGAGCTGTCCAGACACAGGGTCAGGGGTCTTGCAACCTCATAAGTAAATCAGGGGAGAATGATAACTCCTCCTACAAGCATTAACATGTGCTCTGCTGGACACTGATAGAGGTCACAAGACTACTCTAACTGCTAATGAGAGAAGGCATTTAGCAGTTTATATTTACTACAATAATTGCATTTCCATGCAGGGTCCTGGGTTTAGTAACACTTTAAAGTAAGGAAAGTGGACAGATGCTTAAGTTTCATAGACAGGTTTACAAACTTGCCAAACCTAATTTAAGACTTAATATTAGGAAAAAACAAAGACAATATTTTCTACTTTTTGTTATAAAACATATCCAATAAAAAAAATAAAAAATCCAATTTTTTCATAACTTTAGGCCAAAATGTATTCTGCTACATGCCATTGGTAAAAATAAAAATCCCAAAAAACCTGTATATTAATTGGTTTGTGTGAAAGTTATAGCGTCTACAAACGATGGTATATATACTGGAATTTACGCAGATATGATGCTATACTGGTAAAGGCGGTGATCAGCAACTTATAGTGGGACTGTGATAGTGTGGCAAGCAATCTGGTGCAAGCTGACGCCGGCTTGGTGGTACACTTACATCAATTGTGTACTAATACTGTACACTTTACTGAAGACACTGGCTGGGTAGGAGTTAACTTCAGAGGGAAATCAAAGGGTTAACTGTGTACCTAACAAGTGCAATGTGTGTAATACGTGCTGCTTTTACTAAGACGTGGCTGCTTTTTCTCGCTGCTTTGCAGGGAGAAATAACAGTCAGATCACTGAACTGTGTACAGAGTACTGTGTGTTTGTAAACACAGGGCTCTGTGCTGTGATTGGCTACAGCCAATCAGCAGGTCTCAGCCATAAATCATTGGCTGAGACCTGATGACCGAATCCTGCTGTAGCCAGTGACAGTGATCCATCTGCCCATGCTTCCTGCCCTTAGTAAATGTACTGCAGGCAGGCGGGAAGTAGTTAAAGAGCTGAGCTCTATGGCTCTGTTCAAACCTATATTTAGGTACGTTGCGTTTAGAACAGACTTATTTGTGACCATCACACAAAAAAGTGAGGGCACCTTTATTTGAAATTGCATCTTACTTCAATACCTGGCAATAAGTTACAATATGTTTGCAGTGCAATTTAATGCAAGTGTTGGGTTGTCATTAAGAATGAATGGCACTGCAGGGTGCCTACCAGAACAAGGGGCATTTTCATGTGCTGCATGAATACGCGATATCACACACACTCTGCGTTGCCAGAATGTGAATGGGCTTTAAATTCCTGTTATTTGGCTCATTCAGCTTATAAATATAAAAAGTGCTCGGCCTATAGTCATTGCATAATTTAACTCTAGTAATATGCAAACAATTGCCTTAACATTTTGGAGCATCCTTCTGGCTGGTCAGTAAACCCTGAGGTCAAGCTACATATCTGACAAATTATGAAAAAGGCATGATAAAAATGTCTTTGCTCAGCCACTAAACCTAATTTACTCTATTTCCTCATCAGAGCTAGACTCAGTCTCTAATAGCACAGAAACCTTGAGTTTAGCCATTTTAGATTTTTATAAATATATGCAGTACATGTATTGTTTGACCTTTGAATAGAACAAGCAATTGGCGAAATGAGTTTTTTTTATGAAGAGTAAGAACATATTCTGCTTTTAAGTGATACAAACAGGTAACCATTTTCAAATAGCTACAAATCCTGACTGTTTACAACCATTAGCATGGTACATTTTGCACTCATAAAACCTCTTCACATAATAAAGTAAAAATACTGTCAGTTATGAATGCCCCAATTACAGAGTTGTTTACTGGCTTCTATAGTGCTTGCATTTCTTAATTTTTTTATTTTCTTTTTTAGCATTTTTTGGTTTAATTAATATAAAACGAAATGGGTAAACGTTATCGGTAATGAAGGCCCTCTGTACGATTTAAATAATCAACACCTGTTTCACAAGTGCTACTAGATTTGCAGCCTAGCAAATGGAAGTCAGATTACAGCTGAATAATGGAGCTATTATAAATGATCTGTGTATAAACACCACAACAGTGTCAAGGAGATCATTTTATCCTAGTACATCTGGTCAGTTCAATGCATTTAGAAAATACTCTTGGAATACCTAAATCAAATTCAAATGCTGAAACGTTACATGCATGAACAGTAAGAAGAAAAAAAAAAAAGTTAATTACCTCTTTGGCTCTCTGTACAGCATCACTCGGAGGATTCCTGATTTGTGGCGAAGACTTCGTATTGATTTTGTCATAAAGCTGAAATCAAAGGACAAGAATAATGCAATCAAGCACAGTTTGCTGATTAAACATGCTAAGTTAAAAATGAAAGTCCTGACTGCTTGCCTCTTATCATTCAGAAGTGGAAACTCTTTCAAACAGAATCTTTAAAAGCTACTATCTGGGAACCAGCAAAGAGATGTTGGAAGAGGAAAAAAAAAATACAAGTCTGCTAATGCAGTAAACTATGAGAAAGTTTCCTGCTGTAATAGCTGTCCCAAGGAAGTGATGAAAATCCCCAATTAAGCACTGGCAAGGGTTTTTGTTCCTGAAAGGAATGTGGAGACGTAAGATTAGGCTTCAACAGCTTTCACTATTACCATTTATGAACTAGGGGACCGGTGAATTTATTTTTCACATGGATGGTATGATGCTAGAAGCTGTGCTAAGGATCATTACTAAAACATTCAGCACTATAAGTGCTCACATTACCACATTTTATAATCTGCTTAAAAGGTGCACATAAGACTTCACGCTGGATATAAATGCACAAATTATACTAAATGCCAAGTTTTCACACATAAAAAAGTTCTCCGTTTTTAAACAGACAAATAATTTGCCGTAAAATACACACACAATTCTTGAACCCAGCTCCTACAGTGACATATGAAGATTCTTAGAATTCTTCTACTCCAGTGAGGAACAAGTCAGTCACTGGTGGGCCAACTGTTCAGTTCAAGTAGGGTGGGGCGAACATTAGATAAATCTGGATGCCAAATCCGAACCTCACTGAAATCAAAGGTAGCAGCAATTTAAATAATGCTTAACAGGAAATATTAAAAATGACCAACTCGTGTAAAACCAACCTAAACCTGCTTGTGAAGTGGCGCATCTGCAAGATGTATACAACCTACTAGTGCAACACTTAACATTTACAAAGCAAAAACAAGCTGTTTAAATGCTGATAATTGACAGCTCCCTGCCAACTTGTTTTTCCTTGTAAAAAACAGCAATGCATCCCCCCAAAATACACACTAGACCCTTGAGGGTCTGGTATGCATTTTGGGGGACCTTTGGGACATGGATTGCTGTAAAAAAAAAGAAAAAAAAGAAAGCCATCTGTCAAATTTTATTCATGGTCAATTACGTTAGGTTTACTAAATAAAAAAAAAGTATCACGGACAGTACTCAATTGTTTCATGGTCAATTAAAAAGTGTTTTTTGTTTTTTTTTATTTTTGCAAATGTAATTTTTGCTGTAGTACAGATGCAATCCTATAGCAAAAGTGCCAAAAAAGAGGGAGTTTTAAAGGGATACCTAATGCAAACAGAAGTGTAGTGCCACTCCTGAGCCATACTAGACCATATGACCAAAATAAAGGGGGGGGGGGGGGGTGAATGGGGGTCAGGGGTTTACCTTGCAAGGAGGGACCATCCTATCCCCATGTTAATGGGCCTCTTCCTCACAACCCTAGACCAAGGCTTGTGGGAATATGCAGGTGAAGGCCTTCAGAATTTGAACACAAGGGGGCACCCAGATATTGCCTTGTGTGTGAGCGGTACATTGACCAAAAGAAAAAAAAAAGCCACATAGGTTGATCCGGGGGAAAAGTATGATTCTACCACACAGTAAGAATGAAGTGCACTTGCAGCCTGGTGAGAATCTGGCCATATGACACTTCAACAGAGGCCACCATCACATCCAGGACCCTCATTCAAAATAAAAAAAAAACAAAAAACAAAAAAACAAAATCACATTGAGGGTCACCGACTGTACCCTTGCTGGAGAGCTCAGCGATATGATTTTTGCTGGTGAAAGAAACACATGACACAGGGCTGTGTTTAAAACAAAGCCTAGGTACTACAAGCATGAGTTTGTGTCCATGCAGATTTTTGGAGATTGAATATCCAACTGAAGTGTTAAAAGTTATATGGAGAAAAAAAATATTTTATCATTTCTCTAGTTTGAACCATGGGGATTTTTAAAGCCAAATAAGCTCGACAATACAAAGTCATCTTCAGGTATCAGTGCCTACGCAGAGACAATCTATTTTTCCAACTGAAGCAGTTTGTTCTGCAAACAAAGTGTATACAGAACAAATTAAGGCAAGGACACCTCTCAGTGTGAGAAACAATGGAGGAAATTGACCCTTCAAATGAGTTAAACAACTTTTTCACAGTATCAATAGTCCAACAGGCCTTCCAGTGTTTTGGCCAGGAGAAGAAACAACAAACTGAACAGAAGATGTTTGGAAGTGTATTCACTAAGTTTCTGCATACACAGGTGGACTTTATCCAAAGATGGATGTCTCTGTGAGAACTTAAAGTCAACATAGAAAAGGTTCGATATTTCAATATTATGAGGGAAAAATAATGCAAAACCTCATGATATTTTGTACAACTGTGAGCTTTAAAAATACGTGGACACTTTTCAATGTATATCGATACATACAAGACTCAATCATGATTATTATGTTTTTACAACTGTATATGATTGCATCCTTACAGTAAGAAAGATTTGCAGTTCATCATCTGATCAGATGAAACTAATAACACTGTTGAGGTTCTGTTTCCATATATTTCAGACTATATGAAAAGACGTGATTAGGACACAAAATACCATATTATTTAAAATGGGTTTGTGCATAATACTATATGTTTATTTGTAATGAATATTGTTAGAAATCTATGTGTGTGTTATAGAATAGAATAAAGTGTGCAAATTGTTTTTATGTATTCTAATTGCTATGTCTGAAATTACACCTCTGTAGAAAAAATTTCTATTTAATTGCTGCTACCATAAATTAGAAATCACCAGACTCTGCAAGGCGTTCTAAATATTTTAGATAAACTATCATACACTATGGCTGGCCATACATTATACAATTATCTGCAGATTTTCTGCCCAATTTCCTTTAGATTTACCTTCAACTATGTAGTGCAAGGGCCTGCCTAATTGGATACAACTGAAAGTGTTGTTTAGGTTTGTCCTCCTATTATATGGTTTTTGGTAAATCTAAACCAAAAATCTGCAGATAATTGTATAATGTATGGCCAGCCTAAATTACTAAAAGTATTCAACGCCCCTCCAAATCATTGGATTCAGGTGTTTTATGAAGCACCCAGGCATGCAGACTGCTTCTACAAACATTTGTGAAAGAATGGGTCACTCATGAGCTCAGTGAATTCAAGCGTGGTACCATGATAGGTCGCCACCTGTGCAATAAGTCCATCCGTGAAAGTTCCTTGCTAGTAAATATTCCACGGTCAGCAGTTAATGGAATATAGCAAATGTAACAAAGTGGAAGCAACCTGGAACAGCAGCAACTCAGCCACTAAGTGGTAGGCCACGTAAAATGACAGAAGGGGGGTCAGCACAGGCTGAAGTGCACAGTGCCCAGAAGTCAACAAATGTCTGCAGAGTCAATAGCTAAAGACCTCCAAATTTAGTGTGCTCTTCAGATTAGTACAACAACTGTGTGTAGAGAGCTTCATGGAATGGGTTTCCATGGCCGAGTAGCTGCATCCAAGCCTTACATCACCAAGTGCAATGCAAAGTGTTGGATGCAGTGGTGTAAAGCACGCCGCCACTGGACTATAGAGCAGTGTTCTCTGGAGTGATGAATCACGCTTCTCTTTCTGGCAATCTGATGGACATGTCTGGGTTTGGTGGTTGCTAGGAGAACGGTACGGAGGGGGGATTATGGTGTAGGGTTGTTTTTTAGGGGTTGAGCTTGGCCCCTTAGTTCCAGTGAAGGGAATTCTTAAGCTGCCAGCATACCAAGACATTTTGGACAATTTCATGCTCTCAACTTTGTGGGAACAGTTTGGGGGTGGTCCCTTCCTGTTCCAACATAGCTGTTGGCCAATACTTTTGGCAATATAGTGTAGTTGCAGCTATGTAGGAAAATATACATTTATATACATTTACATAGATTGTAAGCTCGAAAGAGCAGGGCCCTCGAACCCCTCGTGTATCGCATTGTATTGTTACTGTACTGTCGCGTGTTCTGTCCACCTTTTTAATGTACAGCGCTGAGTGAACTGTTGGCGCTTTATAAATACTGTATAATAATAACTAGAAAAGCTACAATTTCTGGGGAAATTGTGTGAAGTGTTCTTGCCTCCACCAGTAGTCTACAACTGGAGTGGGCGGAGTAACTGGGTGGAGTGGCTGGAGTAACTGTGAAAAGGTCATTGGGCAGCATGAGTTGCAAACAAATGATCATATTGTAAAAACTATTAAGACTATGGCTTAGCTGTAGACATTTGTAGTGGCAGCAGGGATAGCTGAACGCTTTGATATAAGATTTGTGTAGGTGGGCTTGAAAATGAGGGAGTGATGGCAGTTTAGAAATCATGTCCTGACTTTTCAGCTCACACTCTAGCTTTTGTCAGCTCCCACCCTAGTTTTGAACATTCCGCTATTCATTCCTATGGGACCAATTTCACCACAAAAACGCTGATATTTCGTGAACCATTCGGCAAAACGTTCCACAAAGTAATAGCACACCAATCGGGAACAATCCACACGTTTTGGTATATTACTGTCTATGTAGTGTAAAAACTGTGGGAGGAGTTAGGGTTGTAAATTTGGCCATAATAATAAGAATATATATGTGAGATAACAGTAAGTGGTCTTGCCATGTAAGAACACTTAATACTAGAAAAGCTACAATTTCTGGGGAAATTGTGTGAAGTGTTCTTGCCTCCACCAGTAGTCTACAACTGGAGTGGGCGGAGTAACTGGGTGGAGTGGCTTGTCACTCTGCTGCCTGCTCACACACCTGGGTTCCTTTGGCAACTCACTCTACAGCAAGGGCAGAGAAGAGCGGTTAAAAACAAACTGCTCCAACTTGCTCACTTCACTAGCGGTTGCCATTTTCAAACGGTTGTAGTTTAAAAATTTTAAATCCTACACCGAAGAGCTTTATATTGTGAGAATCGCAAGACCCAGACATACATTTTGATGCATAGTATGTCTGAAATATTAAAAATGAAGGCACAGTCGCAGTTTAGAAATTGCCCTTCAAATTTGAGGTGGCTAGAGTGGAGTTTCAAGCTGAACGCTTTGATATACGATTTGTGTAGGGGGCTTGAAAATGAGGGAGTGATGGCAGTTTAGAAATCATGTCCTGATTTTTCAGCTCACACTCTAGCTTTTGTCAGCTCTCACTCTAGTTTTGAACATTCCACCATTCATTCCTATGGGACCAATTTCACCACAAAAACGCCGATATTTCGTGAACCATTTGGCGAAACGTTCCACAAACTAATAGTACACCAATCGGGAACAATCCGCACGTTTCGGTATATTACTGTCTATGTAGTGTAAAAACTGTGGGAGGAGTTAGGGTGGTAATAAGAAGAATATATATGTGAGATAACAGTAAGTGGTCTTGCCATGCAAGAACACGTAAACAGATTATTAAGTGTTCTTGCATGGCAATATGCAGATAATAGCTTCTAGGAGCTTAAAAAAAAAAATGCTAGTGTGCATGGAGCCGGATTCTTTCTGCAGCCAGATTATGGTTTGTAGGTAGTTATCTTTGGTTATGCTGTCTACAAGGGAAAATTCATTATTGAATTTAATTCAATATATCTACTCTGCTGTCACAGATAATTTTATAATTTCATATCTTAGTGTCTGTGTCCACCTCTCAAGCTGACTGTTATATGGTGTTTGTAAGTAGCTTCTGTAAAATAATTTATTTTTCATAGTCTGCAGTCTATACTTACAACAATCTGATCTTATTCAAAGATTTCTGCATGGCAAAAGAACTCAGAATAAATTAATTAAGCTAGGTAAATTATTTTTATTTTTTTTTTTGTATTGGAGGCAACGTGGTTCATCAATTAAACGATCAATTTAGCTGACTAAATTAATCGCTCAAACAATACTTGATAGAAGGCTTGCAACAATTCAGCATTCACCCAAGACCCAGTGGGCACGGGAAAAGCCAAAAGGAGGGCGGAGGCACACATTGAAAAAGTTACATGCTCAGGATAAATCGCATGAAAATGTCGATGTGGGGGATAAATGGGGACATGCAAATAAGCATCTCTGATGTTCAGTGAAGCAAGGAAATCACCTTGTTGGAGAGAAGCGAGGCCTGAGCTGGCAGATTCCATATGGAAATTTCTGATTCTCAAGTACTTGTTGAGGATCTTGAGGTCCAAGGAGGGACGCACATCTTCATTCGGTTTCAGGACCGTGAACAAGTTTGAATAAAAACCCTGAAACCTTTTCCACACTGGAACAGGTACAATGACCTCCAAGAAAAACTGGTGAGAGAAATTTAAACAGGCTGTGCTCGTGGGAGAAAGGGATAGTTCTGAAATCAAGAATTGTGCATAACTACTATACCAAATTCACCCATGCTCAGAGAACAAAACTCTCTAGCTGCTGCATACGTCACAGTGTGGGTTCCAATAGTTTGCTTCCACAATACACAGCGCGCTTACACATCAAAGTGCAATACCCACAGGGGCAGAGCACAGGAAGTGACATCACTCTGCCAGGAGCATGCAGAAGTGGTGAGATATACCTTGACAGATCAGGGAAGTTGCCGAGCTTACATTAGGAATGGAGGATCCGGACTGTCATAATAAGAGTGATTAAACCTGGGTGTATGGCGAAATGCACTTTTTAACGTAATTTCATATGCTTTTGGTTGTTGAGAGACAAAAAGGTTGTTTTAATAAAATGTCCCCCTGTGTCTGTTCAAAGCGCGCAGCCCGCTTGTTCCTGATTTTAGCTTTTTTCAGGCACCAGATTGTACGGTACTGTCAAGCTGAGTGGCAAAATGTCTGCTTGAGACCCAAGGGAGAGTGGTAGGACTGCTGAGGCCTGTCTGCATTAGTGCCTGTGAGGCAGTTACATCCTGAGCAACCCAAATTGTAATGTCGGCTAGAGTCATTAAAGAAAGAGGAGGACAAAAACAATGAAGGCCAGTCTGGACAACTACGCACTGCAAGTGAGGAGAGGGAAACACCACCCTGGGAGAAGGAAGGCATCTAGGGCATTATATACTCAAGAATCTAAGGGAGGAGTGGCACACAGGTAAGAACAGGGAATAACTCTGAACATCTCTGACTTCACCCACTTTGGAAGGGCATATCCCCTCATCAAGGGAGTCTTTAGGGACTGGGTCTCATTGGTGGCTCTGTCCTGCATAGCACCTTGCTGCTAACCTACTATGCTGGTTTTGAAAGGTACCTGCTCCCACTTCCGGCTCAGTTCGAGGCGGCGAAGTGAGCCGAAAGTTCAGCCCCCTCCTTGCTCCCGCAATCTCCTAGGAACTTTCACAGGTCCCAGGAGACTACCGGACCAATCAGGAGGCGCGATTCACGCTTGCGCAGTGGGCACCAGGCTGTGAAGCCGCAAGCAGTCACAGCCAGTTGCCCACAGTAGAGATGCTGGTGCTGTGGAGAACAGAAGGAGAGAAGGGATTGCGTGGGTGAATACATCGCTGGACCCAAGGACAGGTAAGTGTGTGTTTATTAAAAGTCAGCAGTTTTTGTAGCTGCTGACTTTTAAAAAGCACAAAAACCGCTGGAACTCCGCTTTAAGTATATGAATAAGTATATATAATACAGTACATATATAACACTAGTCAATGAGCACTGAAAGGTCAGCAAAGAACCCATTCACACCAACACACTAGTAATTAGTGGGTTATGAATTCTGATATTTTTGGTAAACCACAATTCACAATACAAAGTAATCAAGACAATTACTGTATGTGCACAGCAGCTTTTGATGTTTCCCATGTGGGCCAATACATCAACATTAACATGTCAGGTTTTCAAAAGAAGCCGGCTTCACCTTCATTTTTCAAGCATTCCGCTATTCTATTATAATATCAATTCAGATCATACACATTATATAGCTCAAGTATAATTATTTTTTAATCATAGACTGGTAACATATGTAGAAAAATAGGCAATTGCAATCATCCTATGGGATGACAGCCATTACTATGGCTCACTGATATACCAGAAAATTAATGGTTAGCTACAGTTCTTTTGATCATCTTAATGTTAATATTTGCATATTAGGACCAGCATAATGCTGTTTAGTCCAAACAAGTGTTTGCAGCCCAATATTTTAAAGATCTAACATTTGGAAAAAGAATCAAGGGGTATTTCCAGGAACAAACAGTCCAGTAGTCACTATGAAGCAAATGCAACAGTCTTCATTATTAATTGTTCTATTTCAAACTCTTTGTACATAGCTAGGCTGCTTTTTAACAGCTGAAAATCAAATGCTTATGATGTCCAACTCATTATGATTTTGGGAGGGGGTGCCTTGAAAACATGCAACATTATCTCCTTCCCATTAGTAATCTGTATATTAACATTCCTCAATATGATGTCCCTTGCCAACGGTGCGTTAATAAATGTTCTCCCCTATCAGAGCCAGCAGACAACAGGAGTATGTCGGCCCTGAGATAGTGACCATGTGCATGCTGGAGGCTCTGTTGACAAAATTGACAGCCTTCATCCTGCAGATGGACACTACCAACTTTAGGCCGCAGTCTTTCATCTACAGTGTAACTGTATAATACAATTGTGCTATTAAAATTAAAAAGGAAAATGGAAGAAGAAAAAAAAAAATATATATAATATATATAAATTTTTTTTTGTACATCTCTTGTGCATTTGCCAGTTCCCTGTTAAAACAGTGTACCATTTGGGGGGGGCGCTCGTGAGCAGCCGACTTGAGGATTTCGAGAGCCGTTCCCGTCGCGGCAATTTGCAGTTAAGGGGTATACCTGAAACGATCACAGATCTCACCTCCACCGCTACTGCTCTGTTTCAGGAGCTGACGCCCGAATTCCCCTCGACCGGCTTGAATTTGACCGCATTCATCGTGCATTGGGCCCCAGACGACCAGATGGGCCCCCGAGGGACATCATCATCAAGTTCACTTTCTACCACACTACGGAAACCATCCTCTTGGCGGCCAGAAACAAACCACACCTCAGATTCCAGGGACATCGCTACCAGCTCTTCATGGACCTCTCCCAGACCACTCTGCAGAAACGACGTCAGTTGAAGCCCTTCACTTCGGTCCTGGTGAACCACAGAATTAAATATACCTGGGGCTTTCCGTTCCGCCTCACCTTCAACTACCAGGGCCGCTCTGTTGTTACGCCGGAGGAGGCCCATTCTCTCCTGGAATCTTTGCACCTTCTTCCTCCAGGGGCCGCTGCTCAGAGCCCGGCTCACTCCAATGGATCCCTAGCGAGGCCGCTTCCACCGGGCCACCTCTGGGAGCGGTCATCCAACAGGAAGAGGGCCCTCCCTCAGACCCCTCAACGATCAAATCCATCCTGCTCTTCTCCGGGCTGAAGATGCATCTTGGATCACCGATTGTGTTTCACCGTTGGACTCTCCTGATGGGACTGTGAGTTTGGCCCCTAGGGCTCTTCCAGTTTGTTAGCATTCCAGGCTAGGCCTGATCCAGCCCACTCCCTTGGGTTCCATCACTGAATAGGGGGGGGAGGGTCTCCTCTTGGACTAGCGGATTATGACTTTTTGCTGTCCTGGCCTATCTCGGGTTCGGGTGCCGTTGTTCGGGTTCCCATTTGGGTATGGGGTGATGGTTCCCTCGGGCTCCGGTGGGAGGTTGGCCTGATCGGGTGTTGGCCTTTTTGGGAGGTGGGTGGGGGACCACTTGGGCTGTGTAGTGGTTCTACGGCGGCCTGTGGCCGTCCTCCTGGAGGGGGTTGGCCCCTAGTTTAGCTGGGTTTTCTATTGGGAGGTTGCTGCGGATGTGCTCACTTCTGGGACTCTTAGTTATTACTTTGGTGTTCTGTTATACTGTGTTAATTGCCTTTTTGCCCCCTGGTGGCTTATGTTTTTGCTGTTTTCATTTGCAGCCATGTGTCCGGTGGTAGAGCCACCCCCAACCGGTATCCTTCAGGTGTAGGAGGATGCATGTCACCATTGACGTGCCACGTTTGTACTGCTGTATATATTTCTTGTTTCTTTTTTTTTCTCCCTTCTTTTCCTGTTTTTTTTGTTTTATCCTCATGCAGGGTTTCAGGATGCCATGGTCCGAACGCCATTGGGAGTGGTAACTAGTGGGCGACCTATGCTTTTTCTGCTGAGCGTGCTGTGCTGATACCGCCATGGCCTCACCCCTTCTGAAAGTATACTCACAGAATGTTCAAGGTTTCAATTTGCCTCAGAAGCGGGCTAAAGTTTTTCATCACCTCAAATCACAACAAATTGACGTGGTATGTTTACAGGAGACCAGGTTTTCTCAGTCCTCTGCTCCACGGAATCTTTTGCCTCACTTTCCCACCTTTTACACTGCCTCGGCCCCTGAGAAACGCTGAGGTGTACTAATAGCTTTCAAGCGCAATCTTCCTTTTGTCTGTGCTCGGAATATAGCGGACCCCATAGGTAGGTACTTGCTTCTGCAGGGCACCCTCTGGGATCAGGAGGTTACCTTTGTCTCTTACTATGCACCCAATCGCTTTCAACATATATTCTTTTCTCATCTTTCCACCATTGTCTCCCGACACTCCAAGGGTCTTTTTCTTTTGGGAGATTCTAATGTTACCTTGGATTCCACATTGGATAGGCGCTATGTCCAGAGGGCAGCCCCTTCTCACGACTTCGTGCTAGAGGAATGTATGCGCTCTCTCTTGCGGACGGCGGGGCTGGCGGACGTCTGGAGAGAACTTCACCCAACTGAGCGTGACTTTACATTCTACTCCAAACCTCATGACAGTTTTTGTAGAATTGACCATATATTCATGCATGTTCAGCAGCTTCCTTTGGTCAGGTGGATAACTATTCCCTCCTCGCCCTGGTCGGACCATGATCCCCTGGTAGGACCATGATCTCCTGGTACTCCTCCTGGCCCTTTCTGGGTCGGTACGGCGCTCCTTTCACTGGCGCATTAATGATTCCTTATTGACCACTTAGGTCACTTGTCAACAAATAGAATCTTTCGTACGCACATACTTAGCGGAAAACTCGGGATCTGTTTCTTCGGCAGTTCCCCTGTGGGAGGCGCATAAAGCCACGGTGCGGGGTCAGGTTACACAGCAGGTGGTGGTTCGGGAGCAGGAACGGGGGCGCCGACTTTTGGATCTTCATTCTCTGTTGGCCTCTGCGGATGCTCATTGGAAGTCATTCCCATCCATGGCCCATAGACGCGCTCGGGACACCCTGGCGGCAGAGTTGGATCTACTCGCCTCTTCAGAGGCGGAACGGGCCCTGTGTTGGACCAAACACAAATTTTATTCCTGTGCGAATAAGCCTGGTCCGATGCTAGCCAGGAAACTCAATTCTGTGGGGAAACCCCACAAACTGATCCGATTGCGACTTCCTGTGGGTGGCTGTACCTCTAATCCCCAGCAGATTGTCTCCCGTTTTGCGGACTTTCTCTCACGCCTTTACGCTAAACCAGATCCCTTCCCTGTGGCTCAGGCAGAGGCATTTTTTTGAAGACCTCCAACTTCCTGGACTATCTGAGGCAGCGCAGAAGGCCCTCAATGCTGATGTCACCATACCGGAAGGGCTACAAGCTATTAAATCTCTACGGTCCACCGCGGCCCCAGGTCCAGATGGCTTTTCCGGCCTCTATTATAAGAAATTTGCAACCCTGTTAGCACCCTTCTTGGCTGATTTTAATGAGTTACGACAGGGCTCCTTGCCCTCTCCAGACGCGCTTAGAGCTCATATCTCTATGATTCCTAAGACGACCGATGATGTGCAGGAACCGCAAGCCTTTCAGCCCATTTCTCTTCTTAATGAAGACCTGAAGATATTAGGCAAGATTTTTAGCTGTCGTATCAATAAATGTTTGCGTAGCCTGATTCACAGGGACCAAGTGGGTTTCGTCCCTGGGAGACAGGCGGGTGATAACATTCGTAAGGTGGTCCATCTTATACATTTTCTACAACAGCGGAAAATACCGGGATTCTTAGTGTCCTTAGACATATATAAAGCCTTTGATTCTCTATCCTGGGACTATCTGCGGTTTGTGCTGTGACGCTGGGGTTTTGGGGACTCTAGTCTTTCTTGGATTCAAGCCTTGTATTTTCCCCCTTCGGCTTCCATTAAATACGCTAGGTATTTCTCAGATTCCTTTCCTATTTGGCAAGGTATGAGACAGGGATGCCCCCTGTCCCCAGCACTCTTTGTCCTGGTGCTTGAGCAGTTGGCTATGGCGCTCCGGATTGATTGTAATGTATCGGGGGTTCCATACACGGGACAGGAGTTCAAGCTGAACCTTTTTGCAGACGATGCCCTCTTGACTCACACTAATCCCCTGACGACGCTTCCAAATTTGCAACAGGTTCTTGAGCGCTTCTCCTTGATTTCGGGTCTCTGTATCAATTTGGATAAGACTGTCGCGCTTAATATTACTTTGGCCTCAGATTTGGTTTCGCGCCTACAATCCCACTTCCCTTATAAATGGGCTTCTTCTTCTCTTGAATACCTAGGCATTCGCTTGACCCCCACCTATGACTCACTGTTTGCTGCAAATTACTATCCATTGCTTCGCTCTGTGTCCTCTCTTATGCATTCTTGGCAATTTCCACACTTGTCATGGATAGGACGGATTAATTCAGTGAAAATGACCATCTTGCCGAAGTTGTTATACTATTTTCGCACCCTCCCAGTGCGAGTTCCTCATTTCCTTCGGTTGCTTCAGGTAAAGATTATGCGTTTTATCTGGGCTGATAAACGCCATGGACTTTCCAGAACTATGCTTTTTGTCCATAGACTCCAGGGTGGCCTTGGGGTTCCCAATGTTACTAAATATTATCAGGCGAGCCAGATCACCCCGCTATCTATGCTGCATGCTTCCTCAGACATACCTCTCTGGGTCCTCCTGGAATTACCTAATTGTGCCCCTATTGCGATATCGACACTTCTATGGCTTCCCCCTGCCCTGCGCCCCATGGCACTGAGTCCGAATTTGCTCCATGGCTTACAAGTGTGGGACTCGGTACGTTACTCCAGTGGCCTAATGTCACCTTTTTTGCCTTTGCTCCCAATCACTAACAACCCCCTCTTCCCACCGGGTTTAGATCAACCAAGGGCATTTTCTTGGTGGGTGACCAATGGTTTTTCACAGGTACGACACTTTTTTGACCTCTCGGTCGTTCCCTATCTGGAATTCTCTTCGGGAGCCATGGGATTACCTTCAATTGCGGCATTGGCTGCTCTCATTGCGGGGCACTTCTGTCTTCCCGTACCAGAAATCTGCCTTTGAACTGCTTTGCCAACAGCGTCCGGGCGCCCCAGGCCTTATTTCCCTTCTTTATGCAGCTTTGAATAGACGCTCATCGCATACTTCTCTTTCATATGTCGTTCAGTGGGAGCACGACCTGGGAGTGGTTGTGGATCCGGAGGACTGGAATCGGGCCTGGTCGCTTGTAGCTAAATGCTCTTTTAATACGACCACGCTGGAGGTGGCTTACAAGGTATTGTTTCATTGGTATTGGGTTCCGGCTCATTTGGCACAGGCGAATCCTACCTGCAGTGATCGATGCTTTTGGGGTTGTGGCCATCGAAGATGTATTGCATATCTGGTGGTCATGCCCGAGGCTGCTTCGTTTTTGGTCTCATGTGTTTGGCCTCCTTTTCACCTTGTTCCATCTCTCTATACGACGGGATGCTTGGTATGCTTTGCTTCATTGTCCCATACCGGGCCTCTTGGCTCATCAGCAGAAGTTGGCTTCCTATTTGTTTTTGTCGGCCTCTAGAACAATTGCTCAGGCCTGGAAGAGCTCGTTTGTCCCTCTTCAGGGGGTGCGGGACCGTATGACCACTATGATGCTCAATGAACAGATGTCGAGTATCTGCAACGCCTCCCAATGTAAATTCTTGAAAATATGGGAGCCGTGGTTGCAATATACCTTTCCCACGCTCCCCCCGGCTAGTCTGGGGATGTGATGTTGTTCGGCCTTAGCGTTCTTGGATCCCTGCTCTTGGTTTGGTTATCTTTTTTCTTTTGTACTTCTCCTTCCTTCCCCCCCCCCCTTTTTTTTTTTTCTGTTTGATCTTGGTGTGGCAGTGGATAGCTGCCTTTAGTCTGAGTTATTATCAGTGTTATATTTATGTTTTGTTATTTAAGTGCCATTGATAGCCCCTGCGTGGGCAATCTTTTGCCCTATTGGTGTTAGAGCACTGATTTCTTTAATTTTCTACTTCTTCTATGTGCAATTGATAGCCCCTGCATGGGCGTGATTTGTTGCTCCTGTGTTAATTAATAAAAACCATTGAAATACAAAACAGTGTACCATTTGAAAACTGTTTATGTCCTTAAAAATATGTAAAATTATTTAGGTGAGCAAATTAGTCATTTAGAGTTATGGCTAAGGTAGCAGACTCATGATGACGCTGAAAAATTTGGCTTGGCCATTTAGGCCTCATGTTCCTCTGGTAATAAAAATGTAACACCGCTTTTGTGGCGAAAAAAAAAAAATAAAATATAGCAAATACAAATACTACACAAGTCATGTTGTAATTGATTGTGATTAAAAAATTACATATCCTTTTCAATCTGCAGCACTGTAATTTTCTGCAAAATGCAATGCAATATGGCAACCTGTCGGCATTCCGTACAACATTGGTGTAAGGTACACCCCCTGAAATGTAATTCCCTGCTTGTGTGATTGGCTCACTAATTTTCCTTGAAAACTGCACTAAGATTCAAGTCAGATTTTAGGCATCCCGGCAACAAAATGTTTGGTGAGATACTCCCAAAGGGTTAATCACTTCTAGAGGGATAGAGACCCTGCAATTTTCCTTACTATAACACTGAAAGTGCATCAGCCGATTGATAATGAAAAAGTCACTCCTATTCAGATTCCCTTTGCACACTGACATAACCAAACAGCTTTTTCTTCAGAGCAGAAATAGGTAGGAAACTGCTACAAAGCTTGTTAAAATACTTGCAATGCACATAGATCACCCAGAAGAGATTTTTTTTCCACAACAAATGTGCAGTTACCCTTTAAAGTGTTACATCCCCTCTGGGGTTAAAGCCTGTACAATGGCCTGGACTGCGCCAGAAACTCTATGGAAGAATACTGTATTTTTTTTTAATTTATTGTGCTTTATCAAAGCAGGGAAGCTGTGATGGACCAAGACCCATCTGAGACTTTAGGCCCACTAAGACACATATACAAAACACAAACTCATAAAAAAACATACACCATTATATTTGTGACTAACAAAGTCACAACAACTACCCTGTCTAATCTTCAGTATCCAGAACAGAAAACAGAACATTCTTGAGTTATCGAACTTACAGAAAATTAATAGCAAGTTTCAGATTCAAAGAAAAACAAATGCAACATCCAACATACACTATATCTACTCACATAAAATCTTCAGGTCTGAAACACCATAAAGTTCTACTGCAACTTCAGGACTTGGCTTCAAAACAAACCTCCTAGCAGCAAACAGATCATATATCATATCACAGGACAGTTATTTTTAGGTATAAGTTAATCTGTTTGTGCCATATAAACTTCAAGGCAAGTTAAGGTGAGTCCTAGATTCAGAAGAACGTTTACGTACACCTAGCATGGGTGAGGGTTCAACATATTCCAACTCCTTTTACCAATCTCACAAAACCTATACGTACGTAAAGAATGAGGGTTTAATATTACTAAATGCAGTAGTAAAAAAAAAAAAAAACCTCACAAATATGGCGTGCAGTGATGGATGGCCAGAAATGCTTTGGCAGGTAAATGGGTATTTCAACTGTCTATTTAGCTGCCTGGAAAACAGCTTTGAATATCTGCAAGTTAAAAATAAACTTAATACTTAAAGTGATTGTAGAAGAAGTAAAAGAAAAAAACAAAACAAAAAACAATGTCATACTTTCCTGCTCTATGCAACAGAATTTCACAGAGCGGCCTCGATCCTCCTCGGGTCCCCCACCGGTGCTCCTGGCTCCTCCTCTCTTGTCAGTGCCATAAGAAGCCGATTTCCATGAGGGCACTTGTGCAGGCTCACTTCTGAGTCCTGCTGCTGCATCCATTGACACAGATAGCGGGACTTGGCCCTGCCCCCCACTCCCTCGTCACTGTTATGGATTAATGGTATGGCTCCCGCTGCTATAAATTTGCCCAGTGAGGAAGGACAAAGCCAGGAGAGCCAGAGCTCTCGTGCACAGCACTGGATCTCGATGGGGCTCAGGTAAGTATAAGAGGGTAAGTGGGCCAGTTTGTGACACAAAGTTTTTTTTTACCTTAATGCAAAAAATGCATTAATGTAAAAATCTTGAGGCTTTAGAACCAATTTAACGCAACGTACAAGTCCGAACAAGACCTGTAAACCATAGGCATTTTCAAGAATTTAAAGTGATACTAAAGCTTCATTTGTTTAAAATAAAATAAAAAACATGTCATACTTACCTGCTCTGTGCAGTAGTTTTGCACACAGCTGCCCTGATCCTATTGTTTTCGAGTCCACTGCCGGCGCTCTGGCTCCTCCCCCTCAAGCAGTGCACCCAGAGCAACCGCTTGCCCTGGGGGCACTGCTACACACTTGCTCCTGAACCGCTGCTCTATGCATCCATAAAACACAAAGCAACGTGGCTCGGCCCAGCCCCCACGCTCTCTCCTCATTAGCTCACTGGCTGTGAATGACAGCAGCGATTTCAAGCCAATGAGGAGGGAGGAAGCATTCCCATACAGCTGAGGATAATGTGAACATCGCTGGATCGGAGGGGGGTCAGGTAAAAGTCAGCAGCTTCAGAAACTGTAGTGGGCGGAGGACAACTAAGCAGTCGAAGTGGAAGTGGGAGCGGGTACCTGCCAAAATCGGTAACCGCTCGCCAAAGGTGCCAATCCTTAACAGGGAGCAGGGGACGAGTACTTAAAGTGGAACTTCCTCTTTTGGGTGGAGCTCCGCTAAAGCTCAACTAATTAAACTAAAAAGTGTGTGTGTGTGTTGGCCTACAAGAATATATATTTTTATTACGTCATATGAACTTTTGTAATAGTTAAAACTGCACTCCAATCAGATTGCAAGCTGCTTAAACAAAGTAAAAAAAATATTTTCCTTCACTAATATAAATATATATATATATTCCAAAAGTATTCAGACCCCCTTCACTTTTTTCATTTTTGTTATGTCGCAGCCTGATACTACAATTATTTAAATTCATTTTTCTTCTCATTAATCTAAACTGAGTACTCCATAATGACGAAGTGAAAAGAGAATTTTAGAAAAGTCTGTAAATTTATTAAAAATAAACTGAAATATCACATTGGCACAAGTATTCAGACCCTTTGCAGTAACACTTGAAATTTAGCTCAGATACCTTACCATTTCTTTTGATCACTGCTGAGATGTTTCTATATCATGATTGGAGTAAATTAAATTGACTGAACATGATTTGGAAAGGCATACACCTCTCTATAAAAGGCCTCACAGCTGACAATGCATACTGTATCAGAGCAAAAGCCACAAGGTCAAAAGAACTTACTGCAGAGCTCAGAGGAAGGATTATTGCAAGGCACAGATTTGGAGAAGGCTACATGAGGTGAACAAGAACCCGATGGTCACTCTGACTGAGATCCAGAGATCCTGTGTGAAGAAGGGACAAAGTTGCAGAAGCGCAACCATCACTGCAGTCCTCCATCAATTTGGGCTTTATGGCAGAGGGTCTAGATCAGCAATGGGCAAACTATGGCCCGCGGGCCGTATACGGCCCGGCGGACCTTTTAATCCGGCCCGCGGAGCTAGGCTCCCGCAAGGCCAGTGGTCGGCAAGCCGCGGCTCTTTACAAATTTAGATGCGGCTCTCCTGTGTGCCGGGCGCCCGCTCCCCTCCCTCCTCTCCTCCTCTCCCCTCCTCTCCTCTCGGATGGCCGCCCCCCTCCCTCCTCTCGGACGTCAGGACTCTGCAGCTGTCAGGATGTAGGCGGGGCAGCCAGGATGTAGGCGGGGCAGCGTGACGAACTCCTCTCACAGTCCTCCCTGAAGACCAGAACGGCGCGGGAATACGAGAGGAACGCGCGGACCAAAGGTAAGTGAATTGACACGGGGGGGGGACTTACTATATGGGGGATGAATTACTATATGGGGGACTTACTATATGGGGGACTTACTATATGGGGAATGAATTACTATATGGGGGATGAATTACTATATGGGGGACTTACTATATGGGGGACTTACTATATGGGGAATGAATTACTATATGGGGGACTTACTATATGGGGAATGAATTACTATATGAGGGACTTACTATATGGGGAATGAATTACTATATGGGGGACTTACTATATGGGGAATTAATTACTATATGGAGGACTTACTATATGGGGAATGAATTACTATATGGGGGACTTACTATATGGGGAATGAATTACTATATGGAGGACTTACTATATGGGGAATGAATTACTATATGGGGGACTTACTATATGGGGGATGAATTACTATATGGGGGATGAATTACTATATGGGGGATGAATTACTATATGGGGGATGAATTAATATGGGGGATGAATTAATATGGGGGATGAATTACTATGTGGGGGATGAATTACTATGTGGGGGATGAATTACTATATGGGGGATGAATTACTATGGGGGATGAATTACTATAGGGGGGATGAATTACTATGGGGGACGAATTACTATATGGGGGACGAATTACTATATGGGGGACGAATTACTATATGGGGGACGAATTACTATATGGGGGATGAATTACTATGGGGGATGAATTACTATATGGGGGATGAATTACTATATGGGGGATTAATTACTATGGGGGATTAATTACTATGCTTACTATGGGGGAATATTACTATACTTACTATGGATGACACATACACATCATTCATCTACTCTTGGTCCGGCCCCCGGGTCCAATATATGAACCCATTGCGGCCCTCAAGTCAAAAAGTTTGCCCACCCCTGGTCTAGATGGAAGACTTTCCTCAGTGCAAAACAAATGAAAGCCTGCTGGGAGTTTAAAAAAAAAAAAAAAAAAACACCTGAAGGACTCTCAAACTGTAAGGAACAAGATTATCTAGTCTGATGAAACCAAGATTAAATGGTATGTCTTCAATTCTAAATGTTATGCCTGGAGGAAACCAGGAACTGCTCATCACCTGCCCAATACCATCCCAACAGTGAAGCATGGTGGTGGCTGCATCATGCTGTGGAGATGTTTTTCAGCAGCAGGGACCGGAAGACTGGTCAGGGTTGAGAGAAAGCTGAATGGGACAAAGTACAGAGATATCCTCAATGAAAACTTGCTCCTTAGTGCTCAGGACCTCAGACTGGGCGAAAGGTTCTCCTTTTGATATGACAACGATCCTAAGCACACAGCAAGACAATGCAGGAATGGCTTACGGATAGCTCTATGAATGTCCTAGAGTGACCCAGCCAGAGCCCTGCCTTGAACTATATTGAACATTTCTGGAAAGAACCTGAAAATGGCTGTCCACCGATGGCCCCCATCCAACCTTACTGAGCTTGAGGGGATTTGCAAAGAATAATGGCATAAAATCCTCAATCCAGGTGTGCAAAGCTTGTCACGTCATAGCCAAAAAGACTCAAGGCTGTAATTCCTGCCAAAGGTGCTTCAACAAAGTACTGAGTAAAGGGTCTGAAAGTGTTACTAAACCCACAACTGTAAAATCAGTCTGTATATGCAAAGTGTACTTGTCATATTCACTGTGGAACCTAAGGGGTTAATCCTCAGCATGTATAAAAAGGCGGTTTGATCCTGTCTTCTCTGATCCTTCCCTTCTTCCCCAATCCATCTGCTAATAGGAGGGTGCATGTGATCGGCACAGGGCCAATCAGCACTGTCCAAACAGAGGGTCAGGGGTCATGCAGCCTCATAGAACAGTCAGAGAAGAATTAAAACTCCTTCTACAATCGGTAACCAGCGGTCAGTAAACTGATAGAAGTCACAAGACTGCTATACAGTGAGGAACAGAAGTATTTGAACACCCTATGATTTTACAAGTTCTCCCACTTAGAAATCGTGGAGGGATCTGAAATTCACATTGTAGGTGCATTCCCACGCTGAGAGACAGAATTTAAAAAAAAAAATTCAGGAAATCACATTGTATAATTTTTAAAGAATTTATTTGTCTTGCACTGCTGAATATAAGTATTTGAACACCTAAGAAACAGCAAGAATTCTGGCTCTCAAAGAACTGTTACTGTGCCTTTAAAAAGTCTACCTCTACTCCACTTATTAATCTAACTTAGTAGCACCTGTCTGAGCTCTTTAAAAACACCTGTCCACTCCACAGTCAGTCAGACGCCAACTACTACCATGGGCAAGACCAAAGAGCTGTCAAATGACACCAGAGACAAAATTGTGGACCTCCACAAGGCTGGAAAGGGCTACGGGGCAATTACCAAGCAGCTTGGAGAAAATAAATCAACTGTTGGAACAATTGTTAGAAAATCGAAGAGGCTAAAGACGACTGTCAGTCTCCCTCGAACTGGGGCGCCATGCAAGATCTAACCTCGTGGGGTATCACTGATGATAAGAAAGGTGAGGAATCAGCCCAGAACTACAAGGGAGGAGCTGGTCAATGACATGAAGAGAGCTGGGACCACAGTTTCAAAGGTCACTGTCGGTAGAACACTACGCTGTCATGGTTTCAAATCATGCATTGCACGGAAGGTTCCCCTGCTCAAGTAATCACATGTCCAGGCCCTTCTGAAGTTTGCCAGTGACCATCTGGATGATCCAGAGGAGGCATGGGAGAAAGTCATGTGGTCAGATGAGACCAAAGTAGAACTTTTTGGTCTAAACTTCACTTGTCGTGTTTGGAGGAAAAAGGATGAGTTGCATCCCAAGAACACCATCCCTACTGTGAAGCATGGGGGTGGTAACATCATGCTTTGGGGGTGCTTTCCTGTGAAGGGGACAGGACGACTGCACTGTATTAAGGAGAGGATGAATGGGGCCATTTATTGTGCGATTTTGAGCAACAACCTCCTTCCCTCAGTCACAGCATTGAAGATGGGTCGTGGCTGGGTCTTCCAACATGACAATGACCCGAAGCACACAGCCAGGATAACCAAGGAGTGGCTCCGTAAGAAGCATATCAAGGTTCTGGACTGGCCTAGCCAGTCTCCAGACCTAAATCCAGAACATCTTTGGAGGGAGCTGAAACGCAGTGTTGCTCAGCGACAGCCCCGAAACCTGACAGATCTAGAGGAGATCTGTGTGGAGGAGTGGGCCAAAATCCCTGTTGCAGTGTGTGCAAACCTGGTCAAGAACTACAGGAAACGTTTGACCTCTGTAATTGCAAACAAAGGCTTCTGTACCAAATATTAACACTGATTTTCTCAGGTGTTCAAATACTTATATTCAGCAGTGCAAGACAAATAAATTCTTTAAAAATCATACAATGTGATTTCCTGAATTTTTTTTTTAATTCTGTCTCTCAGAGTGGGAATGCACCTACAATGTGAATTTCAGATCGCTCCATGATTTTTAAGTGGGAGAACTTGCAAAATCGCAGGGTGTTCAAATACTTCTGTTCCTCACTGTATACTGCTGATGAGAAAAGGTATTTAGCGGTTTATATTTGCTAAAATAATTGCATTTTTAAGTTGTGTACTGTGGGAGACCAGATTTAGTGGATGCAGAGAAAAAAAAATACACAACTGCAGTAAACAAACAGAAACAGCAGTTTGGTATTTTTGCCTGTTATCTTGCAATTGGTTTGTATAGCATTGTTACTGCTGCACCAACAATGTTGATTGTAAAAGTAAGGCTCCATGCACACTAGCGTCTTTTAGAAGCTTTTATCAGCATATTTTTTTTCTGCTCCTAGAAGCTAGTGTTATCCTGTGTGTCCATGCATATTACTTTAGGCTATTAGCATTCTTTGAGCTTCAGCGTCTAGGAGCAGAAAAAAAAAATGTTTTAGTAGAGTTTTTTGGAGCGTTTTTCCAGGTAAAAAAAAAAAAAAAAAAAAAAGGCTAAACATTACTAAAACACTCCTAACAGCTTTTTTTCCCTCTATACTTACTGTAAAAACGCTAATGCTCCTAAACACACTATTACCAGCATTTTTTATCCAGTGGAGCCTGAATCTACTGAATCTTGTACTTACGAACTCATTAATTTTCACTGACCAGTGTCCCAAAACACATCACATACTTCCTTATGCCTACTTCTAAAGTTAGATTACAAGACCTAAAATTTTCATATACATTTTTTTCTCTTTGCTTTTATTATTTTGAAAGACGGGACACAGGAACTAGGACAGGTATCCAGAAATGCGGCCTAGGATTTGGGAACGCAGATTGAAGGAGCGTATGTGGTCAGAGTTCCACCCTAGTGCTGAATCAATGGTGGGATAAGGACCACAAACTATTCGTAGGCAAGATGAGAGCCTAGGGGGAATTGGGGAGGGACATGCGGTGGGTGGGAGAGGGGAAGGGAAGGGATTGGGCAATTTTGCAGGAATTGGCTCCATGTTCCTCTGGAAGGATGATAGTACTCTCGCTTGGAAGAACTCGGGCGGAGGAAGAAAAACATTTATAGGAAAAGGAGGAGGTTAACTTTACGGCCTATAATGTTAAGGGTTTGAACATCCCAGGGAAAAGGTTTAAGCTACTCGGAGAATTACAATAATGATCCACTGCAATAGCGTTTTTACAGGAAACATTTATTACAGTAAACTAATGTGAAGTTATATTCTAGGTATTAACCAACCTGGTTTTATGCAGATTCACCAACTAGGCATGGTAAAGGAGTGGCAATTGGTATAGCTAAAAACTTAAGGTTCAAGTTGGAGGATCCCTATGAGCATTTTCTGTTTTTCAGGAGGAAATTACAGGAAATAGAGTGTACATTGGCAAATATTTATTGCCCAATAGAAACCCAGTAGCCTATCTGAAAAGGATATTGAGAAAACTACTGGATTTTAAAACAGGTAATCTAATTGTGGCAGGAGATTTTAATTTTTGAATGTACCCCCAGATTGATACGATGGTGCATGTGCAAAAAGAGGGAGGGAAATCTCTGAAATCCATACAAAGACTGTTATATCAATGTCAACTTGTGGATGTCTGGAGAGCTAAACATCCTAGAGACAGGGAGTATACGTTCTACTCTCCGGCACATGCAACGTATTCGAGATTAGATATGTTGATGGACCATAGACTCTTGGAGTCGCTGGTTAAAGTAAACATAGAAGTTACAACAATATCGGACCATGCACATGTTACAATTAAGTTATCATGGGGAAGAGAGCAGAATAAGTTAACTGCTTGAGGACCGCTCTATAGCAGATATACTGCTACAGGGCGGCACCTGTGCGCAGAATCGTGTACATACATCATTTTGCATTTCCAGGTAGGGGGGGACGCGCACGCGCCCCACCTAAGCCACCATTCGCGGCCACGGATGTCAATTACTGGGTCCCAGCCGGTAATTACCCGCCGATGCCCGGTGTCTACCGAGCATCTCCGACGCGGAGGAAGAATATTTTGTTTTCAAACAATCTTCCTCCCTGTCAGCTCGAGCACACTGCTCGGGATGGATGTGCACAGTACAGCCATCCGGATCAGTGCGCTTAAAAGTGAAGAACACCCCCCAGCACACAGTTATCCCTTTAATTGCCCCTCACATTAACCCCTTCCTGGCCAGTGCCATTAGTACAGTGTCCGTACTTTTTTTTTTTTTTTTTTTTAAGCATTGGGGGGAATAATCCACCAAATCCAGGAGATAACTGGGGTTAAGATCCCGAAAGATCCAGGGCTATGCCTATTCCATAAAACTGGGACCTCAGTAAAAAATATAAAAATATGGTAATATTTCACCTTATAAACGCAGAAAAAGAATTGATATCCAAATTTTGGCAGGAACAAGAGGCACCGAAAAGAAAAGACTGGATAAGTAAGGCAGAATATATATATATATATATATATATATATATATATATATATATATATATATATATATATATATATAAAAATAAATATAATGGTGGAACTCTACCACATGGAGGAAGATAAACTGGAGCGATTTCTAGGAAGGTGGGAAAAATAGGAAGAGTTTAAGAGATCAAATAAATATGCTGAAATGAGAAAATTAGAGTAAGAGGAAACGAGAGGATATGTATAATTAAAAAGGGAAAAGTAAGATAGGAAAAAAGAGAAGAATATCCTGAGGAGAATCAGGGGTGACGAGGAACGGGGAGCTAAGGGAAAAGAAAAGGGGGTATGTTTAAAGGGAAATGTAATTGTTACTGTTATGATAATTTTTTTTTGTTCTGAAGTGTTAATAAAATATTAATAATAAAAAAAAAAATCATATACTTGTCCCAATGAAAGGCATAATGAAAGAATAGGGTTAACGTAAAACTAAAAAATATTTGCAGTTGGAAAAATATAGTGATTAGCTCCACAAACATCCACATTTTGAGTTCAGTTTACAGTATTTCAATTTGCAACTGTAATTAAGAAGTGGGATTGTGCAATGTCCAATAAAATCTGCAATCCACACAAAAAAATCTGGAGTCACAGAGGTTTTCTGTCACGAGGCCTGAACGTGGAGCTGAATCACACTTTCTTAGCTCAACAGTGTAATCAGTAATAAAATTGAGCTGCAGCTAAACCAAATACCAAAGAACGTTTAGTACTGAATCTTGCATTTCAATCATTTAAAGAATAATGGAGAACCAAAAGTTATTATCAAAACAAATGCTCCAAGGCAACCTGTTTTCACAGAAACATCTTACAACAACGAAGACAAGACTCTATCCAAGTACCTGTCTAATATAGGGCCTCCTGTATTTCAGTAGTACAAAAGTAAGTTTGTATTTCACCGCAAGGAATGTTTCAGTACACTTTTTAAAGAGGTGTCTGAGGCAGAAAACCTGCTTTTTTCTCAAAATGATTACAATAAGAACACAAGTGGACAGTATTGACAGGCTTGGTATTTTTTTTGCACACCGTAGCATCAAATTTTTACACAACCTTATAGTTTCCACACAAACGTGGCTTGCTGAAATGAAAATGTTAAAATTATCTTTGTATACAATATATATATATATATATATATATATATATATATAAATGCAAAATTTTTTTTTTTTGTATGTTTGACATCATGCCTCAGTGCACACAACTCTCAAAGACTATTCAGTTGTAACTGTTGCAAATTTCCTTCCTGGAAATCCAGCCAGTAGCAGCACTTTCTGTTTCAGGCTGACAACTTTCAGCCACTGCCTTGCAATCAGCAGCATCATCAGCCTGCCCTGTTCACTTTCAGTTGGATCACCTACCAGGTATGGCGTGATGCCAAACATACAAAAAATAAAGAGAAAAATAAAGATTTTGAGTTTACAAACACTTTAGAGTTCAACTCCAATCATTTTTTAATTTTTTTATTTTGTATAGCCCTGAAAAACAAATACTTCTGTCAAATTGTTAGTGCTGTCTGTGACCGTGTTGGGAAGATTTCACTTAATTTCCTTACTGACAGCCTGTGAAAGCAAGACATTGGAAAAGTCTTGTGAAAGGGACAGGAAATCACAGCCAGTAATAAAAGATTCAATAAAGGCTTTAACCATTCTCCATTTTACCGACAGCGGTTCTATGCCTTTGCCGCTCCAGAACTCAGGATCTCTATTCTGGCTATTAAAGATACTGTACTAGGATGTACACCCTTTATTGCATTGCTCGCCTTGATCTTGAAAAGGTTTGCGAATAAAGAGTTGTGGCAGATAAAGTTGTATACTATCATTAAGTGTGTAAATAGCATCTACGTTCCTATATCCTGGTAACAACAGGTTGCCCAGAGTTATTGCCAATACCCTTTCCTGCACATATACAACTTTTTTACTGCAGATCTGATCATTCATTTGCACAGGTTACAGTGGATATAAAAAAAAGCCTACACACCCCTGTTAAAATGTCAGGTTTCTGTGATGTAAAAAAATTAGACCAAGATAAATCATTTCAGAACTTTTTTCACCTTTAATGTAACCTATAAACTGTACAACTCAATAGAAAAAAAAATGTTTTTGTTTTTTTTTGGAGTAAACATAAGAAACTAAAATAATGTGGTTGCATAATTGTGCACACCCTCTTATAACTGGGGATGTAGCTGTGTTTAGAATTAAGCAATCACATTCACAAGCATGTTAAATAGGAGTCAGTACACACCTGCCATCATTTAAAGTGTCTCTGATTAACCCCAAATAAAGTTCAGCTGTTCTAGTAGGTCTTTCCTGACATTTTCTTAGTCGCATCCTACAGAAAAAGCCATGGTCCGCAGAGAGCTTCCAAAGCATCAGAGGGACCTCATTGTTAAAAGGTATCAGTCAGGAGAAGGGTACAAAAGAATTTCCAAAGCAATAGATATACCATGGAACACAATGAAGACAGTCATCAAGTGGAGAAAATATGGCGCAACAGTGACATTACCAAGAACTGGACGTCCCTCCAAAATTGATGAAAAGTTAAGCAAACTGGTCTGGGAGGCTGCCAAGGGGCCTACAGCAACATTAACGGAGCTGTAGGAATATCTGGCAAGTACTGGCTGTGTGGTACAACAATCTCCTGAATTCTTCATATGCCTGGTCAATGGGTAGAGTGGCAAGATGGAAACCTTTTCTTCCGAAGAAAAACATCCAAGCCCGGCTAAATTTTGCAAAAACACATAAGTCTCCCAAAAGCATGTGGCAAAATGTGTTAAGATCTGATGAAACCAAGGTTGAACTTTTTGGCCATAATGCCAATATGTTTGGCGTAAAAACAACACTGCACATCACCAAAAGAACACCATACCCACAGTGAAGCATGGTGGTGGCAGCATCATGCTTTGGGGCTGTTTTTCTGCAGCTGGAACTGGGGCCTTAGTCAAGGTAGAGAGAATTATGAACAGTTCCAAATACCCATCAATATTGGCACAAAACCTTCAGGCTTCTGCTAGAAAGCTGAACATGAAAGGGAACTTCATCTTTCAGCATGACAATGATCCAAAGCTTACATCCAAATCAACAAAGGAATGACTTCACCAGAAGACGATTAAAGTTTTGGAATGGCCCAGCCAGAGCCCAGACCTGAATCCGATTGAAAATCTGTGGGGTGATTTGAAGAGGGCTGTGCACAGGAGATGCGTTCACAATCTGTCAGATTTGGAGTGTTTTTGCAAGGAAGAGTGGGCAAATATTGCCAAGTCAAGATATGCTATGCTGATAGACTCCTACCCAAAAAGACTGAGTGCTGGAATCAAATCAAAAGGTGCTTCAACAAAGTATTAGTTTAAGGGTGTGCACACTTATGCAACATATTATTTTAGTTTTATATTTTTACTTCCCTCCACCTAAAAGATTTCAGTTTGTTGTTCAACGCAGTTGTACAGTTTATAGGTTGCATTAAAAGGTGGAAAAAGTTCTGAAATTATTTATCTTTCTCTCTCTTTTTACACCACAGAAACATGACATTTTAGCAGGGGTGTGTAGACTTTTTATATCCACTGTATATATTTGTATGAAAATAAGGTGTTTTTTTTCAGTAGAAACACTAGGTTTCACTTCTGCATTAGTGGTAAATTATTACATTGGTTGATTTTTTACTTGCTCTTTAAAATTGGTTCTGTTGTGCAATAAAGTTTTGAGAGTGTGTTATTTAGGAACAACTTCCATTCTTATGTGTTGTTTTTGAATGTCAACCAATACTGTAGTTTTCCTGCATCGCGGGTGCAGTGCAGCTTACCTGCGTGTTTGGAGCGGGTTAGCTTCGCTTTCCCATAGAGTTAGTTGGTTCACACTATTCATTTTTTAGTGCTTTTTGCAGAAACACAGCACAGTACATTTAACGTGGTTTCTATGGGACATGTTCACATCTATGTGTTTCCAGCCGCAGCATCTATGGTAAGGGTTAGGGACTTTTTTTTTTTACTGGAGCAGATTGCAACACACATAAAAGCTGCTTCTTCTGAAAGTGCACCAAAACTCCTGCATGCACAGCAAACATGCGGGACACAATAAAACTCCATGGGAAAGCTCAGCCAACCCGCTCCAAACAAGTGGGTAAAGCTGGGCTGCATCCATAGTGTGGGAAAATTGCCCTTAGAGTTTGTTTATGAATTTGCTAGTCATCAGTTTTGAATAGCACCTTTTGCAAAGGGGTTGCTATTTCATTAAAAGAATCTATTTCGTTTTAATTTTGTATTTTGTTCTGCATCAGCCACACAGTTAAGGAGGGTCCTGGTTTATCAAAAGCAGCGCATATCTGGAAGGTACAATTAAAAGCTTAAAAGAAAACAGATCACGTCACATTATCAGCTCTCCAATTTTTATTTTCAAAATAATCATAATTACATTCAATGGTAATCAAGCAATATCCTAAAAGCAAATAAGGTAAATACGCCTTAGAACAAAAGCACAACATGACTGAAATCAATAGCATTATTTCCCATGGATAGTATATACTGAGAACAAGACACGATACAAAGGAAAATTACTTAAATGTATTTTATGACGCGTGTAATAGTAAGTGCCAGTGCACAGATACTTGTCTTATTGTCGCTGTGTAATGACCTTGGGCAGCAATCATTTTCATTTACGTTCTTCATCTTCCACAAAAGAAAGACGTAAATTTCTTTCTTGCAACTGACAAAAGCTCACATTAATCGTTATCATCTCACCAACCATGAGAGCAGGTTTAGTGTACTTCATCACTAAATAGGATTGATAAGGAAAGTGTTGGCTTAAATGTTCATGTTTCAGTAACAGACGGAACTATAGATCACAAACCAGTTTAACATTGCGTCTGTCAGGAGCTTTAATACATAAAATTCTGCCTCTGGTTGTACTCTGGATCTCTCCACAAGGTAAGAATGGAGTGTGCCACATGTGTGGCCCAACACAAAAGATTGTGAAAAGTGTCCCATAGCGTATTTCGTGGAATCAGGGATAGGTGTGTAAAGGACTGGAGAAGGGAGCTTGTTGTGATGAGGTTAAAAAATAAGTGTCAGCTCTAAAACGTAAGGAGATAATAATGTGGCTTTGATCCTCACAGCAGACATACATATCTCAATCAACCCCTCAGCTCTCACCACCCAACAGCAGCAATATATACAGTTTGTACCAACTGCAGGGGCCACATCCAGTCGTGCTCAAAAGTTTGCATGCCTTTGGAGAATTGGCAGCACTGTATACATTATGTTCCATTTTTAAAGAAAACACGAGTGAGCAGGCAAAAGACTTTTTTATTTCTTGTGGGATTCATATTCAACTGTAGATCATAACAGAATGGCACAATCATGAAACAAAACATGGAAACAAGTAAACAAATTAAATGACCCCTGTTCAAAAGTCTGCATGCCCTTCGTTCTTAATACTGTGTATTGCCCCTTTAGCATCAATGACAGTGTGCAGTTTTTTGTAATAGTTTTTTATGAGGCCCTGAAATCTTGCAGATGGTATAGGTGCCCATTAGTCTTGGCAAAATGCCTCCAGGTCTTGCAAAGTCTTTGGTCATCTTGCATGAACCGCACATTTGAGATCTTCCCAGAGTGGCTCGATGATATTGATGTCAGGAGACTGTGATGAACCTTCACCTCTTTTTCTGCTATAACCACTGGAGGGTTCACTTGGCCTTGTGCTTAGGGTCATTGCTGGAAACTCCAAGAGCATCCCATACGCATATTTTGTGCAGAAGAATGCAAATTTTCTGCCAGTATTTTCTGATAACATGCTGCATTCATCTTGCCATAATTTTTCACAAGATTCCCCGTGCCTTTAGCGCTCCCCCCCCCACAAACATCAGTGAATTGCCACTTCACAGTGGGTATGACATTCTTGTTGCTATAGGCCTTGTTGACCGCTCTCCAAACATGGTGCTTATGGTTAAAGCTCTATTTTGGTCTTGTCACTCCAGATTATAGTGTGCTATAAGCAGTGAAGCGTGTCAAAGTGTTGTCAGGCATATTGCAAGTGGGTATTGCCGCAGTAAAGGCTTCTTTCTGGCAACCTGACCATGCAGTTAATTTTTGTTTAAGTATTGTCATATTGTGCTCCTTGAAATAACCACACTGTCTTATTGTAGAGCAGTCTGTATATCTCCGGAGGTTACCTGCCGGTTTTTCTTTGTATCCTGAACAATTCTCCTGGCAGTTATGGCTGCAAAATTTCTTGGTCTACCTGACCTTGGCTTGGTATCAAGAGATCCTCAAATTTTCCACCTCTTAATAAGTGATCAGTTCTGACAGGCATATTCAAGGTCTTGGATATCTTTTTATATCCTTTTCAATCTTTATAAAGTTCCATTACCTTGTTGTGCAGGTCTTTTGACAGTTCTTTTCTGCTCCCCATAGCTCAGTATGTAGTCTGCTCAGTGCATCCAGGTGGGAGCTAACAAACTCAACTATTTATACACAGACACCTATTAAAATTTAAAAAGAAACAGATGTGGGAAATGAACCTTTAATTGCCATTTTAACCTGTGCGATTCCCCCATCCACACATTTGAGGTGAATGAGAGAAACCCCCCACTGTGTCATTGTATTATAATTTTGGGGAGACTTCCCTGATTGCCAGAATACAAAGATCAGTGCAGCAGATTATAGTCTGCAGCGCTGATTGAGCAGATTTTTTTCCAACAGGTTGGTTGAACAGAAGTCAATTGGTAAATTGACTTCTGTTCAACCATGGTGCCACATGAATCAAAGTTTGACTTGTACTGCTGAATCAGCACATTTTGATCCCTGTATGACCAGCTTTAAAATGGCTAGGTACAGTGGTAATCATAAAGCTTGCTCACACAGACCTGTCTTTCAGATGAATGACTGCTGGACACCAACAAGAAGCTGGCAAAATCCCAGGGTTTCCCTGTGCCGCATTACATTTCATACACATACACACCACAGACTTCAGGGCATCTTTACTTCCATTGACAACGTTGAAGCATTTTTCCCACTCACGGACTTTGAACCTGGGGCATTTTCCACCCATGGCACCAATGCTGGGACATGATTTTTTAAAAACTTTCAGCAACCAGAAATTTAAAGGGTACTATATGTAAGAAAACTGTGTACATTAAATACAGTACTTCTTAAGCCAATCCCCTATATGCTTTGCTGTACATTTAACATCTATGCACTCACTCCATATGTCCTACATTATAATCTCTGAACTGTACATTCTATTTTGTATGTTACATATTCCTGATTGCTGTATTCTGTAAATTAAGCCGTAGATTACATACTACTGACCAAAGTGTTTGTCTTAAAGGATAAGTTCACCTTTTGTAACATATTACACCCATATTCAAGGTGTAACATGTTATGAATGGACCACCCCTCCCCCCCCCAGCCTTGACAGCCAGTGAATGGCCTTCTCCCCACATAAAAAAAACCCCAAAAAACAAAAAAAAAAAACAACCCATAGACGGACCTCCACCTGCCCATGTCACTCATTCATGAGTGAGAACACTACCAGTTCAGACAGCCTTTACGGCAGTTGGCTTGAAGTTTTCAATAAACTACCATGGTGCTGTTGAATGCTGTGGTAGTTCATCAAGTCTTCCTTTCAGTATCTGCTTGCCCATGCGATGTACGAGCACACAGATACACTGACAGGTCAGCCGGAGACCTGTATGGCACCAGCGATCTGCTGAATGCTGATACAATGCTTTAGAGGCTTAAGAAATAAAAAATAACACATTCACTTTTTTTTACCTGCAACAAAATGTGCATTTATCATTATTTGTTGAAAAGTGACCTTATCCTTTAACAGTTGTTTGCTATGTAGTCCCCAACTTATTTAAATCAAGTTGTTCACGGGAGGCTCAGGAAAACGGTTAATGCTTTCTTTACACCTAATGAGCTTTCTTTCCTAAGGTTTATGTGCATCTAAAACTGTTGTCTATGGCACAGTAGCGGAGTATTTTGTCAGTACAGGGTCAGTGGTGTGTGTGTGCAATGTATGCTTCGAGTAAGTTCAGACTTCACTTATTCATGCTCAGTATTTAGAGCTATGTGGCCATACACACTTCACAGCAGCATGCTCCCCATTATCCCCACACATAAGGCAACCCCACTGGGCTGCCCATGTTTTTGGAATTCCAAAGTTAGGAGGTATGAAAATAGACAACAGGTAAAACCTGTATAAGCCCAAACTAAAGGTAAATTCAGAACCCAGTAATAAAAGGTTTGTAAATCCAATATTCTAGAAGAGATTTTCTTGTTTGCAACCACTCAACCCTCCCCCCCAAAAAAAAAAAGTTAAAATACTGCCTCCTTTATCAGATTAACACTGTGAAAACAAAGGATTACCAATTACTATAGATTATCCGCACAAACACAGATTGCTCTTTGCCTTACTAAACTATGTACTACACATTTTAGTGACAGCACAACACTATACATAGCAGCTTTATTTGTGGTCAGGGACCATTTCGCAAATTTTTGTTTCCGGTTATCAAAATTAGACTTAGCCTGCATGTTTGCAGAAATTACACAACAGGGAACAATGAAAGTCTATTATCATTTACTGCTAAAATTCAAAGAGTACCTTCAGAAAAAATAATCACATATTAATTCACTAAAGACATTCTGAAAACCACATATTGCCATACAAGCATCCAACATAAACATCAAAAAACTGAAAAAAGTGTATGTAAACCCCAAATCTATTTTCAGGTTTGGCAACTTCTCTAACGGTTTTCAAAAGCAAATTCTTTTTCGTACATCTGTTGCAAATCGTGATGGAGATCCTGCCAGTAGCAGCACTTCTGACTGACAATACGAAGCTGCTGCTTTGCAGTTACTAGCAGGGTTGTCAGCCTGCCATGCACTTCAGTTGGCTGTTGGGCTGCATATCAGGTCTGTGCATACCTTCTCTAGAACTCATAGGAGGTCCAAAACCCTGTTACTAATTGTGAGGCTGATGCTTAGTACCTAAAGCAGGAAAAGCTGGTGGTGGCATGATCTCCAGGCAAGAAACTTTGTAGCAGACTGACAAACAAACATTTTGAAAAAACTTTCGGCTTACTTACATTTCACAATAGCCCACACAATAACACAGAGCATTTTAACCTTGAAGGCAGCTGTGAGCTGGACTGTTTACACTTTTTTCTAACTTTATTTGAAATGTTTCGTGATGCTGTGGGATTCCATCCAAAGCACTGCAGAAACATGCAGCATGTTTGTATTTTTCCATACTGCACTTATAAGTCAATAGACTCCTGTGCAATCAAATTCTCCTCTCTTTTCTGAGTCTCTCTTAGTACACTGCTGCTTACACCATTAGTGTTCCACTAACCTCACAATACCATAAAAACAATTAGTGCAGCGCTGCTTTCTATTTAGTATCACAACAAATAATTATCCCATTTGCTGGAAAATCTCTATTCAAATACAACACACTCCACCTACAAAAATCTAAAATAAATAGCTCTAAGTATTAATCAACATCCATATCCATAATATTTTCACAATATATCAGTGCTACACACCAAATACACAGACTATTGTGCTTTTCGTGCAAAGTGTTAGTCTATCGATCACTTTTCCTCGTGAACTCCAATTCATGCTTCATGTGAAATCATGATCACCCTTCTGTCCTCCACCTTTCATACCAACTGCTCATCTCCATTTTCTGACCAACACATTCTAATTAGTCAAATTGTGTCTTCCCCTTTAAATTTTAGGGTCATACATGTGGTCACTCTCTCCCTTCCCCCCTGGTGGGGTCAGGTACCTCTTCTCCTTATTTCCTTCACTGCAGTTGTTATTCCTTGACCTTACGTTGTTTGGATAAATTATAGCAAAACTTTACTTTTATTAAATTCAAAAAGAACTCTGTTTTTCTGTTTAACAAAATTTCCACTTTTATTAAACATAAAAACTGCACACACAATGTTTTGTGCACTAAGCTGGTGGACTACAGCAAATGTAACCTTTTAACTTGTACTGTTTGCAATAAACTGTGATGTTGATATCTGCACCTTTATTATTTGGTTGACAATTTCTTTTACTACCCACTTTGGATAAGCGCTCCAATTTTTGTGGTATTTCAGTACAGAAAATTTGCATATGCTGGCCCCTCAAGATCTATGTTTGTGTGTCACCCACTCTGCCCCCTAGGCATTATGCCAATCACATGGCTTCATCAGAGGGTCACCAGTGTTGTAGCGTGAATGATGCACATAGAAAACAATTGCTTTTTAAGTGTCCTTGCAATGACTGGTGTATATCCAGTGCGGAAAACGTCAGTAACCACACAATGCGTGAACAAGCCCTAAGAAAATGCTTACCTACACCTCGATTCAATGCCAACTTTGTTTATATAGCAATTTTGAACATATTATAGTGTGTCACATCGCAGAAATCTATTATTTTAGTTATAGGTAGACGGTAGTAGGCAGAAACCTTCATCAACTTTTTTTTGGTGATTGCAGCAAGGTCCCATTGCTAGAAATATACTGCTACAATAGGAAACTCAATATTCCCTGCTCCCTGCCATAAAAGCAATAAAAATATCACTAATTCCCCCCCCTCCCCGATTACCTACTAAAAAATGTGTTTTTGTATTTTGAACATATAGTGTGCCACACCCCAGAAAACTATTATTTAAGTTATAGGTAGGCAATAGTAGGCAGAAACCTATCAACTTCTTTGACTTCTTGGTGTTTCCAGCAAGGTCCCATTGCTAGAATTATACTGCTACAATAGGAATCTCAATATTCCCTGCTCCCTGCCATAAAAGCAATAAAAATATCAGACGATCTAATCCCCCCCTTCCCGAAACCCTACCAAAAAATGTGTTTTTGTCTCTGGCAGCAGAGATTTCCAAATATTGAAGCTTGTAGGAAGTGAAGTAACATCTCAAACAAAGGGACACAGACAGGAGTAAAAATCTGATACCAGCTCTAATCCCATCATGTTCCATCCTAAACAAAGAGGGTTGGGCTAGAATTGAACCTTACTGTAGAGTAAAGACATTCAACTTGGGAATGAGACACCCTGCATAAACGTAATATGATGGAGTATTAACATAAGCAAACAAGCTAATTTCAATAGGCACCTGCTGCTATTATTTGATGAGAGATCTCTCAGAAAGTCACCATACACCAACCTATGACTTCAATATTTAAGCATCCTATCATAGGCTCATTTTAGCAATAGCAGGTTATATATTTACTTAATCAAGTATTTATATATTCATAATATACAGTAACTTATTTTATCGGTAGATAGGTGTTTGACTTTTTTTTTACCATATAAATGTAACATTAAACAGAAAATATGTATCAAATGCATGAAGGTAAAAAACCTTCTGTGTGCTTATCCCCCACAGCCCCTGTAATACTCACCTGTGCCCCTTCTCGATCCAGTGATGTGCACGGGAGCAGGGGTGTGGAAATGTTTGAAAAAAACTACTTGTCCAGGGACTAAATTGGTGTCCCAATCTGCTTGCCCCTCATGACTAATTGACCAAATAAAAAAAAAAATTATTTTTTTTTAACCAAAACTGTATTTAAATCCGAGCTGCTCCTAGGAATGTCTGGGGCTTTTAAAAACAAAAAGGGGCTTTATGGCAACTTAAAGGTTTAATATTTTTAACATTGCGCTGTTTATCTCCTCACCTCCCTGCCTGTCTCCAGCACCATACGTGGGGACTAGCAAGGAGGAGAGAGACCTTGCAGTGTAATGACCACTGATTGGCTGCTTGTCAGGAAAGGGGAGTATCGAGCTTATCCTTTTCACTCCCAGAGCCGTTTTTGCACACATTTTAAAAATCATTTTAGGCCTGAAGATAACACAAAACCCCCAAACATCATATATTTTCTGAAAGAAGACACCCTAGAGAATAAAATAGTGGTAGTTTCAATGTTTTATGTCACACGATATTACCACAAAGGTCTAGGACAGACTCTCTCAACCGAGGTGCCACCAGAGTTCTTCAGGGCTGCTGTGGCATCCTGGTAGAGAAAGGCTGTCAGTTGAGCCTGAGCTCCCGATCCCCAGCCGCACTGTACTTCGGCACTGGGAGCCGTCAGACTGTTGAGCAAAGTCAATGCAAACGGAGGGGGAGTGTCTTCTGTGTTCTTTGCCCCCCCCCCCCCCAAAGTGCAGTACCAGGCGGTGTGAGGGATATTAAGGTACTGTAACTTTTTATAGGGCTGTATACATGTGTTTGTGTGTACGTACGTGCGTGTACGTACGTGTGTGTGTGTGTGTGTGTGTGTGTACATGTTTGTGTGTGTACATGAGTTTGTATGTTACTTTTAATCTTGACCCCCTACTCTTGTCCTTTCAAAACTGCTTTATTTAGAGAAGCAGCAAGGACTGCTGCTTCTCTGAAATGTAATCCATGCTTAGATCACTTTTCAAAGTCATTTGACAGATGGTAAAGAGACAATATGTTGCCTCCTTACCACCTGTTTTAACCCTGTAAAAAGCAGCATTACCACACCACAACCACGTGCAATGTGCACACAGTTGCGGCGTGGTTGTAGTTCAACCCCATTCACCTGGAAGTATACTTCTAGCTGTGGCCACAGCATGTGTATACCCCCAGCTGCTGCTTCTGCAGCTAAAAGGAGAGTAGTTGGGGGTGGTAAAAGTAGCTCAATTGCGTGGTTTTACCGCCCTCCAACCTTACAGGTGAACAAGCCCTTGGTTCACATCTGTGTGGCTGTTTGTAGGGCAGCCCATTCATTTCAAAGTGCTACCTTACCTGCAGAAATGCAGGGAATTGTTTTTTTAAACTGCACCATAGGAAAAACACCTCACGTTTGCCAATGTATGGGTGTACCCATAAAGAGCAGAGCATCTGTCTGCATGTCAGGAATGAGCACGATTTTGCGACACACAGTAACGTGAACTAAGCCATGGACAGGGGTGCCTTGTGACTGAAAATACTTTTTCAAGGGTGCCCCGACTGGAAAAAGGTTGAGAAACACTGATCTAGGTAACGCAAAATTTCAGCAAAAAATACATAAATAAAAATACTTAATTTTAGGGCACAAAAAAAAGCAATAAATTACCCAATTTTCTGGTAAAATATAAAAGATGAGTTTGCACCGAGTAAATACTGTAGCTATCCAGATTATCAAACCTTAAATTTGCGTACGCTCATGAAATGGAGGCAAACTTTAGTAATCTATATTTTCTACAGGTGACTCTCATAGGTCATCAGTTTAGCGTTACAGAGGAGGTCTGGTGCTAGAATTTTTTTATCTCATTCTGGTGTGCTTGACATGCAACATGTACCATAGTCGATGTTTTGATGTGTGCATGCGTAGGCGCCCCAGCGTGTGCTTTTACATTTGTATGTGTATATACGGGGGCAGCCTCAAAACGTTTTGGGGGGTTGGGAGGGGGTGTTATGTGCTTGGGTGTAACGTCAAATTTTTACCACTTTAAAAAAAAAAATTAACAACTTTTTTTCCCCCCCTACAATGTGATGATTTTTGGTGACAGATTTTCTTTGACACATCCAGGGTCTAAAAGACCCTAGATGTCTCCCTTGGATATAATGCACTGCATTACATTCATTCCCAACCTCGAAGGCTGGGAAATATGCCAACGGGAAACCGGAAGTGACATCATAATGTTACTTCCGGGTCAGGACAAGAAGGGGAGGGTAGCGGACGTTTCCGCTCTCCTCCTTCCCCTCTACCCACCAGCACCTGTTTGCTCATCTGTGGGCCCAGGAGACATAGCGGCCAGGGGAGTGAAGGCTGGAACTGTAGTAGGCTGTGTGGAAGCAATCGAGTGGCAGTGCAGCCACCTGAATGCATCCACCTGAATGCATCCACCTGACAGGTGAACCCTTCTGCTGGCCGGCAGCAGGGCTAAAGGTTAAAAGAAAGAGAAAAAACAAAACAAAACAAAAAACTACATGTCCCGGGTGGCAGGCAATATAAAATTGAACATCCCTGCGAGAGCCTCGGCTGTCTCATATCTCTCTCTCTCCTGTCAATCACAGCCAGTGAGCCTTTGAGGAGAGATAAAGGTGCAGGGCCATGCTGCGGCTCTGTGTATCTTATTGACGCATAGAGCAGGGTTTGGGAGCGAGCACGCACCAGCGCCCCCACAGCAAGCAGCTAGCTATTGGAGGCACTGGTCAAGGGGGAGGAGTGCCAGTGGAGGACCTGAGAACAAGAGGATTGGGGCTACTCTGTGCAAAACCATTGCAATGCAAAACACAAGGTCACACTAGTTATCAACAGAATATCTAAAGGTACCACATGCATACTTCTTCGATACAGCTGTCTTGCTGACTGTTAACGCTGCAAAATCTTCATCATGGTCAAGGTTGTTGGGCCAGCAAAGAAGTGGTGCTATAGGAGTAAGTGAATGGTTTCTTAGCAGTAACTGGCAAATTTCCACCAACATCAAGATTGCCATTGTAACGTGGCACTAAAAGATCTACAGTATTTATTGCTTAAAGTGGTTGTAAAGGCTCCAGGTTTTTTTTTTTTGACCATTTTATGCATGAAGGTAAAATATCTGTGTGCAGCAGCACCCCCAGCCTCCGCCTAATACTTACCCGAGCCCCATCGCAATCCAGCGATGTGCATGAGAGCCGAGGTTCGCCAGGGACTCTCCCTCCTCATTGGCTGGGACAGCAGTGGGCGCCATTGGCTCCTGCTACTGTCAATCACAGCCAGTGAGCCAATGAGGAGAGAGCGGGGGCAGGGCCGGGCTGTTGCTCTATGTGTGAATAGACACGCAGAGCAGCAGCTCAGGAGCAAGCCTGCTTGGGTGGCCCCATAGCAAGCTGCTTCCTCTGGGAGCACTTGGCAGAAGAGAGGGCCAGGCGCGCCGGTGGTGGATCGGGGCTGTCCTGTGCAAAACCATTGCACAGAGCAGGCAAGTATGACATGCATGTTATTTTAAAAAAATGCCTTTCATATCACTTTAATGTACCTATGAATTAAATACAAGAACAAGTCAAGCACATCATATGTTCTGGTGTTTTCAAGAAAAATAGCTTCTCTTTACCTAGTGTTTACACTGCAAAATCATTGAGTTAGTGGGGGATAAAAATGGGGGTGGGGGGAACCAAAAACTTGAATAAAAACAGTTTCATATCATACAATTGCATTTCAGATTACTAAAAAAAGAAAAAAAACCTTTACAAATGCCCAACTAATTTACTGTACATTCCCGGAGTCATTTTGCAAAATGGGTCCTGCTCTTGTTAAGGATTATTTTGTATAGCCGCTAATTGTTAAAAAGATACCACAGGTAGGTAATATCATGAAAAAGCCTTTGGAAACCTATTAAAAACCATTATAATATAATGAGTTTCCTTTTATTTATTGGACTGCTAGCCCAGATATAGGAGTGGATTGACTTGGAAAGGGAGAGGGGAATTAAGGAGGGAGCACTGGGAGATCTAGCTTAAATTTAAAAAACCCTTTAAAGCAAGGTACAATATTACTGTAATTAAATTTAAATTGGACACGTATACCAAGTACAGGGGTGGAACCAAAAAAATGGAAACACTACATGATTTGCAGGTGTGAAAGTGACAATGTTTCGCATTGAAAGAGATGGCAGGCCATAAAGAATACATGGTGCATAGCCATAGAAGTCATGCCTGCCCCTAAAGGGAGCAAAAAATAAAGATGCTGCACTGTAAGGCAGGACATGACGGGGAAAGAACAGAAATTCTCAAAGGACAATAAGAAGCATCAATGAAAAAAGAAGGAACACAGATTCCAGGTGAGAACAGGAGACCCCATTCTTATAGGATTCCCCCTGAAGGGGAATCTTTGTATTTGGAAAGATAGGGCTTGGCTTGGCCAAAAGATCCTGCGGGAGTTCCGGCAGGTGACAAGAGCGAGCCTTTTTCAGTAGAAAATTGCACAGGAGATAGGGAGAGAATGTTCAAGGTTGACCAGGATAGGTGGAAAGGAAACCACCTAAAAACCTGGGAAAAGAAATGGCGATCTTATCCAATTCAAAACTGGCAAAGAAGACGCCCAGCACCAAGGTGAAGACCTAAAGAAAGGAAGGCAGGATAGTTGCCCTAGCCTGGAAACTGAATTTGCAATCTGCAGTTATGGAAGGGGTAGAGAAGGGTGTGTCTTCAGTCAGGGAAGACATGCCATGGCAAAAGAGTAGCAGGGGCTCTAGCTTGTGAAACTAACCTTCTCAAGTAGACGGGATTATAAGCCAGAGACCTAGGAGCAAGAAAATACCCTTAGGCTGTCTTAAAGGAGAATCTTAGAGAAAAAAATAGTCTCCTAAGAAATAGCTGAATAGCACTGACAAGAAGGCCTGTATTGTGTTCTGTGCGAAAAGATTTGGAATTTATAGGCAGGTCAAAATTCCTCATCTTCATCTTAACCCAATCCAGAGTGCTGCTGCAAGAACCTTGAACGTGAAAGCTGCATCCACAGCATTTTGGATGTCCACCTAGTAGAACTTGGAGAATGTATGAAATGAAGACCAGGTGGTGGCCTTGCAAAGCTGAGCAACAGAGGATTGATGTCAGAATGCCCAGGAAATACGCACTGGTCTAATGGAATAAGCACATAAGAGAGTGGGAGATGTCTTATCCTTTACAGTGTAGGATCTTGAGAGGGTTGTCTTATCCACCTAGCAATAGTGGATTTTTAAAGTGGTTGTAAATGTGGAAGGTTCTTTTTACCTTCATGCATTCTGTGCATGAAGGTAAAGAACCTTCAGTGTGCAGCTCCCATCTTATACTTACCTGAGCCTGATCCAGCAACGTGCACCAGGGTCTCTCTCTATCCTCATTGGCTGAGACACAGCAGCAGGAGCCATTTATTCCTGTTGTCAATCACAGCCAGTGAAGAAGGAGCAGGGAGTGGGACTGATCCCATAGACACACAGAGGTGGCTTGAGAACGAGCATGCAAGAGTGCCCCCAGAGCAAGCAGCTTGCTCTGCAGACACTCAGCAGGGAGGGGCCAGAAGTGCCAGCGGGGGACCTGAGAAGAGGATCGGGGCAATTCTGTAAAAAAACAAAAAAAAAAAACCCAACATTGCACAGAGCAGGTAAGTATGACATGTTTGTTAATTGAAAGGAAAATTTGTCTTTATTACGTTTTCAACAGTTTAATACATGGCATGGAGGAAAAATGAAAACAGGTACAGGTGGACATACATAAGAAAAGCCATCACACAAATGTGACAATGATGCATGTGAATAGGTGAAAATAGTTCCATATAAAAAAAAAGAAAAAAGGACCAATAACATAACGGCATGTATTACAAAGAGATGAATAAATATAGTGTCGAGGAGGACATCCACGACGAGATGTAGGAGACAACATGAGCTAGTTCCGTATAAACTAGAATATGAATCTGAATCCAAACGAAAACAAAACAAGAACAAAACCAAACAAAAAAAAGGGGGGGGGAGAAAATAGAAGAAGAGAAAAAAAGAAGTCAGTCGGAGAGATAAAGAAAGACAAGAAGAGAGGGGGATCGAGAGACGGGGACGGCAAAAAGCAGGACCGAGGCTGTCCTCTTCCAGGATCCCATTGGGGCAACCCCACCAGCCACATCCGAAGTGAGCTGCGGGGCCAAACAGGTGGACCCCCTGGAAAAGGCTGAACTGAGGCTTTCAGATAAAGTCTGATAGCTCTGACAACATTAGGACAATGAAGAACAATTTCTTCAGCAAAGAGGGAAGGATTAGGTCTTCATAAGGTGGAAGGCAAACATCACCCTAGGTAGAAAGGTAGCTGTGTGGGGTGCAAGACTACTCTGTTCTTGTCAAGGATCAGGAATGACTCCTTGCAATAGACAGCCACTAGTTCAGAGACATGTCTGACAGATGCGATAGCCACAAAGAAGGCAACTTTGCAAGTGAGATCATCCAAAGAAAGTTACCTGATGGGTGTTTTCTGCAGGACAGAGATAATGAAATTAAGATCCTAAAATAAGCACAAAATAAGCACAGAGTGCTGCAAGGGTGATCTAAAGCAAAAAAAAAAAAAAAACACCTTGAAAAAGCTTTTTACAAGGAAAATGAAGACAGGTTCTCTGAAACAAAAAGGTCGAAACCTGACCCTAAAGTATTTGTAAACCCTCACCTTGTAAAACAACCCTTCAGATTAAAATAGAAATGAAAGGCAAAACATGTATATATATATATATATATATATATATATATATATATATATATATATATATATAAAAAAAAACACATTATAAATAGCTTTTTTCCCCTTTGTATAAGTGATCACTTACCCTCTGCTCTTAGCTGCATAAGGAGATCAGGGAAGAGAAACAGCATCTTCCCAGTGAATGGCTGTGCAAGTGGGGCATGTCAGCAGAAGTCTGATTATTGGAGGAGCAGGGTGTTCCAGTACAGCTAGAGAATTCACTACCCTGTGCTCTCCTGCCATGTGTAATTTGTTTTTAATAGGAAAGCAGAGGGACTGGCAGGAACACACAGTATTTCATACAAAGGAAGTAATACAAAGAGAACAGGATACTTTTTCATATAAATACATGGTACAGCAGGCACATATCAGGAACATGAGAAACTGTTAGGTTTACATATTCTTTAAGAGTACTTAAAATAGAAGTATCTATAAGGCAAATATTCTGGTCAAGTCCCAATTGAAGGAAGGCCAGAGTGCAGTGTCCATGCGCACATTAGGCAAGGTAGGATTTCCAGGTAAATTTTCCTGGCTTATCTGGTTTTGAGCATTGCAGGAATGATAGCTAGTTTTAATGTTTTGAGCATCCAGGATGATGATGGGAGATTGGCCTTCATATTTGATCATTTTCCCTGAACTGTGAGGGATTGAATACCTCCTCCCCGGCCTGTATGGCTGACATCTGCTGCTATCACCCTCCGTGGGTGCAATAGAAAAGACCTCCCCGTTCTCAAGGCTGACTGAAAATCCACCAAGCCAGGCTCTTACTTGCTTGGATAGAGGCGCGCTTGGGTAGATCAAGAGAAGGAGTGTACTTGTTCAGGTCAACATGTTGCATTGGGGGGCACTTTGAATGGACTTGAGCAAAAGTGACAGTCTCAAATTAAGTTACCATGAGGCCCAGCACTCTCAGATAATCTCACTCTGTCTCTTTAATCTTAAGGTCCAAGCATGAGATATTTGAAAGAAGATTTTCTTTTCTGGAAGGAAGACTTTTCCCTGGACTGTGTCCAGAATAAGGCTTAAGTATTCTAGGTGAAGGTAAGGTTGGAGAGCAGTCTTTTGAAAAATGATTATCTAATCAAAAGCCTAAAGCATCTGAACAGTCCTCTGGAATTTTGCAGATAGCTGAAAGGGAGACGAGTCTTTCAGAAGAAGGTCATCTAGGTACCTAATTTTTTCCCCTCTATGAGGAAAGGAGTTACTGGTTCCCCTAATACAAGAATTGGTCAATTACAGTTAGGTCTATATATATTTGGACACAGGCACAATCTTCATACTTTTGGCTCTGTATGCCACCAGAATAAATTAAAATGAAACAATCCAAACTTAGTTTGAAGTACAGAATTTCAGCTTTAATTCAAGGGGTTGAACATAAATATCAAGTACAAATTTTAGGAACTTTTTGAATAATTTGTTGAAAATCCTTTACTGGCACTTTAATGGAAAATTACCAAAGACTGGGTTTCCTCCTTTCTGATGCTTTGCTAGGCTCTAACTGCAACTGTCTTCAGTTCTTTGTTTGCCTTTAGTTTTGCCTTCAGCAAGTGAGATGCATGCTCAATTGGGTTGAGATCAGGTGCCATTGCAGAATATTCCATTCCTTTTCCTTCAAAAGCTCCCAGGTTGCTTTTGCAGTGTGTTGTAGATCACCGTCCATCTGTATTTTGAAGTGGCGTCCAATCAACTTTGCTGCATTTGGCTGAATCTGGGTTGTCAGTATATCTCTAAACACTGCAGAATTCATCTGGCTGATTCTGTCTTCTGTCACATCATCAATAAACACCAATGACCCAGTGCTACTGGAAGCCATGCATGCCCATGCCATTACACTGCCTCCACCATGTTTTACAGATGACGTTGTGTGCTTTGGACCATAAGCTGTTCCAAGCCTTCTCCATACTTTTTTCTTCCCGTCATTCTGGTACAGATTAATCTTAGTTTCATCCATCCAAAGAATGCTTTTCCAGAACTGGTCTGGCTTTTTTAGATGTTTTTTTGGCAAAGTCTAATCTGGCTTTTCTATTCTTCAGGCTTATGAATGGTTCACACCTTGTGGTGAACCCTCTGTATTTGCTCTCATGAAGTCTTCTCTTGATTGTAGACTTTGACAATGATATGCCCACCTCCTGGAGAGTGTCCTTCACTTGTCTGGATGTTGTGAATGGGTTTTTCTTTACCATAGAGAGGATCCTGCGATCATCCACCACTGTTGTCTTCCATGGACGTCCATGCCTTTTTATGTTACTGAGCTCACCAGTGTGTTCTTCTTTCCTCAGAATGCACCAAATTGTTGATTTGACCACTCCTAGTGTTCCTGCTAACTCTCTGAAGGATTTGTTTCCTTTTTGAAGCCTTACAATGGCCTGTTTCATTTGCATGGCCAACTCCTTTGAACACATGATGTAGATTCACAGCAATAGATTCCAAATACAAATACCACTCTTAGAATACACTCCAGCCCTTTTATCTGCTTAACTGATGAAGAAATAACAAAGGAGTAGCCCACACCTGGCCATGAAACAGCTTTTGATTCAACTGTCCAATTACTTTTGGTTCCTTGAAAAAGGGGGGGGGGGTGGCTACTCTTAAGAGCTGTAATTCCTAAACCCTTCCTCCAAATTGGGTGTATATACCCTCAAATTAAACCTGAGAGTCTGCACTTTCAGCCCCTATCCATTATATAACTATAGCTTGAATATGTTTTTATAAATACCTGGTAAAAACTAAAATTTGTGCATGCGTCCAAATATATATGGACCTAACTGTACATGCAGCCACCTGAATCTATACTATTTAATGGGTCTCTATCCTTGGAGACATGTGAGGGGGAACATCTTGCTACCACTACCTGGAGGCATTATACCAAACCACTTATTAAGTAAAAAAATCTTTTTGGGTCTGTGCGGTCTATGTGCTCTCCAATCATGTCCCTCTGGACGATCAGCCTTTATAATAAGTCATGAAAGGACGTTTGATTTTAGATACAAAATGGTATTTTAACATACGCAAGTGGTACACTATCTCTGATGAATGTAAGATTCGAAAAGCATTGGATTTCCCAGTATATGGACTAAGCTGTCAATCAAAACAGCATGGTTGGACAGTAGAAACCAGTTCTTGGTGTACCACTTGATGTGACAAGCATACCATGTACAAAATATTGTTATGGGGAAATTCACATTATGATTGATTTGGATCATTGTATATTTTATGGAAATGTAATAAAACTTGTTTTTTTTAAATGAAAAAACAATCTTTGGTTGCCCTTAAAGTCCCGATAAAGGGAAAAACGATTGGAATTTGGAACCCTATTGCCTGAAAGCCCTAGGTTCTTAACAGTGCAATTAGGGGTGCCAGGACACTTGTGAAAAGTTGTAGAAGCTACAATCTGCCAAATTGCAGTTGGAAACACTTCCAATTTGTTGAACTGCCAAGCACAGGAAGTGATGATGAGGCAGAAAAATAAGCAAAAGTAGATAAGCATCTTGGATATCTACTGTTGTAAAGTATTCCCCTTGTCTTAGTGAGGCAACAAACAACTTGCAGATTCCATGCAAAACTTTGGAAGGCAAAGGTACTCATTTAGCTGTGAACACGTTAACAGATTTGAATAGAATCCTTTAAACCTGTCCTCCAGAGTGAGTGGAACAACCACTCACTGGGATAAGAGATGGTTCAGGTCCGTCTGCAGATCTGACTGTCCTTGAGAAGATCTTGGTTAGTTTGAGAAAAGAAAAAGTCTATTTTGCACCCCTTTGAAAACCATAGGTCTAGGACTTCTGTGACCCAGAAAAAGGCAAACTGTAACAGATTTCTCTCTCCATCCCCACCTCACCCCACCCCCGTTCATTTTGAAGAGTGTTTTGGGTTGGACTTGGTAGGTTTGTTTTGGGCCAAGCCTTGCTTTGAAATGAAGGAAATCCATTTTTTTTAAGAAGCTCCTGAGGAAGGGGGTTTTGCAACCTTTCATTGTGGAAAAAGGACTTTTCAAAGGGCCTATGTGTGAAGCAACATTTGCAAGCACGTTTTAGCCATAACATTCTGTATGTATGGACAATAAGGATTCTGGAGATCTGGGTCATGACTTGTTCTAGGGTATCAACACAAGAGAGTAAGGCAGAGGTCACTATCTGCAAGAGAGCCAGGGTTCAGTCCTGAAAGACAAGATCCTGCTGAAGTATTCATTGCCCAAGTCCAATTAGCTGCAGTCTGGCCAACAGAAGTAGCAGCAATAGCTGGCTGCAGATCTGGGTCTGTGATGTTAAAGATAGCATTTAAAAGCATCTCAAATCTTCTATGAGCAGACTCTATAACAAAATTAAGTTTGGGAAAATATCAAACCACGGGGCTGATGACACTGTATGATTATCAAAAAGTAAACTATAAACTTGCAAATTAACTGGAATTTGTTGTGCTTTGTATGTGTATTATCTGTATACCTATGATGGTTACGTGACAACTTAAAGAATATAAAATAAATAAAATAAACCATTAAAAATCTTTATTTTCTAATGGGCTTATGAAATTGTCAACACAACGGTAGTTATCACATTTCCTTTAAACAATGACAAGTATTGCAGGCTTGAGGAAGTAGATAAACCACTTATTGCTAAAATTCTTCATGAAAACATGAAATGCTTGTGGTATTAAAAGAAAAAAAAAAATCCCCTGTACAGTGAAGGAAATAAGTATTTGATCCCCTGCCGATTTTGAATGTTTGCCAACTCACAAAGAAATGATCAGTCTAAAAATCGAATGGTAGGTGTATTGCAACACTGAGAGACAGAATAGCAACAAAAAATTCAAAAGAAATGCATGTCTAACAAATTATGCACTGATTTCCATGTTCGTGAGGGAAATAAGATCTCACTTCGTGGAGTGTCAATGATCATGAGAATAGTGAGGAATCATCCCAGAACTACACGAGAGGATCTTGTCAATGATCTCAAGGCAGCTGGGATCACAGTTACCAAGAAAACAATTGGTAACACACTACGCCGACAAGGATTGAAACCCTGCAGTGCCCTGCAAGGTCCCTCTGCTCAAGAAAGCACATGTCTAAGCCCGTCTGAAGTTTGCCACTGAACATCTGAATGATGTAGAGGAGGACTGGTTGAAAGTGTTGTGGTCAGATGAGACCAAATCAAACTCTTTGGCATCAACTCAACTCGCTGTGTTTGGAGGAGGAGGAATGCTGCCTATGACCCAAAGAACACCATCTCAACTGTCAAACATGGTGGTAGAAACATTCTGCTTTGTGGTTGTTTTTCTGCTAAGGGGACAAGACAACTGCACCTCATCAAAAGGACGATGAACAGGGCAATGTACCATCAAATCTTGGGTGAGAACCTTCTTCCCTCAGCCAGGGCATTGAAAATGGGTCGTGGATGGGTGTTCCAGCATGACAATAACGCAAAACACGGCAAAGGCACCAAAGGAGTGGCTCAAGAAGAAGCACATTAAGGTCCTGGAGTGGCCTAGCAACTCTCCAGACCTTAACCCGATTGAAATCTGTGGAGGGAGCTGAAAGTTCAAGCTGGCAAACATCAGCCACCAAACCCTAATTACTTGGAGAGGATCTGCCAAGAGGAGTGGGCCAAAATCCCTCCTGAGATGTGTGCAAACCTGGTGGCAAACTACAGGAAATGTCTCACCTCTGTGCTTGCCAACAAGAGATTTGCCACCAAGTACTAAGTCATGTTTTGTAAAGGGGATCAAATACTTATTTCTCTCATGAACATGCAAATCAGTGCATCATTTGTTAGACATGCATTTCTTTTGAATTTTTTGTTGCTATTCTCTCAGTGTTACAATGTACACCTACCATTCGATTTTTAGACTGATTATTTCTTTGTGAGTGGACATTCAAAATCAGTAGGGGATCAAATACCTATTTCCTTCACTGTACATATTTGTGTGTATACTGGTGGCAGAAGCAAATGATCTTGCACTCATCATTCCTTGAGTTCAGGTCCTCTTTATTTGCCAATTTTTCTGTTGATTTTAAATAGAACAGCAAGACAGCTTATCAGTGCAATTTACATAACATGCATTCTGTGGAAAGACTATCATGTAATTAGGAAAACCAGGAGACTGAAAGAATGTATGTAACTGTTATTTAACAAAAAACTAATATTCTGAAAAATGCATGTTGTACTTAACATATATGTTTGTTATGTACTTAGAAATATTGAATAGCTAAGTTTTATTTCTTGTTAGGTACAACAGATAAACTTGCAAACCACACACTAATGTCAAGGCTACCCACAGTTATTTTGTATATATCATACATGACGATTTTCCATTACTAGCAGTGGTATGCTCCTGAGAGTTTATGCTCTGGTCCCAGCTGGACTAAGATGACAAAGTGGTCAAGGACAAATTTGTAATTCTCATTTAAACTAATGCAAAATAATGCATTGCATGTAAAGCACGATGCACTGGGGAGACACTATGTGATGCATGAAGGAGTGTTTGTAATGTACACGTTATTTCAGAGAAAACCTATAGCAAATGTCCTAATGGTGCTAAGAAAAGTGCTTTTGGGATTATTTGTGAGTGAGTGGATTTAGCCAAAAAGTATAGAAGTATAGAACACATCAGATTAGTGTCTATCAATTTCACAGTGATATCTACAATATGTGAACTGATATTTTACGGATAAAGCATTCTTCTTTTCAAATTATAAACCTACAGGCAAATCTGAATTACCAGCAATTCAATTTAATATAAGTAACCATTTTATGGTTTGTTAATTTGTCAACAGTAAATACACAAAATTAAGAAACAAACATTTGATAAATGGTTAAAAGAATAAAAATGATAATCACTTGTGAGGACACATTTTCCTTATTCTTGCTCTAAAAAAAGCTCCATCTCCTATATAATATTAAGCCTATAACACCCCAATCATCAAGAGATTTTAAATTAAAAAAATGGCAGCCACTCACCAGCAGAATCTGAAATCCCTGATAATCAACAGACTGAGTAGCTCATGCAGTCTATCTGCTACATACTAAATACCTGCTTCACAATTAAAGGGAAAACAGAACATGACTACACAAATCTTGTATCCCAGCCTGGCCCCCAGTCAACAAAAGGAGATATTGTTCGTCAGCTCAAGGGAAATATAACTAGTAAAATGGTTGACATCTGTATTCAGAAAACGTTTCCTGGAATGCAACCAATATGCTTGAGTGTACAAAATACTGATTTTTCTCGCATGCCTAACTTTGGCTTGCCATCTAAATTACAGACACCCATCAGTGACTATTTTAAACTGCCAAAAGTGAAGCAGGGATCCTTACATTTTGCTTGCTAAGAAAATGTTTATATAGCGGAGGAATTTATTCTAATACAGAATAAAATACAATTTCAACTACTGATGCTGTACAATATAAAATCTGCAAAAAGAAGCTAATAAAACTAGGTCTCAGTGACGCTTGATAAAACATTGGCTGCACAAACCATATGCCTATCTGGAAAAAAACAAAACAAAAAAAAAACAAAAAAAACATTATCACTCATTCTACTCACTAGAGATTTGAACACCAGCAAAACTAACTATAGAAAAACTAGATTTACATACATTCATGTCAACATGTGACAAGTGCAGTACAAGTCTACGACAAGCATATTGTATAGACCACACCTGGGTGCGCACTGAACACCATACCAAACTGTCACAGATATTAGATCTATGGGATAGACAGGTTTACAGAAAACCAAAGTTACAGCCACTAGACCTAAAGCTGTCTTTTATATACACAGGTGTATAAAATCAAGCACCTAGGCATGCAGACTGCTTCTACAAACATTTGTGAAAGAATGGGTCGCTCTCAGGAGCTCAGTGAATTCAAGCGTGGTACCGTGATAGGTTGCCACCTGTGCAATAAATCCATCCCTGAAATTTCCTTGCTTCTAAATATTCCACAGTCAACTGTTAGTGGTATTATAACAAAGTGGAAGCAACTGGGAACAACAGCAACTCAGCCATGAAGTGGTAGGCAATGTAAACTGAGAGAGCAGGGTCAGTGCATGCTGAAGCACACACTGTGCAGAAGTCTCAAACTGTCTGCAGAGCCAATAGCTAAAGACCTCCAAACTTCGTGTGGCCTACACATTAGCAAAACAACAGTGCTTAGAGAGCTGCTTCATGGAATGGGTTTCCATGGCCGAGCAGCTGCATCCAAGCTTTACACCACCAAGTGTAATTCAAAGCGTTGGATGCAGTGGTGTACAGCATGATGCCACTGCACTCCAGAGCAGTAGAAAAGTGTTAGCTCCAGTGAAGGGAACTCTTAAGGCGTCAACATATCAAGACATTTTGGACAATTTCATGCTCCAACTTTGTGGGAACAGTTTGGGGATGGCCCCTTCCTGTTCCAACATGACTGCACACCAGTGCACAAAGCAAGGTCCATAAAGACATAGATGAGCGAATTTGGGGTGGAGGAACTTGACTGGCCCGCACAGAGTCCTGACCTCAACCCGATAGAACACCTTTGGGATCAATTAGTGCAGAGACTGCAAGCCAGGCCTTCTCGTCCGACATCAGTCCCTTACCTCACAAATGCGCTTCTGGAAGAATGATCAAATATTCCCATAGACACACTCCTAAACCTTGTGGGCAGCCTTCCCAGAAGAGTTGAAGCTGTTATAGCTGCAAAGGGTGGGCCAAATCAATATTGAACCCTACAGACCAAGACTGAGATGCCGTTAAGGTTCATGCGCGTGTAAAGGCAGGTGCCTTTTGGAGATATAGTGAATCGGAAGTTAGGAAAATAATTTAAAGAACAATTTCTACATTTGTATAAAAATTCTAATCACTAATGTTTAACATGGAGAACAACTGTCAAATAAGTAAACATTAGCTTTAGGAATTTCCTTTTTGTGGGAATTTGGGCATTAGCAGATAAAGATCCCACAGCAGACAAAAAATAGCTAATAGATTACTTAAACATACAATGCCATGTGCAAAGGACATGTAGCATTATTCTGTAGTTAGTCATAATAACCACATAAAAACAAACTTTCATTGCTTAGCAACTCTGTAAAAAGTGCATACAATGTGAAAAAATACTATTTTTGTACATTTGCACAGCAAAACTATATTACCACTAATGGGTCCTATCAATGGCAGATGCAGCGCTCGTTAACAGCTAACTTGATATTTTTCACCATGTTACACCTTTTTTAGGGTGTATCGGGTAACATGGTTGCAAGAGGACCCTCACCCTCAAACCACACCACTTCTGCCCGTCTGTCTGTTTTTGCACATTTGTCACAAGTGTTGTAAGCTAGTTTGCGGCAAAATTAAAGTGAAATTAAACCCATCAATTTAACGGTTTCAAAAATCAGTTACATTCTTGGCATGCTGAAAATGCAAACTGTCACATGGCGTCATAATGGTCCACATGTGCAGGATCATGGCAGCTGCAGTACAAACAGAGGCTAAGATGGCAGCTTCCTTGGATAAGGAGACTCCATCTTGTTACATGTCAATATTCCAACTTCATTTTGTATCACATCTTAAAGGATAGGTTACATTTATTACATAAAATGCAACATTATGATAAATCAGATGCAAGTCTGTGACAGATTTGCAGACTGCAGGATATTAACAGATACAACTGATGCCATAATTTTTTATAAATGCCCACCCAAGATGCTTAATTAAATTCAATACAGATATTTAGTTTTCCCAGAAAGTGCATATAACCTTTGATACTGTATCTCACGACACTGCAAATAATTTGGCAACTTCAGTCACAGAGGCACTATCTAAGTGGGCACCAACAATTTGCTCTCTGTGAAGCTCAGTAAGCTCTGGCATTACTAGCAGTGCACACAGTGAATGATGAAAGTGAGGCTTCCCACCTGTTAGCTAGGTGTTTCATCACACAGCAGAAGCAAAATAATGCTACATTACCTCCGCTTTCAATGCAAAACATGTCATCACTTTCACATCTGCAAATCATGTGTTTCCAATTTTGTTGTCTATCCCCTATATATAGTATGTAGTGTAGCTTTTCTTTACATTCTCCCAGGTGCTGTGCAGACACATGGTCTGAGATTCACTATGGTTTGTTGGTTTTAGCTCTGCTAGCTCAACAGCTCAGAGTTCATAGGATTTCCCACCTCCAACTTAGGCTACATTCACGTGGCAATTTGTGTGTTGCCAAGGGCAGACGCCATCAACAATTGGTAAATTCTTTCAGTCAGTTGTAAACACTGCTTGTGCACACTGTGTATGACCAGTGGTGGCTGTCAGAATTGTATGCTGTACAATTCAATGGCAGGCTCGAATTCCGTTTGCATGTAGCCTTTTATCCGGGGGTTTACATTTCAATACTAACCCTGGGTGCAGACAGCGTGCATTCAGAGTTGGAGCTTCTGTTGAGTTTTGACCGCACACCAACTGACCACAGCTAAAAGTATGCATCCAGACACAGCATTGACCGCTTCTATATGTCGCGAGCTATCTGTGCCTAAACCGTTGTGTGAATGTAGCCTTAGTATACCATTATGCTCCTGTATTTGTATAAGGGGCAATGACCATAATTTCATAGAATACTGTTACTACTCTTATGTCTTGTGTTCTCCCTTCTCATTTGGTGAAAGCTGCATTTCTTAAACAAGTAAAAAGTAGCTGAAAAGGGCAGAAAAGATGGATGATAAAGATGGGGATAAAACTTGCCTATCACACTCCTAGGTATTGGCAAAGAACGAAAAAAAATGTTCCTACAGAAAACTACTTGGGATGGAATGATTACATCACTTCCTTCAGACAGCAGTTAACACCTTTGTTCTCTCACAACTAATGCTAATGAACCAAGTGGGCAGGATGACATGGATAATATGAAAAATGGACAATGCAAGTGTTTATACAGATCTGCAAGTATTCTTCCATGCATGCCCACACAGCTGTTAACCTGCAGTTCAGAAGTGTGAAAGATCCTTTAACATTAAAGTCCCAAAGCCCTCCATTACACAAGTGGCTAAGAGGAATCCCCGACTGCCCATCTAAAGCCTACTATATAGAGGGATAAGGCTGTTCACACACAGCAGAAAATTTAACATGCCATGTCATTCTGACAGGCAGCACTTCCTGTCAAACACAGCCAATTAAGTCAATGGTGCTGTCCTGCAATTTTCAGTGGGACTAATGCATTGCAATTGTGAGCCAAGTGTTTAGCTTGTGGCTGTAACACGTTAGTCCTTTTGAAAATTGCCGTTTGGGGCGAAAAAAAAAAAAGTATTCAAGAGTCAGGACCTTCTCGCCTCCTGAGCGTCTGATAGCGAATCCACCATAGTCATTTTTCAGAGATGGGCAGCCTGGGTAGTAAAGCCTCTCCTTTGCCAGCATGCTGCAGAATGGTGCTCTTGCTCTCAGTGCGGAAGGAGTGGTCTCTTTGCAGAGGTCTGACATGTTCCCAAGTTAGTCAGAACCAGAGTTACCCAAGCAGCAGGAAGGATGAGCTTTGTTCTGCACTGAGATCAATGTTTCCCCACAAAGAGCAAGGGTTCCACTCTGCAGCTACTGGCATGGGTAAGATAATTTTGGCCTCATTTACATCATACATGTAGAAAAAAAACTCGATGAGCAGAATTCACTTGCAGAGACATCAGTTTTCGTTCGAGCTTCAGTGAGTTTTATAAACATTGCAGATTTCTGCACAGAAACAATCTGCACAGAATACCAGTGCTGTGGTGTGAACAAGGCACATTGAGAACAATTGTTTTGTTTTTTGTGCCCTTGCAAAACACATTCAGAAAAACTGACATCTTTGCACATGGTATGAACGAGGCCTTAAACTGATGGGTTATTGTCAGTTCATTACACTATTAATCAAAATGACTTTCAAGAAATCACAGCGATACAAAAACAAAATCCACTTTCACTAGACAACTAATAAACAGTTCTACAAAGCACTGGGGTTCTAAGATTCACAGGCAAACACACAATTACAATGGTGTGCTAAAGGAAAATGCGATTAATTTTCAGAAATTCCTCATGTTGTCCATTCCACAGCTAATATGTTAAAATATATATTAAGCTTCATGATCATCAATACTGATGGAGGTAAATTAAACAGGCACACATATATGATTAAGCAACTAGGTCAAAAGAGCATTTTATCAATAAAAGTATAAAACTTACATCTAGCAGTGTGTGCAAGTGCTGATCCTGAAAAACACTGTGCAGAAAATCGAGATCTTTCTCGCTGCAGTCTGTGAGCGCATGGATCTCCTCCAGGCTGTCCAGTACTTGCGACACCGCTCCTAAAAGCAAACATTGGAAAATAAAAAAAAAAACAAACTAGGAGGCAAAGCTTTATGGCAAAATGACCTTTGGACAACAAAAACTATTCACTAGCTATGATTAATGAGAGCCATTACCTGAAAAGGTAATGCAACATCCACAGACATTAAGAAGCAAAATAATAGCAGTAAAGGTTTGAAGAAAGAAAAAAAATAAAAGATAAACTTGAAAACAGGAAATGAAATGACTAATTCATAAGAAGCTATTCAAGATGACATGCAAAATTAAATTTAAAAGATTTAAAAGGCAAACTGGCACCAAACCTTTTTATTTTCAAAATAACAGGATCAAGTTCTACAAAGACACATACAATCACAGGGGGTCTGAATTGTAAAGCTGTGATATAATATATAAGTGAGCGATTCCTACATGAAACACTGTTATAAGTGTGCAGGGAATGCTAGAAAGGTAAGGCTAGCAGTTTACACACAGTTGAAATATACAATGATCAGCCATAACTTTATGACCACCTAATAAAAAGTATGTTCCCCTTTTGCCACTATAACAGCCCTGACTCATTGAGGCATGGGCACCACTACACCTCTGATTGTATGTCATGATATCTAGCACTAAGCAGATGTCGTGATATCTAGCAAGGAGCAGTCATGAGGTGGGACCTCCATGGATTGCACCCGTTTTTCCAGGACATCCCACAGATGCTCGATTGGATTGACAGCTGGAGAATTTGGAAGCCAAGTCTAAACCTCAAAGTCGCTGTGTTTCCCAAACCATTCTGGAATCATTTTTGCCATGTGGCAGGGAACATTATCCTTCTGAAAGATGCCACTTCCATCAGAAAATACCATTTTCAGGAAGCGATGTACTTGGTCAAAAACAATGTTTAGGAAGGTAGTGCACATCAAGTAACATCATGAATGTCAGGAACCGAAGTTTCCCAGCAGAACATTGCCCAAAGCATCACACTGCCTGTGCCAGCAATTCTTCCCATTTTGCTTTCTGGTGCCAACTATTTCCCAAGTAAGCGATGCACACACACCTGGCCATCCAAATCATGTAAAAGAAAATGTGATTCATCAGACCAGGTCACTTTCTTCCATTGGTCTGTGGTTCAGTGCCCATCGTAAGCACTTTTAGCTGTAGACATGGGTCAGTATGGGCACACTGACAGGTCTGCAGCTATGCAGCCCCATAAACAACAAACTGTGATGCCCATTTGTTCTGCTTTCAATACACTGACTTCAGGGACAACATGTTAATTTGCTGCCTAATATATCCCACCAACGTTCAGATGCCATTGTAACAAGATAATCAATGTTATTCACTTAACCTGCCAGTAGTCAAAGTTATGGCTGATAGCAGTATTTGTAAAAAGTATTTACCTGTCAACTTCTTTGTATTTTTAAGTCAGTTTTGTGATGCAGGCACACTGGCCAACACAGCACAGCCTGGATAAGCAGAGAACAGACTTTCCATTGGAATAAAGGAGTGCATGCAGAATGCCTATGCAAGGCTTGGCTGAAAGGATTTTGAAGTAAAAGCTGTACAAAGCCAAGCAGGGTACACGGAGAAGGTTTTAGCAAAGTATGTGTATTAATGTATGTGTCCTTAGAAAACTGCTGGGGAAGGGATTTAAGGACCACGAAAGGCAAGTGCACCTAGACCTTAAATTGTGTTTAGTGCAAATGACTTGTCCCACTTTACATTCACGATCAAATAAACAGCAGTTACCTCTCTAGCAGGACATACACAGTCCGTATAACTTGCATGTCACTGCTGAAAATGCACTACAGGTATAATGGACATGTAACAATTACTAGATCGGAGGAAGCTGGATCAATTATTGGTAGCCGTCAAATTCTAACTAGAGGCAAAATTTAAAGATGCAGACTGTGACTAGCAATAATATAGCTGTGTGTGTTTCTCTGAGTTCCCCTGATAAAATTACATGTTGATCCTGCCAGTAGATCCATCATTTTTCCACTAGCTGCAACAAGCCAAGCTGTCCAAAAAATGGGCAGTTACAGAAACTACCAGGATTAAAAGGTATTTATAAAATATTTACCCAAATATTTACTCACTTTGCATAACTATATCTACAAAACACAAAGAGAACTATTTATACAATGTTAATATTTGGATTTAAAAACACTTTAAAAGATGCAGCTATAGAGATTCTTTAGAGGGCCCATTCACACCAGCACAGTCCGTTGAGGTGCCTTCAATACACAAGTGTTTAAAGGAGGGTGTGTTAAGAAAGCTCATTCATTTGAATGGGACGCCCAATGCATCAAAACCCCCCAAAATTGTGAATGCAGCATTTTCATCAGCAAAGCACGAGATGTTCGCATATTGTGCCTGGAAAGTGCTTTTGGTGTCCTACTGAATGAATGGCACTGCATCACACCAAAGAGCGTTACAACAGTGCGATGGTGTGAATGTGTCCTAAAGCTCACCACTCACATTACAACCTGACAGTACAATCTTGGTGGCTACATTAGCTTTTTGTGTTTCAAAATTTTTCCTTTATTTTCCCCTGGTAATAAAGCCAGTAACACAGAAAAACATTAGGTTGCCTTTTCTATTTATGGCAGAGTAATGGAGACACCCATGGACAACAATGCTGTCTGGAGTGGGTAGTGGTAGATGGGACTAGTAGATCTGGATGGGCTTTACATGGGTGACTAACAAATTAAAGCCTAACTCCAGCTTATACTGTTCCAGCAATTAAACATTTTTTTCCTTTTGGGATAAAGATTTTAACCAAATTACTAAAATCAAACCATTGGAAGCACCTGTTACAACAGACTTACTGGCAGGATCAACAGGTTACACGTTACAGGGGACTGCTTTGTTAATGCTAGTGGCAGACTGCATCATACAAGTATTTTTTTATTTTACCTTTAGTAACACTTACCCAAGGTTCACACCTAAGCGTTTTCTGCAGCGTTTTGCAGAAATGCAGTACAGTCCATTTAACATGATTTCCTATGGAACAGGTTCACATATCTGCATTTTCATCTGGTGCATTTTTTAGAAAAGATCAAGGACTTTTTTGAATGCAAAACGTTGCGTTTTTGGTTCTATAGACTTCAATGGGAAAGCTGCAGAAAAGCACGTATTGCATTTTTGCTGCGTTTTGCATTTAAAATCTGACTAGCAAGAAGAAAAATTAAAAATAAAAATGCAACGCAATGCAGAAACACCTCAAACGCAACCTGCATAGTTGTGAACCTAGACTAAAGGAGCATTGCTATTAAACACGTGCACTGACAAGTACTTCATATACAGCAAGGAGAATTTATCAAAACTTGAGCAGACAGAATCTGGAGCAGCTGTGCATTGCAAACAATCAACTTATAATTTCAGCTCGTTAAGTAAGCTTTAAAAGTGATTTCCTCACCATGCACAACTGCTCCAAATTTTGACTCAAACAATATTTTACCCATTGTGCGCCTTTAAAGATATCTAAACTCAGAACTTTTATATATTACAACTTACCAATCTAATGCAGGCCACAGATGGGTCAAAAATCGGCCGATTTTTCGGCCGAAAATAAAATCGGCCGATTTTCGGATCGTTAGTGGGCTATTTGTTCGGCCGTTTTTCGGTATTTTGGCCGTTTTTTTTAATCGGTAAAGTTGGAAAAAAAATCGGCCGATTTTCGCGGCAATAATGGGCAAATCGGACGATTTTTTACCGATAAAACATCTGCGCATGAGCAGTGACCTGCAAGAGGAAGACAAAAAGAAGAAAAAGAAGAAGAGGAAGAAGAAGGGGATGAAGATGATGATGATGAAGAAGAGGAGGATGATGATGAAGAAGAAGAGGATGATGATGATGATGAAGAAGAGGATGATGAAGAAAAAGAAGAAGAAGAAGAGGATGATGACGAAGAAGTAGTAGAAGAAGAGGATGATGATGATGAAGAAGAAGAAGAGGATGATGATGAAGAAGTAGAAGATGAAGAAGAGGATGATGATGAAGAAGTAGAAGAAGAAGGATGATGAAGAAGTAGAAGTAGAAGAGGATGATGATGAAGAAGTAGAAGTAGAAGAGGATGATGATGAAGAAGTAGAAGCAGAAGAGGATGATGATGAAGAAGTAGAAGTAGAAGAGGATGATGATGAAGAAGTAGAAGCAGAAGAGGATGATGATGAAGAAGTAGAAGAAGAAGGATGATGATGAAGAAGTAGAAGATGAAGAAGAGGATGATGATGAAGAAGTAGAAGAAGAAGAGGATGATGACGAAGAAGAAGAGGATGATGATGATGAAGAAGAAGAAGAGGAGGATGATGATGATGAAGTAGAAGAGGATGATGAAGTAGTAGAAGAAGAGGATGATGATGATGAAGTAGAAGAAGAGGATGATGATGAAGAAGTAAAAGAAGATGAAGAGGATGATTATGAAGAGGAAGAAGAGGATGATGATGACGACGACGAAGAGGATGATGATGATGAAGAAAAAGAAGAAGAAGATAATGAAGAAGTAGAAGAAGAAGAGGATGATGATGATGAAGAAGTAGAAGAGGATGATGATGATGATGAAGAAGAAGAAGATGATGATGAAGAAGGATGAAAAATAAAAGGAATTCCAGTCTGGCAAAAAGTGTCTCTGCAGAGAGCTCCGCTATTTCTTTTGACAGTTCCTTGACATTTACAGAGGTTGCAACATTGTATCTATTTGTTTCTGAATAAAAACATCTGTATCCTAAATGGATACAAATAGATACATTGTTGCAACCTCTGTAAATGTCAAAGAAATAGCAGAGCTCTCTGCAGGGACACTTTTTGCCGGCTGTAGACGGGATGAAAATCGGCCGATTTTTTTACCATTGGTGGTAACGTCGGCCGCTTGAACGACCGATTTTTCGTTTTTTAAAAGAAAAATCGGACGTTTTTCTCCCCGTCTATGGCCTGCATTAGTCACAGTGGCTGAATTAGTTTTCCTTTTAGGCTTTTTTTTTTTTCATTTATTTTAACTTGTTGATCTGAGCAGCAAGTCTGTTATTTGTCTACTTTCTTTAACCACTTCATGTCCGGACACTTTTACCCCCTTCTTGTCCAGGCCAATTTTCAGCTTTCAGCGCTATCACACTTTGAACGACAATTGCGCGGTCATTCAACACTGTACCCATATGAATTTTTTAGCATTTTTTTGAGACAGATAAAGCTTTATTTTGGTGGTATTTATTCACCACTGGGATTTTTTATTGTTTTTGCTATGTAAATGAAAACGTCCAAAAATTTTGAAAAAAAAGTGTTTTTCTTATAAAATAATTCATCATAAATCTTGGCCAAAATTTATTCCGTTATCTTTTTAGTAAAAAAAAAAAAAAAAAAAACTGACTCAAATTAGTTTATAACCAAAAATTATAATTTTTAAACATTTTTTTTTTTACATTTTTATTTTTTTTATATTATGTTTTTTTTTTTTTTTTTACATAAAAGCGTAAAAGCAATAATTTCTTATTCTCTCTGGCTGCATTCTTGCAGCCATTAAGAACTACTGCGTGAGCTGTGATTGGTCACAGCTTATCACATGGTACAAGGCTGTTGTGAATAGCCTTGTACCATGTGACCTCTGTGATCATTCACAGATTTCACACGTAGTAAGCAATGATGTCAGAAGTGACATCTTGCTTACTACTCTGTATGTGATCACTGATTGGCCAATCAGTGATCACATGATCACATGATCGGGACCTCACACAGAGGTCCTGTACGACGATCGGTGTTCCACTGTGTCCGGAGGACACATCGGGCACCGCATCGCGGTGCTGCACGCTCCAAGGGAGAGCGCACAAGCAGGGGGCGGGGAGGCCATTTATAAACGGCCACCCGCCCTGCACTGCCACCGCCTGGCCGTTTATATATAACGGCCGGATGGGAAGTGGTTAACAGACCAAGCTGTTCAGCAATATTGGAGGGTTGAGATCAACTATTTAACACTAAAAGGGGTCTTTACACTGGTCAGATTTTAATTAAAATCTTTATCCCAAAAAGTAACTGCTGAAAGTGGAACTAAACCCTCCAATCCTTTACAGCCAAGGAAATTGCCATCTTAGCCTCTTTTTGATGCAGATGCCATGATGGTGCACATGTGATCAGTTATGACATCAGCCATTTGCCATCAGCACCTGTGACAGTCATCATTCATGGCATGACTTGAATGTAACAGTTTTGGGAAACCGTTAAATCAATAGGTTTAGTTTTGCTTTAAGAACAGAACTTATATCTGTTATCCAACACCAACTCTCTTTCCACACATTGAAGAGGTTGCTGTCCAAAGGTGGCTACGTTGCACCTTCATAGTGGAGGAGTGAGTGCAGCCACCTAAGACTGGAATTTTGTTATTGGCAGAAACACCAGGAGAAAATAAACAGAAGTAAAAAAAAATAAAAAATACTAATGCAGCCACCAGGTCTAAAAATGAGTAAGCTGCAATATAACTTTTTTGAGGCAAGTTAGATTAGCTTTAAGGACCCCATCTGAACTACCATGCAGGACATCTTTGAGCATTCCTCTTCTGTGACTATACGGAATTCCATGCATGGTATATTTTTACATAGTTGCATTGGTCAAGCTTGTAACTATGTATATACTATACCTGGCTGATCCCACTGGAAGCTGGAAATCACTGAAGTGACACCACTGCTTCTGTGATCTTCACCTGCTTCTGGATCCTGTGCTGAGCAGCTGGCCTGATTCACTGTGAACACAGTAGGTTGGCCGCTCAGAACAGGGGCCATTCAGAGAATGTTTCGCATTTTCTGAATTAATGCACAGCGTTCTCTGATTGGATGAGGTGGAGAGCACGATGTTACCGCCCCAGCTCTCCACCCCTACACTCAACCGCTAAGCATGGGACCCAGAAGTAAGTGGAGATCACGAAGTAGCGATGTCTACTTCACTGATTTCCAGTTTACAGGGGCAACAGCCAGGTAGGGTTATACATAGTTAGACTGGTCCAAGCTGGACCAAGAAAACTATATAAAAATACACCATGTTTGGAATTTGTCTTTAAACTAATGATTTCACTAATGCATTACAGCTGTGCTGAGAAATGCACATAATATAAAGGAGTCCTAAATCAGTACTCAATCTGTAACCAACAGAATCTGTGTGATTAATGGCCAGTCTCAATCATATATACTTTGGCTATACAATTTCACATTTATGAAAATCTATTATCGCACTTAGTACTTATACATTCAAGAAACATTCAGGAAAAAGCAGAGCAAGCAGCACAAAAGGAAAAAAGGAATACCTACTTTCTGCAGCTAGAAGTCCTAGTTAGGCAGCATTAAGGCAGACAAAATACAGAATTTCAGAAAAGCCATGTTAGTTGCAAGCACTGGCAAAGCAATTTACAGTGAGTACACAAGCTTTCACCCCAATCAGATCGCTGGCATGCCAAGCAGCATATATAATTTGATTTGCATGATAGAGATACTTTTGATCCGCCCAAAAAGTAGTTGGTCCAGAAATAAGCAATTTATTGCAGAAAACAGTTCAGGCAAAAACTGATATTGTAAGAGAGCGTCATTTCTGCTCATGACTCAGTAAATGCAAACACATACGAACTGTTAACACAATAAACCTACTGCTAGATAAAAGACTTACCAGACTGTAAAATTCTTAGAAAAATATTACTGCGTGTGTGTAACAATATAAGAACAATTTAATAATACCCCTATCAATCTGCTGTCATGAGATGCATTTTTCCAGACAGAAGTGTGTCTACCGATTTTCTTTTTTTAAATAAATCTAAGAAATGCAATTCCTACTGAATGAGGATAGCTACAGTATAAACAAATTACTGAACATGTTACCAGTCAGTAACCGGGCAACTATTTTACAAACTGGCTTATTTATATGTGACAGAATGAAGAAAAATAAAGATGTGTGAAATACAGTAACCAGTTGTCAGATTAGAAAAATATGAAACTGAATCGGTTGCCATGGGTTAAGGCGCTTTGCATATTGTCAGTAACAATGCTTTATCAATAAGCATGAGAAGCCTCACATGTGTAAGAAGCTTTGCTAACAGGCACATCTTATTAGCCAGAAGTGTTTCATCACCATCACTTAGAAATAGAAGAACAATTGTGCCTTTGTGAGAAATTGAAAGTTGGCCAAGCAAATGCAGTAATCTACAGTAAGCAGTCAGCTTTGCAAGGACATCAACAGAATACGTAAACCTGGCTATATTTCTATCATAATGCTGACAGACACAAATTTAGGACTTTTTAAACCTGTAAATTTCTAATTAATTTAACCCTTGTTACGCTTGGCACTGCCTCTGTTTACTAACAGTTTAGCAACAAACAAAACATAAATGAACAATCTTTTCCATTCTGGATTGTGGAACCTCTGCTATCATAAGCTTCTATCTATAGCAATACCCAAGAACTGACCACTTCCTCTACAAAACTGCTGCATAAAAAAAAAAGCATTTAATCTCACTTCATTTTTTTTTAGTGTTCCGTCCCCCAGGGGACAAAGAACATTTATTATTATTTTCTTTTTTCACATTTTTTTCCAACTAAACGTAGGTTTTGACTGTGCCCACTGTTGAACGAGCGTGTTTTACATTTATTTCTGTGTAAAGAACATTTTACTTGAGTCATATTGCCAATGGTATAATTGGTATTCTATAGCACTTCCTATTCCCCCAAGCTTTTACTTCTCCACACAGTAGCTCATGTTTAACAGTCTGGCATAAGTAGCTCATAGAAAAACCATACTCAATGCATAATTACATAACATTATATCCTATAATTTCACTGCTGTACACAAACTTTTAGCAATCATTTGTAAATAAGCATATTTGATCATCTGCTTTGATTACAGTTACATGCCACTAAAAGTGTTCACACACACAAGATTATCTTTGATTTGGATAGCTATGATTGGGATTTAGAAAATTAGTCAATGTCTACGGCAATGGTGCACCTTTTGCAGACAGCCCCTGACTGAGGGAAGGATTTGAAGTGATAAAGGTTATTTCTTTTTTCTTTTAAATAACAACCATGTAATACTTACCTGCTCTTTGCAATGGTTTTTCACAGAGCAGCCCTGCTCCTTTTTTTGGGTCCCTGCCGACACTCCTGGCTCCTTCCCCTTGACCAGTGCCATTAAAAGCAAGCCACTTGGCTAGGGGGTACTGATGTGTCCTGAACCCCACTGTGTGTGTCCATAAGACACAGAGCCATGGCTCAAACCCACCCCTGCTCTCCCCTCATTGGTGCACTGGATTTGATTGATAGCAGCAGTGGGAGCCAATGGCTCCTGCTGCTGTGTCTTTGCCCATGAGGAGAGAGACCAGGGACAGCCGAGGCTCCGGTGCACATTGCTGGATTGACATAGGGCTTGGATAAGTATAGGGGCGGCAACAGACAGAACGTTTTTTTTTTATTTTCATGCATAGAATGCATGAAGGTAGAAAAAAAACCTTCAGCCTTTACAACCACTACTACTGAGATGTGCATTGTGGATAATCCAGGAGGCTCCAGGTGGTCAAACACTACATCACCTGAGCAAGGAATCAGGACAAGGGAAGCCAAACTAACAGCAAAGGAAAAATAGGATTTAGTTTGACAAAAATAAAGAAACTATCTGCAACTGCATAAGAGAAAGTCGGAAGTAAGATGAGAGGAAGTTAATTCACTGCTGAAAGGTCAGCTTTAAAGCGGTTTACATGCTGGTCACCTCCTGCATACATTTAAAGCTTTTCTTGGTGCAGTCAATGTTACCTACTGCACAAATCTTTTACTCACACATTCCTCAGAAGCGACAACACAAATATGTTCTGAGCTTACATCAAACACCATTACATGTTCTTATGCAGCCTTGTGTACTTGCTTTGCATAGTTTAATGAGCACTGCACAAATTACAGTCCTTGGAAAGTATTGAAATTAGTTTGTTTCAGTTTGAAGAAGGATGCAACAACTGCTGCCCATGTATTATTAGGATCAACATGATCAGTGTGGACAACAAGAACTTCTTTATTTGAGAAGTTACTCATTAACTGAAAAGTACAGGTGATGTAAACAAAAGGCTGTTATCAGTCAAAGCATGATTTGCTAGGTTTATCAGAAAAGTTGTTCCAGGTATTATTCATTCTGTAAACGTAAATCCCCAAACATGCAGCAAATCTGTGGTCATCATGGTCTATCGTGATCACAGTCAAAAAAGTGACTGCTACATAGAACATAACACACAAATCCAGGTTCAGCACATGATTGTTAGCTTCCTTTAACCGCCTCCCGCCCGCCATATAGTAATATGATGGACGCAAGGTGGTTCTCTCGTTCTAACTGCGCATACGCGGCTCCCGGAGAGCGCATGCACAGCAATCGGAGGTGCGCTGTGTCCCTTGGACACAGCGGATCACCGATCCACGGAAAGAGCCGAAGATGTTAGCTTGGTCATGTGATCAGCTGTGTCCAATCACAGCTGATCACATGTAAACAGGGAAATGCCGGTTATCGGCATTTCTCTCCCCACGAGCTGTCACGCTGACAGATCGTGAGGAGAGGAGAGCCAGTAATCGGCATTCCTCGGAAGGGACATGTACACAGATCATCAGAGCACCGATGATCAGTGTGCCTTGATGATCTGTGTAGCCCCAGCAATGCCACCTGTCAGTGTCCATCAGTGCACATCCATGCCACCTGTCAGTGTCACATTTCAGTGCCCATCAATGCCACATATCAGTGCCCATCTGAGCTGCCTTTCAGTGTCACCCATCGCTGCCAGTCAGTGCCGCCTATCAGTGCTGCCAGTCAGTGCTGCCAGTCAGTGCCGCCTATCAGTGCTGCCAGTCAGTGCCGCCTAACAGTGCCAGTCAGCGCCGCCTATCAGTGCCATATATGAGTGCTGCCTTTCAGTGCTCATCAGTGCCTCCTCATCAGTGCCCATCAGTGCCACCTACCTGCAACCTTTATTAGCGCACATCAGTGAAGAAGAAAAATCACTTATTTACAAAATTGTATAACAAAAACTAAGAAAAAACTTTTTTTTTTCAAAATTTTCAGTGGTTTTTGGTTCAAGAAAAAATAAAAAACCCAGAGGTGATTAAATACCACCAAAATAAAGCGGTCACAAAAAAAGTATAAAAATGTCATATGGGTACAGTGTTGCATGACCGCGCAATTGTCATTCAAAGTGCAACAGCGCTGAAAGCTGGAAATTGGCCTGGACAGTAAGGGGGTATAAGTGCCCTGTAGGCTAGTGGTTAAAGTAAACCTGGAAGACAGGATAGGAAAAGTAGGTGCTGCTGCTGCCACTGACTTCTCCTGAAAATTCTGTCAGTGATCTAAAGAACTGAAGTTAGTGGATGAGAACAACAGTCAGCTAAATAGTATTGTTCAATGGAAGTTAATAACACCAACATATTTTTGACAAATTTATGTCAATGTTTCTTGCATACACTTTGGCTTCTGACGTTCCATATATCTTGGCATACAGTATAGGACACAGGAATAGGCTAAATGGCACTACTTTCAGGTGATTACATATTGGCGAAAACTTTTCTAGGACCAACTTCCACTGTATCTATAACTCCGTCCACTCCATGAGACTCGGAAAAAAAAAAGCATCTTGCAGCCTAAGCACAGATAAGTGGTGGCTCAACCAGCAAATTTGCAAAAAAAAACTGTTTTGAAAATGTGAACTGGATCAAGTAGTGGCCCTTCAAACTAGAAAAACAGATGCTAGATGCTGCAAAAAGATAAAATGGCTGCCTAGATAAAATGGCAAACTAATCACCCAGCCAGGTGGAAGAGGAGCGAGAAATCCCCAAGAGGAACAGCCCTGTAAAGAAACAGAAAAAGGGTCAGTTCTCAAAGGACGTTATGGCAAGTAGCTATAGATGACAGTCCTGACCTCGCCCATAAGGTGATTTGTAAATTGTTTGCTGTGCCTTTAAGGCAGAACATGGGAAGGGGGAATTCTTACAGAATGTGATAACAGCACCAGGGAAGCAAGGAGGACAGGCTATCAAGACACTTTGTCCCCAGGTAGCATACGAAAAAGAGGGGCTACCCTAGAAGAAAAAAACGAGGAGCCAGTGAAGAACGACGACTGTCAGGAGCAACAGCGAGAGCACAAGGAGTGATAAAGCCAGGGTATTAGGAAGAGAAAATACATTGCAAAACCAAAACCTGCAAGGTACCAAGGGCCAGGTGGTTGGCAAAACAGAAAGTTGCAGGATGAGGAACAAGCTCTGGTTAGGGGTACCATATCAGCTCACTAGCACACTAGCTGAGAATTACCTCACATGATAGGTTGTAGAGTGTGGATTAAGCAATCGGCATGTTCCAAGAAAAGAAGTTGGAATATGCCTAACTGATGAATATCACTAAAATAGAGATACAGGGAGATCTCTACAAAAACGTGTGTAGGGCAAGGGCTGGTGAGAGAAGCAAGTGCCATTATATCTACAGAATCTGGAAAGGGGAACAGGTAAGAGGAGCACCAAAATTGTTGGTAATGTCAGCTTAAAGACGTCTCCTGTATGGAGAAACTAGTCGCATGCATTGCTCAGGTGTGATTTTGGCCAGATCTTCCACACAGTCTTCAAATCTTGAAGGTTCCGTGGACCTCTGATCTTTAGTTCTTTCTGTAGATTTTCTATTGGACTCAAGTCAGGTGATTGGCTGGGCCATTCTTGCAGCTTTATTTTCTTTCTTTGAAACCAATTGAGAGTTCCCTTGGCTTTGTGTTTGGGATCATTGTCTTGCTGAAATGTCCACCCTCATTTCATCTTCACCATCCTGGTAGATGGCAGCAGATTTTTTTCAAGAATGTCTTGGTACATTTTTCCATTCATTCTTCCTTCAATAACATGAAGTTTGCCAGTACTGTATGCTGAAAAACAGCCCCACACCATAATGTTCCCACCTCAAAACTTCACTATTGGTATGGTGTTTCTGGGGTGATGTGCAGCACCATTTGACCTCCAAACATGGTGTGTATTATGGCATCTGCCTGTATTTCACAAGCATGTCTAAATGGTGTGCAACAAAACTTTAAACAAGCTTCAACATGCTTTTCCTTCAACAATGAAGTCTTGCATCGTGAGCGTGCATACAGGCCATGGCGGTTGAGTGCATTACTTATTGTTTTCTTTAAAACAATTGTACCTGCTAATTCCAGGTCTTTCTGAAGCTCTCCACAACTGGTGCTTGGCTCTGGGATAACACTTCTGATAATTCTTTTAACTCCTCTGTCAGAAATCTTGCAAGGAGCACCTGGTTGTGGCCAGTTTATGGCAAAATTATGTTCTTTCCACTTCTGGATTATGGCCCTAACAGTGCTCACTGGAACATTCAGAAGTTTAGAAATCATTCTAAAACCAATGACATCAGTATGTTTTGCAACAATTAGGTTGCGAAGGTCTTGAAAGAGCTCTTTGCTTTTACCCATCATGAGATGTTTCTTGTGTGAAACTTTGGTAATGAGACACCTTTTTATAGGCCATCAGTTGAGACTGAAGCAGTTGATATTAACAACTTGCCTACCGGGCACTTATACCCCCTTCCTGCCCAGGCCAATTTTCAGCTTTCAGCGCTGTCGCACTTTGAATGACAATTGCGCGGTCGTGCAACACTGTACCCATAGGACATTTTTTGCATTTTTTCACACAAATAGAGCTTTCTTCTGGTGGTATTTAATCACGGCTGGGTAGTTTATTTTTTGAGCTATGAAAAAAAAAAAAGCAAAAAATTCAAAAAAAAGTTTTTCTTTGTTTCTATTATAAAATTTTGCAAACAGGTAATTTTTCTCCTTCACTGACGTGAGTTGATGAGGCTGCACTGATAGGCGGCACTGATGAGGTGGCACGGATAGGCACTGATGAGCTGGCAGTGATGAGGCGGCACTGATGCTGCTGCGCTGATATGCAACAGTAATGGGCACTGATAGGCGGCACTGACGACACTGCTGCGCGGCACTAGTAGGCACTGATGGGCACAGGTGGGTGGCACTGCTGGGCACTGATCATCAGTGCCGAAATGTCCTCTGACAATTGCCGGTTATCGTCAGCACTTTCCTCACGCTGTCACAGCGTGAGGAAAGTGCAGCTGATAATAGGCAACTGCATTTATCGGTGATCTGCTGTGTCATTGGACACAGCTGATGACGTGGTAAAATGCCGTTGTGACTGGCCTTCTACCACATCACATGATCAGCTGTGTCTGTAGGACACAGCAATCACGGAAATCGCCATGTGTGTGCCCCTGGGGGTGCGGAGGACATCATATGACGCCCTCCCAGAACTGGACAACCATGCTGTAGCAGTCATTCAGCTATAACGTGGTTGGCAAGTGGTTAATTTGCACCGACAAGGGGCAGGATTGCTTTCTAATTACTGATAGATTTCAGCTGGTGTCTTAGTTTTCCATGCCTTTTTGCACCTCCCTTTCTTCATGTGCTCAATACTTTTTCCGTGTCATTCCATTCTATTACACAACTTAATTTCTGAACTTGTTTGGTTTCTTTGTATATATGTATTGCATGGGTTGTAACTGACATGTAGTGAAAAAATCATGTCAATAGCGCCTTTAGAAATATATTTACCTAGAAAAATGGTGATGTATTCAATACTTATTTTACCTGCTGTATATGTTATGATAATAAGGAGTAAAAGGGGCTCTAAAATGTTTAGCTAACCTACCGGCATAGTGGAGAGGAGAGTCCCAGTGACCCTGAGTGGAGAAAACAGTGGATTGTAGAAAATGAATGAAAGCATGCTCCTGAACATGGGACCAGACATAGGCAAAAATATGCTGAGTGAGAATATGAAAAAGATTAATGGCAGAATCAGGTACCCCAGACAAAACAAAGTTGGGTGAGGAGCCCAAGGAGGATGCAGGATCAACTGAAAAGGAGAAGAATGAGCATTTGCATTTGGGAATATTGACCAACATATTAGACACAGGAGTTTTGTAGTAAAAGGTCTCCAAGGCACCCTGTGATATGAATGCTGAGGGTGTGATTAAGTTCTAATAAAATAGCACCACAGACTATGTTGATTTTTTTCAGCAATGTAAAAACTACAGTGATGTGTGAATAGACCAGGCAGAAGCCTAGCTACTGCAGTTATTCGGACAGAGGTTTTAAGGGCATGATGGGACGCGCAACGGATCAAATTCAAAATCCTAACGCTGACGTACAAAGCTGTCCACCATACTGCCCCGAACTACATCACTGACCTAATATCCAAGTACCGCCCAGCACACACACTCCGCTCCTCACAAGACCTCCTTCTCTCTAGTTCCCTGGTCTCCTCCTCCCATGCCCGCCTCCAGGACTTCTCCAGGGTGTCACCCATCCTCTGGAACTCCCTGCCCCTACCCATCAGATTATCACCTACTCTCCTCTCCTTTAGGCACACCCTGAAAACCCATCTCTTCAGGGAAGCCTACCCCACCCCCTGCTAACTTGCCGACCTCCTCCACTCTTCCTACCACTCCATCCCCCACAGCTATCTCCTCCTGTGCCACCATCCCCTCCCTCCTAGATTGTAAGCTCGAAAGAGCAGGGCACTCAATCCCCTCATGTTTTGCATTGTATTGGTATTGTTCTGTCACATGTTCTGTCCCACTCTGTAATGTACAGCGCTGAGCGAACTATTGGTGCTTTACAAATACTGTATAATAATAATAATAATAACCCGTGTGCAGCAACTTTGAAAAAGGTTCTTGCACTATTTTTTGCGACTTCATTGCCAGTTGCATTGACATGTTAATGAAGTTGCACAAATAGTTGGCAACAAGTCGCACAGAATAGTTGGCTATCAAAGTCATGTGACTTTAAAGCCAGACTGATGTGAACCGATCCGTGAAGGATCTCTCTCTAAAAAGTGCTTTTAGAGACAGATCCTTGTTATATTGTATGAAATGTGTTGTAGAACTAAATCATCTGTGTAGTTTTCCTTTCTAGATATTACCAATAACAAGGAAGAGAACTTTACAAGGTTTGTGGTAAGACTTCAACCAGCAGTAAATGTACTTGATAAATGAGCCAATATTGACCATTAATGCTGCAGGTACTGTGGAGAAGCTCATAATCATAAAAATATTCGCTCCTATCCCTTTGCTTTCTCTGGCAGCAGAGCCTTGGCAGCCTGAAAGCATTCTGGTGTAAACAGCATGTGAAACAAGCTGTTCATGAATAAACTCCAACCGAAGTTGGGGTGTAGGGCTTACTTATGCTCATTAAGAATAAGCAACAACTTTAAAATACATAGTCTGACAGCATGCATGGTTTAACAGTATACACAAAGCCATTTTTATTATTGATAGAGTAGGGGCATGTTTTTTGTTTTTTTTGCCGTATGTCTCTCATTAGTGAGATTACTCTTCACTTCCTGTCCAGTAGACTCAACAGGAAATGAGAGGATATCTTTATTGTGTGAGAGAAATTGCCTCTTAAACAGTTGTCATGGGAACACTTTCTATTAAAGGATTACCCCTCTGTTCCTGCTGTGGTGTCAATTTGAAATAAAAATTTAAATCTAATTTTCCTAACAGCGTATTTGCTGCACAGTGTACGCTACCAGCTCATTTCCAGAATTAGCAAGATTACAAGATGGTATTTCCGTTCACATCTTGTCCTGGTGACCACACAAAGTGATAGGACTCTAACAGGGATGCCCAAAGTAAAAAAAATAAAATAAAAAAATAGGGAAAAAAAAAACAAAAACCCTGACAGAGTAGAAGCTCTAGCCTTCCCACACTCTACAAAACAAGAGAACTATGAAGTCATCTATGTCCTACTAAAAGGTTCCCCTCATTTCATGTCACAGTAACCACACATGTGAAGGGAAGTCTCATCAGAAAAAGAAAAACTGACATGTTCAATCCTTCGCAGCACAATCCAAAAAATAAAAAAAAGGTCTCAGCTAGAGTTAAACTTTAAAATAAAGTTCTAGTATTTGATTGATCACTCATCTCATTAAAATGTGCATGTTTACTACAAAGGGGACTCCAGGAGGTACAGTTATTCTGCATGTATGGGGATCATAATACAATCCCAACATGGACGTGAGTTGTATGTTATTACCGTGGACAACTGATACTTACATGATACCTGTCCCCCAAACCCTTCCCCGTTTTGTCTATATATTGTACCCTGCACTTGTTTAAACTTAGATTGTAAATCAGATTGAAAATGAAGGGGCCTCAGCATATTTATTTAACTTGAAATTACAAGTAGTATGTAAACAGAATTTAGGACTTCTTGAAAATATAATCAGCAGTGGCACGAATCCTAAATGCAGGAGTACCAGACAAAATCTTTATTTACAAGACTGAAGGCAATGAAAATTAGATAATTTTATAAGCATTAAGACTACCATAACCTTAAATTAATTACATCAATTACACACTTTTTCTAGAATATACCGTATTTTCTATAGTACACTGTGTAAGAGTATACCGTAAGCTATATCTGCAATGGTGGCCAATGAGAGTTCTAGGGTAGGTGTCCCCAAACGTAAAAAAAAAAAGAGGGCCAGTCTACCGTCTTTCAGACTTTAGGGGGGCTGGACTATGGCCAGTTAAGGTAAAAATTGTCACGTGTCAGTGGGAGTAAACAGTGCCCCATCTTTGATATTTGGGATTGGGGGGTAAAAGAGTGACTCTTTTTTGTGTCAGCGGTAGGAATTAAGCCCCATTGGGTTGATTTACCAAAGGCAACTAGACTGTGCATTCTACAACTGCAGTTGTACTAACTTTCCCAAGAACTTAGTTAATGTAAATCAGCTCTGCTCATCTCCATTATCCAATCATGTGCAAGCAAAAACTTTTTTTTTTAATTTTCCTTGCACCTTGGTATTCTATACAAAGTGAAGCTTCACCACATTACATTTACAAAGAAAAATGAGTGCAACTGCACTTGCAAAGTGCAAAGTCTATGTGCCTTTAGTAAATCAACCCCACTGTTAGTGTCAATGGGAGGAATAGTGTCTTGTATCAGTGGTAGGCTGCAGTTTGGAGGCCACTGTTCTAGAAGAAAGAAGCTGCACACATGAAAGATTACAAACAATATTTTAACATCAGCAAAAGAAGCAGATTCCAAAATTTACAGCACACAGAAAATGCAATAGTAAAAGTAAAGCTTTCCTCTCTTTTAAATTCAAGCTAAAATGCATTGCAGGACAACTACACAAAACTATTAAGCATTAAGGGTATCCAAGTTAAAGAGCCAATAGAGAAGGAAAGGGATGTGAAGGGGTGAACCAGCCAGCTTGCATAGTGTAGCAGACATTTTGCTTAAAATACACAAATTTCAAAGAAAAGCATTACATATTAGCAATATAAGATAACCAAGTCCCAATGAAAATCTATTGACAATCCATGCAACATACCTGATGAAGTTGGGTCTTCTGAAAAGTCGGGTAATTCCTCTGGAGGATCCCCATAAAATGAATTGAACTTGTGGCTTGACACAGCAGCTAAAACAGCTCCCTGAATAGGAAGAAATTAAAAACCCAACATAAATATATTTATAAATGAATGCAGTTTTTAGAACATGCTGACCCCTTCATAAACATTTAGAACTTATTTATACACTCCCCTTTGGTCTTTTTATTTATACCATTGAAAGTGTTTTGTTTTATACTAGTTCGATAAATGTTAAAAAAAAAATCCTGTCTAGTCAGAAATTTAAAGATTTCCCGTGTACACTTCCTATGTTATCTCAGGAAGCCCAATTAGCCCTTCCAATTCTTATCTTGGGAGTACAGATCAATTACCCTTTATATTTTGAAAAATAAAATGGAGGAGGTTTGACACTTCTCAATCTACAACAATGCTGTGTGTTGCCATACCATGACATGGGACAACACATTTCGGGCAGATTAAGAAGTATTTTCCTGTACTTTTAGGGTCTTTAAAGAAATAAAATATTCTGTGGTAAAATAATGTATTATAGAGAAGTATTTCATTTTTTTTTTCATTAGCCCTAACATGATTGTGATATATTGGTCTGTCAGCTACTTTTGCGCTTCCATTCCTTGAACATTTTGGTAGCCAGGCCATTCCAACTGCCAGTCTAATTAATTTTTCAACTGATGTGCGTGAAATGATGGAAATTTCTAGGTGACTATTAAACATACAGAACACATTCGTAAGAATAATTATCATTTTAACTTAAAACGTACATTCAGCCAAAATGCTTCTTCGCTTTGGATAGAGTGGGGAAAAATTATAACAGATTTTTCCTGTTATCGGGCTCAGCTAGAGATTTATTCTTACTTTTTGCTCTTCTAACAATGGTTTTACCAGAAAGGAAATAAGTGGAACTCTCCAATATCAACACAGAGATAAAAAGTTTTTCTTTAGTAAAGTAGGAAAATGCTAAAAAAAATATATTTTTTTATGTGCCCCCACTAACTGTCCACTTTCAGTAGCATAGAAAAAGAGGAGGTTCTCCAATACAGCCCTGGACAGAAGCAAAAACCCGAAAAGAGATTAAATATCTTTCCCTTTCTCCACCAAAAACTAGTTAAAATGTTTTTAGCTTGACATACACTTTAACATCAATGGATGCCAGCACATGGAGTAACATAACCTCTGGGAAAAGGAGCACAAGGTGATTGTCCCAGGGCCCTGAATAATTGTCAGCTGATCCTGTTTGGAGCCAGGTCTACCACAAGGGACCCCCAGATGCGGCACCCCTCTTTACGGAGTCATCCGATCTGAGCTTCTTTCCATCTACAACTGGAGTGACCTTTGGTGTATATGACACAAATGCACAATTAAATTGTGCTTCCGGTGAGTGCGCAATTTACTCATTTTTCTGCATAACGCCGGACTATATGTATTACGGGGATCTTATCAAGCCTTTTTCAACTCATTTGTGGCTTTTTTGATCACTGAACTTTTATTGAACCATCATTGTATTGTTCATTGTGCAATTTTATTGTGCATTTATATAGAGAAGTGGAGGCGTGTGTGGTATACGCCTTTACCGCATTTTTATTGGGAAGGTCATACATATCATATGTGGCCTATACCGCTTATTAAGAACTTTGCACCACATATACTGGTGCAACCATACGTTTATATCACTTTCTAGCGCTGCACTATTTGTTATGTTACACTTTAACAACGACTGGCTAAATCATAATACATGCACACCTCGGTTTACAAATTTAATTCATCCTGCGGGACTTTTCATATAACGAAAAATTCATAAACCGAAACGCCGTTTCCCATAGGAATGCATTGAAAACCAATTTATCTGTTCTGGAGGTCAGAAAAAAGTAAATGCTACTAAAATACAGCATGAGTTATTTTATCAAGTCATGCAGTATTTTAGTAGTGAAAACCATGTGTTACTGTTTCAGCTGTCAGCAGGATACCCCACTGACAGCTGAATGTAAAAGAATTGCCGGCAATTAAAAAATAAATTAAAAAACTGTGTGGGGTCCCCCCTCCCATCCATACCAAGCCCTTTGGGTCTTGTATGAATTTTGAGGGGAACTCCCACGCCAAAATTAAAACAAAAATCCATACCAGACCCTTATCCGAGCCCTTGACAAGGGCCTCTTCCCCACAACCCTGGCCAGTGGTTGTCTTTGACAAGTGCTTTATTAAAAGAAAAATATAAGAATGTGTCGTCCCCCTTCCCCCCGCATTAGATCTAACGTCAATCACTATGTCCGCTATCAACCCAAAAAAAGAATTAAAAAAAAAAAAGAAACTTCCGTTTCCGATAATGGCTTCTGGCCGTCTGCCTGCTACGGTGGTTTGACAGTTCTTAAATATATAAGGGGTGGGGCCACCCGGGGACATCACCCGAGTGACCCCACCCCAGGTGACATCATTCATGTCCCCTGGGGTGGGGTCACATGCGTGATGTCCCCTGGGTGGCCCCGCCCCTTACAAATCCCCACAACCACAGGCCAGGGTTGTGGGCAAGAGCCCCCCCTGCCCCAAAGCACCATATTGAGGGCATGTGGCCTGGTATGGTTCGGGGGGGAGGGCACTCGCTTGTCCAACCCCCTTTCCTGACCTGCCGGGCTGCATGCTCGGATAAGGGTCTGGTATGGATTTTTGGGGGGACCCCCACGCCATATTTAAAAAAAATTTTAGTGTGGGAGTTCCCCTCAAAATCCATACCAGACCCAAAGGGCTTGGTATGGATGGGAGGGGGAGCCCCACACTGTTTAATTCATTATGGTGCCGATTTTTAAATGTAATTGCTGCTTTTTTTTCCCTTCACTTTAGCTCAGATATTCAGCTGTCACTTTCCCCCCAGCTAAAAGAAAGAAAGAAAGTTTCCATTTAGTTTATTTCCCCAAGTTAAAAGAAAATCGAGGTACAATTGTATAAGAAGAGAAATACATCTTTATTGAAGTGATTCTCTATAAACTTTAGGTACATAAAGAGTCATTTTTAAAGCTCTGTTTAAAAAAAAAAACTAAGGAAAGCTGTAGGCAAATAGTGCCCAGCTGCCATTTATGTAATGCATGACTGAAAAAGCACCTAATTGCTTGATATACCGCCTCCTTTCTTTGCCTCAGACTCAAAATTTTAAGTCAGAACTATTTCTGAATGGTAAAAATCACATTTTTCTCAGTTTTCCTTTTGTCTGTTAGCTCATTGTATTCAGCCCCCCAAAAAATTATAGTTATGGTACAACCAACAGTACAACTTGCCAGAAACAGGCATAAAAAATAGACATTTCAGCACTTATGATGAGAACCACAATAAAAGAACAAAACGTACACGTGAAAACCATTGTTCTTTGTCTCAAGTTAAATGTGAATCCAGTTCTGTTTTATTGCACAACTAAAAGAGTTGAGAAAGGCTTTCCTAAATTAGAATAAAACAATTGAATACTGCCCATGACACTTTTTTATTAGCACCAACATCCAAATTTTCAGCACAAGCTTTTGGGGTGTACAGCAGAACTTTAATAAGACAATCTCTGAGGGTAAAAAAAAACACAAACGTACACAGCAAAAGTAACTAGAAAAGCTACAATTTCTGGGGAAATTGTGTGAAGTGTTCTTGCCTTCACCAGTAGTCTACAACTGGAGTGGGCGGAGTAACTGGGTGGAGTGGCTTGAGTAACTGTTGCGTGGTTGGAGTGGCTGGAGTAACTGTGAAAGGACTGGGCAGAGTAACTTAATGGAGTGGGTTAAAAACTCATGCAACTCACTCTACAGCAAGGGCAGAGAAGAGCGGTTAAAAACAAACTGCTCCAACATGCTCACTTCACTGATGATTGCCATCTTCAAATGGTTGTAGTTTAAAAATTATAAAACCTACACCGAAGAGCTTTATATCGTGAGAATCACAAGACCCAGACCTACATTTTGATGTATAGTATGTCTCTATAATATTAAAAATGAAGGCATAGTCGCAGTTTAGAAATTGTCCTTCAAATTTGAGGTGGCTAGAGTGGAGTTTCAATGAATGTTAATGGGCGGCATGAGTTGCAAACAAATGGTCATATTGTGAAAACTACAGTTGCAAGAAAAAGTATGTGAACCCCTTGGGATTACGTGGAGTTTTGCATGAATTGGGCATAAAATGTGCTCTGAACGTCATCTAAGTCACAACAATAGAAGAACACAGTCTGCTGAACATAATACTACACAAACAGTAGATGTTGCCATGGTTTAATTGCACATAACATGTAAACATTCACAGTGCAGGGAAGAAAAAGTATGTGAGGCCCTAGCTTAATGACTTTTCCCAGAGCTAATTGGAGCCAGGAGTGAGCCAACCTTGACTCCAATCAGTGTGATGATATTGCATGTGTTGCTGACAGCTGTCCTGCCCTTAAAAAACACACACCTGTTTTGGGTTTACTGGTTTCAAGAAGCACTGTCTGATGTGAACCATGCCTCACAGAAAAGAAATCTCAGAAGACCTACGATCAAGAATTGTTGACTTGCATGAAGCTGGAAAGGGTTACAAAAGTATCTCCAAAAGCCTTGATGTTCATGTGTCCACGGTAAGACAGACTGTCTACAAATGGAGAAAGTTTAGCACTGTTGCTACTCTCCCTAGGTGTGGTCGTCCTGTAAAAATGACTGCAAGAGCACAGCGCAGAATGCTGCATGAGGAAAAGAAGAATCCCAGAGTGTCAGCTAAAGACCTACAGAAATCTCTGGCACATGCTAACATTTTTGTTGACACATCTACAATAAGGAAAACATTAAACAAGAATGGGGTACATGGGAGGACACCACGGAGGAAGCCATTGCTGTCCAAAGAGAATATTGCAGCACGTTTGAAGTTCGCAAAAGAGCACCTGGATGTTTCACAGCACTACTGGCAAAACATACTGTGGACAGATGAAACCAAGATTGAGTTGTTTGGGAAGAACACACAACACTATGTGTGGAGAAAAAAAAGGCACAGCACACCAACATCAAAACCTCATCCCCACTGTAAAACATGGCGGAGGGAGCATCATGGTTTGGGGCTTCTTTGCTGCCTCAGGGCCTGGATGGATTGTTGTCATTGATGGGAAAATGAATTCCAGAGTTTATCAAGACATTTTGCAGGAAAACGTACAACCATCTGTCCGCCAACTGAAGCTCCGCAGAGGATGGGTGATGCAACAGGACAATGACCCAAAGCATACAAGTAATTCAACAAAACAATGGCTGCAACAGCACAGAATACTCCTTCTGGAGTGGCCCAGTCAGAGTCCTGACCTCAACCCGATTGAAATGCTGTGGCATGACCTTAAGAGAGCGATTCACACCAGACATCCCAAGAATATTGCTACACTGAAACAGTTTTGTGAAGAGGAGTGGTCCAAAATTACTCCAGATCGTTGTGCAGGTCTGATCTGCAACTACAGGAAACGTTTGGTTGTGGTTATTGCTGCCAAAGGAGGGTCAACCAGTTATTAAGTCCAAAGGTTCACATACTTTTTCCTCCCTGCACTGTGAATGTTTACATGTTATGTGCAATTAAACCATGGCAACATCTAATGTTTGTGTAGTATTATGTTCATCAGACTGTGTTCTTCTATTGTTGTGACTTAGATGATGTTCAGAGCACATTTTATGCCCAATTCATGCAAAACTCCACGTAATCCCAAGGGGTTCACATACTTTTTCTTGCAACTGTATCAGGCTTAACCATGGACATTGTTAGTGGCAACAGGGATAGCTGAATGTTTTGATATAAGATATGTGTAGGTGGGCTTGAAAATGAGGGAGTGATGGCAGTTTAGAAATCATGTCCTGATTTTTCAGCTCACACTCTAGCTTTGAACATTCCGCCATTCATTCCTATGGGACCAATTTCACCACAAAAAAGCTGATATTTCGTGAACCATTCGGTGAAACGTTCCACAAAGTAATAGCACACGTTTCGGTATATTACGGTCTATGTAGTGTAAAAACTGTGGGAGGAGTTAGGGTGGTAAATTTGGCTATAATAAGAATATATATGTGAGATAACAGGAAGTGGTCTTGCCATGCAAGAACACTTAATTACACTTGAATAATCAGTGAAATAAAGCAGGGATAAAGTTATGGACTGGGAGGAGGGAAAGTCACAGAAGTGATACTGGTCAAAAAATGTTGGATAGTGATTTAGAAAACAGAGGCCCACATTTAGTCCATTGGCTTTTGTATCAAATATTTTTAGTTAAACGTTTTCCTTTCCCGAGTAGTTCTGAAGTTCCCTTTAGAAAGTAAAACACATTCTGGTCTTCCATATTGTGTCTGTATAAAATCATCCTTTGTAATTTTTAGCCCATTTCACCTTCACCAATGTAAAGAGACTTTGCAGCATTTTTTGCATCAGATGAGGTATACAACATTATTGGAGATACAGCTGTAAACTCCTGTAATACCTTTGTTGTTGCAGGTCTTGGTTCCTTTATTTGTAATTGCATAATCAGAATGATCTTTCCTGCTGATTAGTTTGTCTGAGGTTGGGTGGTTGGCAGAAAGCCAGCATTGGGGGCTGTCGGAGTATTTCTTTTAGCAGTTCATCCTTTTATGATGGGTTGTAAATCTTTGATTATCTTTCTTATCCTTTCTAGTGCTGGATTGTATGTGGTTACTAGAGATACATGCTTATTTGTTTTTTTCCCTCTCTGTTTGTATTGGAGGAGATTTTGTCTTCTGGTTTTCAGGGCCACGTTTATTCTGGTATTGATAGTTTTGTCCTTGTAACATTCCTTATGAAAAGAGCCTGCTAGTATTGTGAGATATTTCTCGCTTTTGGGTCTGAGCATATTTGGTCGTATCTGATAGCCTAGCGGTGTATGATAGCGTGTTTAGTGTGCTGGTGGTCAAGGCTGGATTCATGGAAATAGTTGCATCTGTTACTGGGTTTCCTGTATATTGAGGTATGCAGCTTGTCATCCCAGATGTACAGTCAGGTCCATAAATATTGGGACATCAACACAATTCTAACATTTTTGGCTCTATACACATTTCACTTGCTGAAGACAAAACTGAAGGGAAATTGCCCCAAGAACAAGCAGGAACTGAAGACAGTTGCAGTAGAGGCCTGGCAGAGCATCACCAGGGATGAAACCCAGCGTCTGGTGATGTCTATGCGTTCCAGACTTCAGATGTGCTTTAACTGCATAACAGTCACACAGCTAGCTCTGAGGAAGGGGGTTCATCTCCCGAAACACGTTAGCTTATCCTTATTAAGGACACAGCATTTGTGTGACTGTTATTGCGGACCACATATACTGTTTTTATCTTCGTTGGTTTGTGAGTATACATCCATTTGTCTATTTAATAAACACGTGGTATACCACGGTAATGCACGATGAGAGTGTGCCCTTGTCTTCTCTTTTTTACTTTTTCTACAAGGCCTGACATTTGTTTGGTAAGTGTGTTCATAGCCGTTATGCTGGGTCTGCCAGGATTTCCTGGCTTGTGAATCTTGGACAGCATGTAGAAGTCTTCAATTTCTGGATTATTCAGAATTGCACAGATAAGTTCTGAATGTAGGTGGGTTGGTAGTGTTTTAATTAGATTTTTAAAGTTGTAGTAAAGTCTGTTTTTTTTTTTTACTTGTACCTACAGGTAAGCCTACAATAAGGCTTACTTGTAGGTACTATAAATATCTCCTAAACTTGCACAGTTTAGGAAATATTTAACTGTGCAGCAGCTCCAGCACATGCACTCTGAAAGAACAGCATGCCTGTGCCGTTCCTTCAGAGCTGTGTGCCATAAAAAGTGAATCCTGCGTGCATGCGCAGGTGTGATATCGCGGCCCATTTAATCCAAACCCGGAAGAAGGACCGTGCGATGATAGAAGCTGTGTTAGCATTGACATTGGCCGCTGGAGGGCTTCGTTTTAAAGAAAGTTTCACACAATGTGCTAGTATGCGAAGCACATTATGACATTGCCTTGCAGGGGAATCAAGGTTTACTACTGCTTTAAATTGTTGAGTAAAATCCTGGGTCAGATCATAATCCAGTTGTTTATAGTAAATAGCATTTGCTAGTTGCCTCTGACCCTCTTATGTATTTGTCTGCATCCAGCACAGCAACTGTCCCTCCTTTATCTGCTGGTTTGGCCTGGATACTGCATAAATCAAGAATAGTCTTTTGCTTCAGTGGTGAAAGATTGCATAAACTGGTGCAGATCAGATGTAACTTTCAGTCTGAAACTGTTACTATACACTATATTGCAAAAAGTATTGAGACACCCCTCCAAATCATGGGATTCAGGCATTCCAATCACTTTCATGGCCACAAGTGTATAAAATCAAGCACCTAGGGATGCAGACTGCTTCTACTAACATTTGTGAAAGAATGGGTCGCTCTCAGGAGCTCAGTGAATTCAAGTGGGGTACCGTGATAGGTTGCCACTTGCTAAAGAGCTTCAAACTTCATGTGGCCTTCAGATTAGCACAACAACAGTGCGTAGAGAGCTTCATGGAATGGGTTTCCATAGCCAAGCAGCTGCATCCAAGCTTTACATTACAAAGTGTAATTCAAAGCGTCAGCTTCAGTGGTGTAAAGCATGCCGCCACTGGACTCTAGAGCAGTGGAGATATGTTCTCTGGAGTGACGCAACACACTTCTCTGTCTGGCAATCCAAAGGACGTATCTGGGTTTGGTGATTGCCAGGAGAACGGTACTTGCCTGATTGCATTGTGCCAAGTGTAAAGTTTGGTGGAGGGGGGATTATGGTGTAGGATTGTCTTTCAGAGGTTGGGCTTGGCCCCCCAAGTTCCAGAGAAGGGAATTCTTAAGACGTCAGCAAAGCAAGACCTTATGGACAATTTTATGCTCCCAACTTTGTGGGAACAGTTTGGGGATGACCCCTTCCTGTTCCAATATAACTGCGCACCAGTGCACAAAGCAAGGTCCATAAAGACATGGATGAGCAAGTTTGGGGTGGAGGAACTTGACTGGCCTGCACAGAGTCCTGACCCCAACCCAATAGAGCACCTTTGGGATGAATTAGAGTGGAGACTGCGAGCCAGGCCTTCTTGTCTGACATCAGTGTCTGACCTCACAAATGCGCTTATGGAAGAATGGTCAAACACTCCCATAGACACACTCCGAAACCTTGGGAACAGCGTTACCAAAAGAGTTAAAGCTGTTATAGCTGCAAAGGGTGGGCCAACTCAATATTGAACCCTACAGATTAAGACTGGGATGCCATTAAAGTTCATGTGCATGTAATGGCAGGCATCGCAATACTTTTGGCAATATAGTGTATATGTCCAGTTTGAAGAAGCGGGTACACCCCGAGTGCAATAAAAAATACATCATGGACAGTAATTGCTTCTGTTGCAAGTGCACTAATATGGCTATAATCACCTCAAACTAAATTATATGCAAGTTTAAGTCACTTTTTGTGAACTTGTACATAATGAAAAGCCTTTACAAGACCAAATAAGAGCAACATTATTGCTCCATGTTTTGGCAACGGAAGAGTAGACATGCCTGTTAAAAGGATACTAAAGATTTGGGTTTTTTTTTTTTTTTTTTCAAAATAACAAACTTGTCATACTTACCTGCTCTGTGCAGTAGTTTAGAACACAGCAGCCCTGATCCTCTTCTTTCCAGGTCCTCCGCCAGAAAGAAGCAGCCTTTTTAGCCTGGGTTCACACGTGTGCCGAAATCACAATGCTTCTTTGTTCTATTCTGGTTTCTGTGCGATTTTGCCGGTTCTATGCAAAACAGCCTCCCATTCACTTCACCGCAAAACCGACACCCGTTCACTTCACCGCAAAACCGACACCCGTTCACTTCACCGCAAAACCGACACCCGTTCACCGCAAAACCGACACCCGTTCACCGCAAAACCGACACCCGTTCACTTCACCGCAAAACCGACACCCGTTCACTTCACCGCAAAACCGACACCCGTTCACTTCACCGCAAAACCGACACCCGTTCACTTCAGCGCAAAACCGCCTCCCGTTCATGTGAATGCACAACAGCCTCCCATTCACGTGAATGCAAAAACCGCCTCCCATTCACTTCAATGCAAAAATTACTCCCATTCACTTTAAAACGCAAAAACTCCTGTCAATAGCAAGCGTATGTGAACACTTATCTCTGCATGCCACTCTATCAGTTGTGAGTCTGGAATGCAACACTACACACTTGCACAGGACCTTTTTTGTAATGGCACTCATAACACAACACATGTGGATCGCATCTGTGTGAACCACTTCACTAGTAACACACAATATCTAGCCTGTCATGTGAATCTGTGCATTTGAAAACACATCCAGAATTGCATGTGTGTGAACCAGGGTGGCTACAATCACACCTGGGAGTTTTGGGATTGCAGCAGAATCCTTCTGATTCTGCCCACAATTGCAAAATGCAGGTTCAGGTGACATTTTCAAATGCACCTAAAAGGTGGTGCAATTTTGCAGTGACTGTCATGTGGCAAATCGCATCACATGAAGCTTGTTGCCCACAAGAAGCTCCAATCGACAATTGCTGCAAAACTGCATCACATTTTAGGTGACTTTGAAACATATGACACTTGAACCTGTGTTTTGCAATTGTAATGTGTTTTGAGATTGTATACAGCAGTGATGGCGAACCAGTGGCACGCGTGCCACAGCCGGCACGCCGAGCCTTATCTGTGGGCACGCCAGGAGAATCCAGCGGCGCGCTGTCTTCCCGGCTGTAGTGTGCGTGACAGCCGGGTCCCAAGTGCGCATGCACAAGAAGCAGTGCTCTTTGTGAATGGTAAGGCGGTACCTGGGACACATGACAGATCCCAGAAGCCGCCGGACCAATCACAAAGCGCAGCGCTTCTCGCGCATGCGCATGCGCACTGAGCATCCGGCTGTCCGACGAGCGCCCACACTACAGAAGCCGGGAAGACAGCGCGCGGCTGGATAAAGGAACAGGTAAGATTAAAAAAAAAACTCTGCGGAAGTAAGAGCGGGTACCTGTCAAATTCAGGTACTCGCTCCCCCTCCCTCCCCAAAGGTCAGCAGTCATCTGTACTGTCCGCAGTCTCTGGTCATCCCTGTACTGTCCGCAGTCTCTGGTCTTCCCTGTACTGTCCGCAGTCTCTGGTCATCCCTGTACTGTCCGCAGTCTCTGGTCATCCCTGTACTGTCCGCCGTCTCTGGTCATCCCTGTACTGTCCGCAGTCTCTGGTCATCTCCTGTACTGTCCGCAGTCTCTGGTCATCTCCTGTACTGTGTCCGCAGTCTCTGGTCATCCCTGTACTGTGTCCGCAGTCTCTGGTCATCCCTGTACTGTGTCCGCAGTCTCTGGTCATCTCCTGTACTGTCCGCAGTCTCTGGTCATCTCATGTACTGTGTCCGCAGTCTCTGGTCATCTCCTGTACTGTGTCCGCAGTCTCTGGTCATCTCCTGTACTGTGTCCGCAGTCTCTGGTCATCTCCTGTACTGTGTCCGCAGTCTCTGGTCATCTCCTGTACTGTGTCTGCAGTCTCTGGTCATCTCCTGTACTGTCCGCAGTCTCTGGTCATCCCTGTACTGTGTCCGCAGTCTCTGGTCATCCCTGTACTGTGTCCGCAGTCTCTGGTCATCCCTGTACTGTGTCCGCAGTCTCTGGTCATCTCCTGTACTGTGTCCGCAGTCTCTGGTCATCCCTGTACTGTCCGCAGTCTCTGGTCATCTCCTGTACTGTGTCCGCAGTCTCTGGTCATCCCTGTACTGTCCGCAGTCTCTGGTCATCTCCTGTACTGTGTCCGCAGTCTCTGGTCATCTCCTGTACTGTGTCCGCAGTCTCTGGTTATCCCTGTACTGTGTCCGCAGTCTCTGGTCATCCCTGTACTGTGTCCGCAGTCTCTGGTCATCCCTGTACTGTGTCCGCAGTCTCTGGTCATCCCTGTACTGTGTCCGCAGTCTCTGGTCATCCCTGTACTGTCCGCAGTCTCTGGTCATCTCCTGTACTGTGTCCGCAGTCTCTGGTTATCCCTGTACTGTGTCCGCAGTCTCTGGTTATCCCTGTACTGTGTCCGCAGTCTCTGGTCATCCCTGTACTGTGTCCGCAGTCTCTGGTCATCCCTGTACTGTGTCCGCAGTCTCTGGTCATCCCTGTACTGTCCGCAGTCTCTGGTCATCCCTGTACTGTCCGCAGTCTCTGGTCATCCCTGTACTGTCCGCAGTCTCTGGTCATCCCTGTACTGTCCGCAGTCTCTGGTCATCCCTGCACTGTGTCCGCAGTCTCTGGTCATCCCTGTACTGTGTCTGCAGTCTCTGGTCATCCCTGTACTGTGTCCGCAGTCTCTGGTCATCCCTGTACTGTCCGCAGTCTCTGGTCATCCCTGTACTGTCCGCAGTCTCTGGTCATCCCTGTACTGTTAATTAGTTTGCACTACTGTACGAGTTGTTTTTTCTAAACCAAAAGCTCGATATTCAGGTTTCATTGCAGTGTTGGCACTTTGAAAGAAATAAGTTGGTTTTGGGTTGCAGTTTGGGCACTCGGGCTCAAAAAGGTTCGCCATCACTGGTATACAGAATCACAGCGATGGGGCCAAATGGAGCCGACACCGGAGCTTAATTTGGCTGTTCAGCAGGTGCTAGTACTGAGATTTTTCTCTTCTCACTGAGGCAGACGCCTTATTTATTCGGTCAGTAGATGCACTTCTGCAAAGTGTTAAAAGAGCCCGACACTCCCCTTTCCTGACGAGCACCCAATCGGTGGTAAACATGGTGGTTTAATGCATGGATATGATCCAAATGTTATCTCATTCTTTGCCTTGGACAGGGTCTATATGGACACTACAGGGTGTTAAATACTGCTCTTACGTTTAAGCCATTTCTGCAAATATTAATTGGGGTTTTTGTTTTGTTTTTTTGTGTGCGTGTTAGTTTGTAATAATTCTATGATTCGACCTCTGTCTGCTGTCACAGGGGATGTTGCCCTAGCAGTTGGCCGGGCATTCGGGCACCGGGCTACTTTGGAATGGGGAGGCCCCTTTCCGCTTCCTCCATGGGCAGTGCTTATATAGTGCCTCTTTTTTGTATTGCAGCTAACTGTTGATTAGTGGTGGTCCTCGTCCCCTCTTCTCCTCTGTATAGCCCAGTGTTTGGCCTAGTTTTTCCACTCCCCCTTTTGGGGTGGAGGTGGATCCATGGGCATGCAATGTGACGTCTCTTCCTGGGGCAGCAGACATCGGTGTATACTGTTTCTTTGAACCAATAGCAATCCTGTTATTCTATGTGAACACTGTGGTAAGAGTTTTAACAAAATATTTATGAAATCTGTACTAATAATTGTAATATCTGTGTGTGTATATATTTACTGGTATTTACATGTTTTTGTAGACGATGCCCGCAAAGCCTTTGAAGAAGCAGATCCGGACTGCGAAACACGTTAGTGTTATTAGCAGGCCATGGAATCGTCAAATTGAACTATGTGATCTGTTGGTTATGTTTTAAACAGATTTACTATTTGGTGGAGTAGATGGTCCACCTTTTTAATGGACTTCAATAAATATATTTTTATATTCTATGTTTGTTGTTCAGTACAGTGCCTTAATTCTTAGTACAGTCTCATTCTCTGGAGGCTGCTCCTTTTGAATTTAACATTGTTGGTTGGGACTTGGCACTGTGCGTTCATCTCCTAAGAGATGGGTTATGTTTTTTGGTAGGAGATAAACAAAGCAATGTTAAAAACATTTGTAAGTTGCCATAAAGCTTCTTTCATTTTTAAAAGCCCTAGACATTCTTAAAAGAACCTCTGCCTAATAATAAAACACCAAACTTTTTTTTTTTTCTGGTTTTATCAGGACAAGTAGATCGTCATGAGGGACAAGTAGATTGGTACCCTGATTTAGTCCCTTGGACAAGAAGTTTTTTAAACCCCTTTATAATAAATGTAAGTTTGTCACAATCAGGCAAGATATGTGTTGTTCTAGACCAAGTTTAGGTTAGTTTAAGATTTGGCCAGTTAGATCTGAAATTGTCAGGTTTAACGACTAAAATAAAAGTAAGGGAAAAATGATCCAATTAGAGGGGAAAAAAAAATATGCAACAATTATTCCACTGCCAGAGACATTTTACGCACACACATGCTAAAACTCACATTTAGTACATGAAAATATACTTTAAAACCCAAAACATTTCCTGAAAGCGGAGGACCCACAAAATCAAATAATGGTAGGTACATTTTTTAATGTCACACAATATTGGTTTAATTTATCAAACCAACATTCGCTCATTAGTACACACCAACAACAAAAACTTAACATTTTCTGTGAAATTTATGTTTACGTAAACATACACCAAAATATGTCAAGACCTAAAAATGGTCCATAGGCGACAGTTTAAAAAGCTTAACAGATCATCAATATGGAGTTAACCATAAATACCAGCCCTAGAAATATGCACAGGAGAATACACAGGAGTCTCCCAGAATGTAGTTCCTAATCCAAGAGTGACAGGCCAAGAGCCTCTGAATTCTAATAGAAATGGTAGAAATTTGACCCTTGATAGTTTTGAAAGTCAAATACTGCTCAAGACCCAGGACACAAGGAAAGGATTCAAACCACATTAAAACTCCTAAGGTGGAAGTTTAGTAACGCATACCAAGTGAAGTATGCCTTCCATGTAAGAAGAAGTAGGCTTCCCTGTAGGAAGTAGACTTCCTAGCACTTGTAGGAATAACAGACTCAGATGCACCAATTCTTCAGAACCTGGGTTTTAACAATCATGGCCTTAAAGTCTGACACTGGAGCAGGATCAAGGTCCTTCGGATGAAAGATCCATACAATTTAGCAGTGCCAGTGGAGTATGTGCCCGGAGCCTTTCCAGTTTTGCCAACCTGAAGCAATGAGGATCACCAAAATGTCTTCATCTCAATCCTGCAAAGCAGATGAGGAAGACGCTTCAGGGAAAGAAAAGCATAGATCATGGTGTACTGATTCCACAAAGCCACCAGAGTATCCACGGCTTCTGTTAGAGGATTCCGATACCTGGAGACAAATCTGTCTAGTTTCCTTTAAAACCTGGAGACCAGGAGGTCCCCATCTGGTGTCCCCTACCCATGACAGGTCCTGGAACAACTATGGGTGAAGGGACCATTCCCCCAGGGGAACCACTGGCAACTGAGGAAGTCTGCCTTAATTGCCAACACCTGAAATGTGCACAGCTGACAAGGCTGAAAAATGAAATGCTGCCTAAGACAGGATACGCTCTACCCCTTCCTGTGGCAAGATTTCTGGTTCCTACCTGATTATTGCAGTTTTGGTGCATCCTGCTGGGTGTTGTGTACATCAGAGGCAAATCACCCAAGATTCAAAGATGTTATCAGGAAACAAGGCTCCTCCAAGTCCACTGTATTGACCAGGTGCCCAGGATTCCTCCCCAGCTGGACAGGCTGGCATCCATCATGAAGTTTCTCCAAAAGATGGAAGTAAGGACCTCCAATTCTACAGCCAGATTCCTGAACAATCGAGTGAGGGACAACATGGTGCTTGGCAACAAAACAACTGTCTATCTAGAGACTGGATTGACTTGTCCCACAACAACAGAATGTTGCCATGCAGGGGTCTGGAGTGAAAATGTAAACAGAATTGTCTAGCAGGAGGCTACTATCAGATCTAGGACTCTCATGCATAATCAGACAGTTGGTCGACTACTGGACTGAAGTGTAAGGAATCTGAGACAGGGTACTATGAGGTTTCTCTTATGGAAGGAACACTCTGGAATGAGTCAGCTCCAGTGGCGATTTCTGGGCATTTGGGATCCAAACGACTACCTGTACCATCTGGACAAGGTATAGACATGGTTATCTGACACAGCCTGTGCTGATCTCAATAGGAGGCCATCTAAGTATCCCAAAATAGGGTTGCTGCATGAGCACAGCAGGGCCAATACTGGGTCAACATCTTGGTGAATACCTGAGGTGTTGACGAGGGGGATGAAGGGCAGGGCTACAAACTGGTAGTATAGAGGCCTCACAGCAAAGCTTAGGAATCAGTGGTACACTGGAGACTTTGAAAGACATTTGGAGCTTTGATATCCAAGTTGGGGTAAGAGCTTGTTAGTTAATGACTGGAGTGACTCAGAATCGGACAGAGTCTCTGTGGGTGATGGCTCAGAAGCTACTAGCAAATTAAATACAGTATCTGCAGGAGGTGTGAACGTGCGCTTGAAGCCTCTCATCAGAGTAAGAAAAATAGGGTGCTTTTGGTCATAAAGTGTTGCATAAAGAGGAAGAACCTTAACCAAAAAGGCAGATGACCTAGCCAAACTCAAAAGAGCTAAAGAGGACTCAAAGGATAGAAAAAACTTCAACAGCAGAGGGCAGCATGAATTCAGGATGCAGACATCAGCACGGTAAGCAAGCCTGCAGCAATGGCAAAATGGAAGCTGAAGGCTTGCAGTACAGTAGGACCATTTCCTCCGTGTAAAGCAACCTATAGACTTAAGGTAAGACGCAAAGGCCTCAGTTACTCACAAAACCTGGACAGCTGGTAGAAGATAAGTTAGATGTCCAGAGGTGACCAATGTCACTGTGGGCTGGCAGCAGGAAAGTTCCTCAATGCTCAGCCGGACTGAGCCTACTCACTAAGCAAAACTAGAGACAGGGCATTTATTGAGGCAATACCAGCGTCTCTGAACCTGAATAGCACTTAACAGCTTTAATCAGAACGGAGTCTGAAAAACATCCCATTCAGAACTTAGTGCACAAATGTCACTTTCAGGCTATAACAAAACAAATGAGGTGTGGCATTCATCCACAAGGCTATCCTTGCAACATCCAGTCCAGAAGGGTCTGGATGTAGTACTCCAAAAGCCAGGGCAACTGTGCTGCAAATCTGAAATCAAATTGTCACAGCTCCAGCAGTAATGTAGAAGAGTCTTGACTGAAGAAAAAAGTGCAAGTAAAAAAATAGGTTAGTCTAACACAGCAGAGCTACAAAAAAGACTTAAAAGTGATACTAAACACATACTCCATAATAATCTTTACATGTTCTGTCAAAGTATGCTATTCATGTTTGTGCAGTTCATTTAAAAAAATAAACTGCTAAGTGCTATAGCTGTATACAGTGGTCAAGTGATTCATATCTAATGATGAGTCGAGCACTGAGAGAGATCATGGGTGCTTCCATTCTCCTCTGATGTATATGTACTTCAGAAGTGGAAGCATGAACTGTGAACCCTGTGTCCAGGCAGTGCTGATTAGTGCTGTCCTAGTCACATGAAGCTCTAGTCAAAATATAAAGAAAATTTAAAATTAAAAAATAAATAAAAATAAATATTATTTTTTTTTTTTTTTACATATGGTCATCAGTCAGTGTCTCTGATCACCGCTACACCAGTTGTATGAGAATGCTGTACTGGACTGTTGACAATATGTAAAAGAAAAAAATTTTTTTTTTTAAATTTCTTCATTTTCCAAAAAATTGTGACAAAAAAAAAATCACAGCTTCAAAAAACTTTCAGTGCCTCTTGCTGACTACCTTGGACTGTCTATTTTCCAAAAAGGGGTCATTTGGGGGATATTTGTACTATCCTGGCATTTTCAGGCCTCAAGTAATGAGATAGGCCGTCAGTACAGCAGGACTGATCGATTTTCAGATATATACCCACTAAATAAGATACACTGATTTGGGTTATTTTTACCAATGAAATGTAGCAGAATACATTTTGACCTAAATTTATGAAAAAGTTATTTATTTGCAAAATTTTATAATCGAAATGAAGAAAAACTTAGTTTTTTTTCCCCAAAAATTTTTCGGTCTATTTTTGTTTATTTAGCAAAAAATAAAAAAAATTCAGTGGTGATTAAATATCAATAAAAAAGTTCTATTTGTGTGAAACAAATTATAAAAATTTCATATGGGTACAGTGTTGCATGACCGCGCAATTGTCATTCAAAGTACAACAGCGCTGAAAGCTGACAATTGGCCTGGGCAGGAAGGGGGTAAAAGTTCCCAGTATTGAAGTGGTTAAGTCCTCCTAGAGCACAAGTAAAAAACTGAGGCATCTTGGTAGTGGGAGGGATTATCCTGGGCTGGCCTACAGCTTTATTTGCAAGTATCCAATCCACCTGTAAGTGCAGTATGGCCCAAAGTTAAGACTTTGTGTCCCTCAATGGATGAGAAATATTTTTTGTCTTTTCTACTTTACCCATATCTAATAAGAAAAATTACGGTAAGTATTTGCATCACAGTATATAAGACCAAGGTATAAAAAAAGCACACGCACTTTGATTACTAGTTAATGTGAAAACTTTCATTTGAGCCAACAATTATGATAATTTTATTTACCTTTAATTTCCTTCTAGCGTTAAATTTTCTTAGTTGTTCTACAGTTTCTGGCAGGTGTATCTTGTATGCATAGCGATCTCTTTCCTATAATAAATAAGAGCTGTGTTAGCAAATTCATCATTTAAACATTTTTACTGTACAGTAAGTCCAAATATTTTTAGCATGCCAGTCGTTTTCAGGATTTATGCATAGAAATAGCTGCACAAATACTGGTTACTACACACATAGTTACTCTAAATAGTAAGACCCAGTTTATTTCCAGGTGAGTAAATTTCACAACTGAAACAGAACAAGAGTTAGGAGAAATATTCCAATGGGGTCAACAGTCCTGGTCACAACTGTGCAAGAGGATTTCTCCTCTTTCTTCTAGTTGCATCTGAAGCAGGAAGTGAAATCATGTCCAATAGGAGAAACACAAAAATAAAATAAATAAATAATACATATACACACACACACACATATATATATATATATATATATATATACACACATACACACACACACATATATACACACACACACATATACACATACATACATATACACACACACACACTCCTCGCCCTTGACCAATGCCCCCAACAGCAAACCACTAGGCTTTCAAAGTGGTCATGGGATTTCGGGCTCCTGCATGAGGCTAGGCTCCAAAAAAGTCTCACACAAGTGGTATCCCCATACTCGGCAGAATGTATTTTGAGGTGTAATTCCACATATACCCATGGCATGTGTGAGCAATATACCATTTAAATGAGAACTTTGTGTACAAAAAAAAAAAAAAAGTGTGCTTTTCGAAAAACTGTTAGAAATATAAAAATTCTTCCATGAACTCAACATGCCTCTCAGTGGATAGCTTAGGGTGTCTACCTTCCGAAAATGGGTAATTTGGGGGTGTTTGTACTGCTGCTTTGCAAAGCAGAGAGATAGAAAGGAATAAATTACCCTAGTAAAACGCTACACAGTTAACCACAACACAGTACATGGTAATCCTATAATTGCCCCCGATGTTAACCCCTTCCCGCTCAATGTCATTAGTATAGTGATCAATGCTTATTAGCACTGATCACTGTATTAGTGTCACTGGAGATGTCACTGCCAGTTAGTCAATTCCCACCCAGTGTCAGAATGCCTGCCACAGTCCCACTATAAGTCGCTGATCGCCGCCATTACTAGTATGAAATAAACTAAAAAATCCAGTATATATATATATATATATATATATATATATATATATATATATATATATATATATATATATATATATATATTGCCATTTTTAGATGCTATAACTTTCTTATAAAATATAATAAAGTTATATAACATTTTTATAAAATGCTCAAAAAAGTGCATTTTTGGCGGGGTTTTGTTACAATTTATTTTCTAAGGATTGTGAAAAAATATTGTTGCAAGACAATATTCACGAAAAGAAAGCCTTTTTTGTCATTATTATTATACAGTATTTATATAGCGCCAACAGTTTGTTCAGCGCAGGAACATTATAATGGGAGACAGTACACGAGACAGCACAGTAAAAATACAATAATACACGAGGGGTTCGAGGGCCCTGCTCCTTGGAGCTTACAATCTAGGAGTCCTTAAAAAACAATATATGTATTACGTTAATATGTTTGTATCGCCGAATAAACAGGTCTATAGCAGAAATGTAAAAATTGCTCTGGTCCATAAGGAATGAGCAGGTGCGAGAAGGAAAAGAGTGGAGACTTGGATGGGGCACAGCTTCAGAAAGCAAGCTTACACATGGGCTGGAGCAAGGAATGCTGGGGTGGAAGAAACCCCATTTCTTAAGAACATGGCACTCTGTAGTAAAACATAATAGGCTCTCCACACACACGTTCAATGACTCAAGTGAAGGGAATCCCATGTTTTCACCCATCATGCCCTGCTCACAATTTCTTGTATGGATCGGGGACAATGTGTTACCTGTAGTCAGTGCTATTTAAAACAACTAAAGATCCTGTCTGTGGTAAACTTACTGCCACCTGGCCACAGTTGATGACAACTACAAGGTTTTTTAATGCACTCGCCAGAAAAGCTTCACTCCATCAGGGCCTGTTCCCATTTGAAGCATTATGTCTTTAAATGGAGAAAATCACCCATGTCTTTTCATTATTTAACAGAATACTGCTTAGCCCATGCACATCCTGGGATCCCCTACTTTATCTCTGCACAGAAGGAGAAAGTAGATGGGATGTGTTTCCTCTTCATTAAATGGTGGGAATAAGCATGCACGCACATGACACTTTACTCAGCAAATGATGTCAGTGCTCAGAACCTCAACTTTAACCCTTTCCACAGTAAAATAGGGAGTAATGGGAAATTTGAAAGGCATGGGCAGCACAGTGGCTAAATGGTTAGCACTTCCATCTGGCAGTACTAGGGTCGTCGGTTCGAATCCCAACTACGGCACCACTGGAGTTTGCATGTTCTCCCTGTGCCTGCGTGGGTTTCCTCCGGGTACTCCGGTTTCCTCCCACACTCCAAAGACATGCTGGTAGGTTAATTGGATACTGTCTAAATTGGCCCTAGTATTTGTATGTATGAAGTATGTATGTGAGTTAGGGACCTTAGATTGTACGCCCCTTGAGGGTTAGGGACTGATGTGAATGTACTATATATGTAAAGCGCTGTGTAAATTGATGGCGCTATATAAGTACCTGAAATAAATAATCCAGTCTTGCAAATAGCAAGGTAGCTCCTGGTGCCTAAGCCTGAACGGATTTATTTAACAGATTGTTCTGAAACAGCGTTTGAAGCAATGCCATGTCCAGGTACAGCACTTCAAATTCAAGCTTAGGAAATGTAAATCCAGATAGCTGCTTTGTAGAGACAAGAGGTATCTTGATTGCATTTAATGAAAGATGAATCCAAAGAAAAGAACACTGAAGAAAAAAAGGCTATCAAAGACTGATTGTAGTTTTCTCAGCAGAGCTCAAAATAAGATGTCCGTCCTCCTAGCAAAAAGCAGAGGTATGCTGAGCAGAGGGGTTATCCTGGGGTGGGACTCCAATTTTTTTTCTTTGACTGTGTTCCGTTCCTCCGTAGGCAGCAATACAGCTCAACAGTATCTGAATTCATGTGTCCCTCAACAGACCAGAAATAATTTTTTTTTTTTTTACATACATTGACATACCCTGGCTTGATGCGTAAACTCCACTAACTGCATTCATTTTATCCAGGCATAGTGCCTTTACTGGACAGACAGTCTTATTGGTCACTGGAATGGCAGGGCTAAGGTATGAAATCAAACTCCAGTAATAAAATGAAACTGAGGCTGGATTCATACCAGTTCATTCTGGAGCACTGTGGTAATGCATGTTTAAGTCACATGTTAACATGTGTTAAGACTGCCCATTTAAAAGAAAGAAAATGCACCATTTTTTCTGACACAGCAAACCACTACCCACAGTAGCATGTTACTGTATGTTTAGGCACACTACAATGCATGTGCACCACTTAAGGGTCTTGGGTTAATGCACTGGGGGGCCGTCGACAATGAATGGCACTGAAAAGCAGGTTAACCCATGTGTTATAACACTACACTGGAATGGGTCAGAAACTTGACAGAACCACAGAGGAAAAATGTAAGGATACTAAAAGGGAAACATGTTGTGGTGTCTGCTCTAAAGCAGCTTTACTTTAAAAGGATAAGCTCACCTTTGGAAACATGTTACATGTTTCAACCGTTTTAGGGTGGAATATGTAATATGTTCCCACTGCTGTAGCCGCTGCCCAATTCCTTCCCCCTCGTGAAGAAGTTCCCCGTACTAGCTGTGCGTTTTTTAAATCAGCACGGCCCTGCGGGGCTCTGCCCACATGGCCGTGTCATTCATTCACATTGTTCTGTATATGAATGAACTACAAGAACCAACATCCTTTGCGGATATTGGATTGTAGTTCTTAATGAACTACCACAGCACTGTGGTAGTTCATTCAATCTGCCTGTCAGAGTTTAACCGCCTGCTTGTACGAGCACACAGATTAAACAGAGACCTGAATGGTACCATCAGTCTGCTAATCGCTTTACAGGCTCAAATAAATAAATGCACTTGTTTTTTTTTAAACATGCATAAATAAATAAATATGTGCATTTATTATTGATATTTTTTCCTTTTTTTAAGTGAACCTTAAGTGATCCCTTCAATCTAAACTGGAACAAGGTTCATTTAAATACAGTCGCTGACCTGGGCCTAGAATGCAGATCAGAAGAAGTTCTAACTTTCTAACGTGTATAACTGTTACGAGACATTAGTGATGCAAAACACACTGGTGTCTGGTATAGTTAGGCAACTAGCACTTTCATATGCCAATTAGCAAGAGGCAGACTCCATTTATGCGATGAATAAAAATATAAATACATTGAGTGAACTTTTCGAGTTCCTTTGCAAAGCTCAGATGTGATGCTGAGCCTCCTTTATTGAAAGAGCTGAATCCATGAATGAAATGGGAGGGTCATAGACAAGTAAACTGGGGACAAAGACTAGATCAGGGCTTAAAATTTCAAGTCCTGAGCTACTAGCCAGGCCTTAAGAGTTACTCGCCACCAACAAACACATACAAACAGAGACACCTGTACACACGCACACACACAGACATGTACACACACACACACACACACACACAGAGACACATGTACACACACACAGGCACGTACAGACACGCATACACACAGATACATGTACATACACAGAAATACACATACATACAGAAACATGTACATACATACACACAAACACATGTACATGCACACACATACAGACATGTACACACACGCAGACACATGTACATGCATACACAGACACACACAAACACACCTATAAAAAGTTGCAATTACTTTGTTCACTCACAGAGCCGGGTACTGTTCTCTAGGGGGAGGCAGAGAGCACAGCACACACTCCTTGGTTTGCTTTCACTGCGCTCAGCTATTGAGCAGTCTGACGGCTCCCAGTGCCAATGACAGATCCGGCCTGAGCTCCGAGCCTGCTCAGCAAGACGGCCCTGGGGGACACACTCGCCCCCACCATAATTTCCACTCGCCATTGGCGAGTGGAAATTTCAAGCCCTAGACTAGATGATGCTAGACATCCTCCAGCCAAGAAGTGAGGTAGGTTCTGTCTTACTTACAGGAGGTTCTAATGCACACTATGAGAAACTTGCATTGTTCAAAGAAACCAAACTAAGCATTTTTAGCACAGGACAGGGCTGGAGTTCAGTTTTCATGCAGTTTAGATATACATTGAGTAGAATACATAAAAAAAATGTGATAAAGCTCTCTTAAAGTGTTACTAAACCGACAAACAGTAAAATCAGTCTGTATATGCTGTAAAGCATGCTCATTATACTTACTGTGGAACCTAAAGCGTTAATCCTCTGCAGTGTGTAAAAATGCTGTTTGATCCTGTCTTCTCTGACCCTCTCCTTCTTCTATTGGCCCCCCCTCTTATCTCTTGATAGGACATATCGTGCGGAGATACTCTGCACATGCTCAGTTTGTTATGTATTGCTAGATGGGTTTTTTTCTTTGGGGTGTGCATGTGATCAGCACAGGGCCAATCAGCACTGTCCAGAGTTCAGGGGCTCTCCAACCTCCTACAGTTGCAAGAAAAAGTATGTGAACCCCTTGGGATTACGTGGAGTTTTGCATGAATTGGGCATAAAATGTGCTCTGAACGTCATCTAAGTCACAACAATAGAAGAACACAGTCTGCTGAACATAATACTACACAAACATTAGATGTTGCCGTGCTTTAATTGCACATAACATGTAAACATTCACAGTGCAGGGAGGAAAAAGTATGTGAACCTTTGGACTTAATAACTGGTTGACCCTCCTTTGGCAGCAATAACCTCAACCAAACATTTCCTGTAGTTGCAGATCAGACCTGCACAACGATCTGAAGTAATTTTGGATCACTCCTCTTCACAAAACTGTTTCAGTGTAGCAATATTCTTGGGATGTCTGGCGTGAATCGCTCTTAAGGTCATGCCACAGCATTTCAATCGGGTTGAGGTCAGGACTCTGACTGGGCCACTCCAGAAGGCGTATTCTGTGCTGTTGCAGCCATTGTTTTGTTGAATTACTTGTATGCTTTGGGTCATTGTCCTGTTGCATCACCCATCCTCTGCGGAGCTTCAGTTGGCGGACAGATGGTCATACGTTTTCCTGCAAAATGTCTTGATAAGCTCTGGAATTCATTTTCCCATCAATGACAACAATCCATCCAGGCCCTGAGGCAGCAAAGCAGCCCCAAACCATGATGCTCCCTCCGCCATGTTTTACAGTGGGGATGAGGTTTGATGTTGGTGTGCTGGGCCTTTTTTTCTCCACACATAGTGCTGTGTGTTATTCCCAAACAACACAATCTTGGTTTCATCTGTCCACAGTATATTTTTCTAGTAGTGCTGTGGAACATCCAGGTGCTCTTTTGCAAACTTCAAACGTGCTGCAATATTCTTTTTGGACAGCAATGGCTTCCTCCGTGGTGTCCTCCCATGTACTCCATTCTTATTTAATGTTTTCCTTATTGTAGATGTGTCAACAAAAATGTTAGCATGTGCCAGAGATTTCTGTAGGTCTTTAGCTGACACTCTGGGATTCTTCTTTACCTCATGCAGCATTCTGCGCTGTGCTCTTGCAGTCATTTTTACAGGACGACCACGCCTAGGGAGAGTAGCAACAGTGCTAAACTTTCTCCATTTGTAGACAGTCTGTCTTACCATGGACACATGAACATAAAGGCTTTTGGAGATACTTTTGTAACTCTTTCCAGCTTCATGCAAGTCAACAATTCTTGATCGTAGGTCTTCTGAGAGCTCTTTTCTGCGAGGCATGGTTCACATCAGACAGTGCTTCTTGAAACCAGTAAACCCAAAACAGGTGTGTGTTTTTTAAGGGCAGGACAGCTCTCAGCAACACATCCAATATCATCACACTGATTGGAGTCAAGGTTGGCTCACTCCTGGCTCCAATTAGCTCTGGGAGAAGTCATTAAGCTAGGACCTCACATACTTTTTCCTCCCTGCACTGTGAATGTTTACATGTTATGTGCAATTAAACCATGGCAACATCTAATGTTTATGTAGTATTATGTTCAGCAGACTGTGTTCTTCTATTGTTGTGACTTAGATGATGTTCAGAGCACATTTTATGCCCAATTCATGCAAAACTCCACATAATTCCAAGGGGTTCACATACTTTTTCTTGCAACTGTATAGCAAAAAGAAAAAACTCCTCCTGCGAGTTTTAACCAGTGCTCTGCTGGACACTCATAGAAGTCACAAAGCTGCTCTAACTGCTGATGAGAAAAGGTATTTAGCAGTTTTTATTTACTAAAATCAGGGTGGATAAAAATCAATGATTTTTTTAAACAAATCGAAAAAATCGGATTCTTTTGATTTAAATCAGATTTTTTTAAATAAAATGCTTTTTGAGGAAAATATATTACCATCCAAAGGTTATTCCATCATGAAATAAAGATTAGGTTTTTAATTACCGTATTTGCCGGCGTATAAGACGACTTTTTACCCCTTGAAAATCTTCTCAAAAGTCGGGGGTCATCTTATACGCCATCTTATTCCAACGGAAGGGACACTAACTACATGGGTGGGCAGGGGCTGCTTTCTTACCTGGCTCCGGTCCCACGACGATCCGGTCCAGGAAGTGCGGCTGCTCCTTCAGTTCGGCCACTGGATGTTCGCGTGGCTGCTTGGCTCCGCCTCCTCACTAGTGATTGGCCGCCAGAACTGTAGCTCAGGAAAGGCACACAGGCGGCCAATCACCGGCGAGGGGGTGGAGCTGAGCGGCCCCGCGAAAATCGAGTGCAGGAGCAGCAGGTAAGTGTTCAGTGTAGAGGTGCTGCTGCAACCACATATGCTGGCTGCAGCAGCACCATACTAGCACAGGGTCAGCAAGTGTAATTGGTGTCAGTGGGAGGAATAGTGCCCCATCATTGGTGTCACTGATACCAATGATGGAGCACTATTCCTGCCACTGACACCAACGATGGGGCACTATTCCTCCCACTGACACCAACGATGGGGCACTATTCCCCCCCCCCCACTGACACCAACGATGGGGCACTATTCCCCCCCCCCCCCCCCACTGACAGCAATGATGGGGCTTTATTCCACCCCCCACTGACACCAATGATGGGACACCATTCCTCCCACTGACACCAATGATGGGACACCATTCCTCCCACTGACACCAATGTTGGGACACTATTCCTCCCACTGACACCAATGATGGGGCACTATTCCCCCCACTGATACTAATGATGGTGCACTATTCCTGCCACTGATACCAATGATGGGGCACCTATTCCCCCCACTGATACCAATGATGGGGCACCTATTCCCCCCACTGATACCAATGATGGGGCCCTATTCCCCCCACTGATACCAATGATGGGGCACCTATTCCCCCCACTGATACTAATGATGGGGCACTATTCCTGCCACTAATGCCAATGATGGGACACTATTCCTGCCACTAATACCAATGATGGGGCACTATTCCTCCCACTGACACCGATGATGGGGCACTATTCCCCCCACTGATACTAATGATGGGGCACTATTCCTGCCACTGATACCAATGATGGGGCACTATTCCTGCCACTGATACCAATGATGGGGCACTATTCCTGCCACTGATACCAATGATGGGGCACTATTCCTGCCACTGATACCAATGATGGGGCACCTATTCCCCCCACTGATACTAATGATGGGGCACTATTCCTGCCACTGATACCAATGATGGGGCACCTATTCCCCCCACTGATACTAATGATGGGGCACTATTCCTGCCACTAATGCCAATGATGGGACACTATTCCTGCCACTAATACCAATGATGGGGCACTATTCCTCCCACTGACACCGATGATGGGGCACTATTCCTCCCACTGGTGTGCATTGGAAGAGGGGTAGTCTTATACGGCGAGTATAGCCCAAACACTACATTTTAGCAGGAAAAGTAGGGGGTCGTCTTATACGCCCAGTCGTCTTATACGCCGGAAAATACGGTATGTAGAATAAGGTTGTATATGTTTAATTTGTTTGGTAAATAAATTCCATTAATCCATTCACAATGTCATGCTCTTCCAGAGGTTTTTGTAAGATTATTGGGCAGTTTCTCTGCCTACAAGATATTATCACAGATGCTTGGTTTACTTTTGCAGTTCTCAAAACTGAATTTGACTCAGCAGAGATCACATGCTTCTTCTTCACAGCAAAAATGTTATAACATGAACAGAGTTAAGAAAAAGACCTTAATCCTAACTTCTACAAACCTATGAATACAGAACCAACCCCTTCAGTGCTAAGTTTAAAAAAGTTCAGTGAATAGAATAGAAACAATATTTTTCTGATTGTTTGGAGTGGAATAGATCTGCACAAGAAGAAAGTGAAACAAAGTGTGAGGAGGAAGGGGCTGATAGTCTAAGTTTCTTAAAATATGTATATTTTGTTTAGCCAAATTAGTTAACAAACATGGATGTTTAAGCAAATAACATATGCTGTAATGTTATTGTTTCAGATGAATAAATCTATTTAAATTGTTATTATTAAGATAATGATTATTTTTCTCCTTCCTAAGTACAACAGAAAAGTTGTCCATATATGAATGATTAACCTATTAAACTGGGGATAAAAAAACTAATATGAAAAGTTGTTCTAAAAATCTTCATCTACTTGCATATTAAAGTTATACCAGCAAGAATTAGTCTTTATGTAGAAAACTAGGATTTAAATCAAGCCTTACTTACTAGTGATTTAAATCAGTTTGATTTAAATCAAATCCACCCTGACTAAAATAATTGCATTTCCATGCTCTGTGTACTGGGAGACCAGATATAGTGAATGCAGGGTCCTGGGTTTAGTAACACTTTAACTCAGTGCGTCTTACATGCACAAGAGCCTTGATAGTTCACTCTTTGCCATACAATTCAATTGTTACACAGCTATATTGAGTTTAACAATTAGACTTCCATCGCATTGGACATTTGCAAAGCGCTCCACAAAATGATCCTCAGAAACCTAGAATTCAGTGTTAATTTTTCATACCTACTGTTATACTTGCAGACTACTTCAAATAATTTGTAACTTTATTTATGAAAATTCAACCCCAAAAAGCTCTCATCAATGAGCCCTTACTTTGGTTTTGTGAAAGAATTATATTGTGTGTGTCGGGTCATAAGGTGACCTCTAGTGTGTTGCTCATCATCTGCTATTACACATATAGTAGTCGAGTCATGCTCTTACCTTCAGCCATGGGTGATTAAGTGCCTCGTAGACTGTTATTCTTTCAGCAGGGTCCAGCATAAGCATGCGGCGCACCAGGTCTTTGGCACTTTCAGATATATGGCTCCATTGTCTGGGATTCATCTAAATGATTGGATAAAAAAGAACCTGCTTAAAGCCCAATAAAATCTAAGTAACCCCCTACCCTTAAATGTTAAACAGTATGATACAGTGTGCCAGGTTTATCTTATTAAATGACCTCCCTTTTTGACAGCCAGCACCTGACAGTTCACATAGCACTCAAAGTGGTTTCTGATCAGATCGAACAGTGATCAGATGCATGCTAGAGGATTCATGGATAACAACGAAAGCCTTTAGCCTGCAGATGAACACTGCGGTTGATTTGTTAAAGGAACATATACTGTGTACTGCAAATGCAGTTGCTCCAGAGCTTAGTAAATGAGGTAAAGCTTCATTTTGCAAAGAATACCCAATCACATGCAAGGAAAAAACTGCATTTTTGCTTGCACATGTTTGGATGATAGAAATCAGCAGAGCTTCCCCTCAGATCTAGAGCAACTGCACTTGAAGTGCTTTCAAGTGCACAGACTATTTGCTTTTAGTAAATCAACCCAACTGTGTTCACCTATGGTATCATTTATTTAATAGTGTAACTGTCAGATAGAGTTGCATTATTTAAAAAAATTAAAAATAGGAGGAGGAGATTTTTTAATAACACAACAAATTCCTCAGTTGTCATTAATTGACACACGGGTTGATTTACTAAACTGAACAGTGCAAAGTCTGGTGCAGCTGTGCAGGGTATCCAATCTGCTTCTAACTTCAGTTTGTTCAATTAAGCTTTGACAAAAAAACCTGGAAGCTGATTGATTTTCAGGCAGAGCTGCACCGAATTTTACACTGTCCAGTTTTAGTAAATCAACCCCATAATGACCCTTAGAAATCTAAGCATCATTGATCTCAAGAAAGATTTATAGGACCACTATCAAGAAAATGTTTGTATTTTGATAACTAAGCAGAATAAATATCTAATGCCAGATTTTACTATTTTCATTTTTTTATTTCATGTGCCTTAATGTATAATGCCCCCTTACATAGGCAGGCAAAGCTGTCCGCCAAAAATTACATTGAAGGGGTTGAAACAATTTATAACACTGTTAGGGGGGACTTGTGGGTTTTTTTTTTTTTTTTGCTCTCTCTTTATAGAAGAGTTCAAACCAGTGATTAAAAAGTGATCATTATAAGCAGTCTTGGCAATGTTGGGCAAGATTCCCACTGATTCAGTCTGTGTGGTAATGCACATGTGTAAATGTGATTTTACATATAGTTTCTTTTTTACACTAAACTGCAACAGAAAGGTGTGAACTGACCACATAGGACAGAAATGGATTTCTACTTATAATGTATTTTCATGTAGAAAATTGCACGGGCTTTGTAGCAAAATTGGATGAGTATAAATAGGCCCCTAAAGTTTATCCAACCCCTGGCACAGTCACTTTAGCCGGTCAGCATGTGATAAAAGGGGAATTTGTATACTGAATACTATCAATTTATGTTCTGAATATACTGGGGGGAATTTATTAAGACTGGAGCAGACAATCTGCAGCAGTTGTGCAAGGCAACCAGTGAGTTTTTATCTTCAGCTTGTTTAGTTAAAGTGGTTATAAAGGCTGAAGGTTTTTCTCCATGCAGTCTATAAGACTGAACCATGCTCTGGGTGTTCTTATAAACACACAGGGGTTTATTTACTAAAGCTGGAGAGTCCAAAATCAGACTCCCTTCTGCATAGAAACCAATCAGCTTCCAGGTTTCATTGCCAAAGCTTCATTGAACAAGCTGAGGTTAGAAGCTGATTGGTTTCTATGCAGAAGGGAGTCTGATTTTGGACTCTCCAGCTTTAGTAAATAAACCCCACAGAGTCAGCTTGGGAGCGAGCACGCATGATTGCCCCCCAGAGCTGGCAGCTAGCTGTAGGGGGCACTCAGCAAGGGGGAAGGGCCAGAAAAATCAGCAGGGGATCGGGAAGAGGAGGATTGGGGCTGCTCTGTGCAAGACTATTGCAGAGAGCAGGTAAGCATGTGTTTGTTATTTTAAAGAAAAAATAAATGAGCCTTTAGAACCACTTTAGGCTTTGGAAATGAAATAGAAGAGATAGATAGAAGCTGACAGCTTCCATACACAGTTGCTTCAGTTTTTATAAATCCCCATCAATGTACAGTATATGGTTATAGAAAACACTTTTTTTTGCAATATTTAATCTTCAAGCATTCACCAACTACAGCCCCCAACCTACCCCCTTTCAGAACTAATCACTCAACTTGGTTTCAAAGTGACAGCCTCAAATATTTACATCCTGCCCAGTGTAAAATGTAATTATATAGAGCTGGTGGGACCTGTACACCCTGCCTCCCCCCAACCATTTGGTTGAATGAAGCTATATACGAATTCTTGATATACAGCCCATTCAACCCTACTGTGACACAGTGGAAAGGAAAAGTCATCAATGACCAAAAGCAGTTGGGGGGAGCTAAAGCTTACTTTAGCACAGAGATTTTAGAAAAAAATGTAAAGATACAACTTTCCTAAAAATAAAAATGTAACTTATGCAGCATATCAGTCTTTAGATGAGGTGGCTGCTTCAATTTTCTTTTATCTCCTGATTATCCTCCAAATACAAAAAGTCCAGTTTGTTTGTGCCTACACTCATTTCTCCACTGCAGAGTCATGGCTGTCACATACTATAGGTGGGACTTTGACATGTCTGCCTTTGTTCATTTTCATTCAGTAGACTGATGGGACTAGTAGTTTACCAAAGAGGCTAATACAACCAGAACATCATGGACTAGTAAACTGCAATAATTCTACATTCAATTTTAATACAAGATAATGAAAATTAATGCTGCCACATTTTAAGTTTAGATACACTGTTATTACCTTTACAACTACCATTATACAGCTGTACAGATTACGTTCTGCAGCCGAAGCTGACGTTTTACAAGTTTATATGCAGAAAACAAACTGTCAGTTACTATGAACTAAGACAGGAGCTAAAACATACATAGATGCACTATAGCTAAACTATCATTGTAATATGAATACAACACATCCTAAATTTGAAATGAAGAAAAATACTTATTTGCATTAATTTGCATGACCGGTTATTAGTCTTAACACAACAAAGAGAACTACTAAGATGCCAACTTTAGCAGTACGCACTGGAAAATTATAAAACTGATATCACAATTTGCTACCTGAATAATACAATATTGTAAAGATGTTAACTTCGTTGTAAGCTCAACTTCCACCCTGGGCCTAATCAATAAGTCTCCAATCTCAACCACTTTCATTAATTAGTGCATTAATTAGTGATGACTGCAAATATTCATTCTTGTTCAGCAGATGATTACATTCTGCATTAGTAAGTGAAATCCAGTGTTGATTGCACAAGAATTGGGATCACATCTGCTTCCTCTCCATATGACTTGCATCCTGCTGATGTAAGCAGCAGACAGCTCACAAATAACCCCTGCACTTTTACTGGTCACTAGCATTTCCGCAATTCAAAGTTCTCATCCTGGTAAACCTTTGGATCTACATTCAATCCTTGTGTACACTAGATAATAAAAGGACCTCACAGATGTCAAAGCATCAATATTGCTAGTGCTGTAAAGCATACATGTAAGAGAACTGACTGCACTCTCAAAATATCAAGGACATTAACTTTTTTGAACCCAAACTTATGATCTATAATTCTATACAAAAACAATTTAAAGAAATATTTACTGATTTTTAAATGCACTAAAAAAGTGAAAAAGGAAAAAAAGGTACAATTGATTAAAGGTTATATCCACGCAAAACGAAATCCTTGAATTTCAGTGTGCAAGGATGGGTTGAATCACGGTTCAAATCCCAACCACCGCACCACCTGCCTGGAGTTTGCATGATCACCCCGTGGCTGCATCGGTTTCCTCTGGGTACTCTGGTTTCCTCGCACACTCCAAAGACATGCTGGTAGGTTAATTGGATCCTGTCTAAATTGTCCCTAGTATATGTATATATGAATGTGAGTTAGGGACCTTAGATTGTACACCCCTTGAGGATTAGGGATTGATGTGATAGTACAATAAATACATAAATTGACGGCGCTATATAAGTACCTGAAAATAAATAAAGTAGTTCTGTAACTCAATAACAGTTGAGCAGACCTGGGAACACTGCAAAACAGGGGTGTTGCAGACATTTTGGGTTTTTATGCATTGCTGTTGGTTTAATTGCTGTCAGATTTGTAAGGAATTTTGGGGGGTTCAGGAACACCATTATTGAGATTCTGAATTGCATCCCAAGCAGTCTACTGCTGTGTTTTAACCCTTTCACTCCTTTGTTCAATCATTGGGAAAACATCTCTTGCTGAGTGCCCTAAGTCCATCCTTATACAGCAATTTCCCAGGCTATTCTTTTTAAAAATAATTGTTTGCTGTCACTGCAGTACCACCTGTTTGAAGGCTGGCATGGTGAAATGTATTGCAAAGGTTGAAGGGAGCAGAGAGCTGGAAGTAGTTGGAATGGTGAAAGGAGGGGCAGAGGTGGATGGGCTTGTACCTCTGGAAGGATTTGCAGGGATGGGAGGAGTTACAATGATTGAAGGGAGCAGAGCAGGGGTGTGGGGGGTTGCAGATTTTAGCTGTAATAGAAGGGAGGCAGAAAAGAGCAGTGTTGGATGAGAAGTTCAGAGGTTATCAGTAGTAGACAAGGAGGAGCAGAGGTGAGCAGTGGACAAAGGGGGCAGTGGTGATCAGTGGACAAGGGGGTGCAGAGATAAGTAGTCAACATCACCAGACAGGAAGTGAGGAAAAATCTGCAACAGGAAAAAAAACATAATTTAAAAATATATATATATATATATATATATATATATTTTTGCTTTTGAAAGTTAAGGGAATGCTCCAATAGTAAATCTGGTAAAACAATGACACCAGGAGAAAATGTGAGGACAAATCTCCGAATAGCAGTACAAAAATAAACCTGACTAGGAAAATTTGGAAGGACATACACTTTCAAATACTTGTGTTGATGTTTACAAAGATCAGTCATAAATTTAGAACCCCCCCAACTAACATTGAGTAGGTCCCACTTTTACCACCAAAACAACCCTGACCCAACAAGACATGGACACCAATAGACCACTGAAGGTATGCTGTGGGTATCTGGCACGAAGCTGTCAGTAGCAGATCCTTTAAGTCTTGTAAGTTGCAAGGTGGGCCTCCATGGATCGGACTTGTTTTTCCAGTACATCCCACAGATCCTCCATTGGACTAAGATCTGGAGACTTTAGAGGCCATGTCAACAGCTCAAACTTTTTGTTGTGCTCCCCAAACCATTCTTTAACCATTTTTGCAGTGTGGCAGGATTCATTATCCTGCTGAAAGGGAATACTATTTCCATGAAGGGGTGTACTTGGTCAGCAACAATAGTTAGGTACGTGGTACACGTCAAGTAGCATCCATGAATGGCAGGACCCAAGGTTTCTCAGAACATTATCTAAAGCATTGCACTTTTTTTTTTTTTTTACATAGCTCCAAGCCTCTGCCTGCTTGCCTTCTTCCCATACGGCATTCTGGTGCTATCTCTTCCCCAGGTAAGCGACGCACATGCACCCGGCCATCCACATCATGTAAAAGAAAACAATTCATCAGACCAGGCCACCTTCTTCCATTGCTCTGTGGTCCAGTTCTGATGCTTACTTGCCCATTGTAGACACTTTTGTCTGCAGCTACACAGCCGCCCATTATTAATGCTTTAAACACATCGATTTCAGGGACAACGTATTCACTTGCTGCCTAATATATCCCTCCGAGTTTCAGATGCCATAGTAATAAGTTAATGTTATTTACTTAACATTTGATTGAAATTTAGCAGTTCTGCAAAGAAGAGTGGGCAAAAAATGCAAAGTCTTGATGTGCAAAGTTAGAAGAGACATATCCCAACAGACTAAAGGCTGTAATTAAAGCAAAAGGTGGTTCAACAAATATATTGACACGAGGGAGCGATACCTTTTCCAACTCAATGATTCTGTGTTTGATTTTTTTTTTCTGACATGCTGGTGTTATATCTTTCACTTGGATGTTATAAGTTGCACTGAGTAAACAAAGCTGGACAAAACAAAAACTGTGTGTCTTCATTTCAGGCTGCAAAGCAACAAAATGTGAATTTAAAGGGGGGCAATTCTTTTCTATGCCCACTGCGTGTGTGTATATAATATACTGTATATATACACATATACATACATACACACACACATACAGTATCTCACAGAAGTGAGTCCACCCCTCACATTTTTGTAAATATTTTTATATCTTTTCATGTGACAACGCTGAAGAAATGGCACTTTGCTACAATGTAAAGTAGTGAGTGTACAGCTTGTATAACAGTGTAAATTTGCTGTCCCCTCAAAATAACTCAAAACACAGCCATTAATGTCTAAACTGCCGGCAACAAAAGTGAGTACACCCCTAAGTGAAAATGTCCAAATTGGGCCCACTTAGCCTTTTTCCCTCCCCGGTGTCATGTGACTCGTTAAGTGTTACAAGGTCTCAGGTGTGAATGGGGAGCAGGTATGTTAAATTTGGTGTTATCGCTCTCACTCACTCATACTGGTCACTGGAAGTTCAACATGGCACCTCATGGCAAAGAACTCTCTGAGGATCTGAAAAAAAAGAATTGTTGCTCTACATAAAGATGGCCTAGGCTATAAGAAGATTGCCAAGACCCTGAAACTGAGCTGCAGCATGGTGGCCAAAACCATACAGCAGTTTAACAGGACAGGTTCCACTCGGAATAGGCCTTGCCATGGTCGACCAAAGAAGTTGAGTGCACGTGCTCAGTATCATATCCAGAGGGTTGTCTTTGGGAAATAGAAGTATGAGTGCTGCCAGCATTGCTGAAAAGGTTGAAGGGGTGGAGGGGTCAGCCTGTCAGTGCTCACTGCATCAAACTGATCTGCATGGCAGTTGTCCCAGATGGAAGCCTCTTCTAAAGATAGTGCACAAGAAAGCCCACAAACAGTTTGCTGAAGACAAGCAGACTAAGGACATGGATTACTGGAACCATGTCCTGTGGTCTGATGAGACCAAGATAAACTTATTTGGTTCAGATGTTGTCAAGTGTGTGTGGCGGCAACCAGGTGAAGAGTACAAAGACAAGTGTATCTTGCCTACAATCAAGCATGGTGGTGGGAGTGTCATGGTCTGGAGCTGCATGAGTGCTGCCGGCACTGGGGAGCTACAGTTCATTGAGGGAACCATGAATGCCAACATGTACTGTGACATACTGAAGCAGAGCATGATCCCAACCCTTCGGAGACTGGGCCACAGGGTAATATTCCAACATGATAACGACCCCAAACACACCTCCAAGGCGACCACTGCCTTGCTAAAGTAGCTGAGGGTAAAGGTGATGGACTGGCCAAGCATGTCTCCAGACCTAAACCCTACTGAACATCTGTGGGGCATCCTCAAACGGAACCTCAAACGGAAGGTGGAGGAGCCAAGGTCACTAACATTTACCAGCTCCGTGATGTCATCGTGGAAGAGGCATCCAGTGGGAAACTGAGAAGCTCTGGTGAACTCCATGCCCAAGAGGGTTAAGGCAGTGCTGGAAAATAATTGTGGCCACACAAAATAATTACACTTTTTTTCCCAATTTGGACATTTTCACTTAGGGGTGGACTCACTTTTGTTGCCAGCGGTTTAGATATTAATGGCTGTGTGTTGAGTTATTTTGAGGGGACAGCAAATTTACAGTTATACAAGCTGTACACTCACTACTTTACATTGTAACAAAGTGTCATTTCTTCAGTGTTGTCACATGAAAAGACATCATAAAAGATTTACAAAAATGTGAACACTATAAGGAATGAAAAAAAAGAGAACAAAATAGTTACCGAACATGGTGTTGGACCACCTTCGGCATCCAGGATGGTCTGAATTCTCCTGGAAATTGACAAACATAAGTCTTAGATGGTGGATAATGAATCTAATAACACTCTTCATGCAAGAATCGTTCCAGTTCTTGCAGAGTTGCCGGAGGCAGAAAATGAGCCTGAACCTTGTTCTCCAAAATTGACCATAGTGGCTCTATGATATTGAGATCCAACAACTGTGGCGCCCAAGGAAGGTGCTAGACTTCATATGCATGTTCATCAAACCACGATTTGACAACACCAGCTGTGTGAATCAGAGCATTAGCTTAGTAAATCGAGCTGTCTTCGGGAAACAATGTCTGCAGTATTTGGTGCACATGGTTGGTGAAAAATGTACATAGTTGCAGGCAGTGACTCTACCTTTTAAGGTGATGATGGAGCCTGCAGAATACCAAGATATGGCTTCCCAAACCATGATTGAACCACCACGCTTTACCATTGGCACAAGATAGTCCTGGTCATAAGCTCGGTATGATATTTGCCACACGTAAACATGTCCGGTGGTTAGGAACAGTGTGAAGCTCGATTCTTCAGACCAAATTTACAGTCTTCCATTCATCAATAGTCCACGATTTATGGGTGTTGCACCACTCTCTCCTGTTCTGAGTCCTAAAATTGGTCACTAGTTGTTTGCAGCTTGCCTTTATTTTGTTTATGGAGTTACCTCCGTATGGTTTTTGTGGATACGGGCTTTAGAAGACCGAGATTGAGCTCTGCAGTCACTTTTGCAGCAGTTTTCTTATTCCGGGTCATAATCCTACACAATGTCCTTTTGTCTCTTATGGTCAATTGACGACCACGCTTATGCTTATCAGAGAACATTTTCCCAGAAACTGTATATGCCATAATAACCTTTGACACTGTACCTCGCTACACTGCAAATAAATTGGCAACTTCAGCTAGGGTTTTTTTTTTCCCCAAACACCATATATTCCTACTATCACCAGAGGTTATTCTATGAATAAAAGACACACTTTCATCATGAGTACTTCCTTTCCACCTAGTTTATGATTCAACTTGTTAGTAAGAAAACAGAAATATTAGGATGGGGTGGATTTAAAAAATCTCATTCACATGTAATCAAACCATAAAACTAACTTTCTCTGCATGCTTGTAGTAAATAGTTAACACGGCCAGGCAGCATTACATGTCATGCAGTGCAATAAAATGATTCCCCAGGAGCTAATCTATTTCTTCAGACATCTCTTGACTCTCCTCTGGGTATCTGTTATACCAGCAGGGAAAGAGCTTTAAAGTACAATGGGAAACAAAGCAAACAAGCTTTTTTTCATGTCCAATTAAAATCATTGTGCTCTGTTAAGAGAAGCATTTCCATATGTTAAACGTAATGTCCACCCTAGCCCCTACGTGAACTGTTGAAATCTACTACAAAAACAAATTAGCTTTGCATGTAACAATATTTTTCATATACTTCTTAAAGTGGAGTTCCAGTTGATTTAAAAGAAAAAAAGAAATGTCAGAAGCTACAAAAACTGTAGTTGCTGACTTTTAAAATAAAGACACTTACCTGTCCCACGATCCAGCGGTGTCCTCATCATAACTGGTTTCACCTGTCATCTTCTCTCCCTGGCGCCGTCATCTTCAGTGTGGGTACCCAGCTGTGATAGTTTGCGCTTTGTGAATGGTCCTGTAGTCTTCTGGGACCTGTCACATGTCCCAGAAGACTTCGGGGAGGGGGACAACTTCTGCTTCCGATCGCCTTAGGCGGTCACAGCAGAAGTGGGAGCGGGTGCCTGTCAAATTTGAGTACCCGCTACCCAAAGGTGCCAATCCTTAACGGGGAGCGGGGACAATGCTTTAAAGTGGAACGTCCCCTTTTGGGTGGAGCTCAGCTTTAAATATCTTGAATTTATCTCATGCCAATATGTGAATTCAAACATTACTGAAGGAAAGAGTGCAGTGCCCAATGATGCAAGATACAGATTAGAGCATGCTTGACAGCCCTACATTCTGCTACTACAGTGTGCACAGTTGTAAAATACAGCAGAGGTCAGCACTGAGGCACAACAACAAGTACAAGACACAGATCTGCAGATTGTGACTCTGATTCACTGTGCAAATGAATTCGGTCTCTAGGTTTCATCAAAGTAAAAAAAAAAAGCATAAACCTGTCTTTATGCACAAAGCACTTAATGAATTAAACATGTTGTGATGAAAGGAACAGTGAAATTAAAAACAAAGTTCACTTATTGTTACGCGCGCCCCCCCCCTTACTCTTACCACAACAAGATATTTGGGTCGGGATGTAAACAAAATGTAGGAAACTGCAGCCATAAGAACAAGTTAAAGTGGTTCTAAACCTAAACCGTTTTTTACCTTAATGCATTCCCTGCATTAAGGTATAAACGTCACCTACCTGTCCTAAATGCCCCCCACCCCTGAAAAAATAACTTACCTGAGTTCTCTATCGATCCAGCCCTGTGCCCAGGATGCAGCTTTTCTCTCCCTTCTTTCTGCTCTCACAGGCTACACTGGGAGCAGCAGGAGCCATTGGTTCCAGCTGCTGTCAGTCAAATCCTTTGAGGATGGAGCAGGGAGTCTGGCCAAGATTTGCTGTGTGTATCAATGGAGGCACACAGCTTGGATCAGGAGCTCAACCACACAGGTGCCCTCTCAGCACATGGCTTGCTATGGGGTAGTCAGAAGAAAGGAGAGGACAGTGCTGGCGGGGGACAACCAAAGAAGAGGTAAGGGACCACTATGCAATATCGTTGTACACAGCAGGCAACTATAACCACCTTTTAATTTCAATTTTAAGAAATAGCCTTTACAACCACTTTAATAAGCATCTGTGGTAGGTGGTATAAATTAAGTAAGGGGAGGTGGGTAAAAAGGATAACCACACCTTGTTAAAACTGCAATTATCCTTTGATGCAACATTTCTTTAACAATTTATAGGCAATGAACTCTGCTGTACTTTCCTGTATACCAAATATCAAACATTTAAAGAAGGGCTTCTTGCCAACTATCAAAAGAGGTACAAACTACCCTTATGGGACCACTGAGCAAAAAAAAAACAAAAAAACACTGAATTGTGCAAATCAGTACTTTAAAAGTACTGTGTGCGTGGGAAATTCTCCCTTTCGTCTGCAGCCCAATCCCCGTTTGCTGCACCCCAACCACACATCTAAACGAAACCTTACATTGTCAACCATTTCAGTATGAGTATACTATAAGATGCAAGTCTGTGGTTTACATTTTTTTTTCTTCAGGTCTACTTGGCTATGACTATCTGAAGAGGCAGCGTGGTTAAACATAACAAAAAAAACCCTCCAATATAAAATAGTAAGCTTCCTGAGTTCTACAGTATAATTAGGGTTGTGTTATGTGCTTTTTTTCCTACTGGTCAGAGGGTCTTTGAATCCATAGTATTTTTAATAGTATAGTACCATTACAAAGTGACCCTAAAGGAGAAGCATAGGATTATTAAAAAAAAAAAAAATACATACATGCATGCATCTTTGCTGTAGCAACTGTTTGACACTACAGCTCTCCCACAACAGCTGTGAGATCGAGAAATGAACTATCAAGACCGCTGATCACACAGTCGCCACTTGCCTCCTCCAATGCTCACTACTGGCATGGCTAGCTCCAGCTCTTAGCTACAAACGTAAATTGGATTTACCCATCAATTAAGCAGTTAGGTGGATCCTGACAATATTGTTGGGATCCTTCCCAAACCTGGTGAGGCTTTGCCCCCATCAGCTGACAGCAGGTAATAACCTAAAATAAGCTAACTCGGGTTCACAGGAGAACAAAAGTAAATGTACTTCTGTGACCCTCAAGAGAAGTAAAACCAAAAAAAACTTTGGCCATTAGTCTCATTTAATCATAACATCTTGGAGGTCTGATGAAAACTGTATTTTATAAAATCTGGAAAAATCAATTACAACTAATGTTTCTGAAATCAACTTACCTTATATTTGCCTTTAATAATGCCTTCAAACAACCTTTCCTTCGTGCCATAAAAAGGCAAACAGCCACTTAATAGGATAAAAAGAATCACACCACATCCCCACACATCTACAGGCTTCCCATAAGGTTCTCTTTTTACTACTTCTGGAGCCATAAAATGTGGTGTTCCTACACGACCTGAAAAAAAAGATGGGGAAATATATTAGTTTTCAATAATATGAAGCTTAGCACAATGTTTTGAACATACCTATTTTGCTTCAGATTTAAATTATCATAAATATAACATAATGTGCCTCCATATGCAAGCAGCTACAATCTGACAGCCTTGCAGGTACATGTCCCCAAACGGACAGCTGTCAAATTGGGACCAATGGCTGTGTGAGTGCAGCTGCAGCATCCCAACAGACATGAATAAATGTATATGCGGATGCATAGAACACCTGTGTATCCTGTGAAGCAAACATGGCCCTTTCCATGGATGTACACTTAAAGTGTTACCCTGCATTCATTATATCTGGTCTCCCACAGTACATAGAACATGGAAATGCAATTATTTTATCAAATATAAACTGTTAAATTCCTTTTCTCATCAGCAGTTAGAGCAGTCTTGTGACTTCTAACAGTGTCCGGCAGAACACTGGTTAGAGCTTGTAAGAATTTTCATTCTCCACTATGAGGCTGGAGGACTCCTGACCCTCTGTCTGGACAGTGCTGATCGGTTCTGTGCTGATCACATACATTGTCCCAAGAAAGAAAAATAATAATAATAATAATACACACCAAACTGAGCATGTGTAGCTGGTCGTGCGTGCTGACATTACAGATGGTCACGCCCTGACGCGTTTTGTCATATCCGACTTCTGAGGGCAACACCTTCAGAGGAAGTCGATATGACAAAACACGTCAGTGCATGACCATCTGTGACATCAACACACGCGCCGGGACCACATGGTGAGAGCACGTGATCGTTTAAGATCTCAGTTACCAGTGTGCGGTTAAACTGTCACTAGCTGCTGTGAGCGGAGGCCATTTTATTGGAAGTATAATACACAATGTACATTACCATGTTACTCAATGTGAGTGATTTTCTTAAGGGGGGTTTTCTATGGCAATAAATTATAGTTTTTACGGTATCACTCTATGTGGCTGTTTTATTTTGCCAACAAATGGAATTGATATTTCCCAATTTGAATGAGGAGGAGATCGGAGTATGAGATACTAATAATCTATTGATTGGAGGTCCTTTTGGGTTGCTGGCTGATTATCAAGTTTGAGATTTCACAACCATTCATTATTAAGGAAATTGATTGAATTCCTACTAATTCTCCACTGCTGGTTACTCACCAGCTTCTGGTGAGTGTTGAATCCAATGGGGTGTTAATCACTGCAGGATCACATGGATGGTGGATCACTTTGTCTTAAAGAGACACTTACCACTGGAATGATTTGAACTTTTCACATTATAATTTTATTATTTTTTTTTGGTGGAAGTTTTTTTCCTTTCTTTTATCCTTCTACATTAATTGGACATTATGTTTTGACATGGCGCTGTTTGTGTGTACTTTTTTAGTCATTGCTTATAGACTTTTAGAAATGTTTGCATATTTATGAAAAAGGAAAAAAAAATAAAATCACATTGGCATAAGTATTTAGACCCTTTGCAACAACACTCGAAAATTAGCACAGGTGCCTCCCACTTCTCATCATTGTTACTGAGATGTTTCTACACCTTGACTGGAGTCCACCTGTGGTAAATTAAATTGATTGGGCATAACTTGAAAAGGCACACACCTCTCTATAAGGCTAGGTTCTCACATCTATGAAGGTTGTGTTTGAGCCGTTTCTGCATTGTGTTTTTGCAGGTTTTTTTTTTTCATTTTTTAAAAATTTTCTTGCTGCTAGGCAGATTTAAAATGCAAAACTCATCACAGACGTGACAAAAGCACACAAAAAAAACCCCACAATACATTTTCTCCAGCGTTTCCATTGAAGTCTATAGAACCAAAAACGCAACTTTTTGCATTCAAAAAGTCCCTGACCCTTTCCAAAAAACGCACCGGTTGAAAACGCACAGATGTAAACATGTCCCATAGGAAATCATGTTAAATGGATTGTATTGCGTTTCTGCAAAATGCTGCAGAAAACGCTTTGGTGTGAACCTGGAGTTAAAGGCATCACATTTGACAATACATACTGTATCAGAGTAAAAGCTATGAGGTCAAAGGAACTGCCTGGAGAACTCAAGAGACAGGATTATTGCAAGGCACAGATCTGGGGAAGGCTACAAAACAAATTCTGCTGCACTGAAGGTTCCCAAGAGCACAGTGACTGCCATAATTCTCAAATAGAAGTTTGACACAACCAGGGCTCTTCCAAGAGCTGGTCACCCCGTCGATCAGAGCAATCGGGGAAGAAACGCTTTAGTAAGAGAGGTAACCAAGAACCCAATGGTCACTCTCACTGAGCTGCAGAGATCCTGTGTGGAGACAGGACAAAGTTCCAGGACAACCAATCAATGCAGCTCTGCACTGATCTGGGCTTTATGGCAGAATGGCTGCGCCTATCCTCTGTGCAAAACGCATGAAAGCCTGCTTGGAGTTTGCAAAAAAGCACCTGAAGGACTCTCAGACTGAGAATCTGATCAAACCAACAGTAAAATGTTCAGCCTCAAATCTAAACGTTATGTCTGGAGGAAACCAGGTACCATTCACCACCTGCCCAACACCATCCCAACAATAAAGCATGGTGCTGGCAGCATCATGCCGTAGGGGTGTTTTTCAGCAGCAGGGACTGGGAGACTGGTCAAAGTTGAGGGAAGTCTGAATGGAGCAAAGTACAGCTATATACTTGTTGGGCTGAAGATTCACCTTCCAACATGATAATGATCCTAAGAACACAGCCAAGACAACACAAGAGTGGCTTAGGGACAACTCTGTGAATGCCCTAGTGTGGCCCAGCCAGAGCCCCGACTTGAACATCTCTGGAGACCTGAAAATGACTGTCCACCAACAGTGCCCATCCAACCTGACTGAGCTTGAGAGGATTTGCAAAGAATGGCAGAAACTCCCACAATCCAGGTGTGCAAAGCTTGTTGCATCATACCCAAAAAGACTTGAGGCTGTAATTGCTGCCAAAAGTGCTTCAATAAAAAGAATATTACATTTTTTTTTCATTTTAATAAATTCACTGACATTTTTAAAATTGTTTTCACTGTTAGTATAGGGTACTCTCAGTGCAGATTAATAAGAAAAAAATGAATTTGAACAACTGTAGTATCAGGCTGCAACATAAGATTGAAAAAGGGAAGGGGGTTTGAATACTTTATGAATGCACTATATATAGTAGAAAAAAAGCCCTCTTGGAAGTAGTCCTTTTGAGAAGCTAGAAATATACAGGCTTTTGCTCTTACTATCAAGATAAATTGACCAGAATTTCTAACTTGAGTACAAAGACTACAGGAGCCTACCACACTGCAAAGTATTTAATTTGTTCAAGTCAGTAGTATGTAGAATGCAGAGGTCAGTAGTAACGCAGCGTTAAGTGGGTAGTAGTACCTAATGTAGCGTTCATGGGTCAGTAGAACGTAATGCAGAGTTCAGAGGTCAGTATTATGTAATGCAGAGTTCAGAGGTCCGCAATCTTTACTGCACAGTGTAATTGCTATATACCTGTTGTAATTAAGGAAAACACTGGCTTTGATCCTTATCTATGACATGTCTGAAGCTCACTCAATCACCTCTCCACTCATATCTTCCGCAAGCCCTACACAGGAAGAGGAAAGGCACCCTTCACTCCTTGTTTGTGTGGATGGAGGAACCTGTTAGCTTTATTTGAGCTAAAAAAAAGAAAAAAACTACCCGTCTATAGCAAGTTTTAGCAGTGCAGAGCTCTGCTTTTCCTTCTAAAAGGAGAGTCTGCAGTTTAGATGGACTGGTGTGGGGTGAGTGTGGTCAGGAGCTAGTGGCACAGCAGGGTTGCAAGCTACCTGTCACATGACCATGATTGTTGTTTTACTAACCCCTAGGTCTAGTAGCACATACAGAGCACGCAAACCAAGAAAATTGCTAGAGCAACTTTTTTTTTTTGGCAGAAAGGGCATGCAAAAACTTTTCTGCTCTATCACCTAGCAATTGTTTTATTTTCAGACTTATATTCTGCAACTTGTAAAGTCTCTTTCACATGGCTATTCAGGATCAGGTCCGTCTGTCCACTTTTCAGCCAGATCTGAACAGAAAGTTCAAAAAGCCTTACGGACAAGTGGGTTTAAACAAACTTGTGTCCATTTACACCCCGCCTACCTCTGAGTTCTTCCCAGGGAAAAAAAAAATGGACTGCATCTTTTTTCGTTTTTGTGGTCAGGATCAGAGACACTCTGATGTAAAAAGCCATTCATACTAAGCCATCTGTAGAGCAAACATGGGTCCACTGGCCAGAATCTAACAGGCATGGGTGTCAGTTTGCAGGGGATCAACTCACAGATCGCCAACTGAGTGGAGCAGAGTCTGCTGTGTGAAAGGGGCCTGACGCTTTGAGCAAGTACTGTATTTCTCTGCATACATTAAAGGACTATCACACCCAAAAGTGACATACGGATAGGAATCTGGTGGGCTGAGTCACTCCCTGGCATTTTGCATGACTTGAAAACTTAAATGCTATGTTTATCTTTACAGAAAAAGTAATAAATGTTCAGATTTTTGCAGAAAAAAAGGTACATTTATAATTTCATTTTTGCAGGAGCCTGGAAAGCATTCAAACACATGACCAGTAGATTACGGGTGCAATGTGGGCTCCTGCAGACATGTCCTCCAGCTTTCAGCTTGTTCCTCTGTACAGACTTTCCGTTTGAAAGCCAGAATATATGTCAGTGGACTACAAGATCGCTGGGCAGTCCATTAAAACTACAGTCCATTGAAACTACAAGTCTGTCTGTCGTGGTGGCAGATGGTACTTGTAGTTTATTCATTCAGCACTTTCTGTTCAAATCTCCATTAATAAAAAAAAAAGTAAACAAAATCAAACCAGTGTGAGTGGAAACATCTCATAATGGCAAAAAAAGTGTTTGCACACACACCTAGGACCTCAAGAACAAGCACGTCAACTAGCCTCCTAGAGATGCAGATACCTCAGTTTAAAAATAAAATAAATAAATAAAAATGTAATCAAAGCACAGCGGTATGCTTTACAAATGTGTTTATTGCTCTTTATGGCTTGGGGACTCGAAAGAGTGTTATTAAAATGAATGAGTAAGAAAAAGAAAGCCAGTAGTAAAGCAGTGGCGTATGAACAGAATGAATTCCATATGAAACCACAGGCTTCACACTAAGCCCTGCATTTTCAGAATGGGCAGTAAAATGAAGGCAGCATTATGAAGTAACCTTGCAGAATATAACAAAACAGATAACCAGATCTGTTCTCCATTGCAAATCAGCCCAGAGTGGGCTGAAAAATATAGGAACTTCAAATTCAGAGGAAACATGGGAGCCTAATGCCTGGTACATATGGTCATTCTTTTTCCGCTCAAAAACTGAGAGTTAGCTATACTAACACTAAGAGATCGCTGTACTATGTTAATTACGGGCGTTACAGGAAGACATACTGGACCATCGTTTGGAGAATTCTCCTATAAAACAGAAACATCTAGAAGTCTAGCACCACTCATACAATCTCCACACAGGCTAGAAACAAGTTTAACTCACCATCATCTGCCAAAAATTTGGATTTTTGCAGATGAAATGACCATTTAAAGCCCTACTTGATCCAATACTTTTTTTTTGCCATTTTGGGCAAGGTTTGAATCTGCTGTTGGGATCACCATTGGAGATCAGCCCTCACTTCCGTTCAGGACAGGAAGTGATGAAAAATCTTTTTAGTGGGGATACAAAATGCAAACATAGGAAAGGTTAGATTCTTTGTCAGATTATTATTATGGTGTGTGTTCTTGCCTAAGTGCTAACTGCTCGCTTAACTTTTTTGTCCTGCTGTCACAGGCACAGAAAAATGAGGGGTTAAATCTCTCCAAAGGAGTCAACAGACCACAATATATACTTGACAGAAGACTTGCAGAACTGTACAAAATGTATGCAGTTGCATGAAAAACTTGCTTATCTTTCAATGCACACACAAAACCTACACAATAGTATTTTAATAAATCAATGAAAATGAGTGAGCGCTTTAAAGGACGAGCAGCTGAAACACATAGGACAACCAAAAGAGTTCCTCACATAAATGTAAATAAAAGTGCAGCGCTAGAAAATAACAAAAAATCAAAAATCAACGCACATAAAGTCAATAAAAATAAGTCCACAAAAAAGGGGGAGGGGGGGAGGGAGGGGAAAGGCCCTAGGCCAAAAAAAAGTCTCAAAAAAGAAGGACGACTTCAAATGCCCATACACACTGATCAGAGGTGTATGCACTGTGGTAGAGATGGAGTTGAAGATGTAGTCAGGGAACAGAGGTAGATGTAATCCCCGGATCAATGAAGATCCCCAGATCAAGGAAGCACACGTTCCACAAGACAGCAAGGAAGCAGTCACAGCTCCACCAAAGAATACCACCACTCCTTCACTTCATATCAGCGGCATCTAGGAGGAGTTACTCCTCATGAAAAGAAAAGCCCATGGTAAGATATAATAAAAAGCATTTAATGAAATAAAACAGGATGCATCCAGAGTAAATATATGAAAATGCACACCGCTAGCAAATAAACATGAAAGCTAGCAGTGAAGGCGGAACAAGACTAACCGTCCTGTCAGATGTAGTGGCCGCCGGAGCTCCCCAGTGCTCCGACGGCGTGGCGTCAAGGCGTGCGCAGGTTCCTCCTTACGCGTTACGTGCCAAGCACATCCTCAGAGGAAAGAACCGGTGTACGCCGTGGCGTGCAAATCAGAGCTAAAAAGACCAAAAGGCGCATGCGCAGTAGCCAGGCGCCATTTTGTCGTAGCTCTCAGAAGTCTGTGTGTCAATCCGGAATTAACAGGAGAGACAACAGATACTACAGCGATAAGACAGATATATATTTAGTACAAAGAGATATGTCATATCATTAGTGAATGATGGAACAAGTGAAAGGGGAAAAATATAATGCAACCAAGGACAATATCATGAAAACTTGCCGGGTTAAAAGATGCAATAGCGTCGTAGTCATATGCCAATACACTCATAGTTCCAATAGGAACAAAGATGAGTTTATTATGCTTGTACTATAATAAACGGTAAAACGAAAAAATTATATCAAAGGATCAGAAATTCATAAAAGATCCCTCTAAAAAGGAGCAAAAAAAGGAGCAAAAAAAGGGGGGATCATACATGAAGAGTAATTAAGGAAAAAGTAATAAGTAATAATAATTGCAATAATCATGACATGGGCCAGTGACTACATATACCACAACAAAATTATACATAGTGTGAACCATAATCACATAAAACAGAGAATTACATAAAAAACATAAGATGGGAAAAAAGGCGTGACCCCTTTGTGTTCAGCTATTGTCAATAAAGCAGTTTACGTCAAGTTCGACGTTAAGGCCACGTGGATATAAAGTATCTAGCTGACAGATGTACCTAGTCTCTAACTGCGAAACAGCCCGGGTTTTATGAGTGCCCCTCCAATGGGGGACAACAATGTCGATTCCAGTGAATTTCAAAAGGGAGGGATCTCTCCCATGCTGGCGTCTAAAATGTAGTGAGAGAGAATGGTCTTTAAAGCCCTTTCTAATATTATTGATATGCTCTCTGAGCCGATCACGTAGCCTTCTTGTGGTGCGGCCTACATACTGCTTGGAGCAGGGGCATTCAAGCAAGTATACTACATGCTTGCTATTACAACATATAAATTTGTCAATGTCATAGGTATTATTAGAACTGGACCGGAAAGCAGTAATTTTCTTTTTCCTAATGCCATCCACTTTGCAAGCTATGCATTTATTGCACGGATAGAAACCTTTAAAGTTAAACAGTGCTAGTGGTTTAGTAGGGGGATTAATCACATTGGGAGATATAATATCTCTCAAAGTAGACGGCTTACGGAAAATAACCTCTGGTGAGTGAGGTAAGATTTTGCTAAGGATGGGGTCAGCTCTCAGAATTTGCCAATTCTTCTTAATGATGTGACGGATAGATCTATGTTGGATGGAGAAGGTGGTGATGAAGGGGCATACTAAATTCTTGGGGGATTTAGGGTTAGATGTAAGAAGTTGTTCCCTTCCCATATCTGCAACCATATTAATGGTGCCATCAAGCGTGGATGTATTATAGCCTTTTTCAATGAATCTATCCTTCAGAATTAAAGCTTGTGAATGATAATCCTTCAGGTCGGTACAATTCCTCCTGATCCTCTGGAACTGGCTTTTAGGGATGTTAGAAAGCCAGTTTGGATGGTGACAGCTATCAAGAGGAATATAACTATTCCGATCGGAAGGTTTGAAGTAAGATTTGGTGACAATCCTACCTCCAACGTTCATAAGAACTAGATCCAGATAATTGACTTCCATCATACTATAGGTGTATGTTAAATTGATGTTACTAGTATTGTGATTCAGTGTCCCAAAAAAGTTAATAAGAGATTGTTCACTGCCATTCCATAATAGCAGGACGTCATCAATATACCTCTTATAGAAGGATAATTCAGGCCACTCCCTAGCATAAATGACCTCCTCCTCCCAGTATGACATAAAGAGGTTAGCGAGGCTGGGGGCAAACTTAGCCCCCATAGCCACACCTTTAATCTGCAGATAAAAATTACCATTGAACCACATATAGTTCTTTTTCATAGCAAAATCCAACAGTTCAAGGATAAAACCCGTATGTGGTGTAGTTAGGGAGCTATGATTTTTTAAATAATATTCAACTGCCTGCAACCCTTCGTGGTGGCTAATACTACTGTACAGAGCTTCCACATCTGCAGTAACCAAGTAAGTGGTGGTGTAAGTGGCCACATCTTGTATAGTGTTTAATACTTGCTTGGTATCCTTTAAGTAGGATGGTGTAAGAGCAACTATAGGTTGGAGGAAATGATCTATGTAAGCTCCAATCTTGGAGCACAAGGAATTGATCCCACTTACAATAGGCCTTCCTGGAGGGTGTACAGCATCCTTATGTACCTTGGGTAAAATGTACAAAATAGGTAATTTGGGTACTTTCGGACATAGAAAAGCCTTTTCTTTCTGGTTAATGATCTTGTTATCAAACCCTGAATTGATGATGCTCTTGAGAGATTTCTTATAATTTGAAATAGGGTTTGTGTTCAAAGGTAGGTAAGTGGTGGTGTCATTCAGAATTTTGTACACCTCATCCACATAATATTGCTTATCCAGAATGACTACACCCCCACCCTTATCCGCTGGGCGGATAACCAAATCTTTCTTCTCCAAGAGAGAGCTCATAGCCTTTCTACTTGAAAAGTCAGTGTGGTATTTTTTGGTGGGAAGACTGTTCAAATCCCTAAGAACCTGCTCACGGAAAAGACCCACTGCAGAGTTGGCTTGGGGTGGTGGATTGAAGGTGGAAGCATTGCTCAAATTAGAGTGACTGGATGCGACAGGTTCCCTGCTAATGGGGTTAGAGAGGAAATATCTCTTGATGGACAGTTTCCTAGAAAATTTGTGAACATCTATGAAAGCTTCAAATTTGTTAAGGTATCTGGTAGGGGCAAACTTGAGACCTTTGTCAAGTAGTTTGATCTCATCCCCAGTGAGATCAACTTTACTGAGATTAAAAATTCCATTGCCTTTTAATATTTCCTCTTTTTGGGGGTATACATGCGTTCTCCTTCCTCCTCTTTTCCCTCTTTGTTTCTTTTTGTCCCCTGACCAGTCCCTAAAAAATGCGCAGGTTGTGGAGCATGAGGGTAATAATTCTGGGGTCCCTGTGGCATAAGGGGAACTGCATTATTAAGAGGAGGTGGATAGGACCCGTTGGATGGTCTAGAAGGACCAGCATTCCTAGGCGTTCCTGATTGTTGGTAATGGTGATTGGGGTAATAATTCCCCTTAGAAGGAGGACCGCCATGGTGATTAGATCTGTAGGGGCTATTATAATTATTAGATTGGGGTGGGCCTCTATAGTGACCCTGTCTAGGTGGAGCATCCTGATAGTCTCTGTAATGAGAGCCAGGATAAGCTTGCTGATGGGGCATAGAGTGACCCTGTGGGTGCCATCTCGAGTCCCTGGGGCCTATGTTGGATTCAGGTATGTATGATAATGGTTCAAACCTATTCTGGGTAGGTATAAATGGAACTAGAGGTGCAACCCAAGGTTGGTTAAACCTCTTTTTAGCCCGCTTATGTTTAGGGGGTTGTGAGTAAGGTGGCTGTACTGGTACAGAAGGTGTAGGAATAGGTGGCAACTCCTCGGGAGACAGTTGCCACTTAAATACCAATTTAGAGTTATAGTCATTGCTGTCACGAATATACTTTTTCTTTTTCTTAACTCTTTGTTCGTTATCGATATCCTCTAAATGTTTTTTGAGTTTATTGGATTCTAATGTGTAGTCTTCCGTACTCATAAATGGTACCAATTTATCTTTAACCAGACTGATCTCATTATCCAAAAGTCTCAATTTTTTCTTCTTTCTAGTTAGTAGAAATTTTAACAACTCAATACCAACCGAGTTAAAAAATTGGTACCACTCTGAAAGGGTGACAGAATCGTCCGCATCAGGTGGGATGCTCCATCTGAGAGCTCTAGGTACCATCTGTTCTTTGATGTACCTCTCTAAGAAGGAGACATCCCATATGGTTTTAAGTTCAGAGGTAGTGAGATTATTTAAATGTAGAAAAATGCCCTTAAGGTCATTGGATTCATGAGAGAGTGTGTATATGTCATCCGAGATCGCCATCCTAGAGGCTCTGATATCAAATATATCTCCCATGATTCGATAGAATAGAAAAAGCTGCTACAAACTATATAATGGTAAATAAACGTATAAATCAATGAAAATGAGTGAGCGCTTTAAAGGACGAGCAGCTGAAACACATAGGACAACCAAAAGAGTTCCTCACATAAATGTAAATAAAAGTGCAGCGCTAGAAAATAACAAAAAATCAAAAATCAACGCACATAAAGTCAATAAAAATAAGTCCACAAAAAAGGGGGAGGGGGGGAGGGAGGGGAAAGGCCCTAGGCCAAAAAAAAGTCTCAAAAAAGAAGGACGACTTCAAATGCCCATACACACTGATCAGAGGTGTATGCACTGTGGTAGAGATGGAGTTGAAGATGTAGTCAGGGAACAGAGGTAGATGTAATCCCCGGATCAATGAAGATCCCCAGATCAAGGAAGCACACGTTCCACAAGACAGCAAGGAAGCAGTCACAGCTCCACCAAAGAATACCACCACTCCTTCACTTCATATCAGCGGCATCTAGGAGGAGATACTCCTCATGAAAAGAAAAGCCCATGGTAAGATATAATAAAAAGCATTTAATGAAATAAAACAGGATGCATCCAGAGTAAATATATGAAAATGCACACCGCTAGCAAATAAACATGAAAGCTAGCAGTGAAGGCGGAACAAGACTAACCGTCCTGTCAGATGTAGTGGCCGCCGGAGCTCCCCAGTGCTCCGACGGCGTGGCGTCAAGGCGTGCGCAGGTTCCTCCTTACGCGTTACGTGCCAAGCACATCCTCAGAGGAAAGAACCGGTGTACGCCGTGGCGTGCAAATCAGAGCTAAAAAGACCAAAAGGCGCATGCGCAGTAGCCAGGCGCCATTTTGTCGTAGCTCTCAGAAGTCTGTGTGTCAATCCGGAATTAACAGGAGAGACAACAGATACTACAGCGATAAGACAGATATATATTTAGTACAAAGAGATATGTCATATCATTAGTGAATGATGGAACAAGTGAAAGGGGAAAAATATAATGCAACCAAGGACAATATCATGAAAACTTGCCGGGTTAAAAGACGCAATAGCGTCGTAGTCATATGCCAATACACTCATAGTTCCAATAGGAACAAAGATGAGTTTATTATGCTTGTACTATAATAAACGGTAAAACGAAAAAATTATATCAAAGGATCAGAAATTCATAAAAGATCCCTCTAAAAAGGAGCAAAAAAAGGAGCAAAAATAGGGGGGATCATACATGAAGAGTAATTAAGGAAAAAGTAATAAGTAATAATAATTGCAATAATCATGACATGGGCCAGTGACTACATATACCACAACAAAATTATACATAGTGTGAACCATAATCACATAAAACAGAGAATTACATAAAAAACATAAGATGGGAAAAAAGGCGTGACCCCTTTGTGTTCAGCTATTGTCAATAAAGCAGTTTACGTCAAGTTCGACGTTAAGGCCACGTGGATATAAAGTATCTAGCTGACAGATGTACCTAGTCTCTAACTGCGAAACAGCCCGGGTTTTATGAGTGCCCCTCCAATGGGGGACAACAATGTCGATTCCAGTGAATTTCAAAAGGGAGGGATCTCTCCCATGCTGGCGTCTAAAATGTAGTGAGAGAGAATGGTCTTTAAAGCCCTTTCTAATATTATTGATATGCTCTCTGAGCCGATCACGTAGCCTTCTTGTGGTGCGGCCTACATACTGCTTGGAGCAGGGGCATTCAAGCAAGTATACTACATGCTTGCTATTACAACATATAAATTTGTCAATGTCATAGGTATTATTAGAACTGGACCGGAAAGCAGTAATTTTCTTTTTCCTAATGCCATCCACTTTGCAAGCTATGCATTTATTGCACGGATAGAAACCTTTAAAGTTAAACAGTGCTAGTGGTTTAGTAGGGGGATTAATCACATTGGGAGATATAATATCTCTCAAAGTAGACGGCTTACGGAAAATAACCTCTGGTGAGTGAGGTAAGATTTTGCTAAGGATGGGGTCAGCTCTCAGAATTTGCCAATTCTTCTTCCGGTCCAGTTCTAATAACAATACCTAATACCTATGACATTGACAAATTTATATGTTGTAATAGCAAGCATGTAGTATACTTGCTTGAATGCCCCTGCTCCAAGCAGTATGTAGGCCGCACCACAAGAAGGCTACGTGATCGGCTCAGAGAGCATATCAATAATATTAGAAAGGGCTTTAAAGACCATTCTCTCTCACTACATTTTAGACGCCAGCATGGGAGAGATCCCTCCCTTTTGAAATTCACTGGAATCGACATTGTTGTCCCCCATTGGAGGGGCACTCATAAAACCCGGGCTGTTTCGCAGTTAGAGACTAGGTACATCTGTCAGCTAGATACTTTATATCCACGTGGCCTTAACGTCGAACTTGACGTAAACTGCTTTATTGACAATAGCTGAACACAAAGGGGTCACGCCTTTTTTCCCATCTTATGTTTTTTATGTAATTCTCTGTTTTATGTGATTATGGTTCACACTATGTATAATTTTGTTGTGGTATATGTAGTCACTGGCCCATGTCATGATTATTGCAATTATTATTACTTATTACTTTTTCCTTAATTACTCTTCATGTATGATCCCCCCTATTTTTGCTCCTTTTTTTGCTCCTTTTTAGAGGGATCTTTTATGAATTTCTGATCCTTTGATATAATTTTTTCGTTTTACCGTTTATTATAGTACAAGCATAATAAACTCATCTTTGTTCCTATTGGAACTATGAGTGTATTGGCATATGACTACGACGCTATTGCGTCTTTTAACCCGGCAAGTTTTCATGATATTGTCCTTGGTTGCATTATATTTTTCCCCTTTCACTTGTTCCATCATTCACTAATGATATGACATATCTCTTTGTACTAAATATATATCTGTCTTATCGCTGTAGTATCTGTTGTCTCTCCTGTTAATTCCGGATTGACACACAGACTTCTGAGAGCTACGACAAAATGGCGCCTGGCTACTGCGCATGCGCCTTTTGGTCTTTTTAGCTCTGATTTGCACGCCACGGCGTACACCGGTTCTTTCCTCTGAGGATGTGCTTGGCACGTAACGCGTAAGGAGGAACCTGCGCACGCCTTGACGCCACGCCGTCGGAGCACTGGGGAGCTCCGGCGGCCACTACATCTGACAGGACGGTTAGTCTTGTTCCGCCTTCACTGCTAGCTTTCATGTTTATTTGCTAGCGGTGTGCATTTTCATATATTTACTCTGGATGCATCCTGTTTTATTTTATTAAATGCTTTTTATTATATCTTACCATGGGCTTTTCTTTTCATGAGGAGTATCTCCTCCTAGATGCCGCTGATATGAAGTGAAGGAGTGGTGGTATTCTTTGGTGGAGCTGTGACTGCTTCCTTGCTGTCTTGTGGAACGTGTGCTTCCTTGATCTGGGGATCTTCATTGATCCGGGGATTACATCTACCTCTGTTCCCTGACTACATCTTCAACTCCATCTCTACCACAGTGCATACACCTCTGATCAGTGTGTATGGGCATTTGAAGTCGTCCTTCTTTTTTGAGACTTTTTTTTGGCCTAGGGCCTTTCCCCTCCCTCCCCCCCTCCCCCTTTTTTGTGGACTTATTTTTATTGACTTTATGTGCGTTGATTTTTGATTTTTTGTTATTTTCTAGCGCTGCACTTTTATTTACATTTATGTGAGGAACTCTTTTGGTTGTCCTATGTGTTTCAGCTGCTCGTCCTTTAAAGCGCTCACTCATTTTCATTGATTTATACGTTTATTTACCATTATATAGTTTGTAGCAGCTTTTTCTATTCTATCGAATCATGGGAGATATATTTGATATCAGAGCCTCTAGGATGGCGATCTCGGATGACATATACACACTCTCTCATGAATCCAATGACCTTAAGGGCATTTTTCTACATTTAAATAATCTCACTACCTCTGAACTTAAAACCATATGGGATGTCTCCTTCTTAGAGAGGTACATCAAAGAACAGATGGTACCTAGAGCTCTCAGATGGAGCATCCCACCTGATGCGGACGATTCTGTCACCCTTTCAGAGTGGTACCAATTTTTTAACTCGGTTGGTATTGAGTTGTTAAAATTTCTACTAACTAGAAAGAAGAAAAAATTGAGACTTTTGGATAATGAGATCAGTCTGGTTAAAGATAAATTGGTACCATTTATGAGTACGGAAGACTACACATTAGAATCCAATAAACTCAAAAAACATTTAGAGGATATCGATAACGAACAAAGAGTTAAGAAAAAGAAAAAGTATATTCGTGACAGCAATGACTATAACTCTAAATTGGTATTTAAGTGGCAACTGTCTCCCGAGGAGTTGCCACCTATTCCTACACCTTCTGTACCAGTACAGCCACCTTACTCACAACCCCCTAAACATAAGCGGGCTAAAAAGAGGTTTAACCAACCTTGGGTTGCACCTCTAGTTCCATTTATACCTACCCAGAATAGGTTTGAACCATTATCATACATACCTGAATCCAACATAGGCCCCAGGGACTCGAGATGGCACCCACAGGGTCACTCTATGCCCCATCAGCAAGCTTATCCTGGCTCTCATTACAGAGACTATCAGGATGCTCCACCTAGACAGGGTCACTATAGAGGCCCACCCCAATCTAATAATTATAATAGCCCCTACAGATCTAATCACCATGGCGGTCCTCCTTCTAAGGGGAATTATTACCCCAATCACCATTACCAACAATCAGGAACGCCTAGGAATGCTGGTCCTTCTAGACCATCCAACGGGTCCTATCCACCTCCTCTTAATAATGCAGTTCCCCTTATGCCACAGGGACCCCAGAATTATTACCCTCATGCTCCACAACCTGCGCATTTTTTAGGGACTGGTCAGGGGACAAAAAGAAACAAAGAGGGAAAAGAGGAGGAAGGAGAACGCATGTATACCCCCAAAAAGAGGAAATATTAAAAGGTAATGGAATTTTTAATCTCAGTAAAGTTGATCTCACTGGGGATGAGATCAAACTACTTGACAAAGGTCTCAAGTTTGCCCCTACCAGATACCTTAACAAATTTGAAGCTTTCATAGATGTTCACAAATTTTCTAGGAAACTGTCCATCAAGAGATATTTCCTCTCTAACCCCATTAGCAGGGAACCTGTCGCATCCAGTCACTCTAATTTGAGCAATGCTTCCACCTTCAATCCACCACCCCAAGCCAACTCTGCAGTGGGTCTTTTCCGTGAGCAGGTTCTTAGGGATTTGAACAGTCTTCCCACCAAAAAATACCACACTGACTTTTCAAGTAGAAAGGCTATGAGCTCTCTCTTGGAGAAGAAAGATTTGGTTATCCGCCCAGCGGATAAGGGTGGGGGTGTAGTCATTCTGGATAAGCAATATTATGTGGATGAGGTGTACAAAATTCTGAATGACACCACCACTTACCTACCTTTGAACACAAACCCTATTTCAAATTATAAGAAATCTCTCAAGAGCATCATCAATTCAGGGTTTGATAACAAGATCATTAACCAGAAAGAAAAGGCTTTTCTATGTCCGAAAGTACCCAAATTACCTATTTTGTACATTTTACCCAAGGTACATAAGGATGCTGTACACCCTCCAGGAAGGCCTATTGTAAGTGGGATCAATTCCTTGTGCTCCAAGATTGGAGCTTACATAGATCATTTCCTCCAACCTATAGTTGCTCTTACACCATCCTACTTAAAGGATACCAAGCAAGTATTAAACACTATACAAGATGTGGCCACTTACACCACCACTTACTTGGTTACTGCAGATGTGGAAGCTCTGTACAGTAGTATTAGCCACCACGAAGGGTTGCAGGCAGTTGAATATTATTTAAAAAATCATAGCTCCCTAACTACACCACATACGGGTTTTATCCTTGAACTGTTGGATTTTGCTATGAAAAAGAACTATATGTGGTTCAATGGTAATTTTTATCTGCAGATTAAAGGTGTGGCTATGGGGGCTAAGTTTGCCCCCAGCCTCGCTAACCTCTTTATGTCATACTGGGAGGAGGAGGTCATTTATGCTAGGGAGTGGCCTGAATTATCCTTCTATAAGAGGTATATTGATGACGTCCTGCTATTATGGAATGGCAGTGAACAATCTCTTATTAACTTTTTTGGGACACTGAATCACAATACTAGTAACATCAATTTAACATACACCTATAGTATGATGGAAGTCAATTATCTGGATCTAGTTCTTATGAACGTTGGAGGTAGGATTGTCACCAAATCTTACTTCAAACCTTCCGATCGGAATAGTTATATTCCTCTTGATAGCTGTCACCATCCAAACTGGCTTTCTAACATCCCTAAAAGCCAGTTCCAGAGGATCAGGAGGAATTGTACCGACCTGAAGGATTATCATTCACAAGCTTTAATTCTGAAGGATAGATTCATTGAAAAAGGCTATAATACATCCACGCTTGATGGCACCATTAATATGGTTGCAGATATGGGAAGGGAACAACTTCTTACATCTAACCCTAAATCCCCCAAGAATTTAGTATGCCCCTTCATCACCACCTTCTCCATCCAACATAGATCTATCCGTCACATCATTAAGAAGAATTGGCAAATTCTGAGAGCTGACCCCATCCTTAGCAAAATCTTACCTCACTCACCAGAGGTTATTTTCCGTAAGCCGTCTACTTTGAGAGATATTATATCTCCCAATGTGATTAATCCCCCTACTAAACCACTAGCACTGTTTAACTTTAAAGGTTTCTATCCGTGCAATAAATGCATAGCTTGCAAAGTGGATGGCATTAGGAAAAAGAAAATTACTGCTTTCCGGTCCAGTTCTAATAATACCTATGACATTGACAAATTTATATGTTGTAATAGCAAGCATGTAGTATACTTGCTTGAATGCCCCTGCTCCAAGCAGTATGTAGGCCGCACCACAAGAAGGCTACGTGATCGGCTCAGAGAGCATATCAATAATATTAGAAAGGGCTTTAAAGACCATTCTCTCTCACTACATTTTAGACGCCAGCATGGGAGAGATCCCTCCCTTTTGAAATTCACTGGAATCGACATTGTTGTCCCCCATTGGAGGGGCACTCATAAAACCCGGGCTGTTTCGCAGTTAGAGACTAGGTACATCTGTCAGCTAGATACTTTATATCCACGTGGCCTTAACGTCGAACTTGACGTAAACTGCTTTATTGACAATAGCTGAACACAAAGGGGTCACGCCTTTTTTCCCATCTTATGTTTTTTATGTAATTCTCTGTTTTATGTGATTATGGTTCACACTATGTATAATTTTGTTGTGGTATATGTAGTCACTGGCCCATGTCATGATTATTGCAATTATTATTACTTATTACTTTTTCCTTAATTACTCTTCATGTATGATCCCCCCTTTTTTTGCTCCTTTTTTTGCTCCTTTTTAGAGGGATCTTTTATGAATTTCTGATCCTTTGATATAATTTTTTCGTTTTACCGTTTATTATAGTACAAGCATAATAAACTCATCTTTGTTCCTATTGGAACTATGAGTGTATTGGCATATGACTACGACGCTATTGCATCTTTTAACCCGGCAAGTTTTCATGATATTGTCCTTGGTTGCATTATATTTTTCCCCTTTCACTTGTTCCATCATTCACTAATGATATGACATATCTCTTTGTACTAAATATATATCTGTCTTATCGCTGTAGTATCTGTTGTCTCTCCTGTTAATTCCGGATTGACACACAGACTTCTGAGAGCTACGACAAAATGGCGCCTGGCTACTGCGCATGCGCCTTTTGGTCTTTTTAGCTCTGATTTGCACGCCACGGCGTACACCGGTTCTTTCCTCTGAGGATGTGCTTGGCACGTAACGCGTAAGGAGGAACCTGCGCACGCCTTGACGCCACGCCGTCGGAGCACTGGGGAGCTCCGGCGGCCACTACATCTGACAGGACGGTTAGTCTTGTTCCGCCTTCACTGCTAGCTTTCATGTTTATTTGCTAGCGGTGTGCATTTTCATATATTTACTCTGGATGCATCCTGTTTTATTTCATTAAATGCTTTTTATTATATCTTACCATGGGCTTTTCTTTTCATGAGGAGTATCTCCTCCTAGATGCCGCTGATATGAAGTGAAGGAGTGGTGGTATTCTTTGGTGGAGCTGTGACTGCTTCCTTGCTGTCTTGTGGAACGTGTGCTTCCTTGATCTGGGGATCTTCATTGATCCGGGGATTACATCTACCTCTGTTCCCTGACTACATCTTCAACTCCATCTCTACCACAGTGCATACACCTCTGATCAGTGTGTATGGGCATTTGAAGTCGTCCTTCTTTTTTGAGACTTTTTTTTGGCCTAGGGCCTTTCCCCTCCCTCCCCCCCTCCCCCTTTTTTGTGGACTTATTTTTATTGACTTTATGTGCGTTGATTTTTGATTTTTTGTTATTTTCTAGCGCTGCACTTTTATTTACAATAGTATTTTAATAATCAATTCCTTATTAATGATATTAAACAGTAAATTATTCTTGTTCTTACCTCCAGCTACAAGGCCAGACTCCCCCAGCTGTATTGCGACGCCAAATCCTCCAAGCTTGACTGGGGCAGAGTTTTCTTTTGAAGCAAGGAGTACACAATGAGGCTACACAAAAAAATAAACACAGAAATGCATTACTTGCCCAATATCACCAACAGCAGCTATAATGTCTATCAAAACTATTTGAAAAATTACATTTGTGGACTCCAATTTCCCCAGAATGTATTTTGGTATCTCTGCTTCCTGGAGGTAGAGGAATAATTCTAGGGCAATCATTTGCTGTTAAAGTGGTATTAAGCCCAAAAGCAAACATATTGCATCTTATCAATTCTTCAATGTGGTGGCTGCATTCGTTTTCTATTTTAGGCTTTTGTTTTTCACCTGGGGATCCAGCCCATAAGTCTGTGTATTTTTTTTAACAAACAAGCTGTCCTACAGATGTAGCAGTTAGGGGGTGTCTCTGTTGTTTCTTCATCCAGAATGGGGGCAATCTAATACAGGAGCTGTGTTTCTGACCAGCTCACCATGTGAAAACAGAGGGAAGAAAGCTTAAAAAAGAAAAGTAATGCAGCCAACACCTGTAAGGATTGGTAAACTGCAATAAATCACATTTTTGGTTTTGGGTTAATCCCACTTCAGCTCCAAGCTCATTAGTTGTAAGGGTTTTAATATGTTGTCTACAATTTTGGATATTGTAGTATTTTGTCTTTTACACAATTTTGAGGCTTGACATATTTGGTACTTATTTACTCAGCACAGTGGCAGCTTCTAATTTTACAAAACATTAGAGATTATATTGCATCTGCGTGCATTCAAATTAATGTTACTATTTTTTTTTTTACTGAAAATATAACTCTGAAACATTTCCACAAACATTATTTGGCATATACAACGGTGACTACCATTTTTATAACCTACTGGTCTTTTGCTTTCATAAAATTCAGTTTTGGGGGTCTTAGTAATTTTTTAAAGTGATTGTAAAGGCTAAAGGTTTTTTTACCTTTGTGTGTTCTACGCATGAGGGTAAAAACCTTCTGTGTGCAGCAGTGCCCCCGGTCCCCTCAATACTTACCTGAGCCTCATCACGATCCAGTCATGTGAACGACAGCCTCGGCTGTCCCTGGCCTCTGCCTCCTCATTGGCTGAGAAAGCAAGCAGGAGCCATTGGCTCCCGATGCTGTCAATCACAGCCAGTCAGCCAATGGTGGTATGGGGGGGGGGGGGGGGGGGGGGAGTAGGGCCAAGCCATGGCTCCGTGTGGGAATGGACACAGGGAGCAGGAAGTGCTCCTATAGCAAGCTGTTTGATGTGGGGACACCTGACAGGAGGGAGGGGCCGAGAAAAGGAGGATCCAGGTTGCTCTGTGCAAAATCACTGCACACAGCAGGTAAGTATAGCATGTTTATTATTTAAAAAGAATCGCTTAAAGCGAATAATTTGCATTTTAATGTGTATAATGTTTGCTGTAGTGTGAGGTCTAAAGCATGGCACATGAAGATATTTTTTGGCATTTTTTTCCTGCAAATTCTAGAACAAGCAGGACATTTGATGGTTATACCATGTTCGGGTCGATAATATAAGAGGGAAATGTTGATCATTTTTAACCAAAGTCCAGCAGACTACTAGACATGGAATTGTACCCCAAATGTAAAAAAGTTTCCAAAAAAAGTCTATACAAACATTCTTCAATTTTCAGAAAACTACCAATTTGTTTTTCTTCAGTTACTTCACTTGTCCAGTATGTTTCTTTTGTTAGAAATGCATTACTGATCCTGGACAGGAAGTGTCACATGTTACGTTGCAAACAGATAGATGGTATTTGAACAATGAACATGGATAATGACTGACATAAGAATAAAGAGATCATACGCTCATCACCACAAGCAAACCAGAGAATGTACACTCCTTTCAGATTCATTATATAACAACGCAGACATTTCAACATCATTCCTTGCAGAGAGGTAGACCTTACACAGCAGATTTGAGGCATATGAAGAAGGAAGCAGAAGTGTGATAAGATTTTTTTTCACGATTATGGACTCACCCAAAGAAAAACTGAAAAGCTGCACGAAGATCTTTTAGAATTATCAGCTTAAAAAGGTCAGTAAGTTTCCTTTCTTAATTATGTAAAAATGCACTGATACATTATATAAGAATACCAAAACAGGAATGCTCCTACACCCGGTATGACAGTGCAAGACTGTCACTGTGGAAATGGTCAGGAAAAGGACACAGGGCTTGCACGTTTGCTGAGTGCAGGACTAAGGAGTATCGATTTTGCGCGGAGAAAACTGCTTTTGCAGCTTTCTCTGGATTTAGTATTTCCAGATGGGGATCTGTAGTTTGGAGATTCAAAAAAGTCTTGGGCAGGATGGAATCCCCAAGTCAGTGTCAAGGTTTTGTGGACTACCAGCAGGCTGTGTGCCTAGGTGCACACAGCTCATATAATGATGGGCATGTGAGAACAGTTGGAGGAGGTGGGAGTTGGAGATGCTGCAGTTGCTTCTGTTGGAAGACAGAGCCTTGTCATTAGAGCTGGAAATTCCTGTTGGGAGACTGCTGCCTGAGTGAGGGGGATTCCATGCATAAGGACTGGGAAAGGCTGTCCAGCTACAAGAATCCGGGAGACCAAGAGAGGGTCTCGGAGGCTGAGGAGCCCAGTGAGTCCAGGGGGCTGGAGGGAATCCAGAAATCTCTGGTGGGAGCAAGCTTGATGTACTGGGAAAACCCTGCCAAGATGCCACACATGGGACCTGAACAGCAATGTCACCTAGGCTGAGAGCCTGAATAGCCAGTGGTCTAGGAGACCAAAACAGAGCAGTACTGCTGACCAGACAGCCAAGTAGTTTGGCCTTTTCCAGTGTTAGTATTTTGCTGAAGAAGAACCCCTGCATGGGAAACTTTGTGTTAGACTTTTATTTTCTGCTATTTTAACCGCTTGCCCTCCTGAGAATTTACCCCCTTTCTGACCAGGCCATTTTTTTACGTTACGGCACTGCGTTACTTTAACTGACAGACAATGCACCCAAATAAAATTTATGTCCTTTTTTTCCCCACAAATTGAGCTTTCTTTTGGTGGTATTTGATCGCCTGTGCGAAAAAAAAAAAATCTAATTTTGTCATACATTTAAGCCAAAATGTCTTTGCTAAAAAAAAAAAAAAAATCCCAATACATGTAAATTAAATGATTTACGTGAAAGTTTTAGAGTTTACAAATGGTGATATAGATCTTGGAATTTTTTTTTTTTTTTTACACTAGTAATGGCGGCGATCAACGACTTAAAGCGGGACTGTGACAGGCATTCTGACACTGGGGGGAATTGACTTGGTGTCACTGACATCCCCAGTGACACCAATACAGTGATCAGTGCTATGCACAGCCATCCAAAGCAGTGTGCCCGAGCTGACGAGGAGGAGAGCTGTTAGTAAACAAAACAGTTCTCCTCCCCGTCGATCGTTGGAAATCAGCGGGCGCCGGCGAGTAATATATATACACGTGATTTTGCGCACACGTGCCGCCCTGTAGCAGTATTTCTGCTATAGGGCAGACGGGAAGCGGTTACTGAAAGTGGGCTACCAAGTCCTTAATACAGTTCCTGTCTGGCATGGACTCACTTAAAAAAGCATCTACCACAAGAGCTAAACATTCTCCATATCATACCGGATATTATTCATTTAATCCTGTTTTACCAAATAGGCCTGCATTTTTGTTTGGATATGTGACGCTGAAAGAAAACCAGAAGGAAAAAAAAACCCCCAATATAAATTTTTAATTTTCCAGTGTCTGTTAAAGTCGCATTCAGAGTAACATTTTTGGTAAGTGTAAATGGTAGGGAACGGTTCTGCACCTCCTGCCCCAGTATTACTGTCACCTGGACATCAATACAATTTGTATTTTTTTTTTTTTTTTTTTCGAAGATTGGTGAAAAGGTAGAATTACCTTCACCCTAAAGCGTATCTACCCCCCTCCCCCCCGAAAAGAAAAACAAAAATGCAATATATTGCATCCAGTTTAACAGTCCCTCCTTAGAAAAGGTGGCTGCATTAGTTTTCATTTTTCAGGCTCCCCCTTTTTCTACTAATAATCATGAAAATAACACCCTTCCTGTCTACATTCATTTCTCATGATATCTATGGAAGGCGCCATGATTGTCACACAAGCTGGACTTCAAACATGTCCACTTTTGTTCATCTCCACTCCCATGGTGGATTGACTGGATTAGCAATTTACAAAGCAGAGACAACATTGTTTATGCTGTCTTTTCAGCTCACAGGAAATGACAAGGGCATTGCATTTCTGGCAAATCAGATATTTCTGTACTTGTAGAAAATGTTCTTAGATGTGGTTACATTGGTTTTCTTTTGTACTTTTTTTTTTTTTTCTTGTGGCTTAGGTCTGGTAAGCTGCATAAATTCTACAGCTTCTACAGTTTTTTTTTTAATATTAATTCACAATGGTGTTAGAGCCACAAAGCAACGAATGTAATGAATCTTATTGATGTTTTACATTGGCAGATTCATATGCAGAGAATGTTTGGTTAATGTAACATGCACGGCCTTATAAACATGCCCTAAAGAATGGGTGCTCAACCTGTGGACCTCAAGCTGACCCCCATCACACCTCAGCCTTTGGGAGTCATGCTTGTAACCTTGTCAGCCTTGCAATGCCTCATGGGACTTGTAGGTCCACAACAGCTGGAGGGCCACAGGTTGAGCACCCAGGCCCCAAAGGATTACTGGTAAAATGCATCATTACCTTGAAAAATACAGAAATTACCTCTTTGGTAGTAAGGACTAACAAAAACCATCTTCACTGTGTCACAAGTCTGCCTGCATGCAGGTACAGTTGTGGCCAAAATTATTCAACCCCCAATGCTGTAAAGGGGTTTAGGGACTATAGTGTACATTTGGAATTGTATTCAGAATCAAATCCTACAAGGACGTTGTAACTACCCAAATGCAACTAAAATGACATCAATTGTTTATGTAATACAGTAGTAAATGGTTCTTATGTGGTTTCTTCATTGCCACAATTATTCAACCCCTTAAAGACTACCACTCTGAAGAACAGAGGTTCATACAGGTGCTTTCCATCAGGTATTGAAAACACCTGTGGATGTCACCGAGCAGCAATCAAGCATAATAAGCACCAATTAGGCAGCTTTAAAATGACTGTGATACTCAGCTCCTTCTAGACATTTACTGGTGTGGTTACAAACATGGTGAAGGCAAGAGAATGGTCCAGGAAGACAAGAGAAGAGGTGATTTCTCTTCACAGGAAGGGCAATGGCTATAAGAAGATTGCAAAGATGTTAAACATACCAAGAGACACCTTAGGAAGCATCATTCGCAAATTCAAGGCAAAGGGCACTGTTGAAACGCTACCTGGTCGTGGCAGAAAGAAGATGCTGACTTCGACTGCTGTGCGCTACCTGAAGCGTAGAGTGGAGAGAAGTCCCCGTGTGACTGCTGAGGAACTGAGAAAAGATTTGTCAGATGTGGGTACAGAAGTTTCAGCCCAGACAATAAGACGCACACTGCGTAATGAAGGCCTCCGTGCCAGAACTCCCAGGCGTACCCCCTTGCTGTCTCCAAAGAATAAGAAGAGTCGACTGCAGTATGCCAAAAGCCATGTGGACAAACCACAAAAGTTGTGGGATAGTGTTCTGTGGACTGATGAAACAAAATTAGAACTGTTTGGGCCCATGGATCAACGCTATGTTTGGAGGAGGAAGAACAAGGCCTATGATGAAAAGAACACCTTGCCTACTGTGAAGCATGGTGGAGGGTCAATCATGCTTTGGGGCTGTTTTGCTTCTGCAGGTACAGGGAAGCTTCAGCGTGTGCAAGGTACCATGAATTCTCTTCAGTACCAGGAGATATTGGATGGAAACGTGATGCAGTCCGTCACACACCTGAGGCTTGGGAGACGTTGGACCTTTCAACAGGACAATGATCCCAAGCATACCTCCAAGTCCACTAGAGCATGGTTGCAGAGGAAAGGCTGGAACATTTTGGAGTGGCCATCGCAGTCACCAGACTTAAATCCGATTGAGAACCTCTGGTGGGACTTAAAGAAAGCAGTTGCAGTGCGCAAGCCTAAGAATGTGACTGAACTGGAGGCCTTTGCCCATGAAGAATGGGCGAAGATACCCGTAGATCGCTGCAAGACACTTGTGTCAAGCTATGCTTCACGTTTAAAAGCTGTTATAACTGTAAAAGGATGCTGTACTAAGTACTAAGATTGAATGTCACTTGGGGGTTGAATAAAACTGATAATGCTGTGAGCACAGAAAAGACATTTGTGGTTATTTCATTATAACTGTTATGTTATATTTGTCTGACCTACAAGTGCCTCTTTAATGTAAATGTAAGCAAGATGACTGAATGATCAAAAGCAATGTCAAACTGGCCAAAACACTCAATTTCAGTGGGGGTTGAATAATTTTGGCCACAACTGTACCTTCAATTCTGTAGATGTCTAGAGCAGAAGTTCTCAAATCAGACCTAAGGCTTCACTGGAAATTCCAGCTACTCTGTGCTTTCAGCAGTTACATACTCCTGTGTTACAGAGAAGATTGGCAAAATGTGTGCACTGCTGAGGTCTGAGGACAGTTTTTAGGAATTTGTAAGATAGAACCTTATTTCTACAAATCTGTAATATTGCTCCTTTTTGATTGTTTTGCCATGCTTTAGTCCATTTACTGGCAATATTCATCTGTAGTTAGAAGAGTTTCCAGAATCTCATCGCATCTAAGCTGTTCACTTGTTCTTTGCTCTGTGGCCAGGCGGGTACACAGCCCAGGAACCCACTCTATGTATACACTCCGCTTCAAACAATGGACCACACATGACTTCACAAAAATCCAACAGGTTTAAATGATGGACAGCACACACTGCATACTTTCACATTAGGTTTGCCCTCTGTGTTTCACACATCTAGAGCTTAAATTCAAACCATATATGGGCAAGGCTGAATGTACCAAAGCTGATCAACGATCAACTTTGGTACAACCAGCCTGTCGGATTTACCATGCGATTACTGCTAGCAGCTATTATAGTCTGTAGCAGTAATTACCAAGTTCTCCCGGAGGGGATGGCTCCCCTCACCGGAAGAACACACTGGCTTCTTGGGAGGGATTCCCCATCAACAATGACTGTGTTGGAGGAATCGAGTGATTTTCTTTCTTGCAAAAAAAAAAAAAAAAAAAAAAAAAAAAAAAAAAATTGCTCCATCTATGGCCGGCTTTAGTTGTAAACGTGCCGGATCTTTGCGAGGTCACTGTTGTGTGACCTATTGTTTGAAGCTGAAAATCTATCTACAGTGTACAAAAGTTCTAAATGGGAAGGGATTGGCTAAAAATTGGTTTAAAAAAAGTATTATCATCAAACTTAAAATCAGGGAATTTGAGAGTTATTTTTTCCAGCTTCCTCTGATGAAAATAATGGGTTGAAATTGGTTTTGGGACAATATTTGTGAATTTTTCATAAACTCAAAAGATAAATAATTCCTATAAACTGGTAAATGTAGCTTCAAAACAGATTATGCTGGGTTATTAAAAAGCAATATAGAAATGTGGGGAAATTGTCCATGCCAACTACTGTATATACTGTAAATAGGTTCAAATATAAGAAAGTATATTTAAACACCTTTTAACCTTTATAAATGGTGAGCAGGATTTGGCTCCCAAGCTCCCAAATGATCAGATCAAACAGTTTGTGGTACTCAAACTGTCGCATTACTTCTAAAAATCAGACACAGTTTTATGTCTGCCTATGTACCCTTCTGCTGCCACAAGATTAAAAAAATCATTTTAGACCTGAACATTACACAAAATCCCCAAACATTATATATTTTCTGAAATCAGAGACCCTAGAGAATATAATAGTGGTCGTTCCAATTTTTTATGTCGCATGATATTACCACACAATTTCAGTAAATAAATACAAGTTAGTTAATTTTAGGGCACAAACAAAAGCAATAAATCACTGATTTTTTTTGTAAACTATAAAAGATGAGGTTTCAGCGAGTAAATAGATATCAAACCTGTCAAACCTTAAATTTGCGTGCGCTCGTGAAATGGTGACGAACTTCAGTACCCTTTATTATCTATAGGTGAAGCTTTTAAAGCCCTTTCTAGGTCATCAGTTTAGTGTTACAGAGGAAGTCCGGTGCTAGAATTATTGCTTTCATTCTGGCGTACGCGGCAATATGTAACATGTACATCACAATCGACGTTTTCATGCGTAGGTGTCCCGGCGTGTGCTTTTACATTTGTACGTGTGCACATGTGGGGGGTGGCTCAATTTTTTTTTGGGGGGGGGGGGGGTATGTTATGTGCTTTGGTGTACCCTTCATTTTTCAAAATTAAAAAAAAAAAATTTCTACTTTTTTTTTTTTACTTTTTTTTCCCCCCCCCCCCCCATCACGTAGGGGACAATGTCCCCTATGTGATGATTTTTTTTGGTGACAGTTTCTCTTTATGGAGACATCCAAGGTCTAAAAGACCCTGGATGTCTCCCCTCTGCTCCCCTGAATGTAATGAAGTGCACAATCTTTTCCAGCCTCAATTGCTGGGAATCTCTGAACGGGGACCCATTGGGGAGGGGAATGGACGTGTTCACTCTCCTCTAGCCACCAGCGGTGGTGAGTCGGTCCCAGGCCCGCCGCAGATGGGCAAGCAGAGCCCAGGAGACAGTAGGCAGGGGGAGCTTTACACAAGGGGGGTGGAGAGGCTGGCACTATGTGGGAGAAATCTACGGCAACACCTGAATGCTTCCACCTGACAGGTGAGCCCTGCTGCTTGCGCGCAGCAGAACTTAAGGTAAAAACAAAACTACCTGCCCGGTACTACATGTCCCGGGCGTCGGGCATAAAATGAAAGCACGGAAAATATAAAATGATGCTTTGCTGATGACGACTATAGCAGTTTTAATTTATAGTACTTAGTGCCAATAGAGCTACAGGCCAGCTGCTTTCTTTTTCATTCAGACATTAACTGGAATCAATCAATACTGCACCTAGTGACTGCTGTCCCTAGATTTAAAAGTCAGTAGTTCATTACTTTATCATCTATGCATTCTCAGCTACTATTTTATTATTTTATCTTTTGTGAAATAAACAAAGGTGTACTCAACAGGCTTAAACCTCACTATCACACATAGTTAACTACTTTTGGTTTAGATAATGGTTTTAAATGTGTTGTGAAGTAACATCATTTTATATATACAGTATATAAAAATATACAGCATTACAGTTTAGCAATAATAAATTAGATACACCCTTTTCTCCACTTTTTCCCTTCAGAAATTGGATCCAATCTGCACACTGCAAAGACTGCTAAACTATTGTGATAATGAGGCCTGTCTAAGCAAGCCTGGAAAATCAGATTGTTGGGGGGAAGAGAGCGCTGAAATCCTATAAAAAGGTATGTGTCTTCATAAATTTGAGAGTATGGTTTATAACTATATAGCAAGGTATAATTTTAAATCTTAAAAGAAAAACGCAGGGATAGGCAAAAAAAAAAAATCACCCGTTAGTAGCATCAAAAAGGCACCTGAATGGATCAAATAAGCATCAAAACACGTATGCAGAAAAAACATCCAGACTGTGTTTCTATCGTGAGAACTAGCCCTTATTCAAATACAGATGGAACCATAAAAGACAGGACGACAGTAGAACGCATGACATTTTTTATAAATGGTCAGATTAATAGGAAGCTCTACAGAAGCTTTTCTAAACTTAAATATGGGGTAATCAGAGGACATGAAGCAAAACAAGTAGACATGCTTGAATCAGAATGTCCATCTACTTTTCACTGCTCAGGATTGGGTAATGTAGAAAAATAGCAAGAGTGCTTCCTATTACAGGCTGCCAAGTTAAAAATGCGCAAATAATCAAGTCGATGCCTTTATTGCACAAATAATTATGTATCCTGCCAATTAATAATATGTCCTGCTCTTCAACTAAGCTTAAAGTTAATGTCCAACCAAAACTAAAAGGGGGGGGCTGGGGAGGGGTTAGAAGGAGCTTCAGTTATAAGTGTGATTACTAAACTGGGTCAATAGTAGTAATATGAAAAATATCTGCCATATTTGGGTTTTTTTTTAAATTAAACTATACATTTTTTTAATTGATCATTTAAGTACAAAATATGCTTTCACAAAGTGAGGGACAGTGGTTGCACTTTGTATGCTAGTAACGTGAGCGAACGTTTAGATGGCTGATGCTAACCTTGTTTTGTAGGAACTCTATTTTCAGGTAGTGAAGTGAATTTCAACCAACTGCCAATATGGTCATATAAGATAATCAAAAAAATTTATTTTCTTTTAACAGGTAGAAAAATGTATCCTACTTCAAATTCTAATGGCTTGACGCCTGGAAATCAAAACTACCATATGGATAATTTCACTAAATATTCCAATAACTCCACCATAACAGACAATTCTTCAACATGTTCAATGGATGAGACATCACTTGGTGCTGCTTTGGTGGTTTTTTATGCTTTAATTTTTATTTTGGGATTGTTAGGCAACATGTTGGCCTTATATGTGTTTCTGTTCATCCACAACAAAAGAAACTCTGTACAAATTTACCTCCTCAATGCGGCAATAGCTGACCTGCTACTGATTTTCTGCCTTCCATTCCGAATTATATATCACATCACCCAGGAGTGGAAACTGGGAGTTGTATTCTGCAAAATTATTGGCAACTTATTTTACATGAACATGTACATTAGTATTGTACTTTTGGGCCTCATCAGTATGGATCGCTATATAAAAGTTAAAAAGTCACAGCGAAGACGGAAAGTTTCAAGAAGGAAATGCAGTATTCAGATCTGCTGCAGCTTGTGGGTGGCAGCCATTTTTTCTGGACTCCTCCATATTGCAACACAGTCAACGAAGAACCAATCAAATGAAAATGTTTGCTTTCATTATACAAACAGGAAAGATGCAGTTTGGCAAGCAGCATTTAATTACTTTATTGTAGTGATCTTCTGGATAGTGTTTATTATGCTGATCCTATCATATGTGAAGATAGGCAAGAACCTTCGCAAGATTTCCAGAGAGCGTGCCTACCTACCAAATGCTGGGAGATATAACAGTACAGCTTACAAATCATTTTTTGTCCTTTTCATCTTTACCCTGTGCTTTGTACCTTATCATACCTTTAGGATTGTATATATTACAACACAGCTGCAAAATATTTCATGTTATTGGATAGAGCGAGTTCACAAAACAAATGAAATCACATTGGTGTTTTCAGCTTTCAACAGCTGCTTGGACCCGGTCATGTATTTCCTATTGTCTAGCAGTGTCCGTAAAACAGTGTTTCGCTTGCTCTGTAAAGGGAGCCGGGATAGTAGCAGGAGTGAAAGCAACACATCAGACCTCCATCATGGATATACTCTACCTGACAGTGTGCCCACTGTATACTCTCAGACTGCCACTCCTCTTAATCAAAGAAGAATCATCACAAAACAAAGTGAAAATAAGTAACAAAAAATGAATTTGAATTACTTTTGATAAAACCAGGGTATCGATTTAATTTTCTAAAAGACATCCACATCTCTCTTACCTCTGCTTCCTATTCTTCAATTAAACATAAAAAAATGCAGAAACTTTTTGAAGAACCCTCATACTTTAAAGTAGAACTAAAGACAAACCTTTTTTTTTCCATTATGGACAGAGTAATGGAAGGGTATAACCCCTGTAAGGTTTATTTTTGGCATTCCACTGTGGAGATTTCCCTTCACTTCCTTTCCCATAGCCAAAACAGGAAGTGAGAGAAAATCCCTCTAAAATTAGGGAATCCCCATTGTCACCAGAGCTGGTATCCCCCATTGGAAGATATCTCCAATATTCCTGGTTTGGGGACAACCCAAAATTTGGTAATTTCTCTTAGTGATGACAATAAGCAGATAAGAGAGAGAGAGATTTCCCTATCAGGGGCAGAGATGACAATAAAACCTGACTGGTGTTCTAATCCCTATCCACTCTATCCAAAACTAAAAAAAAAAAAAAATCTTACCTTTAAAATCTTACCTTTCTGGGTGTAACAACCAGAGGTGAACATAGCCTTTAAAGTGGAAGTAAACTCCCACAGCACACTTATAGCTACAGGTAAGCTTATAATAAAGCTTACCTGTGGGTACAAGGAATATCTCCTAAATGTGCACCAGATAACGAGACATCCAGTGTTCCTGCAGCCGATGACATCACCGGCGCATGCACTCTGAAGAAATGGCATACCTGTCTCGTTCCTTCAGAGCTCTGTGCCGTGGCCAAGTCTCCTGGGAGTGATGTCATCGTGGCTCAGTCAATCAAGCAGCCAGAGCCCACAAGCCCGGAAGGATGACCAGGTGAAGATGGAAGCCCTGTCAGTGGTTAAAGTGCACCACTGGAGGACTTTGTTCTAAGGTATGTCTTTCAGAATGTGCTTTCATCGCATTATTTTGCAGGGGATTTTTTTTTTTTTCTAAATTTTTTTTTTTTTTGACGGTTAACTACAGCTTTAAGTGCAGTAACCCAAGCAAGCAATAAGGATCCATCATGAACCAGACTGATTTTTGTGAATTCTGAATAGTTATTACTATGGACCACTGCAAAATAATCTAAATGTGTAATAAAGTAAAAAAAAAGTAAATATTTATATTTCCTGCAGCCCGTGTGTGAAAACTCAACCAAGATGCAGAAATCTTGCCCCCCATCATATGTTGTGGTTCCTCCCACAGGTTCATAAGTCCTGCAGTGGCATACTTGACAGTGGAAGGAACCACCGCATGCAGCAGATTAACCAAAAAATGCTAGTTCCTATGTTTTTGGAGCTGGCTCTTACAACGTTGTCCTGTACTGACCACAATCACATTTATCTACCAGCATTACGCAGTGTTATATTTTTGTGAAAAAACATTTTAAATGAATTGGAGTAACTGATGGGAAAAAATGGAAATAAAAATGCTTTATACAGTTGCTGATCAGACTTGTGTATTTTAGAGAATACCTTGCTAGAAATTAATTTGCCATTTTTAAAATCGGGTATATCTTCTTTTTGATCCCCATTATCTTTGAGAAATGACCCATTTTCTTCCAAAATTCAGACTACCTGGTATTCTGCTGTAGCGCTAAAAGCAGCGTAAAAGCAGCAAAAGCGGAAGCTCCGCTAATTTTCCTCCTCCCCCCCCCCCTCCACTGCCATATTTGGCACCTTTTTTGTTGGGGGGCGGATACCTGTTTTTGAAAGGTACCCGCTCCCACTTCCGGCTCAGGTCGCCGTGGCAACGTGAGCCGGACGTTCGGCCCCCTCCCGCAGTCTCCTGGGAACCTTCACAGGTCCCAGAAGACTGCTGGACCAATGAGAATGCACAGCAGGACTCACGCATGTGCAGTGGGCACCCGGCTGTGAAGATGCAAGCCTGGTGCCCACAGCTGTGATGCCGACGCAGGGGAGAGAAGAGGCCTGGTGCCCACAGTTGTGATGCCGACGCAGGGGAGAGAAGAGGCAGAGAAGGGACTGCGTGGGTAAGCACATCGCTGGACACTGGGACAGGTGAGTGTGTGTTTATTAAAAGTCAGCAGCTACAGTTTTTGTAGATGCTGACTTTTAATAAACACAAAACTGACTGGAACTCCGCATTAAGCTGACCACAGATGGATTGAAATTCATCCGGTTCAGCAGGAACTGACTGAATTTTGATTCATCAGACTGTCGAGTTTTTTTTTTCTTGCTGGCTCTAGCCACAAGCAGTGATCAATGTATTCTGATGATGGGGAAACCTCCCCTGCACTCCCAGCCGGAAGAACACAACAGCACTGCGGGAGGCACAATTTTCTTTCCTTCAGCCTGTGGTTGGTGCAATATTGGTGCAAATGAATGACTGCAAAAACTTCAAAGTCTTAGAGCAACAAAGTGTGAGAATGTGGTTTGATCCCAGAAGTGATTCTTATCAGGATCAAGGGACTGGTTAATCGGATCCATTTGGATGGCTGTATGCCAAGATAAAAATGGTACCTGAACCTCGTATGGAAGATGGAGGACTTAACAAGGTTTTGCCTGTAATGAGACTTCTTTTGGTTCTGGACCCTGCGTTTTCCAGCAGGGAGCTATACAGGTCCCAGCGAAAGGACCCCAAAAATTATAGGGAGACCAAGTCCTTGAAGGTCCTTAAGTGTCAAGACCTGCTGTGATTGGTGAAGATTGGGTGTCTATTAGCAGAGCCCTGCAGTGGGATTGGTAAATTTGCCCCTTTTCTTTTCTTCTCTTTTTGTATAGTATAGTATAAAGAAAGTTACAAAGACTGTACAGTAGCAGCAAATATAAAAACAATGTTTAATAGCGCAGGACATACTACTTCATGAGTACATCAAACACAGATATGTCAGTAGGAAAAAAACAATGCTGGAAATGAAAGCATTCCCAGGAAAAGAGACTGTAAAAGGAAATAGAGGAGAGAATATCATGGTCAAAACACATGAAAGCAATACTCAGTCAAGAATATCAAGTATAGTTATACAGCCTAGTGTACGGTACTGGGCATTATATCAGATTATGATACGTATTACCTTAAAGTATTATGAGACTAGTACATAGTAATGAAATTGTGTAGGATTGTTACAGACAGGCAGTACATGCTGGGTGATGTAGCCAGGTATTCCATTGCTTCCAAAATAGTGCATGTGCTCCATTTTTTTTTTTTGCAAACAGTTTCATATTGGGTTTGCGTATTGAGATTTTGAAGGAAAATTGCTCCTTTAGGAGGTTCATATTGTTTCCAAGCCATAGCAATAGTCTTTCTGACCGCAATTAAACCATGAATTATGAAAGGGTTGTGGAGAAGGGCCCAAGTGTCATGGAGTAAAAGAAGAAATGATGTTGCCGGGTTGCAGGCTAAGGAGGTTTTGAGTACTGTAGAGAGAACGTAAAACACATTTCCAAAAAAGGTATTATTTAGGGCAGGACCACCAGATGTGTATTAGTGAGCCAGTATTGATGCAGTTTTTCCAACAATCCGAGGATGTAGATGAGTTGAATTTGGACGATCTTACTGGGGTGTACTATCAGTGATATAGTATTTTCAGGGACATCTCCCAGTAGGTAATGCATTTTGTAGCAACTGCATTGCTTTATTCCATTGTGATAACTAAAAGCCCTGTGAAAGTTCTGCTTCCCATAGTTTCATTGCAGTTTTATGCAAGGAGAGGTTGCTAGTACGCTTGCAGTAGAAAAAGGAGGAGATCTCTTTAGAACAGGGGTCCTCAAACTGCAACCCACTTCTTAATAGGTGATTTACCAGTGCTGATTGGCATATTCAAGGCTCTGGACCTCTTTTTATGTCCTTTTCCATCTTTATAAAGTTCCATTACCTTGTTACGCAGGACTTTTGACAGTTCTTTTCTGATCCCCATGGCTCAGTATCTAGCCTGGTCAGTGCTTCCACGTAAAAGCTAACAAACTCATTGACTATTTATACACTGACACTAATTGTAATATAAAAAGCCACAGATGTGGGACATTAACCTCTAATTGGCATTTTAACCCTTGTGTGTCTGTACCAAGGCCACACATTCCACCGTATGTAAACTTTTGATCATGGCCATTTGGGCGATTTCTGTTATCATTATGATTTATAAAAGGAGCCAAACAACTATGTGCTAATAAATGGCTTCATATGATCATCATCCTTCAATAAAAGAGCATTTTTTGGCATGATCAGTCATATTTTCAATATCAATGCCAAAATTACACAATTTCTGCCAGGGTATGTAAACCTTTGAGCACAACTGTATAGTAGTTGATCTCAGCCTTGATTTTCTGTAGATAAGCAGAAATAAGCGGAATTGGTAGGGTTCTGAAAAAGACACCATATAAATGGTAGAAGTGACATTTTAATAGTCGCTGCCTGTCCTGCCCATGACACCTGGGCTGTTAAAAAGGATGTGGTTTGTTGCTTAATGGAAAGTAGTAGACTTTCGTAGTTAGTTTTATATATGGAGCAAGGTGTAGAGAGCTTAAAACCTAGGTATTTGATGGTAGAGTTGGGGGCCCAAGAGAAGCTAGAGGATGTCGTAATTGCATTTTTGATGTGGGGAGAAAATGCTACAGGAAGCATATAAGATTTTGACATGTTGACTTTGTATTAAGAGACGCGACTGAGTAGAAGTTAAGGGGTCAGTAAGAGAGAGGATGCCATCGTCTGCATATAAGCTGACTTTGTATTCCCTATTCCCTATACGGAAACCCGAGATGTTGGGGTGTGACCGGTTTGCGCAAGTGGGTCCAATACTAGGGCAAAAATAATAGGGGAGAGGGGGCATCCCTGCCACGTTCCATTAGAGATATGAAAAAGTGGAGAAAGGGATCCTGAACCATAAACTTGAGCTGAGGGAGTTGAATATAAGGCTTTAATATATCCTGTGAGGCCATATGTGTGAAAAACTGCAGATAGATACCTCCAGTGAATGCGGTCGAAGGCCTTCTCTGCATCCTAGGATAGGAGCAGAGAAGGCAACCGGCTTTGCTCCGCCCACTGAAGTAGGTTGAGGGCTTGTGTCGTCAAGACGTTTAAAGGCCCTTAAAGCCCACTTGGTCTGGGTGAATCATATGCGCAAGTATATTCTCTAGTCGAGAGGCAAACATTTTGGCATATATTTTAACGTCTGTGTTCAATAGAGTAATGGGCCTATAATTAGCTGGGAATGTGAGTGACTTGTTCAGTTTGGGTACAGTGACAATAAGGGCTTCAAGGGACTCTTGAGGTAAAGAGGAAAAGCGTGCAGTTTGATCATAGATACATTGGAGATGAGGGAGTAAGGTGGGGCAGAAAAGTTTATAATATTCATTCCCAAATCCGTCTGGGAATGGGAATTTGTGTAAGTTTTTAATAACTGCTTGAATCTTTGGGGGGGATGTGGGGTGGAAATGGAAGCTGAAATCTCAACAAGTTGGGCCGAGGGAACTTTGGGTAAGTTTAGTGAAGATGAGAATGCTTGGATCTGTGCATCTGAGGGGGAGTGGACTGATGGGTCTACACTAAGGTTGTATCGATTAGAATAAAATAACGCAAAATTATTTGCAATATGGGCAGGGTGAGTGATTCTGGTATAGGAGATGCTCTATTTTATTTGTGGCCATTTTCTTTTTAATCTGTTTTGCCAGGTGCGTTCCAATAAAGTAGAGATTATATTGTGAGATGAAACATTGTGCAAGGTTATGTCATAAGACTCTTAACTGATTGGCGCTTAGATATATTTTGATGATCCGACGTACGCAGTCTTATAGATCAGTGATTAGCTGTGCCCTCTTGCGTTTCTCGTGCCCCCAATTTTATCAGTACACCTATCATAAAGGCTGACCATAAAGAATGCACATTATCTACAGAAACAACAATGCACTTAAAGGAATTCAGTTCCTCTTGGATTTGTTTCTGGTGGTGAGTGGGTATGTAGAATAGAAGTGTTTTCTCCATATTTTGGTCAGATGTGAGGAGTTTGACATTTGGATTTGCAAAGAGATCGATGCATGGTCCGACCAGGAGATTGCACAGTTATGTGAGGCAGTAATTTGGAGCAGAGTATTCCTGTCAAGCAAAAACAAACCTATCCTTGAGTAAACATGTAAAACCGGAGAAAAGAAAGTAAAGTCCTTCTTCAATTCATGAGTACTTCTTCAGGCATCGCAAAGATTTTCCGTTTTTAACAGATTGCAAAGGACTTGGGAGGGACTTCTAGTGCAACTAGTGGAGTCTAAAGTTATATCAGGAAAAAAAAAAGCAGGTTTAGCCAGCCTGTGTGCTCTGTCTATGACAAAGTCTTTTGGGTTTTCACGAGGAAGTAGAGCCCGCAGAAGTGGTTGTAAGTATGGGATAAGTTCTGAGGGTGTTACAGACTGTGGAATGCCTCTGAATTTTAAGTTGTCCCTCCTTGATCTATCTTTAGGGTCTGCAATTTTATTCTTTAGCCACTGGATGTCAGTAGTGTGCGCCTGGAAACCATCTACAAGATCATTGTGTGCTGCAATAATCTCCCCCATTTTGTAATCATTATCAACTCTCTCCTCCACCTGATCCAGTTGACCTTGTAACTTAGATGTTTTTGCCTAATTCAGTTTGGAGAGGGGTACAGACTGGAGTTCCAGGTTGCCCCCCCCCCCCCTGGTTTCTAAAGTCCAACGTACCCACAAACTAGTTGAAAAGAAATTCTTTATTTCAAGCACTCGATTAATTGCTATCACAAGGGGTAATTGTGGAAGTACCGTCAAGCGAAAGGTTCAGGGACTTCTACTCAAACCTGTTCACGGTTTCAAAATCAAATGGAAACATGAGACCTATACTAGATCTCAAGGCTCTGAACCAATTACTGTTTGTTTCGGATGGAATCAGTCCATTCAGTAGTAGCCTTGCTGCAGTTAGCTCATACCTTCATGTACCAATATTCCATCCTAATCAAAGGTTTCTGTGGTTTGCAGTAGGTGGTTATCATTCAATTTGTGGCTGTGTCCCTCGAGTTTTCCATGGCCCCTTGTGTTTTCACAAAAGTTCTGGCTTTAGTATTGGGCCTACTAAGAGCCCAGGAAATATAGGTACTAAGGTATCTGGACGACCTATTACTCAGGGAGAAGTCTGTTCCGATCTTAAAGTGGAATGTGGCTCGTGCAGTACATGTTCTAGAACATCTAAGCTGGATCCTAAACTTCGAGAAGTCGGCCTTAGAGCTGATTCAAAGTCTGGAATGTTTGGGGTTGGTCCTAGATACGGTGCAGGCAAAATTCTTCCTGCCCCCAGGGAAGTGCTGTGCTCTAAAAGATCAGGTACGAGATGTGAGAAGGACAAAATATCCATCTATATACCTATGCATGAGGTTGTTGGTGAAGATAGTATCGGCATTTGAGGCAGTTCCCTATACACAGTTCCACTCCAGACCATTGCAGAGAAACATTGTCTACCTGGAACAAGAAGGTCCAAGTTTTGGATTGTCACATTGGTGACTGGTTGTTCGGAATCTGAAAAGAGGGAAGACTAGTTTGGTAGATCGTAACCACAGATGCCAGTCCAAGAGAAGTGGGCACAGCAGAAGAAGAGTCTGCCCATCAATGTCCTGGAACTTCGGGCAGTTTGCTTTGCTCTGAATTTCTGGATGATCAGGTTACACAAATATCTGGTCAGGATCCAGTCTGACAATGCCAAGGCCGTAGCTTACATCAACCACCAAGGAGGCACCAGGAGATGAATGGCCCAGGAGGAGGTGAATCATATTCTAGCTTGGGCAGAGCTTCATGTGCCATCTCTGTCAGCAGTTTACATTCCAGGGTAGAGAACTGGTAAGCAGATTTTCTCAGTCGCCAGCAGTTTGTTCCATGAGATTTTCAGGCAATTTGCCAATCTTCGGGGTACCCCAGACATAGATCTATTGGCATCCATGTTCAACAAGGTAGACAAGTTTGTGTCCAGAACAAGGGATTCAGCTTCTGCCACGCCTTTATACTTTCAAAGGCATATTGCTTTGCACTCCCTGGTTCGGGCCTTTGTACAGGGGGGTGATTCAAATGGTCCCTCTTCTCAGGCTACCCTAGTGCCCTTGGTATTTAAATTTAGTGTTGGCTATTTTGCAGAGGCAGCCATTTGAACCTATTCAGAATATTCCACCTGTGCTTTTGACTAGAAAGGTGTCTTTTTTTTTTTTATAGCAATCACTTCGGCAAGGGTGTCATAGCTGGCGGCTCTTTCTTGCAAGGAGCCATTTTTGATCTAACACCAGGATAGGGTGGTGTTGCCTTCCTCCATCCTTCTTGCCTAAAGTGGTTTCTAGCTTTCACTTGAATCAGGACATTGTCCTACCCTCATTTTGTCTGAATCCTCATTCACCAGGAGAGAAATTGCTACATTGCTGGATGTAATGCGAGCTGTCAGAAAAGGATGGCACAAATCAGAAGGTCTATTTCCTTGTTTCTGCTACCAGAGGGGCCCAGTAAAGGGCAAGCTGCATCCAAGGCAACTTTTTCTCGTTGGATCCACAAGTTATTCATACAAGCCTATGGATGTGAAGGGCAGAGTCCCATCCTTTTGGGTAAGAGTGCACTCTACCAAAAGTATAAGCCTCTTTGGCAATTTGCCATCAGGTGTTGATTACTCAGGTTTGCAAGGCTGCCACCTGGTCTTCAGTGAATACATTCACAAGGTTCTACCAAGTGGATGTTAGAGCTACAGATGATTCTGCTTTTGGCCACAGTGTGTTACGGGCGGCAGAGTAGGTCGTCTTGCTGATTATGGTGTCTGGAATTGGTGTCTCCCTCCCCTCAAATGGATTGCTTTGGGACATTGGGCAATTAGTATAGCCTGCTCTGTGTCCCATGATGAATGATAACGAAAATTGGATTTTTTTTCTACACACTTACTTATAAAATACATTTCTTGGAGTACATTACGGGACAAAAAGGTCCCTCCTCTCTTTCTGGAATTTTGCTACAAAATTGGGGTACTTTCTGTGTAGGAGGGGTTATATATGGGAGGACTTCCTGTCTGTTTTGGTCCGCCAGTGTCCATCCACCTATATGTGGCACATAACACATATAGTAAGGATTATAGCCTACTCGGTGTCCTGTGATGTACTCCAAGAAATAGATTTTACAGGCAAATATGTACAAAAAAATACAAATTTTTGTATATTGTTTTTCTTGAGGCACATGCAAACAAGAAAAAGTCAGAGCTGGCCATAGATCCTTCATTGTCATCCTAGGGGTCTTTGGCACATTCTGAGGATTATACAGTCTGCCCTTGCACCAATATTCACAGAATAGTCATATAGGCAAAACAGCAATAGTGCAGAATTTCTTTCAGTAACTTACATTGAAGGACTCAAAGTTTTTAGAAATGCTTTACATTTTCCAGTCTTACGATCTATAAAAATTCTACTGAAAAAGAATCAGTTGGCAAAGGGCATTAACCTTCACTATTCAGTTGTTATAATAGAGTTGCATTACTTTCCTTGTATTTTCTCCCTGTCAGAAATGTTGGGCTACAAAGCCAGCCTGTCCCTGCCCGAGCTCAGTACGGATAACAGACACTCAAATCTGCTATATAATAAATGTGTTGTCAGGATTACATGTAAGAAAATTCTAGCCTTCGACAATTGACTGTTTTACTCTTCTGTCAGTTACCAGCATTAAACTCAGACAGGAAACAGATCCTCCTATATTAGGTCCTTGCAGACCCGCCCTGGAGCTGTCATTTCTGCAGACAGGAAAAGAATATAAGTGAACAATAGCACACATTCAGAAGGTACAAGATGTCATCTCCTATAAGTGTTTTTTTTTTTTTGTACACCACAAACCTAAACTACCCTTCCTTACCCTCCCTAGATGCATACTTCCATCCTTCCCATAACTTCAGTATTCAGCAATGGTTTATATTCTTCCTGGAAATCATGTGATTTGGGGAAGCCAGAGCCAAGAAGTAAATGTTAAAAGCAGAATTAACCTATTTCAATCAGCATGAGCTATTTTTAACCCTATGCTGCCAACATCAGTAAGTAGATAGGAAGTAATATTTTAAAGCTGAACACCTATACTTTTCGTATACTTTACATGCTGGCCCAAACATGTCCCTCACTAACATGTGAGGTTGCGGGATGCACTGTATAAACTGTATGTAGCAGAGGCTACATACAGCATACAGTACTGTGTCCCAGTGCAAGCTGAGACCTTCCATCTCAGAACCGGAACACAATAGAGTCTGAGTGGTACTCAGCCATCTGACTCAGAGTCAGAGAAGCGGGCTCATGATCTCACAACCTCTAACTCAGAGGAAGCTTTGTATTTATCTTTAGCTTTCTATGACTGGCTGAGTGCCACACAGACTATTTTGTTTTGAGTCTGTTCCAGGTGCGAACCAAGACTTTCCTGGCTCACAGTGATGTACAGTCATGGCCGAAATTGTTGGCACCCTTGATATTTCTCCAGGAGATCATGTATTTCTCACGAAACGTATTGCATTAACACATGTTTTGCTATACACATGTTTATTCCCTTTGTGTGTATTGGGACAAAACAAAAAAAGGGAGGAAAGAAAGCAAATTCGACATAATGTCACACAAACCTCCAAAAATGGGCTGGACAAAAGTATTGGCACCCTTTCACAACTGCGGATAAATAAGAATGTTACAAGCATGTGATGCTCCTGTAAACTCACCTGGGGCAAGTAACAGGTGTGGGCAATATAGAAATCACACCTGAAAGCAGATAAAAAGGAGAGACGTTCACTTAACCTTTGCATTGTGTGTCTGTCTGTGCCACACTAAGCATGGACAACAGAAAGAGGAGACGAGAACTGTCTGAGGACCTGAGAACCAAAATTGTGGCAAAATATCAACAATCTCAAGGTTACAAGTCCATCTCCAGAGAACTAGATTTGCCTTTGTCCACAGTGCGCAACATTATCAAGAAGTTTGCAACCCATGGCACTGTAGCTAATCTCCCTGGTCGTGGACGGATGAGGAAAATTGATGAAAGATTGCAACGCAGAATAGTCCGGATGGTGGATAAGCAGCCCCAAACATGTTCCAAAGACATTCAAGCTGTCCTGCAGGCTCAGGGAGCATCAGTGTCAGCGCGAACTATCCGTCGACATTTAAATGAAATGAAACGCTATGGCAGGAGACCCAGGAGGACCCCACTGCTGACACAGAGACATAAAAAAGCAAGACTACAGTTTGCCAAAATGTACTTGAGTAAGCCAAAAGCCTTCTGGGAAAACGTCTTGTGGACAGATGAGACCAAGATAGAGCTTTTCGGTAAAGCACATCATTCTACTGTTTACCGAAAACGGAATGAGGCCTACAAAGAACAAAACACAGTACCTACGGTAAAATATGGTGGAGGTTCAATGATGTTTTGGGGTTGTTTTGCTGCCTCTGGCACTGGGTGCCTTGACTGTGTGCAAGGCATCATGAAATCTGAGGATTACCAAAGGATTTTGGGTCGCACTGTAGGGCCCAGTGTCAGAAAGCTGGGTTTGCGTCCAAGATCCTGGGTCTTCCAGCAGGACAATGACCCCAAACATACGTCAAAAAGCACTCAGAAATGGATGGCAAAGAAGCGCTGGAGAGTTCTGAAGTGGCCAGCAATGAGCCCAGATCTAAATCCCATTGAACACCTGTGGAGAGATCTTAAAATTGCTGTTGGGAAAAGGTGTCCTTCCAATAAGAGAGACCTGGAGCTGTTTGCAAAGGAAGAGTGGTCCAAAATTCCGGGTGAGAGGTGTCAGAAGCTTATTGATGGTTATAGGAAGCGACTGATTTCAGTTATGTTTTCCAAAGGGTGTGCAACCAAATATTAAGTTAAGGGTGCCAATACTTTTGTCCAGCCCATTTTTGGGGTTTTGTGTGACATTATGTCATATTTGCTTTTCTGCCTCTGTTTTATATTTGTTCCAATACATACAAAGGGAATAAACATGTGTATAGCAAAACATGTGTTAATGCAATACCTTTTTTGTGTGAAATACTTGATTTTCAGGAAAAATATCAAGGGTGCCAACAATTTCGGCCATGACTGTATGTAGCCTCCACTACATAGTTTATACAGTACATCCAGCAGCCTCACGTTAGTGAGGGTCATAGTTTGTTTGAGTCAACTTGGCCCAAATGAACTGTATAAAGTGTTCTAAAAGCTGGAGTTCAGCTTTAACTCTAACCCACATATTTCTTCAGTTGCTTCCTGTTTCTGTCCTAATCCAAAATAATGCCATACATCCCTGCAGTCTTCATGGGCATTTTATTTTCTTTCATCTAGAATAGGGGAGGAGCTTTCTAGCTAAGCACCCCCTCCAGCCTGCGTGCCTGATCTAAGGGCAGATGGACTGCATGAAGTAAATGCTTCGCAAATCATCTGCCCTTACTCAAGATGGCTGTAGCTAGAAATGCGATAGGGTGTTTTAAAAAGTGATTTTTCAACAAAATAAAGTATGGCGACATGGATGGATGAGTTTGCTTTAAATATTAAAAATAAATAAGTTTGTGCTGCTCAGATACAGTTTAGTTCCGCTTTCAGGATTAAAATTCCAGATTAGGGTACAGCTCACCATACACAGATTCCTCTATCCACACAAACGATTGATGGCGATTGATGGCGGTATCCACCTGCCATTATACTGTATTTTGCCAGCTGTACCCATCACTGTCACAATACATTTATCAGCAGCTGCTGATCAAGAAAAAAATTCCAACATGTTTCTTGCTGTATTGGTGCCCTTAGACTCCCTGACCTGCAAAGAGCATTAAAGTTTTATTACATTCCCTGCATTAATGCACGTTCGCACCAGAAAGCAGTGTGGGAAACCCCTGTTTAGTGCACGTTTCACACACCGCTCTTCAAATGAACTGGATGTGAAATCTTCTGTGGGTGTCAATAGATTCCTAATGACACCCTGAAACTAGATTGCAAACACAGTGCGTTTGCCTGCACTGGATTGCATGGTACTGCAGCACCATGTGATCCAGTTGCATACTTTTTAAAAGTATGAAAGTGGTGATGCCTTATTTGTGTGTTGACAAGCTTTGAGAGCTGTTTTTATCTGGAGGTTGAGGAGGCAGGGACACACATATTTGACTACATTTCCACTTCCAGTACAATTCACAGGAACTAAAACATGACAAACTAAAACCTCCAAATTTAGGTTTGTGGTAGTCTATCTGAAGTGCTGGATGTGAAAAGTCACTTCTGGTAAGTACAATAATATACAGAAAATTAAACTAGCTGTAGACTTATTACAGATTTCAGATTGATAAAATAAACTCTGTAAACTGGAGTAATAGTGGAACAGTCCCTTTCTCATGGCAAACATTGGGGTTTAATCATTAAAATGAAACAAGATATTTGACAAGTTACTCTAAAAAAAATGCTCTGCTTTTCTATGCGCCAGTTTTCACAAAACTTCATCAGTTTGCAATAAAGGAAGAAATATGTGTAGGTCTTTAGCCAAATAGGCAGAAACAAATATAGCAAATTAAAAAAGGTTTCAGATGAAATGTGCACTAGGACCTATTTATTGTATTTGTTTGCAAATCTATTATGTTTAAGAATTATTAGATGCAAAATAGTTGCTAAGTGTAGGTTTTATTTTTAAAGAAGTATTAAACTCAAAAGCAAACGTGCTATATTGCAGCTTTCCAATTCATAGATGTGTTAGCTGCATTAGTTTTCTTTTGTAGGCTTGCTTTCTTCTATTTTCAGCTGGTGATCTGGCCAGTAAGTCTAGTGTTTTTCAAAACAGCAAGCTCTCTTCCAGACGTATTAGTTTACGTGGATGAGACAAACCATTTAATACTGGCAGGGATGCTTACAATGGTCAGCTTTTAATTATTTGTGTAAAACCTTTATCCCAAAAGGAAAGAAAACTGTTGCTGTAACAGATTATAAAGTATGAGTTAGAATTTGGCTTCAATTAGGTAGTGTGTTTAAATCTGCTAGTCCATCTAATTGCCCCCTCCTCCCAGACTGGATGAATGAGCACAGGGGCACCATTGCACAGCAGCATTGGGGTGCTCTAATGAAGGAACAAGGGAAAAAAAGCCTTAAAAAAAAAAAAAACAAATGCAGCTACCGAAGCTTGGTAAGCTGCAATATATTACAATTTTGGTTTTGGGTTTAATACTACTTTAAGCTTTGAGTCAAGTTTCCTCAAAACTATTTCCTATGTACATATAGTAATTAGTGCAAAATATTTTGTACCAGCAATGAACTGCAAAATCATTGGTTTAAATTGTCTTGATCTTTATGTGCAAATTGTAGACATGCTCATACATTTTGATTTTATGCCACATTCTGCCAGTACTTGACATGTTTGAGTAGATCATGTGTCTTGCCTAGAGAAGGACATAGTGTGTTAAGAAATGTTACACAGGGCATTTAAACCTACCACTTTAATGTACTACCGCGTGTCCTTGTTGTATATACTGTAGCTACCAGACAAAAACATGACTAGTTGCTAAAGGTAACTTAGGTACTATCCTTTAGAACAGGGGTGGGCAACTGTGCCCTCCAGCTGTTGGTGAACTACAAGTCCCATCATGCCTCTGCCTTTGGGAGTCATGCTTGTAACTGTCAGTTTTGCAATGCCTCATGGGACTTGTAGTTCTACAACAGCTGGAAGGCCACAGTTGCCCACCCCTGCTTTAGAACATTACATGCATACTGTCCTTTTTAGAACATACATAGAACATACAAGCAATAACCTGCTTATATTTTGCATTTTCTAGTTTCCCTACTCCCCTCCCATCATGAAATTAAGTAAAACCTGTTTTGTTGTATACCTTATTTTGAACCCTGTGATGTCATCAATTTTATTGTTAATTTTAAAAGCATATTTTATTTAAATTGTCATTACACTCAGAGTAACCACTTGCCACCCAGAGGATTTACCCCCCTTCCTGACCAGGCCATTTTTTGCATTATGGAGCTGTTACTTTAACTGACAATCAAATTAAGCTGTAACCAAATGGAATTTACATCCTTTGTTTTCCCACAAATAGAGCTTTCTTTCAGTCGTATTTGATTATCTGTGCGGTTTTTATTTTTTGCAGTAAAAAAAAAAAAGCGACAATTTAAAAAAAAACAAAAAAAAAAACTATTTTGACTAATCACCATTAAACATATCCAGTAAAAAAAAAATTAAAAATCAAATTTCATGTAAGCCAAAATGTATTCGGCTACATGTCTTTGCTGAAAAAAAAAAATTTAAAATATGTGTAAATTAATTGGTTTACGTGAAAGTTATAGCGTTTACAAATGGTGGCATATATACTGGATTTTTATAAAGCAGGACTATAGCAGGACTGCGGCGGGCATTCTGACACTGGGGGGAACTGACTTGGTGTCAGCGACATCCATAGTGACACCAATACAGTGATCAGTGCTAATAAACAGCACTGACACTGTAATAATGACACTGGGCAGGAAGGGGTTAACATGTGGGGCAATCAAAGGGTTAACTGTGTGTCGTTTTACACTGTGTCCTGTGTTAGTGCTTCACTGTAAGCATACTGCTGTGCACAGCCATGCAAAGCAGTGTGCAGGAGAGAACTGTAATGTTTACAAACAGTTCTAACCCCACCCCCCACCCACCCCTCCCCTTTGGAGATGCTCGGCATTCACCAGCCAGGATCCGGTGACTGACAGCTAGGTAGGGCACGCATTCGCCCCCTGCCCGAAACTGCAAAATCACGTATATATACACACGTGATTTTGTGCACCCGTGCCGCCCTGTAGCAGTACTACTGCCATAGGGCGGACGGGAAGAGGTTAAAGGCGAAGTTCACTTTTTGACTAAAACAGGCCCATGCAGATGAAAGGCCCAGTATGTTAAACTACACTGTGCTGTTTTGTAAAAATGCAGTTTGATGTGCTTAGCATTACTGTAGGCTTGTTCTGGCATCTCCAAAGACTGCCTGATATACTCACCAGGCATGCCATGCAACATTAAAGGTCAAGTTCATGTTTAGTAAAATAAAAAAATATATATAAGTAATAAATGCACATGATTTTGCAGTTAAAAAAAAATTCGCTTTTTTTACACTACCTACAAAGCATTACACCTGCAATCAGTTGATTACAGGTGCAATATCAGGCTCCTGCAGACACCATCAACAGCTCTACCTTGGACCTCCGTATAGGCAGACGGTTCTTTCACACGGGCACTTCATATGTCCGTTTTTCATCTGTGTTTACGTATGAAAACCAGACACCCATTAATTTCTATGGACTAGCAGATGTAAATGGATGATCCGTTTTTTTGAACGAAAGAAAACCCTATTTTACTTCCATAAAAAAAAATGGAAAGGACAAAAAAAAATAGATGTAAACGTACGAAAAACGGATGAAAAAAACTGATTTAAACTGATAAAAACTGATCTGTTTTTTCTTTGAAACTGAACTGATAAAAAAAAATGGAATGCCAGTGGGAAAGGACCCTTACTGAGCTGCAGGAAGTGTCAGTAAAAAGTTTAGTCTCTTGTATTTTGTTGATAGCTACAAGCGGTCTGCGGCACTGTCAGAAGGGACTCTAAAATCTCTGTGAATGAAAGCGAAACCTTACCAACAGCAACTTGATACAATATAATGTTCTTTAGCAAGGAACATACATTCCACATTAATAATTATGCTACCAAAATTAGTGTGTGCTGTAAATTGCCTTCAGCTTTGCTCCTGCTTCTACTTGGTGGAGGCTGCCATTTTGCCGAAGCCCAGAGTCCCTGAACGGTAGTAAATCATAAAGTTGAACTAAATCTAGTGATTTAACAGTTTAACAGTTACATTCTTGGAATGCCAGGATTGTGGTCACATTTGCTTGCGTCTTCAACCAAACTGTGAAGCCATCAAATGCCTGGTGTCATAACTTATCACATGCGCAGCACCATGGCAGCGGAAGATCAAAACAGAAGCAGTTTTCTTGGCTGTAGAGGATAGCAGGGTTCAACTCAGCTTTAAGACGGTCAGCAGATCAACCTTTACAAATTCAGCAATGCCTAAAAATGGAGAGCAACTAAGCATGTGCAGAACATGGTGAGACAGTGTATTACTGGATTTCAAACAGCATAGACACTTGTTTTTAGGGCTTGTTCACACCATTCTGCAGGGACACAACAAAATCAATTGTGCTCTATGTGCCATGTTCATACTACAACACTAGTATCACTTGCAGATTGTTTTCTGTGCAGGAATCTGCACTGTGTATAAAACTAATTGAAGCGTGCATGAAAACCGATGTCTCTGCAAGTGAAATCTGCGGGTCAGTTTCCATCAGTTTTCCCGCATGTACGGTGTGAACGAGGCTTTAATGTTTTACATAGATATACCTGCAAAAGGGGTCAGCCTGAAGTGGTCAAGCGAAACTTAATTTTCTGACCAAAGTTCCACTTTAATGATGCGGCTGTGCTGTCAGAGCCCCATATAACTGCATGTTTTTTTGTAAATGTGACAGCGACTACAGGGAAAAGAATCCCTGCCCGCTGTCACAGGGAAGGTCAGGGGGTGAGGTGAGGGTGCTGAACATGTTACACCCTAAATAGGAGTGTAACATGTTCAGAAGGTGAACTTAGCATTTAAACTATATGTTGCTAAAATGCACAGTGCATGTGAACATACTGGGGCCCTTGTCTGCAAGGGCTGTTTGGGGGGGGGGGGGGGGGGGGGGGGAGGTATACTTAGTCAATACTTGTTTTACTTTATGCTTAAAACCCTTTTGGCAGTAAAGTTTTAGCTTTATTCTTGTTTTCAATAAAATAATAAAATGTGCTAAAATACACAAATATGTCTCATACCAAAAAAATCTTCAGCATTAAATCCTCCCAACATATAATCATTACATTTTCCCCACTTTTTCCTCCCTTTAGGCAGCCGGTTGGAAGTATGTGCAATGATACATGTGTCACTTTCAGTGCAATGTCCACCACTGGCCTCCCTATACTTTATGGACTGATGTTTTTACCAAGTGCTTCTGGAAACCTCATCTCCCTCTGGATTTTTAGCAAACTAGGACGCAGATCATCAACGCATATATATCTTATAAACCTTGCCATTTCCAACATAGTTGTGACTACTGGCATGCCCTTCCAAATTTTTTTTTATGCATACGCACTTTACTTGCCATACAAGTCTATAGAATGTTCCTTTGTACTACAAACCACAAACATTCTAACACACTGCAGTATGTGTGTTAGCATCACCATTTTCTGCTGGATTGCCATCAGCCGATATGCTACTCTTGTGCGATACAAAGAGCAAGCACAGGACAGATCTTCATCTACATATGAAAAGATCATCTTTGGCCAAATACTAAAAACGTTTCGGAACCCTAAAATTGCTGGTTATCTGTGTGCTGGTGTGTGGGTCACATTCTTGTTTCCAACGGTTACATTGTTTTTATTAAAAAAGAACTCTGAACTAGACAATTGCTGCTCCTATGAAGCTGAATTTGGTCAAGAAAGGTCACAGATCTCTTCATTTACACAGTCGACATGTTTCTTTTTGTTTTTTTTTCATTGTGCTAATGTTTTATGGATTCTTTATAAAGCATATAAAAAAGCTACAGACCAACAGCTGCATTGAGGAAAAGCATTTAGTCCACCAAAAAGTTAAAAAAAATATTGCCGTGATAGTGGTTTTACTACTTGTTACTTTTGCCCCTTACCATCTCATAAAATTTTTCCTTGTGGGACAGTACTACTCACAGGGATGCCAAGTGCTGAGAGTACTGACAGAAATAAAAAATTGTTGCCTTTGCCTAGCTGAGTTCAGGAGTTGTACTGACCCCATTGTTTATTTTTGCTTAGATGAGGCTTTTCAGAAGACTATCCAGCGTTTCTTTAAAAGGAACTCCACAGGTCAAAACGAGGACTCGAATGTGAACAGACTTAATACACAAACCCTGACCGCAACTGGAAGAGTTATGCACACCACATTTAATGAAAGCTGTAGCTGAAAACCCTTAAAAAGTAGTTCTGTAACATGTCTATAATGGATTAAGAGTTCAAGTTAAACTGTACTTGTGCCCAGTCTATGGGCATTAAACCGTTTAATGTTTTTGCTGTGTAAAATTAGGCCTCATTTACACGGGCAAATTACAGCATACACCCTTGCTAGGGCCATGTTTGCATGCACAGGGATGCACAAGAGTTCCCTATACAAGCAGCCCTATTCATGACAACTGATACGCAGCAGCTGTAGAGACAAAGCCACTGCTCCCAATGACATCCGTGCAGCTGCGGGTGCACATTCTCAAACACAGACAGTGAGCACTTAGGCCTGTGTACCAGCACAGATGCCCAATTGGGAGCAGTGGATATATCTATGCAGCCGCTGTGTCCCAACTGACATGAGTAGGATACCTACACGGGATGCATGGAATGCCTGTGCATCCCTGTTCAGGCAAACACAACCCTCACACAAGTGTACACTGCAGGACACCCCTTGTGAGAACAAAGCCTTAGGCCCCATTCACATTGTACCTTGTGGCTTGAAGCTCAACAAGCAACAACCTATTTTTTTCAATAGCACTTGTTCACATCTGAGCGCCCTGACACAACACTTAGCAAAATGCTTGCACTCAAAAAAACAAGCTACTTTCCAGGTAGAATTGAGTGTTTTTGTCCTCATAGACTTCAATGGAAACACCTGAACAGCATGACTTGAGTGTTCTTTCAAGCATTTTGTTGCACATTTTCAGCTCAAGCAGCAGCTCTCCACCTTTCAGCTTTCTATTGGCCACATAAACACCTAGTTGAAAAACGCCTGAAAAAATGCCTAACAAAAGCTGCAAAAACATGTAATTCTGCTCCAAATAACTCAAAAACGATGGAAAAAAAAACGCTTAAAAAACATGAAGCTTAGGTGTGAATGTAGCCTTATTCTCTACCCTAATAGATCCTCAAAGATCATAAGAAAAACTAGTGCCCATTCAATGGGCTTCTAGTAGCTTTGAAACACCTATTGGTTGTTAGCACTAGAAGGCTACCAAAATTCTGGTGCAATAAAAAGTATAGAGACACTTCAAATGCCTGTGTTGTGAACTTTGAACATTAATTTCTTCATAATGCTAACAGATATAGAGATAAACAAGGGCTTGTTTTAGCCTGGGTTCACACTGGATGCAGTGTGATGCACTGCGATTTTTCATGTGGTTTGGAGTGTGAATTTGCCCTTGACAGCTGCGATTGTAATGTCATTTAAATAGTCTATGGAGCTTAAAATAGCACCACACTAAACACACACAGGACCCTTTTTTATCCATATCAGAATTGTACTGCATAGATGTGAACGGCCTTCATAGAAGACAATGTTATTTCACTTGACATGTGAATCTCTGCATTCTGGAACACATTCGAACCACATCAGATTCACATCACTGTGAACCACGGTGCTTTTATGGCTTGTTCAGAAAATGTAAATACTTTGGTGTGAATGATCTCAGCAAAGGCTCCTGTTATAGGTTTTCTGCAATATTTATGGAAAGTGATAATGCATCGATACAGCCATGTATCTGGATGCTAAAAAAACAAACACAATCATAGGGGAATGCCAGCCTGCTTATTGCACTTCTGTCTGAACTAATACGACTTCAAAAAAGGGGGACCAAACACAACTGGACATTTATATTTACTACATTAACAACTGAGGATCGACGGAGCAACAGGCGTGTGTGCTCTAATCATACAATCATAGGTGATCATACACATGTTAGAAAGTTCAAAACGCTCAGGTATACGGATTCCCTCACTCTCTCAACAACCAACTGCACTAGACCCAAGCCACAGAACGAGACCCTTTACTGTACTGAATTGTGCATACAGGGTTGGGTTCATTTTACAATTTGTCCAGTGTCAGTAATATGGACAAGCAACAAATTAACAGAAAACTCCATGTGGCATAAGCAACTCTAAATGCAACAGTGTGTAAATGTGTAAATTAAATAGCATAGCATCCTTTTCAGTCAAAAGTGAATGTATGAAAATTCAAGTAACAATACAAAAAACAGTAATGATAGTATAATATCAATAGCTTGCCTTTCCTTCCTCTTCTTTTCTGTCATGAAACTGCAAACAAATTTTCTCTTACCCCTAAAGTCTGCATTGGTACTTTCAGGAGGAAAATATGTTACGGTTAAGTAGCTACATGCTTAAAGTAGATGTAAACTTGAACTGAATGATGTTTAGTTTGCTAAATCATTGTGTACAATAAACTGCTATTTTTGTTAATAAACTACGTTTTAACCTTTTTTGTCATCTTCTCTTACCTCAATGTTGTCAATATCCTGCAGCCTTTTGCAGCTACTTCCTCTCTACATACATGCACTACTGAGCTGGTTACATATTCCACAGGGTGGGTTTTCTGACAGGGACAATAGATGGGGTCTACATATTATGGGGTGAAACAGCCACTTCTAGAAGGCAATGAAGGATGACAAAAGCAGGAGCACAGCTATGAGCCAAAAAAAACAAAAAACAGTTTTTTGTCACCTATAACAGAAGGGCATAAACAAAGACCATTATAGCAGGGTTACCAGGTATTATTTTAATGACAGCTCCAGGTTTAAAAGTATAAAGTGTCTTACATGAACATGTTCAACGTTTATATGCGATTTTAGTGATGGCTGGAATTAAAGTGGTTGTAAAGGCTCAAGGTGTTTTACCTTCATTCTATGCATGAAGGTTTAAAACCTTTTGTGTGCAACAGTACCCCATAGCATACCCCCCCCCCCCCCCAATACTTACTGGAGCCCCATCACGATCCAGCGATGTGCGAGGGAACAGTGGCTCTCCGGGGACTCTTCCTCCTCATTGGCTACAGTTGTTAGGTGGGGGCAGTATAGGCCTCTCTGAAGAGATGAGTTTTTAGGGATCGTCTAAAAGGTGACAGAGATGGAGATAGCCAGACACATTGGGGAAGGGAGTTCCCGGGGGTGGGATTGGCTCTGAAGAAATCCTGGAGGTGAGCATGGGAGGAGGTGACAAGGGAGCTAGAAAGCAGGAGGTCTTGTGAGGAATGAAGAGAACAATTCGGTTGGTATTTTGAGACTAGGGTAGTGATGTAACTAGGGCCTGAGTTGTGTATGGTTTTAAAAGCTGTTGAAAGTATCTTGAATTTTATTTGTTGGGTGAGCGGGAGCCAGTGGAGAGACTGGCAAAGAGGGGAAGCAGGCACTGAACGGTTGGTAAGGTGGATGAGTCGGTCAGCAGCATTCATGATGGACTGGAGGGGGGATAGCCTATGCAAAGGCAAGCCAGTGAGGAGGGAGTTGCAAAATTCAAGGCAGGAAATGACCAGGGAGGGAGTTAGAAGCTTTGTGATGTCGTTGGTTAGGCAGGGGTGTATCTTGGAGATGAGACAGCAAGCTTTGGACAGCGATTGGCTGTGGGGCTGAAAGGATAGTTCAGAGTCCAGGATTACACGTAGCACCCTGGCATGTAGGGACAGGTTGATGGTTGAGCCATTGATTTTAACAGAGAAATCAGTGGAAGGGCCACATCGGGGAGGAAATATTATGAGCTCAATTTTGGATAGATTAACCGCTTTCCCGCCACCCTATAGAAGAAATACTGCTACAGGGTGGCACGGCTGCGCAAAATTACACATATATACATGATTTTTCATTTCCAGGCAGGGGGCGCGCATGCCCTACCGGCACTGCCATTGGCAGTCTCAGTTGACGGCCACCGGGTCACGGCTGGCGATCCCCTGCCAGCACCTGGCGATCGTCAAGTATCAATGCCGGGGGAGAGACCTGTATGTAAACAATACAGATCTCTCCCGTCAGATCCTGCACATTGGCTTTGTATTGCTCTGCATAGCAGAGCAATACAAAGAAATGTGAAGACACAGTAAAGCACACACACAGAACACAGTTAACCCTTTCAATGCCTCAGATGTTAACCCCTTCCTGCTCAGTGCCATTAGTACAGTGTCAGTGCTATTTATTAGCACTGATCACTGAATTAGTATCACTGGGGATGTCAGTGACAGTCAGTATGCCCACTGCAGTCCAGCTATAAGTCGCTGATCACCATATATATACATTTGTAGATGCTATAACTTTCACGTAAACCAATTTACATGTATTGGGATTTTTTTTTAGCAAAGACATGTAGTAGAATACATTTTGGCCTACATTTATGACATTTTTTTTTACATTTTTACTTGATATGTTTAATAGCAAAAAGTCAAAAATATTGTTGTTTTTTTTCTCAAAATTGTCGGGTTTTTTTTTTTGTTTATAGAGCAAAAAATAAGAAAAACACAGGCGATCAAATACCACCGAAAAAAAGCTCAATTTGTGGGAGAATGTGTTGCATGACCGCGCAAATGTCAGTTAAAGTAACGCAGCGGCCAGGTCAGGAAGGGGGGTAAATCCTCTGGAGGGCAAGTGGCTAATTTTCAGGAAGTGGTGTGTCATCCAGGCTGATATGTCAGTTAGTAGATGAGTGAGGCATAAGGAGACTAATGGAGTGAGCTAAGGGGTAGAGAGATAGATTTGGATGTCATCAGCATAAAAATGGTATTGAAAGCCATGGGAGGCAATCAAATGACCCAGAAAGGAGGTGTAGACTGAAAATAGGAGGGGTCCCAGAACAGAAACTTGGGGAACCCCAACAGAGAAAGGAAGAAGAGAAGAGGAAGTAGAATTTTGACACTGAAAGTGCAATGGGATAGGTAGGATGAGAATCAATGAAGGTGCTGGCACAGTCACAGAACATTATATGCTGAACAATTGTTTAAATGAAAAATTCACCTTTTGACAAAAAAAATCATAAATGCGCATTATTTTGCAGGTAAAAAATGTGCATTTATTATTTTTTGTTGCAGAAGCCTGGAAAGCATTGTACCAGCGATCAGCATATCGCTGGTACCATGCAGGACTCCTACAGACCTGTCAGTATCCCTGCTTGCCTGTACATCCCATACGAACAAGCTGATACACTATGACAGGAAGAATCAATGAAATACCACAGTGCTCACATTGCCATGGTAATTCATTGAGAACTACAAGCCGATAGCCGCTAAAGCTGTAGGGAATTGTAGTTTTCTCATTCACAGAATACTAGCTATCAAAGTGGGGAAGCGGGAGCCGGTCCTTTCATAACATGTTACACCCTGAATATGGGTGTAACACGTTATGAAAGATGACCTTATCATTTAAAAAAAAGAAAAACATTGGCATTATTGCCAATAACCCTATTTTCACTACTTTCTGCTCTTGGTCAACTTTCTACCAGACAGGAAGTGGGGGAAGAAGCTGCAATAGGGAAACAAAATTGAGGTGTTTTCCAGCATTCCACCACAAAAAAAAAAAAATCCCAAACAGTAAAGCCTGACAGGGGCTCTTACCCTTCCCCAAGCTATCCAAAACTTTGGGTATAGACATGCATTTCAAAGTGTTTGGAAACCACTCTCTTGACTGATAAAGCTACAAGCCCATCTTGTATGAATACATTCTATAAAACACAAAAAACTTCAAATGCCATTTATATAATAGATAACATTTTATGTAATGTGTAATATTAAAATAAGTTACACTGATCTGAGGTTTTGTCCAGGGTGCTAAAAATGCCATTTAAACAATGGTAGAATAAATGAAGTTTTCTAAAGATCCATTTATAAATTACTAGCGAGAGCTATACAGACAACTCTTCATAGTATAGCTTAAGAAATTGTGCAGTTGAGCAGTTATTAATGACACACAACATTAATATGCATTAGATATGATTTTCAGTGAATTTTATATAGGTAATTTTTCGCTTTTAAAAAGAGGCAATGCTCATCAGATAATATTTTGTAAAATCACACCACCCTGAATAAGAAACACCTATTTGCAATTAACAGAAGTTGCCCACTCAACAGTTGGGGAGTAAAAAGAAAACACTACTACTAGCAGCAATGTGACCAATTTGGAGCACTGTGCTATTGTCTGTAATGGCATGACTTCAAATTGCCCACCAACTTTACCAAATAAATGTAAAGCTTAACTCCACATTTCATGTCCCTGATTTGCTGAGGCAGAGATTGTGACATCACCTCGCCTCTCTACCTCAGCAAATCAGAGGGAGCTTTGTATTCATTTATTGAATACAAAGCTTCCCATGAATGGCTGAGCAACGCTCAGCCTATTTTGTACCTGGAGTGGGAAAGGAAGTTCTCCTACTGCCAGAACGCAGCTCTGCATACTGTGTCTAGCTGAGGTTACATACCGTTAATAGTGCACTCCCAGAAAGTTCCTCTGTTAACATTAAGTGCTGGTCCACATATATGCGGATTGGATGTGGTCTGAGCCGTATCCAATCTGCATCTCAAGTGAAAAAACATTGATACCTATGGTGCCTGTTCACATATGTCTGATGCACTAGCGGTGAGAATTCGGTGCGGATTCAGTGTGGTTGAGGAAAACGTCCTGTACGATTTCTGAGCAGTGCAGTCCAGTTCAGGTGCAAGTGCAGGTTACAGGCTATTGGCTTCTATGGGAGCCGTTTCTAAACCGCATATGTGTGAACAGGATAATCCTGAGACCTAATCCTGTTCTGAACGTGATGTAAACCTGACATGAACCAGTGAACAACTATATCAATTAGCTGTGAAACCTGAGCTTCAATCTGCACAGCACACCTGTGAATCAGCTCTAGGGGCTTGTTTACACTTGCTTCAAAATGTGGCACTGGACACACTTTTTTAAAGTACTCTGAATGCCAATTAAAGCACCTGCCACTAAATAAAATGGTTAGCCTACAGTTCTGTTCACACGTGTGTTTGCTTTGCTTAAAAAATTATACCCCATGTCGCTTTCATGGCGCTTCAAAGCCTCCACTGAAGTCTATGATAAAACTTGCTTACAGCACTTGCAGCTTTTAAGAGGTTTTTATTCAGCTTTATCTGTGCTTTGTTTTGGAGGTTGTGCAGGTATGCGATATCCCAGGATGCACTGGGAAACCAACAAGCAAACCAAAAAGACATCATCAGCAGTCACTTCTGGTTCATGTGTATATATTTCTGGAAGTGTCTGGTGCAGACGTCACATCTGGTGAGCAAATGACAACTAGTAAATGACACACATGATGTGCAGTATGGGAATGCTATAGAACAGTGGTTCTCAACCTTCCTAATGCCGCGTCCCTTTAATACAGTTCCTCATGTTGTGGTAACCCCCAACCATAAAATAGTTTTCACGGAATAGTGCCCCATCGTTGGAGTCAGTGGGGGGAGGAATAGTGCCCCATCGTTGGTGTCAGTGGGGGGAGGAATAGTGCCCCATCGTTGGTGTCAGTGGGGGGAGGAATAGTGCCCCATCGTTGGTGTCAGTGGGGGGAGGAATAGTGCCCCATCGTTGGTGTCAGTGGGGGGAGGAATAGTGCCCCATCGTTGGTGTCAGTGGGGGGAGGAATAGTGCCCCATCGTTGGTGTCAGTGGGGGGAGGAATAGTGCCCCATCGTTGGTGTCAGTGGGGGGAGGAATAGTGCCCCATCGTTGGTGTCAGTGGGGGGAGGAATAGTGCCCCATCGTTGGTGTCAGTGGGGGGAGGAATAGTGCCCCATCGTTGGTGTCAGTGGGGGGAGGAATAGTGCCCCATCGTTGGTGTCAGTGGGGGGAGGAATAGTGCCCCATCGTTGGTGTCAGTGGGGGGAGGAATAGTGCCCCATCGTTGGTGTCAGTGGGGGGAGGAATAGTGCCCCATCGTTGGTGTCAGTGGGGGGAGGAATAATGCCCCATCGTTGGTGTCAGTGGGGGGAGGAATAGTGCCCCATCGTTGGTCTCAATGGGGGGGAAATAGTGCCCTATCATTGGTGTCAGTGGGAGGAATAGTGCCCCATCATTGGTATTAGTGACACCAATGATGAGGCACTATTCCTCCCACTGACACCAATGATACTTACCTTGCCGACCCCTGCTCCAGCCTGGGCTCGCTCCTTCCCTCTCCCATCTACAGCCAGCATACCTTGCTGCAGCAGCACCATCTGCATGGTACAGACATTTACTGGTCAGCTTCTCCAGCTGCTCCCTCACTTGATCTTCTTTGATCTTCGTGCTGCCACTCGGCTCCTCCTCTCTAAGCTCCACCTCCTCGCCAGTGATTGGCCGCCTGTGTGCCTCTCCTGAACTACAGTCACCGACGAGGAGGTGGAGCTGTTGAGTGATCCGGGGGTGTGGCCAGATGACAGTGGCGGCATGTCATCCCACCCACACATAGCGGTTCAGGGAAATGTGTGCGTATCTGCATGAGGGCGGACCCGCTTGGAGATGGATAGAGGGGCGGTGTCTCGGTTCCTAAAACAATCAGAAATATGTGTTTTCCGATGGTCTTAGGTGACCCCTGTGAAAGGGTTGTTCGACCCCCAAAGGGTTGTTCGACCCACAGGTTGAGAACCGCTGCTATAGGGGAAGGTAAGCAGGAACTGGAGAGAGAGGCTTGAGCAGCAAAGGATCAGCAGAGCTGGCAGACCAGAGCAGGAGAAGCTAGCAATTTCAGATGTAGTGCACAGCATGAAAGCAGCAATATAGCAGGAGGTGAGCTGAGCAGGGACCAGAGAGAGAGGAGGATCAGCAGAGCTAGTGGTTACTACTGAGCCAGGGATCAGCAGTGCTAGGGGTACTACTAAGTGGAGTATCAACAAAGCTGGGGCTACTAAGCAGCTGGGGATAATACTAAGCCAGGGAACTATTGGGCCCCTTTAAAACAAATAGAAAATCAACACACACAGGGCATCTGTCAAGCTTCATCAAATCTTCAAAAAAAGCCTCACCGAAGCATCAAAAAAGCATGATTAAGTGGTAGGCGCTTTAAGTGTGCTGAAGTCGAAGCAAGTGTAAATGAGCCTTAAAAAGGTAGAGTTAGGCTTTATTGTATTGTAAAGAAATTTTAGTTGTTTAGTTAACTAATTGCCGACCGCAGATAGCCGAATGACGGCTGCACTGAGGCCGGCCAGTTCTGGGTGGACGTCATATGACGTCCTCCCAGAACGCGCTCTCCTGCGCGCCCCCCGGGGCGCGCACCCGGCGATCTCCGTGATCGCTGTGTCCTACGGACACAGCTGATCACATGACGTGGTAAAAGGCCAATCACAGCGGCCTTTTACCACGTGATCAGCCGTGTCCAATGACACGTTGATCACCAGGAAAATGCAAATGCCGGTTCTCGGCTGCACTTTCCTCACGCTGTCAGATCGTGAGGAAAGTACTGCCGAAAACCGGCAGTTGTCAGAGTGGGGATTGGCACCGATCATGCCACACACAAGTTCTGCCCACCTGTGCCCAGCAATGCGCCCACCTGTGCCCAGCAATGCGCCCACCTGTGCCCAGCAATGCGCCCACCTGTGCCCAGCAATGCGCCCACCTGTGCCACCCAGCAGTGTCACCACCTGTGCCCAGAAGTGCCACCTACCTGTGCCCAGTAATGCCACCCACCTGTGCCCACCCACCTGTGCCACCCACCAGTGCCCATCAGTGCAGCCCAGCAGTGCTGCCAGTCAGTGCCCAGCAGTGCCGCCAGTCAGTGCCCAGCAGTGATGTCAGTCAGTGCTACCTATCAGTGCTGTCTATCAGTACCCACTATCAGTGTCGCCTATCAGTGCCACCAATCAGTGCCGCATATCAGTGCCACCTATCCATGACACCTCATTAGTGCTGCCTATCAGTGCCGCCTATCCGTGCCACCTCATTAGTGCCGCCTATCAGTGCCACCTCATCAACGCACATCAGTGAAGGAGAAAAATTACCTGTTTGAAAAATTTTATAATAGAAACAAAAAAACGTTTTTTTTCAAAATTTTTTGCACTTTTTTTGCTTATAGCACAAAAAGTAAAGTGCCCAGCAGCGATTAAATACCACCAAAAGAAAGCTCTATTTGTGAGAAAAAAATGATAAAAATTTCATATGGGTACAATCTTGCATGATTGCGCAATTGTCAAAGTGCGACAGCGCTGAAAGCTGAAAATTGGCCTGGTAAATAAGAGGGTATAAGTGCCCGGTAGGCAAGTGGTTAAAAGCCACCTGTGATAATGGATGCATTAGGCCTACAAGTTAGTATTCTGTATTCAACAATATAACTAGAAGCCTTATATGTGCAGAGTCATACCCAGCTATAGCACATGTGATACCCAGGTATTGTTTAAAAGCTAGTCAAAGACTTACATCAGCCGTAACAGTATTAAATATAAGTATAAATTGATATTTGGCCTTGCTTGCAACCGCACCTAAGCTTACACAATAGCCATGATTCAAATGACAGCTAGTAGAATGGGATTTCAAACACAATTTCACACAGTGTCTTTAAATTTGTTAAGCCAACTGTGAGCATTTAGACTGAAGTGATTTCAGCAGCTGTGAAACTGCCCAATCACTACAGCACCCTGTCGAAGATACCAACCCCCCCCACCCCAAGCCATATATCCTGGGCTCCACTGTCCCACCTGTGGGACCGGGAAGCAGTATGCTGTGTATTGAAAGATGGAATGGTGGATGCGTACTACTTCACATGGATTCAGCACTGTAGTTACCCAGCTGATGTGACCAGGGATATAGCTAACAAAGCACAGTCTGTGCTCCATTAGCTGTAGTGAATCGCAGGGGTGACATCAAGGGTCTTAATAGACCTTTGATGTCTCAGTAATGAGAACCTGTCATTCCATATAAAAGTTACCAAAAACAAAAGTAACAACATTTTATTGTAAGTCCCCCTGCAGTTACATAAACACACAAGAACATAAATACATCCAGTAGGTGAACCTACATGTGAGAACAACTGCGCCACAAGTGAGGTGGGGCTATAATGCATGGTTAACTCAAAACTGACAACATGAAAAGACTTTTAAAGTATTGCCTATGGACAAGGCTTGACATGTTTGGTATCTATTTATTCTTTTATACTTAAAGATTGGGAAATATGTTCTGTTTCTGTGCACTAAAATTAACTTTCATATTTTTAAATTAAATTTTGTATTTGATAAACGTGTGCTAATATCAAGTGACATAAAAATTGCAACTACCAACATTTTATTCTCCAGTGTCATTGCTTTCAGAAAATACACCGTTTATTTGGGGGGGGCTAAATAATCTTCACACTAAAATGTGCATTTTAGGCATATGTGCAAAAAAACAGAAAAAATGCTGGTAGAGAAATGGTTAACCAAATATATTTAAAAGCCGTGAGGGCATCTGCAGATAACTTGAACAAAATGTAGCTATATCGACATGATTTATCTCTTACCTTTACATCTCTGTGAATGATGTTGTTATCATGACAGTAGCGGAGAGCTTCCAGTATTTGCCGCATGTAATGACTGAAATATTAAAAATGCATTATTTAATTTGATAGGAGTGGATAATTACACATTAAAGGGTAAATCCATCCAATGTCTTTTTTTATTTTTTCTTCATCTTTCTACCCTGGTGTTGGGAACTCTACGCTTGAGTTTCCAGCTCTGCACACCTGTTGTGGCCATCACAAAGGGTCACCAAAGGGAAAAGAACTCAAAGCTTTCATTTGATCTTTGTCTACAGCATCTACATTACCCAAACCTCTAATGACAGCTCTCAAATCATACGGAAATAAAGGCAAGGGAGAAAATGTTCAATTTTTAGATATACTAAAAAAACAAGAGAATGAGTTTTAAGTTTTTACATTGAATTTGACATTGATTCTACATTGACCCAAATTTGACTGACAATAAAATGTTACAAATGTGTAATATTCCCTGGTGATCCCAAATTAAGTCAAAGGTTTGTATGTTTAGGCTCGATTCACACTAGGGCGTTTCAAATCGCAGGCAGAACAGTTTTTGGGTGTTGTGGGTCCCACAGTTTTGTTTAAATGTATCCATAGACATAAGGTGACAGCCACTTCTAAAACTGTGAACTGAGCGCTCAGTTCTTGGTCTTCAGTCTGCAGAGAGCCAGTGACTGATAGTTACAGGCTCTCTGCTCTGCCCCTCCAGCACTCACTTGAGCAAAGGGGGCGGGGGCTGCTGGCTCAGGGTCTCAGCGTCACGCTGAGAGGCTAAGCCAGCTTCCAGTCAGGCTTCTGGGCAGATCCCAACATTAAAAGTTGGGATCTTTCCAGAGCCTGGACTCGCTTTGTGATGTCGGGTCATAGGAGTGCAGAATGAAGTGCACTCCTGTGATCCATAGTAGTACAGCCAAAACAGTCTGCACCATACATTTCCTTTAACAATAATGCAGTCTCTTAAAGGGCCAATGCAAGGCCAGCAACGTTGACATACTCCTGGAAGCTGGGAACCTCTGTATAACTGAACATGCGTAGGCCTCAAGAAATATGGGACTGTTTTCTGACCACTGATGTCTACACTTGCATACTAAGTTCACATGAAAAAAGTAGAAGGATAATATGGGACATATTTTAGGTTGTCTCTCACCCTCAGGAAGAAAAAACGTATACAAGTTTAAATAAAAGACAAAATATTTCATTACAAAATACAATAAAAACCGGGGACTCTCCCCATGGGTGATAACTAGGAAATGATCAATACAGCAACTCCGTACACCTTCTTCCAACAAAATAGGACTATTACACAATCAAAAGAGTATAGCACGTTGATAGTGGCATGACTAAAAAAAGGTGCCATGTCTCGACGCGTTTCGCCAGATAAGCTTCTTCAGGGATTCAGAGGGTAAGCATTACTGAAAGTCACCCAGAACATATAGGACTGTGTAGGTGGAGGAGGAGCGCTTGGATGGAAAAATGAAGAAGCATCAGAACAAGCCCAGCCCAAAAGCATAGAGGCATTACATAGGGGAGAAAGGCATCCCCTCCTCTTTTTACAATGCACAATCTCACAAGGCTTCCTTAGCTAGTTAATGACATTGGCCCACAGATGGTAATAAACAGTCCTAGACAGTATGGACAGGCACCTGAACAACAGACCTGTGCAGATCTCATGGAGTGAGAAAACATTTTTTTATGCTTATATACGCTTTTCTCTTCCTGAGGGTGAGAGAGCACCCTACTTTTTTCATGTGTATTTAGTTTGGGATGTGGTGCTGATGGATCAACTATACTGGTTGTCTTTTGCATTTTAATTTGCTAAGGCGGCCAAAATTTGTGCTCTGAAAGTTCACCAATTTAAGGGTTCATTCATACCAGTAGCAATGCTAAATGCAGGGCTGTTGGCGTGTTGTTTGAGGAAAGGTGTCAATGCGGCAGTTCAGGCACATTGCATGGTTTACATTTTTTTTTCGTTAGACATTTAATTTAGTTCTTTTGACCACATTGCCATTGCAGCGTGATGCTTTGAAATACGCTGTACTTTAACAAAAATAAAGGGCCACAATACAATGGTATGAAATTAATTCAAGGCAAATTGCCTTGTCTTTGTGTTGAGACTGTGCTAGGTAAAGTTGTCCAGAGCAGCCCAAAGTAAATGGCATGAATGTGCTGTTAAAATTGTTAATTTGCAATTATTGCTACAAAAAACTGAATACGCTAGCTGTGGCCATGGATACCCCATATTTACAAGGAAATTCAAAAGCTTTGCAATTACAGTGTATTTGAAATATGGGTTGTCCAAAGGTGTGCACACATCTGAAAGGTGGTCATATACAGCGCATACATGTTTAGATTTGTTATCACTCTAGGCACAAACAATCAAACAAGGGATTCATCATCTATTAACCACTTGACCTACAGAATGTTTTTCCCCCTTCATGACTAGGGCATTTTTTGCTGTTCAGCACTGTTTTTTTAAACTGCCAATTGCTCGGTCAAGCAACACTAACCAAATGAAAAGGTTATCCTTTTTTCACACAAATAGAGCCTTCTTTTGCTGGTATTTACTCACCACTGGGTTTATTTTTTGCTAAACAAACGAAAAAAATACAAACTTTTTTTGGGGGAAAAAACACGTTTTCACACTTCTGTTATAAAATTTTGCAAACAAATAATCTTTCTTCATAGATTTAGGCCAAAATGTATTTTACTACTTTTTTTGGTAAATATAACCCAAATAAATGTGTGTGAAATTTATAGAGCCTACAAACTAAGGTGTATGTATGTATGTATGTATGTATGTATGTATGTATGTATATATATATATATATATATACACATATATTTGAAAATTGATCAATCCTGATGTACTGAGGCCCTAAAATGCCAGGACAGTACATATACCTCCCAAAAGACCGCTTTTTGGAAAGTAGATAGTCTGAAGTATTTAGTAGGAGGCATGGCGAGCTTTTTTGAAGTTGTAACTTTTTGGAAAATTAAGAAATTAAATTTGTCCTTTTTTCTAAATACTGTCATCAGTGTAGTACAATGTCATCACATGACTTGTGTGGGGGTGATCGGACATACTGACTGATGACCGTATGTAAAAAAGAAAAAAAAACATTTTATTCAATTTTTTTTAAAACTTTTTTTTTTTGTTACATACTTTCAGTGTTATTCAGTGTTACCATAGTGACACTGTACTACTCGATGGATCCAAGTATCATGCGATAGCTGTGGGCCAATCATAGCACGACAGTAATCAAGCTGTCATGAATGGCTTTTGGTTACATAAATATCATGCAATCGCTATGATTGGGCATAGCGACCACTATACCCCATAGCAAGCCAAGCACCGTGATCCACTGTATCCAGTGGACGCAGGAGTCATGGGATGGCACCCACTTCGTGCCCCAGAGGGCATGCTATTGTGCATTTGCCAGGCGACCTGGCCTGGCTGTGTCACCCACCCTCAGTAAAAGTACTGTGGATGGGTGGGCAAGCGGTAAAATATTGAACGATGCAACACACATGGTGTCAAATGAAAAGACGATCGATCAAAGAAGATCTATTTATGACCATCATTTAAAACCACTTGCTGGCTACCCACAGTATATTTACTCTGGGTTGGTGGCAGGTAAAGGGAAAGCAATTTACCTGTACATCACTTTGCCCATGCAGACACATGGGCACTGCGCACATTGTGATGTCACTCAATGTGATCTGAACAATGTAAGCAAGAGTAGTACAATGTTACTATAGAAACATTGAACTTCTCAATTTTTAACATCACCACCACACCAGTCATATGACACTGTAGCATACTGGTGATGGTGTGTAAAAAAAAAAAAAAATTGTAAAAAACTTAAAAAAAAAAAAAAAACTCACCATGCCTCTTAATAAAAACCTCAGAGTGCGTACTTTCCAAAATAGGGGTTATTGTACTTTCCTGGCATTTTAATGGGCTCAAGAAATTAAATAGGCCGTAAGTACATCAAAATCGATAAATTTTCAAATATACTGTATATCCCAAAGTTTGTGGATGCTTTCCTACAGACTAAATAATATACACCTATTGGGATTTTTATTACAATACATTTTGGCCTCAAATTTATGATAAAATGAAATTTCTTGATTTTGTATTGGATGTTTTCTAAGAATATAAAATGTTTTTTTCCCAAAAAATGTTTGTTTTTTTTTGCTCTAGTTTGAAAAAAAATTACATAAAATTTAATCTGGGTACATCGTTGCATAACCACACAATTGTCAGCTAACGTGTCGCATAGCAAAAATGTCCTGGTCAGGAAGGGGGTAAAATCTTCCAGAGGTCAAGTGGTTAGTCGATCTGCCCTATTAGTTTCTGACACACGTGAAATTATTTGATCAATCAGAAGCTCCACCGCAACCAATCAACTTATCAGTATTGCACTGAAACTTAAAATTGACCAAATGAAGGGTTTAGGATTCTCAATCTGTTTGATCATTCTAGTTCCAACAAATGATCGATGGAATGTTCATATCAAATGTGTGTGTGGCCACCCTTGGAGAGCAACTGAATGTGCTGACAAAACAAGATAGCTACTCCATAAACATAAAACCTTAACTGAGTGTTCATTTGTTTGCATAGGAAAGGGGAAGTGTGGCCAAATGGCCATTGCTAATTAAGGGAAGAATAATGGCAGCACCAAAAAAAAAAGTACTCTAAATTGTGGGATCAACTGCCTCCACGTGAAAGCAGTAAGATGGTGGACATTTGCCTGACTGAGACAGGAGCATTGGATGCTTTTTAAGGCTGGCACACTAAATTTGATATACTTCCCTGCATTTCTACAACAAAAAAAGAACTAAATAATGCTTACTATTGGGTATGAACACGCAAACGTCCCCCATTTCCAGTGATGAGCTCAGGCACGTTCAGACACGGGTGCGTGAGAGCTAACTTGCAAGAAGTTGTCAAAATAGACAGCCAATCAAAAGGCAGCAGGGACATTCCCTGCCCCACAGCGGCACATATACACGCTGTAGAGCAGGGCATGTCTCCACCATCTATGACTGGCTGTCTGCTTTGACAACTTCCTGGCAGGATAGCTTAGGCAACTTTGGACTCATGTCCAAACATGCCTGAGCTCATCCCTACTCATGTCCTGAAATACTGTACTCATTGTCTGACCAGCTAACAGTAAGGCCTGTTCCGTGTTTAATAAGAACAGTGGGGAAGTGCAGTGTCTCTAAACTACCTACAATCAACTGATCATGCAAAACTATGAGCAAAAATGATCCACTCATAGCATAAATCCACTATAAATACTTACAGCAATTCTCATTTCAGCTCCCATATAATGGTATGTATCTACTACAGTGATAACTAAAAACAACCTAGGGTGCCACCTTTAGAGAGTCATTCACCTCAAGTGAAGACCTTTGACATTTGACATTATCGAACAGCAATGGACTACAAAAACAGAGATGCACAGAAGCAGTAGGTGATCACCTGCACCATAACAGATTCTCAGTGACCCCTCCAGGAAATTTCTCTGGTCCACTTGTGAAGTAGCTGCCTTAATATAAGAGCGAACTCAAGAGGTGGTGGCCGTTGAAGACTTGAGTGATTTTATCTTAGCTGGTGAGTACTTACCATTATAAAAGGGAACTGGAAGAGAAACGTTGTAGAAATGCATAATAGCCTTGTGTAAGTTTCAATGTTCTCAGGAATTCATGGGTTTTGCCAGCAGGGGAACATGCTTACTACTACCGTTATCAAGTGAACCTGTAATTTTAACTCATATGGACAAAGCACAGGTTCACATGTAAAAAAAAAACAAACCATAGGAGGCCTCAATATCAATTTTTACATGGATTTAGGTTTCCATTCCAATCATTTCATAATGTACACTATATTGCCAAAAGTATTAAGACACCTGCCTTTACACGCATATGAACTTTAATGGCACCCCAATCTTAGTCTGTAGGGTTCAATACTGAGTTGGCCAACCCTTTGCAGCTATAACAGCTACAACTCTTCTGGGAAAGCTGTCCACAAGGTTTAGGAGTGTGTCTATGGGAATGTTTGACCACATTTGTGAGGTCAGGCACTGATGACAGACAAGAAGGCCTGGCTCGCAGTCTCTGCTCTAATTCATCCCGAAGGTGTTTCATCTGGTTGAGGTCAGGACAGCGTGCAGGCCACCCCAAACTCGCTCATCCATGTCTTTATGGACCTTGCTTTGTGCACTGGTGCGCAGTCACGTTGGAACAAGCAGGGGCCATCCCCAAATTCTTCCCACAAAAGTTGGGAGCATGAAATTGTCCAAAATGTCTTGGTATGCTGACGCCTTAAGAGTTCTCTTCACTGGAACTAAGGGGTCAAGCCTAACCCCTGAAAAACAACCCCACACCATAATCCCCCCTCTACCAAACTTTACACTTGGCACAATGTAGTCAGGCAAGCACCGTTCTCCTGGCAACGTCAAACCCAGACGCATCCATCGAATAGCCAGAAAGAGATGCTTGATTCGTCACTCCAGAGAACACGTCTCCACTGCTCTAGAGTCCAGTGGCGGCACCACTGCATCCAACGCTATGCATTGCACTTGGTGATGTAACACTTGGATGCAGCTGCACGGCCACAGAAACCCATTCCATGAAGCTCTGTACGCACTGTTGTGCTAACCTGAAGTTTGGAAGTTTTTAGCTATTGACTCAGGAAACGGTGACTTCTGCGCATTGTGTGCTTCAGCATGCACTGACCCCACTCTGTCATTTTACGTGGCCTTGATGTTATTCCCAGTTGCTTCCACTTGGTTATAATACCACTAATAGTTGACCGTGGAATATTTAGTAGCAAGGGAATTTCAGGGATGGACTTATTGCACAGGTGGCAACCTATCACGGTACCAAGCTTGAATTTACTGAGCCCCATTCTTTCATAAATGTTTGTAGAAGCAGTCTGCACACCTAGGTGCTTGATTTTATTCACCTGTGGCCATGGAGGTGATTGGAAAACCAGAATCCAATGATTTGGAGGGGTGTCCCAATACTTTTGGCAATATAGTTTATTTCTGATGTTTATGTCAATCTTGCTTTCAAGTCACTTTTAGGCCCCATTTACATCTCCCTGCTTCCACTGCCATGTCATCCTTTTGTTTCATGTTCTTTAATGCACGTTTTTTATTGCATTTTACATGTGTTTTAATGTGCTTTAATAAGCCAGAAAATGCAGGTAAATACATGTAAAAAATCTGACATGTCTCGTTTTTTGCAATGCAGAGCACAGATGTGAAACCGCCTCATAGAATCAATGAATTTTCATGACACGTGTTTTTAAGCACCAAAAAACAAACATTAAAAATGCACAGGTGAGAAAGGGGGCTTAATAAAACAAAAATTAGGAAAGTACCCAGTGAGTGTCCTAGTATGAATATTTAAACAATGTTGGTTAGTTGCATACCTGGCAACAGCTTCACTGTACACAAAGCCGGCATCCGCTCGCTTTACGATTTCAAAGCATAAATCAGCTCCATCCATGCTGCATTAATAAAGAAAAATAAAAAACAGTCAGGAATTTTGCAGGATAAGATGTATGGAAAATATTTACCTGCTGAGAATATTTAATGAATCGTTACAAACTGGACAGGCCCAGTAAACTATTAATGCAATCTATCCAAATGCTAAAAATGATTCAGCTAATGTGGCAACACATCACACTAACTTCCAATTGTTATTCATTTTCTATTTTTACTGCAATTCATTTCAACAAAACACACAGATATAATATGAGCTGACGGGACTTTATCTGAAGCAATCAAATCCTTTTAGTGAAGGAGGAAAGACGAGTAACAAGAAAAAAAAAAAATTCAGACAACGGCTTTGGAAAAAGAACAGGACAAAGCCTATTACTGTCACTCTAGGGGTGTTCAGGATTGTGAGAGCAGACACAATAGCAAACTAAGCAGCTGATGGCTTTCAACTTTAGATCACCACTAGAAATATTTTAACCCATAAATAACATACAAAAACATAATTCATGTGCATTCTGAGATACCTGTGGGGGTTTTACTCAAGTGTAGTGTTTTCCAGTGCACTCAAAAAAAGACAGGAAATATGTTTCAGGACTTGATGGCCCACTTTTTAAAAACATAAATTCATCTTTTAGACAAAAATAATAAATGCACATTTTTTTGTAGGTAAAAAAATGTGCATTTATTATTTTTGGTCTACAGGAGCCTGGAAAGCACTGCACAGCGATCAGTAGATCGCTGGTGCTATGCAGGTCTCCTGCAGATCTGTCAGAATATCTGCTTGCTGTACGGGATGTACAAGCAAGCAGATATTCTGAAAGGAAGCTTCAATGAACTACCACAGCACTCCGCAGCGCCAGTGGTAGTTCATTGAAAACTACAAGCCAACAGCCGCTAAGGCTGTTGGGACTTGCAATTCATTCATTCACAATGAAGGAATGAATGGTCCGTGAATTAAGTTTTTTTTTTTTTTACATTTTAAACAAACATGTCATACTTACCTACTCTGTGCAAAGGTTTTACATAGAGCAGTCCCAATCTTCCTCCTCTTGGGTCTCCCACTGCCGCTCCTGGCCCCTCCCTTCTGCCTAGTGCCCCCATAGCAAGCAGTTTGCTATGGGGGCACCCGAGCAGACTCATTTTTGAGCCACTGCACTGTGTCCATTCACACACTGTGTGTGGCTCAGTCCCGCTCCCGATCTCTCCGGCTGTGATTAACAGTAGGAGGAGCCAATGGCTACCGTTGCAGTCTCAGCCAATGAGGAGGGAGAGACCCAGGAGAGTCAAGGCTCTCATGCACATTGCTGGATCAGGATGGGGCTCAGGTAAGTTTTTTGGGGGGCTGGGGTTCTGCTGCACACAGAACGTGTGGGCCTTCACAGACCGATTCACAGCACTGCTGTGCTCACATAAAACACTCTGTACCTCTCGCTATCTTTCTTGCAGCTCCCTGCTGCTCTGGCCACCTCCCTGACCTCTGGGGCAGGGGACTACTGCCTCCTGAGTGGAGCCCTGAACCACTGCTAGGTTCTTGTTATAACGGCTGTACATACCTGCACACTCCTTCCTGGTCTCCAGTACAGCCTTGGACACAGGGTTAGAGGCTTCTTCCCAAGGCCCTTCAAAGTCTCTGGACTCCAGAACCCAAAATCCGGGAGTTAGGCTCAATTTACACTTGTGCGAATTGTAATGCTACATTCACACCAACTTTAAAAAGGTTCCTGTACTACTTTGATGCCCCTTTCATGTGACTTGAGTGACACAGACTGCAATGTAAACTCTCAAGTCACATTTAAGTCATATCTTGAGCAACAGTCAAAGCCAAAGTCAACAGCCAATTTTAGATCCAAGCTGCACCAGTCCAAAGTTGCATCAAAGTTGCAGTGGAAATGGCAAGACGTTGGAGTCGCACAAGCGTGAATGGAGCCTTATAAAACCCAGAGAAACTGAAAGAACTACTATTTTCCCTGCCCAGAACAGATATTCTAGAGGCTCACAATTAGCATCCGAGAGAACTCTGTGTGCCATGTACCACTTCTATAACTGTGGCAGGGTCTGCACTGTTCCAATATCTATACATTTTTTTTTATTACACCAGTTCCTAGTCTCCTAAAAAAAAATGGGTAGCAGCCACACGTGCATCTATCACCTGGTCTGAACAAATACTCAAGTTTTGTACACCTGTCATTGCATGCGGTCATAATATTGTCAACTCTACTGTTTGGGGGATAGGTCAATAAACAGCTAGTTCTTACAAAAATGGCATTTAACCTGCAAATTCAATTTTATAAACAGCTGTTGGTTTTTGGAAGTGGTGTATAGTCAGTCAATGAATAAGGGACCATTGTGTGGTGACTGGCGCTTTTCTACACCTGATTTAACGCCATTTGCCAAAAGATCACACTGCCTTCTATGTGCCCCATGCACACAATACTGGTGTGATGTGCAATGCAGAAAAGTGCAGAAATACTGTGCTTTTCTGCAGCGCATCAGATAGCATCACAGGTCACTTCAGCACATTACATCCCACTGCTGGACAGACTTGAATGATGTAGAAATCTGTGCACCCTCAAAGTTAAAAAAAAAGTCGTAAACATAATGAAGCACCTAAAACAGTGCATGGCACCACCTGGAGAAACAAACACCAGCCTGCATTATAAAATAGTGTTTTAATGTAGATAGTGTGAATGGACCCCAAAGAATTGTAGTAATATTAAGTCCTGGCTCACACCAGTGCGCCTTCTGATGTGATGAGTTGTACAGAATCGCATGTCAAAAGGAAAAGCATTCTACTGAAGGCGACCCAGCATGGTGCAAATTTGGAAAAGGTTCCTGCACTTTTTTGGTGCGATATACAGTGTGACTTGGCCCCACAGAATATGCAAAGCTGCATTAAAGTCACACTATAAATCGCACTGCAGTACTCGGAACCGAGCCTTATGCATAAATATGTGACATGAATTAATTTGAACCAAAACATAGGTCAAAGGATTAACACAACAGAGATATAGTGTATTTAACAGCACAAAACTGGTTTTCTGAGCCCAATGCCCTAAATACCCAAAATTAGCAAATGGCCACCATCTTGGTTCCACGTTGGAGAAAAAAAAATGGTACAAGTCATCTACAGCTAGGTGGTAGTCCCTGCATTGTGTGCATTCTCTTCTTTGTGTAATGGTCATATGCCTTGATTAAAATATTTCTCCATTCTTTGGAATTACAGCACCTCCTAGCTTCAACAGTGCTGAGAACTTCCTTGACGAGGCAATGTTTAGAAGTCTTGCCTTTTAGGGAGATCCATCTCCTGTCTCACCTTTATAGAGGGAGCAGCTGGAGGGCTTGGTGCCATCTCAGTCAGCATCTTGGCAGAGAGTCAGTATTTGCTATAAACTAACAGATGCTGTTTCTCAGCTTGAATAGCACACATTGGAACAAGTGAGAGATTGCTTGAGAAGTACATTTCCCACAATGATCATAATGCTATTTTACTTAACAGGTTCTCTTCAAAGAGCCTGTAGCCATTTCAACATTTTTTTTTAAAGATCTTGCTGGTTTAATTTCATATACTGTGTGCTAATGTTTTACCAGACTTATGCTGAGTGAACTTTCACAATGCACCAAAGTGGGGTGACATCCTTTGGGAGGGGGCAGTTTTGTTATAAATAAGCGCATGCAAACAACTCATTTTGAACAATGTTAAAATGCAACTTCACTCTCTCAGTCATCACTGACTATTCTTAATCCTTATGCTGCTAGCATGAGTAAACAGATAGGAAAGTATATCATATTAACTTGTTTAAAACTTTTTTTTTTTTTTTTTACATTTCTTTAGTTACTTCCTGGTTTCCATGTCTAGGCAAATGAAGTCCTACATCCCAGGAGTTTTCAGGAGGGGAGGAGGGGTTTTCTCAGCTGAGCACACCCTCCTGCCTTCATGCCTGACCTAAGGGCAGATGGATTCCAGGAAGTGAATGATACATGAATCATCTGCCTTTACTCAAAATGGCCAAAGCTAGAAATGCTAGGGGAGTGTTTTTCTAAGTGATTTCTCAGCAAAATAAAAGCATGGAGACATGGATGGATGAGTTTTCTTTGAATATTAAAAATGAATTAAATAGCGCTTTTTTGGTTTGTGGTACAGTGAAGTTCTCCTTTAACAAATAGTGTAGGCTGTTCGCAGTGGTAACAGCTAACAACATTAACATACAGCTGAGCAAATAAAAAGGTATAAACATTCTGATAAATCAGGACCAATGTAACGTTTTTGTTTTTTTTTAATATATTAATATATATTACAGTCCATCATTAAAATAAACAAAAAAATTACAAATTTTGTAGTAGGCCCCTCAAGTCCAGTGGGGGGGGGGTGTTTGGGGTGGTCGGGGTATTGAACAAGAGGCTGTATTTTTTTACTTTTTTGTCTCTCTCCAGCAATTCAAGCAGTACCCCAGGCAGACCCGATTGGACAATTCATTGTTCTCTATGGGGAGGCGGATGTAAACAAACAAGTCCATTTACACTCGCCTGCATGCGATCCGCTAAAAACAGATGGATGGGGGATCTGTTCCTCGTTCGTCTAGCAGATCAGATAACAGTCCGATGTAAAAGGACAGGCAGTCCGTTTACATCCAACCACCCCATAGAGAACTCTGCTTGTGCAAAGCAGACACAGGACCTGTCATCTGTCTGCTCAGCAGGGATCAGTGGACAGATCCCTCGCTGAGCAGGTGGAACTGCTTGGCGGAGTCCACCCGCGTAAAAGGGGCCTAAATATGTAGATAAGGGGTGCCTGTAGATAAAAACAAACAGAGCAGCTTTGAGTAAAGTTGAATAATACCCTTGCTATAGGTGTAGGCCATTTACTTACCTCATGAAGCCTGACTGGAAAACCCCCCGACATGGCAGGATGTGGGATGCATTGTTGCTAAAATGCTGTTTAGAGACCCAAAGTTGTTAGTGTTCACCTTCACCACCAGAGGAGTAAGCTTTTTCTGATTCAGACCCCCTTGCATGCTCTCTCTCTCCCCTGTTGCAGTAGCTCTGAGCTCAGAGTTTGACAGCTCACTTCTGTGATGGTGCGAAGTAATGGCTGTGAGTCTCTTAGCGATGCTCTAGCAAAAAGGCAGGACAGGTTTATGTTAGCTCTGGGAGTTTATCAGTCAGGCTTCATGAAAATAAATGGCCTACACCTATAGCAATGGTATTATTTAATTTTCGTCAGAGCTGCCCAGTTTTTATGTATAGATACCCCTCACCTGCATAGGCAGTTTTTTGGTAAATGTGAACTAACCCACCTTTTTAACTGTTTGCCAAAACAGGCAAGTCATGAGTTTTAACTGTTCGTTATTAGAGTGCTTATGTCAGCTCTCAATCGAGATGTCAAGCCAGCAAATGGTCACATGTGCAGCACCATGACAAAGTTCAGTTTTCTTGGCTGTAAAGTGATAGGTTTTAATTCTGCTTTTCGTCCAGCAGAAGGCTCACATGAGGAACAGTGGATTTCTAGGACCAGAGAAGTACCAGCGAAAGAAATGAGTCACAGGGTAGCAAACGTTAAGGGGAACTGAAATTACAGTGAATAATGAAGCAACATTAAATATTTTAAAGCACATTTATATATAATTTTTCTGTTGCTGAGTTTTCTACAATAAAACTGTAGGTTTGCATGCATACACAGAAAAACCCATGTGTTTTATGGAAATCCCACCTTGTCACTTTTACTATGAACTTTTTCTTTTTAAATAGGCACATATCCCCAGATGCATACAACGCTAAACATTCGTATTGCTAGGTGCGCCATCCAACCCCAGCAGCTGCCAGCCTTTAAAGCTGGCCATAGATGGATCAAAAATGTGGCCGTTTTAGCAGGGACTGGCTAAATTTTGATTCATGCATGGTCACTCCTGCTTGAAAATAGTCGATCCAACGACTGAATTCTGTTTTCAAACAAAAAAAAAAATCAATGGTAAAAGTGAGCGCTATCCAAAAAGCTGCTGTGCACTCAAGGTAACCAACACAAGCCTGTTGTGAGGGAAGGAGCAGAGAACTGGGAAAGTACCTCATAGGTAAACAAAGGTATACACAGAGGAGTATTTATTCACAGGGCCCTTGCCAAGAGGAGGAAGACTTTCTGTTAGCAGACAGCTCCATCCATCCCCTAAACAGGGACCTCTGGCTATCTGGATCCGATTAATCCTGACTTCTGGGCACCTGATGATGACCACCCTGAGGGAGGACCAGGGTGGATAAAAATCAATGAATTAAAAAAAAAAAAAAAAAAAAATCAGATTTTTTTGTATTTAAATCGGATTTTTTTTTTTATTTAAATCAGATTTTTTTTTAAATAAAATGCTTTTTGAGGAAAATATATTACCATCCAAAGGTTATTCCATCATGAAATAAAGATTAGTTTTTTAATTATGTAGAATAAGGTTGTATATGTTTAATTTTTTTGGTAAATAAATTCCATGAATCCATTCACAATGTCATGCTCTTCCAGAGGTTTTTGTAAGATTATTGGGCAGTTTCTCTGCCTACAAGATATTATCACAGATGCTTGGTTTACTTTTGCAGTTCTCAAAACTGAATTTGACTCAGCAGAGATCACATGCCTCTTCTTCACAGCAAAAATGTTATAACATGAACAGAGTTAAGAAAAAGACCTTAATCCTAACTTCTACAAACCTATGAATACAGAATCAACCCCTTCAGTGCTAAGTTTCAAGAAGTTCAGTGAATAGATACAATATTTTTCTGATTGTTTGGAGTGGAATAGATCTGCACAAGAAGACAGTAAAACTAAGTGTGAGGAGGAAGGGGCTGACAGTCTACGTTTCTTAAAATATATATATTTTGTTTAGCCAAATTAGTTAACAAACATGGATGTTTGTTTAAGAAAATAACATATGCTGGAATGTTATTGTTTCAGTTGAATAAATCTATTTAAAATGTTATTAAGGTAATGATTATTTTTCTCCTTCCTAAGTACAACAAAAAAGTTGTCCAAATATGAATGATTAACCTATTAAACTGGGGATAAAAAAACTAATATGAAAAGTTGTTGTTCTAAAAATCTTCATCTACTTGCATATTAAAGTTATACCAGCAAGAATTAGTCTTTATGTAGAAAACTAGGATTTAAATCAAGCCTTACTGACTAGTGATTTAAATCAGTTTGATTTAAATCAAATCCACCCTGGGGAGGACTACCAGATTTGACCAGACCTATACCTGATGAGGATACTTCGGGATAGAATATATAACGCGCATTATTATTATACTTCTGGTGAGTGCGCAATTCAACTATTACTCATGGAGCACAACCATTGAGTCTACCAGTCACTTGGCACTTTACAACTGCAGAGACTGTTCATATTGAATCATATTTTAATCGTTGCGAATACATATTGACAATTCTTAGCACTGCACTATTTATTCTTTCTGGTTTCAAACAAACTTGTTGGAAACATTTTCTTGATCAACAACTGTAGCCTCTGAACAGTATACTCAGCAGAGAGGATTCCTCTGTCTACTTTGATTGTGTAGATTGAGGAACCCATCCATGTTTTTTTTTTCATTCACCCTGCTGGCTGAACGAAAAAAAAAAAATACAAAAATAAAAAAGGATACTCCTTTGGCCAGCCTAAAAATTTGACAGGTTGTTGCCATTGAAGCTGAATTTGCATGGGGCTTTACAGTTGTTAGTTACTGCCCTTTTGAAACAAAAAAAAAAAAAAAAAACACAAACAACTTTTGTAAAAGTTTTTTCCCCACTGGAAATCCTACATTTAGAAGGCATTGCAAAAGATTTGTGTCTCCTATAGTAGATACAGCTATTTAGTGATGTTGGGGAGGTTTACAAAAAAAATTAGGGAGGTGCCCATCTGTCTTGACATAAAAAAAATGTTTGATTTTAAAGTGAAGTCATACATGGCTGAACGATTTACTGGGCTGAAAATTTATGTTGATGACTATTACAAAAGGGAAGATTAGCCAGATGCTGCAGTGCCAGTCAACTCAGAGGGAGGGTCAGAACAAGTTTTTAACCACTCTGAGGATCAATCCCCGTGAAAATGATGCGGATGAACACACCAGAATGTCACATGTATGGGCACTTAACACCATATTCTAATGAGGCAAAGGGCAGACATGCCAACTTTGATTATCTCTTTATACACAGTCTAAACAAGCAGTGTTAATAGTGGATGGCTGTGCTACTCAAAGTTATATTAATAATACTGCTCTGCCCTGTAGTTACATAGCATTCACAGCAATCAAAAGTATTTAACTTTAACATATGGTTATTGGGAGCATGGGCCATATAGTTGCCCCAAATTTATCCAACTTTATTTTATTAGGTAGTGCATACAGTGCCTTGAAAAAGTATTCATACCCATTGAAATTTCCCACATTTTGTCATGTTACAACCAAAAACGTAAATTTATTTTATTGGGATATTATGTGATAGACCAACACAAAGTGGCACATAATTGTGAAGTGGAAGGAAAATTATAAATGGTTGTCAACATTTTTTACAAACAAATATCCGAAAAGTGTGGCATACATTTGTATTCAGCTCACTTTATTCCGATACCCCTAATTAAAATCTAATAGAAACAAATGCCTTCAGAAGTCACCTAAGTAGTAAATAGTCCACCTGTGTGTAATTTAATCTCAGTATAAATACAGCTGTTCTGTGAAGCCTTCAGAGGTTTGTTAGAGAACATTAGTGAACAAACAGAATCATGAAGGCAAAAGAACACAGCAGACAGGTCAGGGATAACGTTGTGGAGAAGTTAAAAGCTGGGTGAGGTTATAAAAAAATATCCCAAGGTTTGAACATCTCAAGGAGCACTGTTCAATCCATCATCCGAAAATGGAAAGAGTATGGCACAACTGCAAACCTAGCAAGACATGGCCATCCACCTAAACTGAAAGGCCGGGCAAGGAGAGCATTAATCAGAGAAGCAGCCAAGAGGCCTATGGTAACTCTGGAGGAGCTGAAGAAATCCACAGCTCAGGTGGGAGAACCTGTCCACAGAACAACTATTAGTCGTGCACTCCACAAATCTGACCTTTGTGGAAGAGTGGCAAGAAGAAAGCTATTGTTGAAAGTAAGACATAAGAAGTCCCGTTTGCAGTTTGTGAGAAGCCATGTGGGGGACACAACAAACATATGGAAAAAGGTGCTCTGGCCACATGAACTTTTTGGCCTAAAAGAAAAATGCAAAAAAAAAAAAAAAAAGTGTAGAGGAAAACGAACACTACACATCTCCCTGAACACACCATCCCCACCATGAAACATGGTGGTGGCAGTATTATGTTGTAGGGATACTTTTCTTCAGCAGGCACAGGGAAACTGGTCAAAATTGACGGGAAGATGGATGGAGCCAAATACGGCTCCCAGGTTTTCTTGGAAGAAAACCTGTTAGAGTCTGCAAAAGACTTGAGACTGGGGCAGAGGTTTACCTTCCAGCAGGACAACGACCCTAAACATACAGCCAGAGCTACAATGGAATGGTTTAGATCATAGCATATTCATGTGTTAGAATGGCCCAGTCAAAGTCCAGACCTAAATCCAATTGAAAATTTGTGGCAATATGTGAAAATTGCTGTTCAGACGCTCTCCATCTAATCTGACAAGAGCTTGAGCTAATTTTACAAAGAAGAATGGGCAAAAATTTCAATCTATAGATGTGCAAAGCTAGTAGAGACATAGTCAAAAAGATTTGCAGTTGTAATTGCAGTGAAAGATAGTCCTACAAAAGTGACTCAGGGGGGATGAATACAAATCCACACCACACTTTTCAGATATTTAATTGTAAAAAAATTTTGAAAACCATTTATCATTTTCCGTCCACTTCACAATTATGTGCCACTGTTGGTCTATCACTTAAAATCCCAATAAAATACAGTACTGTGGAGGAAGTTACACGTGTAAATAGCACAATGAAAAAAATCCACAGCACTAGGCCCTGATGGGTTCATGGCCAGTTATTACAAACATTTTGCCCCTTTTTTAGCCCCATCTTTGGTGTCTATGTTCAAGGTTTTGCAGGGGGGGGCAGCTTTCCTGACGAGATGCTTTTGGCCAACATGTCCCTGTTGCCCAAACCCTTAAAAGATCACCTTCCACCACAAAATTATAGGCCCATTCTGTGATGAATAACGATTTAAAGATATTTAGTCATATATTAGCAGATAGATTGGCCCCTATTATCTCCTCCTTGGTCTCACCTGATCAATCGGGATTTACGCAGGCCATACATGGTTTGAATTCCGAATGATTTTCGTACGAAAATTGGACCTAAGAATAATCGGCCTGGTTTTTGCTCTGTTAGTGGGGCAATGGCATCGGCCGATTTTTGTGGTTTGTCCCCATTTCGTTTATAGGGCATGCTGGAAAATTCAAGAAAAATGACCAATTTTCAAAATAATTGGTGGCACCATCGGATTACAGAACGAACGACGTTTCGATTTTTGGACGAAAAATCTTTCGGAATTCAAACCATGTATGGCCTGCATTATTCCTAACAGATTTATCACATATTATATACGACTCAAGTTGAATGTTATTCAAGATGCTAACCTGCACTCTAAGAAGGTGTTGTTATTAAGCCTAGACATAAATAAGGCCTTTGATAGTGTCCTCTAGCCATATCCGTTTCCGTTGTAGAAACTGCGTTTCTTTCCCGTGTACGAGCTGTATATAATTCTCCCCAAACGAGGATTAGACTCCCGGGTTGTAATACTGACTTTTTTACCCTGGGTAGAGGCACCTTACAGGGTTTTCTACTCTCGCCTCCACTATTTGCACTTGTTTTGGAATGCTTGGCTATCGCTATAAGATCACACCCTGATATTTCAGGGTATCAGATCTTGGTTTCACAATTTAAGTTATGTATGTATGCTGATTATGTTATGCTTTTTATTACCAACCCATTAGTATCCTTGCCTAATTAATGCACTCTGTTGAATGATTTTGCATCCATATCAGGTCTCTCCATGGTTCTTTCCCATTTCGGTGGACCACGGATCGGTTTCTATACCTGGGTATTTACCTCACATCCAAGTATTCTGAGCTATTTGCAGCAAATTACCCACCATGTGTGTCTCGTCTCTGCACTTTGCTTAAGATCTGGCATGGGTACCCTATCTCGTTTCTGGGTAGACTCACAGCTGTGAAAATTAACATCTTACCTAAACTCCTTTTTATTCAGAGCACTCCCATTGTTGGTTTGTAAATCGTATTGGATCACTTTCAAAGAGTGATTAAGAACTTCATTTAGCGAAATAGACGTCCTTGTTTTACCACACTTGTTCTATATAAATCGCAAAGTCAGGGGGGCTTAGGCCTTCCCAACTTTTGGCTTTATTATCTATCTGCTCGTTTTTCTCAATTAGCACAATGGGAGACTTAACTCCCCGACACCCTGGGTCAGATTTGAATCTCAGTCTATACACCCGTTTTATTTACCAGGTTTATTGTGCTTATATACTCCCCCTTGTTCGCTGTTGATTTATATTTTTACTGTGTTCTACTCTTTGGCACTTTGGTCCTGTTACAAATCTAAATTGGGTCTTATCTCTCCAGCCGCACTGGGTTCGACATTTTTTGGTGATCCGCGGTTTCCTATCGGGTTTTCATCTCCACAGGCTTTTCACTGGTGGTATGACCATGCTCTTCAACGTGGTGGGGCTTTTATATCGTATGATAAGCTACGTACGATATTTGATATCCCGCTTCATGAACATTTTCGCTATTGGCAAATTCGACACTATTTCAGTTCCCATTTTGGTTTGACGCCCTCGTCCCTGATTACTTATTTTCAATGTATCAGTGACGCGCCCAGGGGTAAGGGTCTTATCTCAGATTTAGATCGATCCTTCTTACAGATCATTATTCCCTTGCCTCCTTTGTATAGACAGAAATGGAAGATTGAATGTGGGGTTACATTTTCCGATGAGGACTGGGTTTCTATGGTGGAGAGTATACGGAAGGGCTCTAGATCTCTTTCGGTCCATGAGACGGCCCTGAAGGTTTTAACTCGCTGGTACTATACCCCCTCTAGACTTCATGTCATGTTTCCGGGAACATTGTACCTTTGCTTTAGGGGGTGTGGCTTGGCTGGTACCCTTCTATATGTATTTTGGGCTTGTCCTGGTCTTTGCTTGATCTGGCGTAGGATTTCGGAGGTGGCTTCTGCTGGATAGGATGCATAACCTGACAAGAGGCATGTGTTTAATACGTGCTACTTTTACCTAGACATCTGGCAGTTTTTTTTCTCCTTGAAACAGCCAGATCACTGTTCTGTGTGTTTGTAAATACAAGACTCTGTGCTGTATTCCATCTTTATAAAGTTCCATTACCTTGTTATGCAGAACATTTGACAGTTCTTTTCTGATCCCCATGGCTCAGTATCTAGCCTAGTCAGTGCTTCCATGTAAGAGCTAACAAACTCATTGACTATTTATACACTGACACTAATTGCAATTTAAAAAGCCACAGATGTGGGACATTAACCTCTAATTGGCATTATAACCTGTGTGTGTCACCTTGTGTGTCTGTACCAAGGCCAAGCATTCCAGGGTATGTAAACTTTTGATCATGGCCATTTAGGTGATTTCTGTTATCACTATGATTTAAAAAGGAGCCAAACAAATATTTGATAATAAATGGCTTCATATTGGAAATGAGGGAGGAATTTTTGAAAGCCCATGTTGTAATTATACATAAAGAAGGAAAAGATGATACTCAGTGTTCCAACTACAGACCAATATCCCTATTAAATATAGATACTAAATTATATGCAAAAGTGCTGGCTAACAGAATGAGGGATTTAATGTCGAAAAGGATTCATATAGATCAGGTGGGTTTTGTCCTGGGAGAGAAGGTAGAGACAATGGAATAAGATCGCTACTTCTTATTCAAAAAAGTAGGAAAGGAAAAACTCCAATGTTGTTACACTCTGTTGATGCAGAAAAAGCTTTCAATAGAGTAGATTGGGGATATATGTTAGATACATTGGAGGCTTTGGGGACTTAAAATGAGAGAATGGATAAGAAAACTATACAGTAAACCTCGGCAGCAATAATGGTTAATGGAGAATTATCAGAGTATTTTAGGATGCATAATGGGACAAGACAAGGATGTCCACTTTCACCATTACTGTTTGTCCTGTCCTTGGAATCACTTTTAACCACAAGAAGGAAAAATATAGATATAATGGGAGTAAGGATAGGAGAAACGGAACATAAGGTAGCAGCTTATGCGGATGACTTGCTGTTTTACATGGTCCATCTTAGGATAACATTGCCGAACTTAATGAAAACATTGAAAGAATATGGTAAGATATCAAATTTAAAAATAAATCCAACTAAAATGGAGATCTTAAATGTAAACCTGCTAAACAAAGAGAAAGGAATTCTACAGGAAGAGTTCCCGTTTATATGGAAAGAAAGAGAACTAAAATACTTGGGAATAAATCTATCACAAAAAATCTTATATAAAACAAATTATATCCCATTATTGAACGAGATTAAGTGGGAAGTTAGAAAAGCGGGTATAGGAACTCTATCTTGGATAGGATGAATAAACTGGATAAAAATGGTAATTGTTCCAAAAATCTTGTATAAATTTCATATGATACCAATAAAGCTCCCAGGAATATATTTTAAAATAATTAAAAATATATTAATAAGATATATCTGGGGGAATAAAAAACCGAGGATAAGCTATGAAGTATTAAGTAAAGAGAAAGAGAATGGAGGAATGGGGGTACCAGATATGAAGAGATACTATAATTCTGTAATAATGGCACGAATTTTTGATTGGACACATAATGCACTTGGGAAAAGTTGGGTAAAAATAAAAAACACATTAACGGAGACACAATTGAGTAGGATAGTATGGATACCACCCCATTATCGAGGACTGGTAAATAGCACAAGCTCGTGTACAAGAAATTTATTAAAAATATGGGATGCAGTACATACATAAATGGGATGGGAATTTAATTCCATGTTAACGCCAATAGTGTCCACAAAGTTTTTTCAACCAGGGAACGAAAGTATAGCGGGGAGGTGGTTAAAAAAGGAAGACGCACAATTAAGGGATATAGGTGTCCGTTTATGACACAGAGAATAGCTGCGATTCAGAGGATCGCAGCTATTATCTGGTCATTCACAGTTTATGACACTCAGGAGATCAGCGGAGAACATGTTCAGCCCTTCACTGGAGATCTGTATTCTCCCTCCAGATTCTCCAGCCCAGAGCTGGAGAATCGGAGGGACCGCAAACTAAGCAGCGATAATTTACCTCTGCTTAGTAAACTGATCTTTTACTGTAATTTTGTGAGATTATAGTAAAATCAGCCGTTTTCCAGCGTTTGTAGACCGTTCTCCAGCATTTGGAGACCGTTCTCTCTTCGTTCGGAGAACTGCTTCATAAAAGGCATTCACAGGAGAACGGTGTTCTCCGAGAATGCTGGAGAACTGAGCAGCGATCTATTACCACTGGTTCATAAACGGACACCATAATGAAAAGAGAGGAAATATATTCATTCACAGAATTGAAAAATAAGAGTTATTCATTAGATTTGATGAGCGGCGTTATTTTAAGTTAAAACATTTGGTTGGGAAGCTCCCCTAACTATGGACAGGTGTCTTTTATACACATAACAAGTTGTTGTTAGGAGCACCTTCTTAAATTGACAGGATTAATCGGTGTACTACATGAGCATAGAGCCAGGGGGGCGGGGGGATGTGGGCCTGCTGCACACAAGGTTTTTTATTTTCACGCATTCTCTGCATGAAGGTATAAAAACTTCTGAGACTTTACAACACTTCAATATCAATGGGCAAATGGAAAACGGGATAGGAGGGCATGCGTTAGGCATTTTCACAGACATGTCCCCCTCAAAAGGAACTTTAAGTAAAGCAGGTCAGTGGGAAACACAGATCAAAAGTTGGCTGGTCCTTGCAGATCGCTGGTGCCATGCAGGTCTCCTGCAGACCCATTCATATATCGGCTTGCCTGTACGGGACGCGGGGGGGGGGGGGGGGGGGGGTGAGTCCTTTCATAACATGTTACACACTGAAAATGGGTGTAACATGTTACGAAAAGGTGAACTTATCCTTTAACTACTGACATACACAATTGGTAAAGGTGGTGCCGCCACGATTCATGTAGCATAGTGCTGACAGCCACTTGGGAATACATACTGGAATTGAATATTGCTTGCAATATGTAACAAGACTGCCAATGTTAAGGAATAGTTTAATTTGGTTTGTGTCTGAAAACTTTTGTTAAGAAACATAATTACACAGAACAGCATACAACTGCCATGTGCTTTCACCTAAGATGACTGGAAGCTTAAGGGATTTCTTTACAAGCACAACAATTCTCTTTCATGGTGCTGCACTGACACACAGTGACACATGCAGATACTGCATCCAAACATAAAACACAGGAAGGCAATCAAAGTTACTACACGTATATTAAAAAGCCAAAGTTCACCTTCAAATTACTTGTTTTGTTAAAATGGAACTGCAGCCATATAGCAAATGTAGCTAGACTAGTGCATTTTCTGAAAATGTCATCCCCATGTTAATAATGACCTTTTCCAGGCTTTAATGTCTATTCAATTAATGATTCCTGCCAAACTGTCTGGCTGCAGAGTGGTATTACAAGCTTTCGCCTGGAGGAGGGATTCAGGAAAACAAACTGACCATGCTGTGCCTACCCAGGAAGGCCCAATACATGGTGTGTAAATGCGGTGCTGCTGTGAACACATGGGGGTGACCTAGTAGTGTTACTTAAGCTGGCCATACAATAGTAGAATTTTGTTTGAAAATTTTCATTTTAAGAATGTTATTTTGATTTTCTAACTGCTAGCGCAGTCAAATCATTGTTCATTGTAGACCATAGTGATGAGAAAATTTGAAAGAACAGGACGTAAAATTTATCTCAAACAAATTTACCACTTAAGCGCTAGAAGATTTTATCCTCGTCATGACCAGGGTATTTTTTGCTATTTAGCACGCCGTTACTTTACCTGGTAATTGCGCGGTCATGGAACTCTGTTCCCAACCTAAAGGTATATTTTTTTTTCACACAAACAGAGCTCTCTTTAATGGTATGTGATCACCACTGTGTTTTTTATTTTTTGCAATAAAAAAGACAAACTTTTTTTTTACTATGTTACAAAACATATCCAATAAAAAAAATATTTAATAGAAAAAATGTTTATAAAATTTGCACGAAATTTATTCTGCTATTCTGCTGTCTTTGGTAAAAAAAAAAAAAAAATCCCAAGAAGTGTATATTGATTGGTCTGTGTGAAAGTTATAGTTCCTATAAACTATGGTGTATATATACTGGAACTGTTTTATACTATTAATGGCGGTAATCAGCAACTTATAACGAGATTATGGCAGGCAGGCTGACACTGACCGGGAACCGGCTAATTGTCACTGACACCACCAGTGTGATAAGTGATAATACTATACACTGTCACTGTACTAATGACACTGGCTGGAAGGGGTTAACACCTAGGACGATCAAGGGGTTAAATGTGTGCCTAACTATATATATGTGCAAAGCTGGCATGAGAAACAGATTGTTCCCTCTGTACAGAGCCATGCTGATTGTCATGGGCATGAATCATTGGCCAGGACTTGCTGATAGGCTCCCACTGTGTACAATCATAGCAGGTGCAGTGTTCATGCACTCCCCCAAACTCAAAAGCAGACAGCGACGTATGGGTATGTTGCTTTGCCTGAATGGGCTGTTCAGCCACAGTACATTGTGTGCGGGCGGTCCACAAGTGGTTATGACTGCAATTGTTTTCGTTCAGAGAAGTCCATTCACTTCAAAACTGAATGCTAAAAGCAAATGTTTGTGAAGTACTTTCATCAAGTCATCAAATGTACTGATGAGAATTTTTGCAAAAATGGTCTACTAGAGTATGGCCAGCTTAAAGGCCAAGTTCACCTTTATGAAAAAAATAAATGCACATATTTTTTTTCAAGGAAAAAAAAAAGTTCACTTTTTTTTTTTACAGGAGCCTGCAGAGCATTGCACCAGTGATCAAGGATCGTGGATGCAATGTCAGACCCCTGTAGGAAATGTCACTGGACTGCAAGGATGCTGAGTAGTGCCCTTGTATTCCATTGAGAACCACAAGCTGTCTGTCACAGTGGCAAACAGGACTTGTAGTTTATTCATTCACAGGTCATTGATTTTAAATACGAGAGTGGCTGCGGGGAGAGGAACCCCCATCTGCTGTCAGAGGAAGGGGGACTCTGGCGGTGAGAGCCAGGTGATTAGGAGCATGTTACTTGTTACTCCCTAAATATGGGTGAACATGCAACATGTTCCCAAAGGTGAACCTATCCTTTAACTCACTGGGCTTCTATACACAGTAACAGACATTCCTGCTGCATGGGCTGCCAATATGACAAGTGATTTTAAATAGTTATATTGTAAAATGTAGTTACTACCTGTGAATTTCAAGACTTTCTATCAGAAATATAATTTTACAAGGGTGGCTACAAATTACCTTTAAAGATTAAGACAGGTGCTGAGACACATCCACCAAGCTGAGCTGCTTTTAGCTGCATGTGTACTTACCTCGGAGTTGGGTGCAGGCAGTTCATAGAAGTGACTGCAGATGCAGTGGCTGCAGGAGTGGGTGCAAGGATCTGACTGCAGACACTGCATTCCAATCCATGCATTCACACTTGTCCATATGCCAAATTCTGATGCACACGCAACAAAAAAAAAAAAAGGAGGCTTAGCATGGAGGAGGACAGGTCTTAGAGTCCATCTGAATGAGCCCCAGAGAGTTATCTAAACCCAAGAACAAACAATTGAGAGTACTGCAGTTTACTGGTCCTTAGATGTGATGATTGCATTAGATACCTTTTTTCACACTTTAAAATTTTTATTTTAACCCAGTAATCCTGCCATTATCTCACTGTCCTAGGGTGACAACCCAACCATACTACAGCACGATCGCCCTAGGACTGAGAACGTATTTGGCCCTTTTTACACAGGCACCGTCCAGTTCAATTATCAGGGAATCGGTTTATGGATTACAGAATCCATGTCTGTTCAGTGCTTACAGTTGTGCTCTAAAGTTTACATACCCTGGCAGAAATTGTGAAATGTTGGCATTGATATTGAAAATATGACTGATCATGCCAAAAAATGCTCTATTATTGAAGGATGATGATCATATGAAGCCATTTATTATCAAATAGTTGTTTGGCGCCTTTTTAAATCATAACAGAAATCACCCAAATGGCCATGACCATAAGTTTACATACCCTGGAATGTTTGGCCTTGGTACAGACACACAAGGTGACACACATGGGCTAAAATGCCAATTAGAGGTTAATGTCCCACATCTGTGGCTTTTTACATTGCAATTAGTGTCAGTGTATAAATAGTCAATGAGTTTGTTAGCTCTTACGTGGAAGCACTGACTAGGCTAGATACTGAGCCATGGGAATCAGAAAAGAACTGTCAAAAGTCCTGCATAACAAGGTAATGGAACTTTATAAAGATGGAAAAGGACATAAAAAGATGTCCAAAGCCTTGAGTATGCCAATCAGTACTGTTAAATCACTTATTAAGAAATGGCAAGTTCGGGGATATATGTAAACTTATGATCATGGACATCTGGGTGATTTCTGTTATCATTATGATTTAAAAAGGAGCCAAACAACTATTTGATAATAAATGGCTTCATATGATCATCATCCTTCAATAAAAGAGTATTTTTTGGCATGATCAGTCATATTTTTAATATCAATGCCAAAAATTTCACAATTTCTGCCAGGGTATGTAAACTTTTGAGCACAACTGTAGCTCCATTTAAAACTAAAGTTTTCTGGGCCCCCATGTTGGATGGGCAGCCAGATGAAAACAGACTTATGCACTTGCATAAGGCTACCTCAGATCTCTCATGCTGAGATATAACTACAATAAAGGGTGCAAAACCTGATTTTTTGTTTTATTTTTTTGTACAGAGCTAGACAGACTCAGAGATAGCCAGACACACGTCTGTTTATCTGCTTGCCCATAGACTTACATGAAACTTTTGATCAGGTCCTTCAGAAAAACTAACTGGCGGACCTGATCGTTCCACCCATGTGAAAGGGACCTTAGAACTACATAACACCATTAGAACTACATAAGAGAGAGACAATACACATAGCACAGCTCTACCCTGTCCTCTCTCTGCTCACAAGACCTGGCTAATGGCTCTTCCGGCTTCCTTTTTGTCCTGTGAGAGAGGGGAGAGTAGCTGCAGACAGACACAGCGCTGGATTGAGTGAGATAAGTATTTAGGGGTTGAGGGGTCATTACAAATATTGGAACATTTGCAGAGAATGCATTAAAGAGTTACTAAACCCAGGAACCTGCATTCTCTATATCTGGTCTTCCACAGTATGCAGAAAATGGAAATGCAAATATTTTAGTAAATATAAACTGCTAAGTACCTTTTCTCAGCAGTATATACCAGTCTTGTGACTATCAGTATCTAGACTAGCGCAGGTAATCTTGTAGGAGGAGTTTATATTCTCCTCTGACTGTCCTATGAGGCTGCATGGCCTCATTGATTGGCCCTGTGCTGATGCACCCTCCCCCCCCAAAAAAAAAAACACGTTCTACCAATACACACCAAACTGAGCATGTGCAGAGTGTCTCCTAAGGCTCTGTACTATAAGCAGATGGATTAGGGAATTGGGGATGTGAAAGGGGAGGGTCAGAGAAGTCAGGATCAAACAGCCATTTTACATAATGTGGAGGATTAACCCCTTAGATTTCACAGTGAGTATTACAAGCAAGCTTTACTGCATATACAGACTGATTATATTGTTGTGGGTTTAGTAACACTTTAACCCCTTCACACCTACGAGTAAAACAAATCCTAATGCCTAAGCACAATTCTGCAACTTTGACATTAGTTAGTGTTAGTAAATTTGTACACATCACCACAACTACTTTGTACATGCAGGTAAATTATACCTTGTTTTTTAGGTCAAAATGGGCTTTCATTTGGTGGTGGATGGCAATGCATAGCTACCATTTATTTTTATTATCAAAAGGAAAACTGGCCCAAAATAGTAAAAAAAAAAAAAAAAATTTAAATTTAGCTGTTTGTTTCTTGTTACTACCATAACCTACTATCAAAAGAACAATACAAAAAAAAAATGTTTTCCTTTATTTTTTTTACAATGTATCTCTCTCCTCCATTGAGAGTGAGAACAAACAGGGGCGGGCTTCATAGTGACTGATCACTGTGATGGCCAATCAGAGGCTATCACAGCGATCAGGTGACCTGGAATTGGGCGTTCCAGATCCCAATCGTTAGTATGGAACCCGGGGCCTCGCAGTGAGACCCCGGTCTACACGCTGGGAGCGCGCCATGCAGAGTGCTCACAGCACAAAAGGGAGATGTGCAAATATGTGGCCCCGTGGCATAAAGCCCTGTGCAGTGAGGCTGTGTATTATTTATTTATTTATTTCAGGTACTTCTATAGCACTGTCAATTAACGCAGCACTTTACATATATATTGTACATTCACATCAGTCCCTAACCCTCAAGGGCATACATTCTAAGGTTCCTAACTTACACTCATACAAATACATACTAGGGCCAATTTAGACAGGATCTTATTAACCTACCAGCATGTCTTTGGAGTGTGGGAGGAAACCGGAGTACCTGGAGGAAACCCACGCAGGCACAGGGAGAACATGCAAACTCCAGGCAGGTGGTGCTGTGGTTGGGATTCGAACCAACGTCCCTAGTTCTGCCAGGCAGAAGCATATTTGTGTGAAGTCGGCATCAAGGGGTTAAGGTATTTAAAATAAAAAAAAAAAAATGTTTTCCCGTTAAAACCACTTTAATATTTAAAATAAGAAAATGTGTAGTCTGCAAGAAAGGTGTGTAACAATGTGCTTCTTATACAGAAAAAAATGTACAAAAGCAACACCATATGTATTTCAGAGAAGTAGCAAAGTAATTCAGAATGAAAAGTGGCAACACATACTCTGAGAAAAGTAGCGCATTTTAGCATCACTTAACCAGAATGAACTTTGCAGCAGACTATGATCAAAAATAATAAGTTCTTCTCAATATTGGAAGCACCTGTTTTTGTGCAAAGAGATTTTCCAACATTTTGAAAAACCTTCACAGGACTAATTACCACCTTTACGGAGAATAAGAAATCTCCGTCCGCACAAAACTTGTACCGTATTTTCCGGCGTATAAGACGACATTTTAACCCCTGGAAATCGTCTACAAAGTCGGGGGTCGTCTTATACGCCGGGTGCTGTGCTGAAACCTTACCGTACTTCCGGGTTGACGCTACTGCGCATGTCTTCGGCAGCAGTAGACGATCGCGGATCACCGTAGCTCGCAGAACTGCATGAGACGTCGGATGCAGCAGTGCTCGATTGAGCTTGACTGAAACTGTGATATGCAGAGAAGGGATACACAGTGATTCTGCGCATGTCACAGTTTCAGTCACGATCAATCGAGCACTGAACGGCTGCATCCGACGTCTCATGCAGTTCTGCGAGGAATGGTGATCAGTGATCGTCTACTGCTGCCCTAGACATGTGCAGAAGTGTCAGCTCGGAAGTACCAGTATGGTACTGCTGCATCCGACCTTGTCCCCTTAACGCTATGAGATACGGTAATTAATTATTAATATTATAATGTCTGTGGCAGTTCTGTGCAATTTATGGTATCTTGGAGACAGGCAGGGCTGGGCAGGCAGGGAGAGCTGACCCACCCAATCCAAGCAGGCTTTGTATGCAGTGTGCACAGTGTGCATAGAAAATACTGGTACATTGCTTGCCGTGATTGGTTGGAAGAGGGGGGTAGTCTTATACGGCGAGTATAGCCCAAACCCTATATTTTAACAGGAAAAGTAGGGGGGTCGTCTTATACGCCGGAAAATACGGTATATGTTTATCAGTTAAATTAACAGAAAAGCCAGGCAAGCGCATGAATAGGAAATGGTTGTTTTCCTTTAAAACCGGTGAGATCTATCTACAGCAACTTTAAGATGGTGAAACAATGATCACAACAACTAATTTTTTTCCCCAGCAGGATTTTCCTCTTGTGTACCACCAGATGCAGCTGCATGTCGAGATTCATTTTGATCTTTACAGTACCAAACACGCCTAAAGTGAAGAGTTTGAAGTATTTCTTAAATAACCTTTAGCTACATTATTTATTGATTTATGTTGTAGATTACTAGTATTAGAGCAAGATTATGAAAAACCAATTCTACTCTTTTTTTCCAAAAAAAAAAAAAAAAAAAATCACCTTATTCGTTCTGCATGTATGCAGCAAATAATAATTAAAAAAAAAAAAAAAAACACATGAGAAGAACTTGGCTGCCATAAAGGAAAATCAGTAGGCTGTGTAGGCCTGGTTGATGTTGGACACTTAAGTCTGCCACAATTTGGGGAAGGGTGAAAATGATTCACTAGGATTTAAAGGTATTTAGGGTTGATGCTGCCATAATCATTAACACCAAAATTTACCAAAAACGAATATGGGAGCATTTAAGCTCACTTCTATCAAACTGACATTAAAGTTATTTACACAGACTAGGCTGCCTGACTTGCAGTCATTGTATAACTTCAGTGGAAAGGAACTTTAAAAATATTTAAAAATTTTAAACTGCCAACAGATAGGGTTTTTATGACAGAAAAGACCCTGTTGGTCTCTATTATAAAAAATGTTTCTCTCTGTCAGTGGTAATGCACACTGAGCTGCGCATGTGCAGATCAGCCTACATTTATGGCACCACTCTGTGCTGTGAAAATGTGTCTCCCATGCGCATAAGTGAAACCATCGCAGACCGTCTATTTAAGTGGCCAAACAGAGCAAACCTGGAAGACAGGAAGACGATGGAAGTGCCAATGAACAGCAGGAGCACTGACAGCACATTACTGGAAAGGTTTGACAGGAAAGGTTGCCATAATGTGCTAATATGCGGTTTATACAGTACTAGCACATTAAAGCATAAAACTCCTGGTGGCCCATTTATTTAAAAAAAAAAAAAGTGGCTTTTAATTCCAAATTAATATGGGAGCAACGCAGTGTCCAGAAATAAAGAACTCCCACCAGCTGACAAGAGAAAGGACCCATTACATCACATGACCGGCCTGCAAACTACACGATGCAATGTATTTACAAGCTGAATTTGTAAATAAGTTGATATCAGTAGTAAAAAAAAAAGCAGAGTTGAGCTGTAAGTTTTAAGTGAACGTTACCCAAAATTTTAAAAAACTTTCATTGGGTGCGTGTGAAAGAATCAAATGATAAAAAGGAAACAGCCTCTGGAGTGAAGGCTGAATTTTAAAACTTTAATTGTTTGACCCTGGCACAGTATTAAAAGCAACTGCAAATATATGGTTTCTGTGAATATACTCTGAATATTTCCCAGTTATGCAATTCAACTCTAATGAACTGCTAGGAAACCGAGTGATTAAGCTTTATATTTTTTATAGCAGAGATACATTTACACATTTGATAACATAACTCTAGCAGCCCTATTTGGAGCAGCAGGGATAATGAAACATTAGATTTTATAGGCATGATTATTGCTCAGAACATAAACCTTAAGCAGAGCAGGAGCCTGCTTCCATTGCAGAAGCGATCATACACTAAAGAACAACAGTTAAATGAGTACAAGGACTTACAATTCAAAGACCATATACAGCATTCCATCAGAGCTGTACGTTTCCAACAGCTCAACAATGTGTGGATGCTTCAGCATGTGGCATATGCTGGCCTCTCTCTTCAAATCTGTAAATACGAAAATAAGGCAATTACTGAAAAGAAATGCAAGGTAAGCATTAGAGAAAAGCATTTCATTATGTTTGTGTGTATGCTATTGTTCAGAAATAGCAAAACAATTATTTAGCACTTTGAAATATTTTTTTATATGAAACAAATACACAATCTATTTTTTACTTTCTGAAATAATTAATTCAAACAACATGTGTGCTTCAATTAAACAGTATGAATGGTACTGGAATTTCGAAAAATACTAAAATGTAATTTAATTAGTATGATTTTTTTTTTTTTAAGTTTTATGCTATTGTTAAACATGAAAACACTATTTTATAATCTTCTTATGGCAATATCAAAAAGAAGTCAGATAAGTCAAACAGGCTACATTTCTTGTGAGTGCTACTATTCCAGTGCCAAAATGCAGCTAAAAAATTAGCACAAAGCATGCTGGAGAGAACAGCACAAATGAAGTTATTTTTATCCAAAGCAAGACTAGGAACAACAGGGGCATATCTAAAATTCAAAATACATCAAACTTTATTACAGAACACATCAACTACAATCAAGATTCTAAGGCCTTATTCACACTGGCACTGAGTTCAGAATAAGCTAAATTCCTGACCACTAGTGTGAATGAGGTCTTAGAATTTTGGATACATTATCTGGGAAGTATTAACACCTTTATGCTTCTCAGACCACTTTTCCTTTGTTTAGGTGTTTCTACTTTAAGGCTCCTTTCACACAAAGGGTCTGATCAGGTCCGCCTGTCAGTTTTTTAGGCGTACCTGATCAGACCCTCCAATCACCCCTATGGACCGGCGGGTGTAAACAGACTTGTTTCCATTTACACCATCCTAATTCTATGGACCCCTCAGTGATGGGTAGGTATTCAGGACATTCTGAGCACTGCTTACAACTGGGAAGGTCACTCATCATAACCATGATGAGTGAGAGAGAAAACTTCCATAGTGCAGTAATTCTTGTAAAAATTCGATATTTAATGTAAATAAGTAATGCTCACTCACAATAGATGATATTCCACTTCAATAGAATGAAGACCTCATGCCTGGATACACTGCATGGGTTCTGGCTTGTTTGGGGTGTATAAAGATGACCGCCGCAGCGGATGTGCGTCACCGTGGGCCAAACCGGAAGCTGCGTCACGGTGTATCTATGCGTTACATCACTGTGACTCGGTCTTCGTGAGAAAGAGTTTTCTCTCTCACTCATCATGGTTATGATGAGTGACCTTCCCAGTTGTAAGCAGTGCTCAGAGTGTCCTGAATACCTACCCATCACTGAGGGGTCCATAGGAGCGTGGCTAAGGTATTCACCCCGGGAGAAAGATCCTATAGTGATCTTAGAGGAATGAGGGCCCATTGGGTCGCTGAATTAAGGTGAGGGGGCAATCTAGCCACAGGAGGAGTGTGCTGACACCATCACTGGATTTCACATGCGTTATTGCCACATGCATGTTTTTTCATTCAAGTTGAGCATGATTGTTTGTATATGAACTATCATAAAAGGAATGTTGTACTTCACTTTGATCACTGTTGAGGTCCACCAATCAAGTTGAATGTCAATGTGATTTAAAGAAAATATCAGGCATGTTAAACTAAAGTTGGTACAGGACTATATACTATTCACTCTGTTGCATGTTGATTCAAAAGGGCACGTGTGATGTATTCTTTTGCATCTTATTATATGTATTATTGTGATACTTTAATAGCGCTGCACCATATGATCTAATTCTTCTGGTTGCTGTATAAGGTTTCAGTATTGTGTGTCAGCAGCTTATTTATATAGGAACTCCATAAAGCGCAAGAGGAATTTCTAAATAATTTTCATTTACACCAGCCTACCTCCAATCGGATCAATTAAAAAAAATAAATAAAAAGGAAGGGGATCCACCCACCTCTGTTTAGTCAGATCGGATTGGAGGGCAGTTGGGTGTAAACAGACAGAGGAGTCTGTATACACCTGGCTCCCCATAGAGCAGAGAGGGATTTGTTCATGTCCACTCTACACCATACTGAGCTGACTTTTCATCTGTTCACTCTGCTCTGATCAGCGTTTCACTCTGCTGATCAAAACGCAGTCCGCCCCATGTGAATGGGGCCTAACTCAGGCTTAGCTGACACAATTATATTGTCTCTAAATGTAGCTAAACTGACCACACCTTAACACAGGTAAATGCAGTGTGAATGGCTGTAAAAACATTAAATGCATTTAGAAATGTCCTCTAAACGCATATACATGCAGGTTTGACTGGGTAAGTGTGAATGAGGCCTAAGCCACCTGAACAAAAAAGGATATGCTAGTTTGGAGAACTTAAAGTGGTTGTAAAGGCTCAATGTTTTTTACCCTCATGGATTCTATGCATGAAGGAAAAAAAACGTCAGTGTGCAGCAGCTACCCCAATACTTACCTGAGCCCCCCTCTCGATCCAGCAATGTGTACAAGCTCAGTGTTGAAAGGACAGTGGCACAGCTTGGGAGTGAGCCTTCTCTGGTGCCCCCATAGCAAGCTGCTTGCTAGGGGGGCACTTGGCAGGAGGGAAGGGGCAGGAATGTTTTTTTGTTTTGTTTTTTTAACCAGCCTTTAACCGCTTCCCACCCACAATGTGCTGTGGCACAGTGGCAGCTACAGGCAAAGCGACATACCCATACGTCGCTCTGGCTGTACCAACACAGGGGGGCACATTTTGCGGGAAAGCAGCAGCTCTTGGCAAAGCGATGTAATCATGCGTCGCTTCCTATTTTGGGGTGTGAACAAACCTGTGCCCACCACCCCACCCGTCGGTCCACGGAGAGAAGTGAACACCACACCAAGAAAAAGCGCTACTACATTTTACACAAACACACACATTAGATTAGAAATGTAACCCTTTGATCACCCCGTCACCCAACCAGTGCCATTAGTAAAGTATCAGTATATAGAATTTTTCACTGATCACTGCATTCCTGCCACTAGCGACATCAGATAACATCAGGGTCAGCTAGCATTAGATTACCCGCACTCTATTGCACTCGCGCTATAGGTCGCTGACCACCGCCATTACTAGTATAGTGTTTGTACGGATCAAGATATTGATCATGTACAGAACTACACTTGTGCATCCTTAGTATAGTGTCCCCAAAAACGCAGCGTTATCAGGATCAGCCCCGTTCACTGCCAGCACTAGAGTTTAGCCTATCCGCTGTTTTTCACAGAAGATTTATATCAATTGATTGTGGGCCAAGGCAATTTATACGCACAATACATCACCGCCCACCCAAATTCAGCTCTTGCCTGACAATTCGCATGGAAACCTATCACGGTTTCTGAATTTAAAAAAAACTCTTTTGGGCCTAACCCTCAACATGGGCATTACAGAAAATAATGAATTACGGTCATGTTGATCCACAGAGCTAATTCATCATATGCCCGTGTTCTCTGATGTTACATATATGCCCAACATGGACCAGTAATCTACTGGTACGTTGCTGGACTGTGAGTGGTTATACCAGGATGATGCCTGCAGCTACAGGCATCATCCTGGTATCATTTTTTTTTTTCAAGCTGGTGGTCGGCTTTCATGTAAAAGCAATCCTAGCAGCCAATTAGCTGCTGCATTGTTTACGAGCAGCGGAAAGGGACATCCCCCCTCCCCCTGCTGCCTTCCACAGTTTTCTTGGGCTCTCCTGTCTCAAAGGGGAATCCAAGAATGCAGCTTGCAGTTCCACTGGCTGACCATACAGCTGATCAGAGACTAGAATGACTCCAATTATCTCTACAGTCTAAGAGACCGGAAGCTACAAGCATTTCATGATTTCAGTTTCGCAGGATATAAACAGCGCCATTTGTAAATTGGGAACGAATGTGATCACACCCATCTTGGTGAGATTAGATAATGTAAGGGCAGAGGTGATATCTAGAGTCTGATAGACCCCAGATTTCTCAAAGAAGAATATATGACAATGGCCATTGAAGTTATAGGGGATATTTGCATTCCCTGTGACAGCATTAAAAGTGATACGAAAAAAAAAGAAAGGGACAGTGTAAAAATAATTGGAAAAAAAAAGCACCCTTGTGCCCAAGCGTTGACCCCGTGCTGGTATGTAAACAGCGGTTGCACCATTCATTTGAAGTACCGCTGCGAACGTCAGATCGAGGGCAGTAATTCTAGCACTAGACCTCCTGTGTAAATATAAATTGGTGACCTGTAAAGGCTTTTAAAGCATTGCCTATCGATAATAAAAATGTATGTACTTTGTTGCCATTGCACGGGCATGCACAGTTTTAAAGCATGTCATGTTTGGTATCTATTTACTCAGCGTAAAATCATCTTTTATACAACAACTGGGCAATATATTGTGTAATAATTGGGCAATATATTGTGTTTTTGTGCATTAAAAATCTAAAAAAAAAGTGTATTTTTCCCAAAACATTTGCATTTGAAATATCGCTACGCAAATACTGTGTGACGTAAAAAATTTAAACACCCATTGTTTTATTCTCTAGGGCCTCTGCTTTAAAAAAATATATGTTTGGGGGTTCAACGTAATTTTCTATCAAAAAAACTGTTTTTTCATGTGAACAAAAAAAAAAAGTGTCAGAAAAGGCTTGGTCTTCAAGAGTGGGTGACGTGTGGTATAAGCTTCTAATGTTGGCTCTGAAATGCCAGGATAGTAGAAGCAACCCCTCCAAGTGACCCCTTTTTTGGAAAGTAGAGACTCCAAGGTATTTGCTCAGAGACATGGTGAGTGTTTTGCAGATCTCATTTGTTGCCACATGTTTTTGGAAAACGAAGATTTCTTTTTTTTCCCATTTTCAAAACCTGTGACAAAAATGATACCTGTAAAATACTCAACACGCCCCTTATTAAATTCCTTGGGGTGTCTACTTTCCAAAAAGGGGTCATTTTGGGGGGGGGGGGGGGTGTATGTACTATCCAGGCATTTTAGAGCCTCTGAAACTGTGTGACAAATAGTGGGGAAGTGATAGGAGGAAATATGCCCTTTGAAAGCCTGGAGGTGGTCATTGGATTTTGGGGGCCTGTATGAAGCTAGGCTGCCAAAGTCTCTCGCATGTGGTATCCCCATACTTGGAAGAAGTAGGAGAATTTGTTTGGGGTGGTATTCCACATATACCCATGGCATGCATGAGCAATATATCATTAAAGTGACAACGAAGTGTAAAAAAAAAGCGATAAAATTAAAAAATTGTCATTTTCTAAAAATTTTTGAAAAAAAAATAACATGTTCCAGGGACTCAACATGCCTCTCTGCAAAATCCTTGAGGTGTCTTTTTTCCAAAATGGGGTCATTTGGGGGGTTTGTACTGCCCTGGCATTTTAGCACCTCAAGAAATTTGAAAGGCAGTCAGAAATATATATATACACCATAGATTGTAGATGCTATAACTTTCACACAAACTAATTAATATACATGTATTGAGATTTTTTTTTTACCAAAGACATGTAGCAGAATACATTTTAGCCTAAATTTATGACTAACTTTGAGTGTATTGGATATTTTTTTTATAACCAAAAGTGAAAAATATATATTTTTTTCAAAATTTGCTGTCTTTTTGTTTATAGCACAAAAATTAAAAACCGCAGAGGTGATCAAATACCACCAAAATAAAGCTCAATTTGTGTGAAAAAAAGACATCAATTTCGTTTGGGTGCAGCATTGTATGACCGTGCAATTACCAGTTGAAATAGCGCAGTGCTGAACAGCAAAAAATGGCCTGGTCAGGAAGGGGGGTAAATCCTCAGGGGGTAAGAGGAACGCCAGACTAACTGCAGTATAAAATCATACATTTATTGCACACAATAGAGAGTAACTCACAGGAGGTAAGTATTATTCAGGCATCAATGCAGAGGGGACGTCATCCGGGCGTAGTACCAGAGGCAGGATGGAGGAACTGGATGGGTTCCAGGGGCCACAGCTCACGTGATGGCCAGGTCTCTATCACCGATCCCAGAAGAGAAGCAGGGAGGGCGGGTAAGTTTCCAAGGGGCCACAGTGCGGATGAGAACCGGGTCTCCTGGTAAGCGTGTGCACCTGTCCAGCCTGCATTGGCAGTGTCACGTCGGTGGAACCAGCCTGGAACACAAAGATGGCCGCCGGGCGGAAGTGACATCAATGAGGAACGTGAAGCCGCAGGAAGGGGGCGGTAACGAGTTTCAAAGCTTTACGCTTCATCAGACCTCTGCTGTCTTTCAGAAGGGAGAAATGACAAGTCTTCGTGCCTGTTCACAAATGTCCGATGCTCTGGCTGTGCGGATTCAGTGCGGTTTAAAAAGAGTCATGTACGATTTCGGAGCAGTGAGTTCAGGTGCGGATTACAGGCTATCGACTTCTATGAGAATCGTTTCTAAACCGCATATGTGTGAACAGGATAAAATCCTGATCTAATCCTGTCCTGAACCGGATGGAAACCTCACATGAACAGCTGAACAACTACTGTGTCAATAAGCTGTGAAACCTGAGCTTCAATCCGCACCGCACATGTGCAAACCAGCTCTAAGTACACATAAGAAAATCAGGTGAACGATCGATTTTTCACAGCAAGTGGAACCGGAGGTTGGTACTAATTGTACGAAAATTCTCGAACAACAAAGGCATTTTTTTTTTAACATTTGTTGTTTATGGTTTCTGATCATGAGCAGTCTTTAGTATCCGATTTGTCTAGTATGAAAACAGTACAGATTAAACAAAAATCGTTAGTTCTGTTCATGTACAAGAAACATTTAGGAGTTTGTTGGAAATTTTTGTTTGAAAAGTCTGAATTGGATGTCAAAAGCTGTGTACACACTATACAAAAATCAAACGATCGGTCCTCGCACAGGTTACAATCAACTTTCCATTGTTTGCAACGTTCCTCTCTCCTCCTTCCCCAGTAACACTTAGTCCTGTCCTTGCCCTGCCTTCTCCCTCTCCTGGTCCACAAACAACTCTGGCTATACCTCCTTTCCAGGTACCATCAGATTACATTCAGTCTTCTCTACTCAATGACCATGATCAGGTGCCATTCTGTCCCCTCTCTTTCCCTGCTCCATGATCATCTCCCCTGAGTAGCCTCTCTTTCATGTCCTCTGTCAATTAGTTCATGTTTTGCTGTCATCCTTCTACTCTATCTTACCTTGTAGTTGATCAGCTAACACACTTTGCATTCATTTTCTCTGTATCTATTTTACATCTATTTACTCCCCAGTTGCGGTAGATCCTAGTCTGCCTTCTCTGCCTCAAGATCAGTTCAGCGACGCGTGCTCTAAGCTAAAATATTGTCTGAATAGGCAGTAATACATACAAGTGTTACTAATTATTCATTCATTCAGCCTAAAGAAACCCATTCAAGAACAAGCGCACCTTTTTTATATACAAAAATATACAAATTCCTTGATGCGACTAAACAAAAAAAAAAAAAAAAAAAGACGACAAATGTTGCAAGGCAAATTTATTCCTGATCAATACCTAGTCTGGGTAGGCATAAGGCATTGCAAGACAGTCAGGAAACACGTGACTCAACTAATAACAGAAAAAGCATAGTTATTTATTAAAACAGAACCAAACCCTTCAATCATTTTCAGTCAAGGAAGCTGCCATCTTAGCCTCTGTTTGATCTGCATATGCCATTATGCTGCACATGTGATAAAATGCGACACCAGTGTCCCTAGCAAATACAGAATCACAGCCCTTCACCACCAACACAGTGCCCCTTGCAGTTATGCCCCTTGGCAAAGAGACACCTCCATATATTCAAAGAGACATCCCCATACATTCAAAGAGACATCCTCACATAGCAGAGAGACATCTCAATTCAGCAGAGACATACCCACATAGAGAGAAAACCGAATCCAGCCAAAAGGCATCCCCATATAGCAACGAGACATCCCAATCCACCAAAGAGACAGCCCAATCCAGCAAAGAGACATCCCATTCCAGCAAGGAGACATCCCATTCCAGCAAGGAGACATCCCATTCCAGCAAAGAGACAGCTCCATATAGAAAAGAAATGGTCCAATCCAGCACAGAGACAGCCCCATCCATCAAAGAAACAGCTCCATATAGCAAGGAGATGGCCCAATCCAGCAAAGAGACAGCCTAATCCACCCACCCACCACCACACACCGCTGCTAAAGAGTGGGATGTATGGCTGAACTGCGCTCACCTTCCTCCCCTGTGCAGTTGTCATGGTCAGGTGAGAGCGTTGTCTCATACACTGTATTTCCTGGGAGGTATGTATCCACTTGCCAGTAGGTCCTCTTCTTCACCCACTAGTTTGCTGAAACCAGCCCTGCTGTAGGCATGGCTGCAGAGCGGGAGACGAGCAGTGGCCGCGGTCTGCATTAACCCTGTCCAGACCGCGGTCGCCACTTACCTCCCACTGTGTGGCCGGTCATCCACAGGCCGCTCTGCTCAGGACACATGGCCCCAGCCCACCAGGCACATGCCCGGTGTACCCTACGGCCAGTCTGGGCCTGATGAATGACCTCCAGGGGGGAAAACAGTGTATTATATGGGATATATAAAGATATATTATGACCCCCACAATCTATGACTGATCCTGGGGATGTATTAATATCCCATAATACTCTGTATATGACCCCTATTGTCAATAGAGTATACATGTAACCAGGGGGGTAACTACAGAAGTCACAATTGCGACTCAGCACCATGTTTCAAGGGGGCCATGCGGTTCCCCTGTAAACTTGCATAGGAGGGACAGTGTGGGCAGCATATAGGGGAACTGATGCACTCAATTTTCGTCCTGCAGCCACTGAAAGCCTGCATTCCCTCCTCTCAGCATTCAGTGCCTGCAGGAGTAAATGGAGGTCATCATGTTCCTCTATATGTCACCCCATCACTCCTATCTAGGTACTGTCCTGCTCCCTAGATAAAATAACAAAACTGAAAACTACTAACACCAGTGGCAAAACTACCAGGATCACAAAAGGTCATACTTGTGACCGGGCCCTGGCATTCCGTCACCCCAGGGGAAGGCTCCTGCTGCAGGACTGTAATAAAGGGTCCCATGACAGTAGCCCTGGGCCAGGGGTCATGGGAGCGCTTTGTGGTTTCTGCACCAGGGCCTTGAATGTTCTTGTTACACCTCTGGATAAATCACTACCTCCCTGCTGACTCCGATCATACACTGTTGGCTCTCTAACAAAGAAACTTTTCCACACAATAAGCAGGAATTTTAGCTATGGGATGGTCTGAATCCACTCCCAATTCTTCCCCACACTCTACTTCTTCGGCATGTAGTGGGATACCCCTCTTTTTCTACTATCGTGTTCTTGTTCCTTCTCTTTCCTACTTTTCCATTTCTACTTGTAAAGTTGTCAGAACTGGACCCCCCACCTCACTATTCAAATTCTAAACTACACTCCAATTTTCACTTGTGTGATTCACTTAGCTTCCAAAAACCTGAGCTTAGATATTGCTTTTATCATCCCAGCCATATATCATACTCCTCAAGGGTTCCATGCTATCTCAGGATTCTTTTGTGGATTACTGACAGAACATGTAAAGGGTGGGTTTAAGACAGTGGCTTGCCCCTTAGTTTTGATACACATTATCTTGTATAGGTCTACTTTTGATAAGCACATTATTGTCTAGATTGGGAGCCAGCAGCCTGTAGATCATGGTCTGGGCTTGCTGACCCACCATCCCAAAGCACTAGAGTGCAATGCAGTGGGACTAGTTGTAAAGATGGAGATGTAGTAGGGAGCAAGAGCCACATAAGCCGATGCCTTCTCTGTAGTGCTGACTCCTGTCCCGTGCAAAGTGATACCAACTGGACTCCACCTCTTATCCCAGCTAGCGGTCTCCAGAGTGGTGCCAGCAGCAGGGAAAAAAAAGGAGATCTTCAGGTCAGTGTAAAGCAATACACTGGGCATAAGAGTATAGGGCTTAGTCATAGACTTCTATTATATTCCTGCAGGCTTGGTGCACTTTCTGAAAGTGTCCCAAAACTCCTGAATGCAGGAGTTTTGGGGCACTTTCAGAAAGTGCACCACACCTGTAATAGAAGTCTATGGCAAAACGCAGCTAACCCAGGAAAGTCGTAGATGCACTGCGCTGCACCTGTGGTGCAGGTAAACAGCAGCACATCAGCGTGAAAGCAGCCTTGTAGGGGGGCTCAGAACAGTAAGGGTTCATTTACAGTTGCAGTTTGGGGGTGGTAAAACCCCATAGTTAAGATGTGTTTTACCTTCCCGTCCCAATTGCACCCCTTCCCCTTTAGCTGGAGTGGCAAGGGGTGTACACATGTCACAGCTGGAGTTATACGTCATGTCAAGTTTGGTGGGTGTAGCACCTGCCAAACATAACCTAGTCAAGTTAATGAGGCCACTCTACAAGTGCCCTGCAACCTTGTGCATTACAGCAAAGGGGTTAAAGCAGGCAGCATTGTGTTACTTTCTCACCACCTGCTTTAACCTATTGGACCCTGCAGAAGCATGCACTTTCAAGGCGCTTGCAGAATGGCCCCATTTCTTGAATGAGTTGCAATTAGCAGGCAGGAGCACCCACTAAAAGCAACAGGGGGTTTAATTCATGTTGTGGCACTGGGTACATCTTTAGCTGCTGCCTAAGCAGCAAAAGGGGGTAGGTATTGGGGGTGGTAAAACCACGACCTATGGGTGCTGAATGCAACTAAGGGCTCGTTAATAATTGCAGCAGGCACTGCTGCTCCAATGAAAAGCAATCTGAGTGTGTTAGACAGGTGGTAAGGAGGCAATATGTTGCCTCCTCACAAAGTGATTTAAACCCGCAATTGCACCATGGTAGTACAGCAAATAGAGGTTTAAATTAGTTGTGAGGAAGCAACACTGTGCATGGTGATCTTTGACTTCTGTGTTGTTCAGGTAGATCTTCATCTCTTTAAGGTTGCCTACTCCTGGTCTAGATCTCATTTGAATATGCAGAGCTGCATCAGACAAAAGGTTCATGCAGTTACTAATCATGGGCACTGTACCATTTCTTAGCATCATAACTTCAGTTTGCTTCAAAATATATTTATGCAAAAGAGGCCTATGGCTAGCCATAAACAGGGAAAAGCAGTAAACTACCATCTTTATTGAAGAAACCCACCTTTGTTTGAATAAGTGACTTTCCGGTTAATAGTTTCTTCCAATTGTATATCCTTGGTTTGTTGATTTTACAGTCACTGTGATTTGACTGTTCACCAATCTGTGAGATCGTTCACACTTATGCTTATTGGTCATTGACAATTGTGCTCGACATAAAATGTACTATCGTGGGAGTTAAGCAAATTTATTGGCAGTCGAAAGCCCTGGTGCTCAACCAGCAGCCCAGGGGTCCTTTGGGCAGTCCTTGGGGACCTTGTAAACAGCAGTCCATGTTTTGATGCACAACTGGTTTCTAGTAGTTAAATTATGTGGCCTTTTTTTTTTTCATACAAGCTTACTTTATGTGTTGATCGTTATTTTATAACAGATCTTGCTGTGAGAAATACCAGTTGTGGCATGACTAATCTTTAAGGTGGCTGCAGGGAACACAAATGTGGAAGTACCGTTTTGTAAATGGGCTGTCCCTCCAAGTCTCTGGCCAACTCCAGTCGCATGTCTGCAGCCTCTGGCCAACTCCAGTCACATGGCTGCAATCTGACCACTTTCTGAAGAACTGCATTCAGGGAATATTATTTGTGACCCTTTGGTGATATCAGGGGCGCCACTTTTGGCCCCCCTATTTTAATTAAGTTGACCACCACATGCCTAATGTATGAATGAAATGCATCTTTCCACAAATACAAATGGGCTTAAACAAAAATGTACCCTCCAAATAACACATTTTCTGTACAAAAGTGCAGATACTTGATGCAATGCAAAGGAGATCTGTGTGCCTGTATTTTGTAAAATGATAATCGCATGCATACATGAAGCCAAGCAACAACAGATAAGGAGAAAAAGGGCTCTTGATGTAGAGGCATCACAGGATGTCACTCTCATCAAACTGCTTGCAGCAATGGTGATTCTCATCTTTATAAATCTAATTCCTATTACATTAACAATGACAGACAAGCACAAGGAGGTGATAGATCAGAAGAACCTGCTGAGTGGAAAGCTTCAGCGACTAGCCATCAGTATTAGAAAGTGGCAGCTTGTAGCATTCACAATGAAAAACAATCTGTAGAAGTATGTTACCAAAGCTCAGCTATAAGGTTTGCTTGAAATATATACTGAAACCACAGCAATGATATGTGTATGTTTGTGTATATACATGTTTACTTATACAGCCCAACTGAATTGTTAGTTTATATTAACTAAATGCATTCCAGGCATATAGAAAAAAAAAGCATTACAAAATGTTTGTTTTATAAAGTCAGAGGCGGAATAGAATAGCCTGTCTCTTGACAGTATGGTGCAAAGAAGGACCCCTGCTATCTATGTGGAGGTAGTAGTCTTTCTGCAAAGGTCTGACATGTCCTGTTCTAAGTAGATCTATAGTTCTGCCCTTAGCAAAGCTCATTCTTCCTGCCAATTGGCGATCATGCTCTAAGCATAGGGTGTGTCAGTCCTCTGTAGAGATGCCAGTGGTTCCACCAAGAGCAGGGAAACTTCACAAAAAAAAATTATAAGGCCTCAATTGCTCTATACAGTCAGGAAAATAATTATTTGATCCCCTGCAGATTTTGTAGGTTTGCCCACTTACAAAGAAATGAAGGGTCTATAATTTTTATCATATGTGTATTTTAAATGTCAACCAAAGATCCAGAAAAAACACGATACAAATGTTATTTTACTTACTGAACTGCAACTCAATTTATAAGTATTTGATCCCCAAGCAGAACATGACTTAGTACTTGGTGAAGAAACCCTTGTTGGCAAGCACAGAGGTAAGACATTTCTTGTAGTTGGTTACCAGGTTTGCACACATCTTAGGAGGGATTTTGGTCCACTCTTTACAGATCTTCCCTAAATACTTAAGGTTTCTTGGTTGTTGCTTGGTAACTCTTGGCCACTCCATGACCTTAATGTGCTTCTTCTTGAGCCACTCCTTTGTTGCCTTGGAAATATGTTTTGGGTCATTGTCATGCTGGAAGGCCCATCCACAACCCATCTTCAGTGTTCTGGCTGAGGGAAGAAGGTTTTCATTCAAGATTTTACAATACATGGCCCCGTACATTGGTCCCTCAATGAGGCAAAGTTGGTATGTACCTTCAGCAGAGAAACAGCCCCAAAGCATAATGTTTCCACCTCCGTGCTTGCCTGTAGGGATGGTGCTCTTGGGGTCAAAGTCAGCATTTTTCTTCCTCCAAACTTGGCAATTCAAGTTAATGCCAAAGAGGTCAATTTTGGTCTCATCGGACCACAGCACTTTCTCCCAATCCTTCTGTGAATCATTTAGATGTTCATTGGCAGACTTCACAAGAGCCTGTGCATGTGCCTTCTTTTGGATGCTGCAGGATTTCAATCCATGGTGGCGTATTGTGTTGCCAATGGTTTGTTTGATCATCCTTACCCCATGAGGCTAAATCTTGCATGGAGCTCAAGACCTAGGGAGACTGATGGTTATTTTGTATTTCTTCCATTTGTGAATAATTGCTCCAACAGTTGTCTCCTTCTCAACAAGCTCCTTTCTGATGGTCTTGTAGCCCATTCCAGCCTTGTGCAGGTCTACAATCTTTTCCCTGATGTCCTTTGACAGCTCTTTGGTAATTTGCTGATGATGGTGAGGTTTGAATGAAAGAAAGTTTCTGTGGACAGGTGTCTTTTACACACATAACGAGTTGTCATTAGAAGCACCTTCCTAACTGGACAGGACTAATCTATGTACCACATGAACACATAGCCAGTCTGTGGGAGCCAGAAATGTTCGTTGGTAGGTGATCAAATACTTATTTTACTCACTGAACTGCAACTCAATTTAGAACATTTGTGTCACGTGGATTTGTTTCTGGATTTTTGGTTGATATTCTGTTTTTATTATTTAAATATATATATATGATAAAAAATATAGACCCTTCATTTCTTTTTAAGTGGGCAAACTTACAAAATCTGCAGGGAATCAAATTATTCTTTTACTCACTGTATGTTCAGAAAAACAGATGGAAATGAACGTGCAGATTTCACTTGCAGAGACATCAGTTTACATCAGTTTTCATCCACGCTTCAATTACTTTGATACACATTGCAGATTCCTCCAGAAAAAAAATCTGCATGTGATATTAGTGTAGCTATGTTAACAGGGCACATAGGGAACAACTGATTTTGTTGTGCCCTTGCAGAATGCATGCAGAAAAACTGAGGTCTCTGCACCATGGTGTGAACGAGCCCTAAAACTTTGCACACCTCTTGTTTGAGCGCCTGGAATGTATTTAGCAGAGTGGGTTTCAATATGAGGCACATAAAATATGTGGCAAAAGTAAGTTCATCCAGTTTGTTTTTTCTTCTTTGAAATCGCTCCTATACAACCTTAAATTGTGCTGATGACAATGTTTCTTATTATGCATAACAACCAATCAGCTTCATGGTTTGAAACTCAAGCATTCTGAAAGAATGTTCTCCTGACTGTTGTTAATGGTCAAAACTGGATCCTTTGGGATACTGTGTTTTTAATATAATCATCTAGAGGTGGGAGGGGGGAAAAGAAACATTGTTCCAAAAAACTTTGTTAAATGAAGTGTGAAATGTTTAATTTTGGTTTAAAAGCCATCTATTCCTTTGTCATTTTGTGCACTAAATGAACAACAATGATGTGACCGTAACAATTCCATAAGCCTAATTATTTTCATTGTAAAATGATGGCCCCTTGGTGTCTCTGTCTGGAAATATTACAAAGGGGATGGTTCTGGTTTAAGTCTCTTCTATTTCTTCAGGGGAAACAGATTTATTCTTTACCCAAGGCAATGGACTCAAAAAAAAAGGAAAAAAAAAAAAAAAAAAGACCGATGCGTGAAATTCATAATTTTCTTTAGCCACCTGCTGACCTCACAAGCAAAGCGACATACCTGTATGTCGCTGCCTGCTTCCCATGTTTTGTGCACCTATAAGCCCCCACCCTCTTGCCGGAACCCACCACGATTGCACAAAGCAGGGGTGAGAAACTAAGATTAGTAAAAGCAGCACACTTTACACATATTATACACAGTTAGGCACACATTTAACCCCTTGATCTCCCTAGACGGTGACCCCTTCTCAGCCAGTGTCATTAGTAGATTGACAGTGTACAGTATTATAACTGCTCTCTGTATTAATGTTACTGGTGATGTCAGTGGCATTTAGCCAGATCCCCCCCAGCGTCAGATTGCCTCCCGCATTCCCATTATAAGATGCTGATCATTAGTAGAGTAAAAAAAAAAATCCAGTATATATACATACACACACACACCCACACCATAATCTGTAGGCGCTATAACATTCACGCAAGCCAATCAATATAAACTTATTGTGATTTTTTTTTTATACATGTAGCAGAATACATTTTGGCCAAAATTATGAAGAAATTTTTTTTTAAGGATATGTTTTGTAGCAGAAAGTAAAAAATATTGTTGGCTTTTTTAAAATAAATTTTGGTTTTTCGTTTACATTGCAAAAAATAAAAAACCCAGAGATAATCAATTACCACCAAAAGAAAGCTCTACTTTAGAGAAAAGAAATATATAAAATTTTGGTTTGGGTACATTGTTGCATGACCGTGCAATTACCAGTTAAAGTTGCACGTTGCTTAATAGCAAAAAATGGACTGGACATGAAGGGGTTTTTTCTAGAGCCGAAGTGGTTTTTAAAGTGTATTTCCACACACATGAGATCAGAATTTCTTAAAAAATATTTCAAAGATAAACATCTCATGAAGGAAACACAGAAACTCCCATTTCAGACCCCCATAAGGCTCAGTTCACACTAGCTTTGTAAGCAGGCGGTTTGCAGGTGTTTGAGGACCATTTTTAATGCTCCTCAAACGCCTGTGAAAATTATACACGTGGCAGCACACAGTGCTGTTCGCGTCAAATCATGGCAAAATCAATGCTTCGAGTCAGGAGGAGTTGAAGCTTTTCAATGCCTCCCATTCAAGTCTATGGTGACGCTCCGCAAAACACCTGGCAGGCATTTGCAAGGTGTTAATACCATTAACTTCATTACAGGTTTTTGTGGTGCAGTTTTAACGCTTGGAAAACGCCTAAAAAATTTGCATAGGGCGTTTGGGGAGCTGTCAAAACTTAACTCATTCATGACAGTTAGGTTCATGACAGCAAGCTTTGCATTGCAGGAGAAATTATCATTATTTCTCCTACAAAGCAAAGTGTAAAACAAAGAAATAAAAAAAAAAGAAATCCCTACTCACCCCCCACAGTAGTACAGTGTTATGGAACATTGTACTATTCTGATAAAAGTATTAAAAACAAAAAAAAGTAAAAAAAATAAATAATTACCATATAGAAAATGTTTTTTTAAGAGTTTTTTTTTTAAACTACTTGCCAACAAGAGCAGCTCTTGGTAAAGTGACGTAATCTTGCATCACTTCCTATTTTTGGGTGTGAACACACCTGTGCCCCCCCCCCCGGCGGTCAAGGAAGAGAAGAGAGAAGCACTACATTTTACACACACGTTTTATTAGCACATTTAACCCTTTGATCGTCCCGTCACCCAGCCAGTGCCATTAGTACAGTGTCAGTATATAGAATTTTTCACTGATCACTGCATTCCTGCCACTAGTGACATCAGATAGCGTCAGGGTCAGTAAGCACCCCTCCCAGCCAGGGTCAGCTAGCGTTAGACTGCCCGCACACTAGAAGTTGCTGATCACCGCCATTACTAGTATAGTGTTTGTATGGATCAAGATATTGATCATGTACAGAACTATACTAATGCCTCCTTTGTATAGTGTCCCCAAAAACGCACAGCAGGATCAGCCCTGTTCACTACCAGCACTAGAGTTTAGCCCCTTCACTGTTTTTCACAGAAGATTTGTATCAATTGATTGTGGGCCAAGGCAATTTATACACACAATACATCATCGCCCACCCAAAATCAGCTCTTGCCAGACAATTCACACGGAAACCTATCACGGTTTCTGAATTTAAAAAACTCTTTTGGGCCTAACCCTCAACATGGGCATTACAAAAAAGAATGAATTGCGGTCATATTGATCCACAGAGCCAATTCATTGTATGCCCGTGTTTTCTGCCATATATGCCCAACATGGACCAGCAATGTACTGGTACATCACTGGACTGTGAGTGGTTATACCAGGATGATGCCTGCAGCTACAGGCATCATCCTGGTATCGTTTTTTTTCAGCGGTCGGTCGGCTTTCATGTAAAAGCAATCCTAGTGGCCAATTAGCTGCTGAATTGTTTTTACGAGCGTCGAGAAGGGACATCCCCCCTCCCCCGCTGCCTTCCACAGTTTTCTTGGGCTCTCCTGTCTCACAGGGAAATCCAAGAATGCAGCCGGCAGTTCCTTCCGCTGGCTGACCATAGAGCTGGCCAGAGACCAGAATGGCTCCAATCATCTCTATAGTCTAAGAAATCGGAAGCTACAAGCATTTCATCACTTCAGTTTCGCATGATATAAACAGAGCAATTTGTAAATTGGGAAAGCATCTGATCACACCAATCTTGGCGAGATTAGATAATGTAACGGCAGAGGAGATATCTAGAGCAGTGGTTCTTAACCTGGGTTCGATCGAACCCCAGGGGTTCGGTGAGTCAGTCTCGCGGGTTCGGCGGAGGTGAAGACCCACACCCGACTCATATGATTCATGATGACATGCCCCGCTTGTCCATCATTGGCTGCAGGTGGTCATGCAACATCGCTTAGCCCAGTGGTCGGCAAGCCGCGGCTCTTTACACGCTTTAATGCGGCTCTTGTGTGCCGGGCGCCCGCTCCCCTCCCTCCTCTCGGGCGGCAGGGACTCTGCAGCGTGATCCAAAAAAAAAAAAAAAAAAAAAAAAAACAGCCAGGGCAGCACGCTCAAATGCAATGATTGGCCAGTCTCGCTGCCACTCACATCCTGATAGCCAGTGATTGGCTGTCAGGATGTGTGTAGGCGGGGCAGCGTGACGAACGTGAGAGGAGCTAGGCTCCTCTCACAGTCCGCCCTTAAGACCGGAACGGTGCAGGAATACGGCGAGAGGAACACGCGGAGCAAAGGTAAGTGAATTGACACAGGGGGGACTTGGCTTACTACTTGCTACTTACTTACTACTACTATATAAGGGATGAATTAATATGGGGGATGAATTACTATAGGGGGGATGAATTACTATAGGGGGAATGAATTACTATAGGGGGAATGAATTACTATATGGGGGATGAATTACTATATGGGGGATGAATTACTATATGGGGGATGAATTACTATGGGGGATGAATTACGATATGGGGGGTGAATTACTATGAGGGATGAATTACTATATGGGGGATGAATTACTATGGGGGATGAATTTTCATACCGTTTGTTACAACATATCTTTGCGAGCAATCCTTTTCGAGGATGCTGGACATAAAGACAAAGAAAAGGAACAGACTTTGTTGAGAAAATGACATGAGAGTGGCACTTGCCAGGGTAATGCCGCGCATTTCTGAACTGGCCTCTGAAAGACAACAGCAGAAGTCACACTGATTTGCGGTAAATATTCATTATTTTGTTTTTGTGTGAAAATCATGTTTTAATGGTTTTGTTCTTTGTTCTTAATGGTTTTGTTCATTTTGTGCACCTATGTATAAATATATACCTATGTTTTGAATTTTAAAAATCATATTTTATTTTTCCAATTAAGAAGGGTTCGGTGAATGCGCATATGAAACTGGTGGGGTTCAGTACCTCCAAAAAGGTTAAGAACCACTGATCTAGAGTCTGATAGACCCCAGATTTCTCAAAGAAGAATACATGACAATGCCCATTGAAGTTATAGGGGATATTTGCATTCCCTGTGATAGCATTAAAAGTGATACCAAAAAAAAAAGAAAAAGGGACAATGTAAAAATAATTTAAAAAATCAAAATAAAGCACCCTTCCCCCCCCTGCGCATGTGCTCCTGCATTGAACCTGTGCCGACATGTAAACAGCGGTTGCACCATGCATGTGAGTTAGCGCCACAAATGTCAGATCGAGGGCAGTAATTCTAGCACTAGTCCTCCCGTGTAAATATAAATTGATGACCTGTAAAGGCTTTTAAAGAATCAATAATAAAAATGTATGTACTTTGTTGCCATTGCATGGGCATGCGCAATTTTAAAGCATATCATGTTTGGCATCTATTTATTCAGCGTAACATCTTTTATATTTGATCAAAACAATTGGGCAATATATTGTGTTTTTGTGCATTTAAATTCTAATAAGTGTACTTTTTCCAAAACATTTGCGTATGAAAAATCGTTACGCCAATACTGTGTGACGTAAACAATTTCAACACCCATCGTTTTATTCTCTAGGGCCTCTGCTTTAAAAAAAATATATTTGGGGGTTCAAAGTAATTTTCTAGCAAAAAAAACTGTTTTTCATGTGAACAAAAAGTGTCAGAAAAGGCTTGGTCTTCAAAAGTGGGTGATGTGTGGCATAAGCTTCTAATGTTGACCCTGAAATGCCAGGATAGTAGACGCAATCCCGCCAAATGACCTCTTTTTGGAAAGTAGACACTCCAAGGTATTTGCTCAGAGGCATGGTGAGTGTTTTGCAGATCTCATTTGCTGCCACATGTTTTTGGAAAAAGGAAGAAAGAAAACAAAAAATGTATTTTTTCTTTTCAAAAACCTGTGACAAAAATGGTATCTGTAAAATGCTCACCATGCCCCTTATCAAATTCCTTGGGGTGTCTACTTTCCAAAAAGGGGTCATTTGGGGGGAAGGGGGTGTTTGTACTATTCTGGCATTTTAGAGCCTCCGAAACTGATAAGTAGTGGGAAGTGATACGAGGAAATATGCCCTTTGAAAGCCTGGAGGTGGTCACTGGATTTTGGGGGCTTGTATGTAGCTAGGCTACCAAAAAGTCTCTCACATGTGGTATCCCCATACTCGGAAGAAGGAGAATGTGTTTTGGGGTGTTATTCCACCTATACCCATGGCATGCATGAGCAGTATATCATTAAAAAGTGACAACTTTGTGTACAAAAAACAAAAAAATTGTCATTCTAAATCTGTGGCAAGAAATAAAATGTTCCATGCCTCTCTGCAAAATCCTTGGGGTGTCTACTTTCCAAAAAAGGGGTCATTTGGGGGCGGGGTTTGTACTGCCCTAGCATTTTAGCACCTCAAGAAATGTGATGGTCAGTCAGAAAGTAAAAGCTACGTAAATTCCAATATACAGTCAGGTCCATAAATATTGGGACATCAACACAATTCTAACATTTTTGGCTCTGTACACCACCACAATTGATTTGAAATGAAACAAACAAGATGTGCTTTAACTGTAGACTGTCAGCCTAATTTGAGGGAATTTACATCCAAATCAGGTGAACGATGTAGGAATTACAACAGTTTGCATATCTGCCTCCCACTTGTTAAGGGACCAAAAGTAATGGGACAGAATAATCATAAATCAAACTTTCACTTTTTAATACTTGGTTGCAAATCCTTTGCAGTCAATTACAGCCTGAAGTCTGGAACGCATAGACATCACCAGACGCTGGGTTTCATCCCTGGTGATGCTCTGCCAGGCCTCTACTGCAACTGTCTTCAGTTCCTGCTTGTTCTTGGGGCATTTTCCCTTCAGTTTTGTCTTCAGCAAGTGAAATGCATGCTCAAACGGATTCAGCTCAGGTGATTGACTTGGCCATTGCATACCATTCCACTTCTTTCCCTTAAAAAACTCTTTGGTTGCTTTTGCAGTATGCTTTGGGTCATTGTCCATCTGCACTGTGAAGCTGCGTCCAATGAGTTCTGAAGCATTTGGCTGAATATGAGCAGATAATATTCCCCGAAACACTTCAGAATTCATCCTGCTGCTTTTGTCAGCAGTCACATCATCAATAAATACAAGAGAACCAGTTCCATTGGCAGCCATACATGCCCACGCCATGACACTACCACCACCATGCTTCACTGATGAGGTGGTATGCTTAGGATCATGAGCAGTTCCTTTCCTTCTCCATACTCTTCTCTTCCCATCACTCTGGTACAAGCTGATCTTGGTCTCATCTGTCCATAGGATGTTGTTCCAGAACTGTGAAGGCTTTTTTAGATGTCGTTTGGCAAACTCTAATCTGGCCTTCCTGTTTTTGAGGCTCACCAATGGTTTACATCTTGTGGCGAACCATCTGTATTCACTCTGGTGAAGTCTTCTCTTAATTGTTGACTTTGACACACATACACCTACCTCCTGGAGAGTGTTCTTGATCTGGCCAACTGTTGTGAAGGGTGTTTTCTTCACAAGGGAAAGAATCCTTCGGTCATCCACCACAGTTGTTTTCCGTGGTCTTCTGGGTCTTTTGGTGTTGCTGAGCTCACCGGTGCGTTCCTTCTTTTTAAAAATGTTCCAAACAGTTGTTTTGGCCACGCCTAATGTTTTTGCTATCTCTCTGATGGGATTGTTTTGTTTTTTCAGCCTAATGATGCCTTGCTTCACTGATAGTGACAGCTCTGTGGATCTCATCTTGAGAGTTGACAGCAACAGATTCCAAATGCAAACAGCACACTTGAAATGAACTCTGGACCTTTTATCTGCTCATTGTAATTGGGATAATGAGGGAATAACACACACCTGGCCATGGAACAGCTGAGAAGCCAATTATCCCATTACTTTTGGTCCCTTAACAAGTGGGAGGCACATATGCAAACTGTTGTAATTCCTACACCGTTCACCTGATTTGGATGTACAGTTGTGGCCAAAATTATTCAACCCCCAATGCTGTAAAGGGGTTTAGGGACTATAGTGTACATTTGGAATTGTATTCAGAATCAAATCCTACAAGGACGTTGTAACTACCCAAATGCAACTAAAATGACATCAATTGTTTATGTAATACAGTAGTAAATGGTTCTTATGTGGTTTCTTCATTGCCACAATTATTCAACCCCTTAAAGACTACCACTCTGAAGAACAGAGGTTCATACAGGTGCTTTCCATCAGGTATTGAAAACACCTGTGGATGTCACCGAGCAGCAATCAAGCATAATAAGCACCAATTAGGCAGCTTTAAAATGACTGTGATACTCAGCTCCTTCTAGACATTTACTGGTGTGGTTACAAACATGGTGAAGGCAAGAGAATGGTCCAGGAAGACAAGAGAAGAGGTGATTTCTCTTCACAGGAAGGGCAATGGCTATAAGAAGATTGCAAAGATGTTAAACATACCAAGAGACACCTTAGGAAGCATCATTCGCAAATTCAAGGCAAAGGGCACTGTTGAAACGCTACCTGGTCGTGGCAGAAAGAAGATGCTGACTTCGACTGCTGTGCGCTACCTGAAGCGTAGAGTGGAGAGAAGTCCCCGTGTGACTGCTGAGGAACTGAGAAAAGATTTGTCAGATGTGGGTACAGAAGTTTCAGCCCAGACAATAAGACGCACACTGCGTAATGAAGGCCTCCGTGCCAGAACTCCCAGGCGTACCCCCTTGCTGTCTCCAAAGAATAAGAAGAGTCGACTGCAGTATGCCAAAAGCCATGTGGACAAACCACAAAAGTTGTGGGATAGTGTTCTGTGGACTGATGAAACAAAATTAGAACTGTTTGGGCCCATGGATCAACGCTATGTTTGGAGGAGGAAGAACAAGGCCTATGATGAAAAGAACACCTTGCCTACTGTGAAGCATGGTGGAGGGTCAATCATGCTTTGGGGCTGTTTTGCTTCTGCAGGTACAGGGAAGCTTCAGCGTGTGCAAGGTACCATGAATTCTCTTCAGTACCAGGAGATATTGGATGGAAACGTGATGCAGTCCGTCACACACCTGAGGCTTGGGAGACGTTGGACCTTTCAACAGGACAATGATCCCAAGCATACCTCCAAGTCCACTAGAGCATGGTTGCAGAGGAAAGGCTGGAACATTTTGGAGTGGCCATCGCAGTCACCAGACTTAAATCCGATTGAGAACCTCTGGTGGGACTTAAAGAAAGCAGTTGCAGTGCGCAAGCCTAAGAATGTGACTGAACTGGAGGCCTTTGCCCATGAAGAATGGGCGAAGATACCCGTAGATCGCTGCAAGACACTTGTGTCAAGCTATGCTTCACGTTTAAAAGCTGTTATAACTGTAAAAGGATGCTGTACTAAGTACTAAGATTGAATGTCACTTGGGGGTTGAATAAAACTGATAATGCTGTGAGCACAGAAAAGACATTTGTGGTTATTTCATTATAACTGTTATGTTATATTTGTCTGACCTACAAGTGCCTCTTTAATGTAAATGTAAGCAAGATGACTGAATGATCAAAAGCAATGTCAAACTGGCCAAAACACTCAATTTCAGTGGGGGTTGAATAATTTTGGCCACAACTGTAAATACCCTCAAATTAAAGCTGACAGTCTGCAGTTAAAGCACATCTTGTTCATTTCATTTCAAATCCATTGTAGTGATGTATAGAGCCAAAAATGTTAGAATTGTGCTGATGTCCCAATATTTATGGACCTGACTGTATATACCATAGTTTGTAGATGCTATAACTTTCACACAAACCAATTAATATACATGTATTGAGTTTTTTTTTTTTTTTTTTTTACCAAAGACATGTAGAAGAATACATTTTACTAAAAAAAAAACCCCAAGTAGGAAAGGACACAGCACCTCAGTGGCTAATGAACAGGAAATATTTATTGTACATAAAAAAACCAAACATCCCATACATTCCTTCGCCCCCAACGCCGCCCCCACCCAAAACCAGCTCCCACCCCCCCTCGATTAAGTACAACCCCACCCCAATTCCCCCCACCTCCACCCCCCCCAGACACCCCCGAAGCAGACCCCTCCTCCCCAATCTCAAAGAGATGCGGGTGACTCATAAAAGAGATGAGGGTGACAAGGGCCAGCCCTCCACACCTCTCCCTGTCCTCCCTCTGTGCGGATGGAACCTCCCTATAGACCCTGCTGGATGAAGCTGTAATATATATATAATAATTCATAAGCAAGTGTCAATTCCTGCTATAGAAATGCTGTAAACCAGATCACAATAAGCCAGCAATGATATCAGTTCCACAAAATATTCCTATGGAGAAAAGCAGCAAGACAATTGAGTGCCAAATAAAAGTTCTCATGTAACTCTGTCTGTAATTTGCTCCGTTTCTCCTACTATAGAAATGCTGTAAACCAGATCTCAATAAGCCAGCAATGATATCAATTCCACAAAGTATTCCAATGGAGAAAAACAGCAAGGCAACCATGTGCCACATAAAAGTTCTCGTGTAAGTCTGTAGTGTTCTCTATTTCTCCTGTGTTCACAAGACTGTGATCAGAGCTTCAAAAAGGATATATGATCAGCACTGAACAGGTCCAGCCTACACCCTGGCAGCTGATTGACTCTGAAATCCAAAGGCCGTAAAAGAAGTCCATCACTCAATGCAACAGTTAATCGGAAAAATCTCACCAAGTGGGTCTCAGCATATCAGTGTTGGCATAGTATCATGCAGTCCCGAATAGCGATATCTTGAAGATGAGACAGGCAGTGTATAGTATGCATACAGAAGTTCAGGAGAGCCAGCGTACACTCAGGCTTCTCAGCAGGGGAAAGCAAATGAAGTGAGGACGCGATCTCTTCCGCCTACATGTTTCACCCCTCCCACTAACTTGGGCTTCTTCAGGGAATAGCTAAGGATTGGATGGCTGGCATGTCTATTTATCTACATCATCACACTATATTCCACCTCTTAAAGCCACCACCTGGGATGAATCTAAGCAAAGTATGTCATGTGGGTGCCCCCTCCTGGTTGCCATGTGGAATCACAGAGGAAAAGTAATTCTACAATCTAAATTATATGACAATTACAAACCAAAATACCCGATTCCCCTACATAGGGACCCCACAGGTACTAGTTATAGCTTTACTCCTTATCACTGACGCCATATGTCCATCAAGAACTTATTCACATAGATAGGCAAGAATCTCATTTTGTAGAACTATTATAAAAGTTATTATAAAAAAGGGCTGTAGGGACAGATCATTGTTAAGTCCTAGAGGACTCATAATATTTAATAAAAAGATCCATCTTGCTTCCTTTTGTAACAAGATCTTGTCCCTATCACCTTTCCTCTCTGACAACGACAACTGAAAGATGGCTGCACATTTTATTCCTTGTTGGGATGAGTTATGATATTGTTCAAAGTGGATGGCTAACGGAGACTCATCATCTTTATTAGTTATACTAGCTAAATGTTCCCCTATTCTACGTCTGAACGCTTTTTGTCTTGCCAATATAGATCTTATTACATGGGCATACAATTCTATATATTACCCATGACGATGAACAGTTAACGAAAGAGTTGATAAAATATGTTCTCATACCTGTGGAGTCCCGAAATTCTCTAATTTTATCAACATGTCTACAAATGGAACAATGTCCACATGGAAACATGCCCTTTATAGGTGGTTGTATATACATTGGTTCTCTTCTACTTCTTCTGTATTCACTATTCATCAAAGTATCCCCTATTGTGGGGGCCTTTTTTGCTATAATCCAAGGCCTATTCCCTATTATAGCCTGTATTCTCTTATCTAACGTGAGAATGTGCCAATATTTATTTAACACAGATTTTAAATGATTCCAATGAGTTTCATATCTAGTAACCAACCCGCCTTTATCATATTTTTGTTGCTGATCTTTGGTATTTTTTAGTAGCTGTATCCCATCTTGTTTTAATGCTCTTATGCTACCTGCCTCCAATACTGATCTGGGATATCCTACGCTTTGAACCTTTGCTTCAATTCCTGGCTTTCAATATGATAGTTCTCTATATTCGAACAGTTTCTCCTACTTCTGAGGAACTGCCCACATGGAACCCCTCTAATAAGTGACCAAGGATGAAGGCTGATGGTGTGGAGAAGGGTATTACCCGAAGTGGGTTTTATGAAAGGTGGTAGTTTCAATCTCATCACCCACCTTTTTAATTTTCAAATCAAACAATTCCATTTTACATTGATCCACTTTATATGTTAACCACTTCCCGTCCGGCTGCTGTTTATAAACGGCAGGACGGGACACCTACAGGAGCGGGTTGCCGTCTCTAAACGGCACCTTGTGTCTGAGGCTCGTGCGCGGCTCCTAGAGCGCGCACCCGCGAGCCCGATGATCGCCGAGTCCGACGGACACGGTAGATTACGTGACATGGTATGGGACCAATGAAATCGGTCCCATACCATGTGATCAGCTGTGTCCAATAAGGACACAGCTTAAGTGTAAACAAAAGCCGCATGGTGCGGCTTCCGCCTCCTTCTCCTCACACGGAGTTGTCTGTGAGAGGAGAAACAGCCAAGAAGAGGTAGTAGTCAACTGCCCTCCACCTCAGTGACACCTGATCGCCCCTAAAGTGTCCCTGATCGCCCCTAAAGTGGCCCTGATCTCCCCTAAAGTGGCCCTGATCGCCCCACTTGTCCCTTATCACCCCAATAAGTGGCCCTGAATGCCCCAACAAGTGGCTTTGCCCATAAGTGGCCCTGATTGCCCCCCCAAGTGGCCCTGATTGCCACAAGTGGCCCTGATCGCCCACAAGTGGCCCTGATCGCCCAACAAGTGGCCCAGCAGTGTCCCTGATTGTCAGTGTCCCTGATCGCCACATAGTGGCCCAGCAGTGTTCCTGATCTCCACAGTGTCCCTGATCGCCACACAAGTGGCCAAGCAGTGTCCCTGATCGCCGCAGTGGCCAAGCAGTGTCCCTGATCGTCACACAAGTGGCCCAGCAGTATCGCCGCAGTGGCCAAGCAGTGTCCCTGATCCCCACATTGGCCCAGCAGTGTTCCTGATCACCACACAATTGGCCCAGCAGTGTTCCTGATCCCCACATTGGCCCAGCAGTGTTCCTGATCACCACACAAGTGGCCCAGCAGTGTCCCTGATCGCCGGACAAGTGGTCCAGCAGTGCCCCTGATCACCGCAGTAGTCCAGCAGTGTTTCTGATTGCCACACAAGTGGCCCAGCAGTGTCCTGATCATCGCAGTGGCCCAGCAGTGTTCCTGATCGCCGCAGAAGTGGTCCAGCAGTGTCCCTGATCGCCGCAATGTCCCAGCAGTGTCCCTGATCACCGCAGTGTCCCCGATTGCTGCACAAGTGGTCCAGCAGTGTCCCTGATCACCGCAGTGTCCCTGATTGCCGCAGTGGCCCAGATCACCACACAAGTGGCCCAGCAGTGTCCCTGATCACCACACAAGTGGCCAGCAGTGTCCCTGATCGCCGGACAAGTGGTCCAGCAGTGCCCCTGATCACCGCAGTGTCCCTGATCACCGCAGTTGCCCAGCAGTGTTTCTGATCTCCACACAAGTGGCCCAGCAGTGTCCTGATCATCGCAGTGGCCCAGCAGTGTCCCTGATCGCCACAGTGTCCCTGATCGTCACACAAGTGGCCCAGCAGTGTCCCTGATCACCATACAGTGTGCCTGTTCATAAAGTGTCCCTGATCTCTGCCACACCAGTGGATCCTGTTCACTGCCATCGTCTGTGAGGAGAGAGATCCAGTATAGCTAACTGAGTAATTTTCAGCCTTTGCACAGAGTTTACACACACTCACAAAACATTGCCAGCCACCTCACTGTATCTCTGATTTTTGCCCAACAGTGACTAGTGTGAACCAACTTCAGCCAGATATCTGTCCCTCACTGTAACACCATCCTGATCACTGCCATACCAGTGGGTCCTGATCAGTGTCAAAAATATGGCCAAAAGATCATATACAAGCGAGGAGGCATTTCAAATTCTGAGTATGACGGATGAGAGTGACGGAGAACTCTCACTGTCAAACTCTGATTCTGTATATGAACCAGAACACAGCAGCGGTTCACTCTCTGAATCAGAAGAAGGTGTTCCAACAAAAAGAATGAGGAACTCCAAGGAGCAGCAAGCAACCACCAGCAGCTCAATACGTTCTTCTGATATGGCTACTACCAGCACTGTAAGTGCAAGTTCTAGTATTCAGGTGTCACATCAGCCACCAAGGATTAGGGCCCATACTGCTGTCCCAGATGCTCTTTTAAACCCTGTGTGGCTACCTTCAGGATCAGGAGCACCTATAATTCCCCCATTCATAGCCCAGTCAGGCATTCAGGCAGAAACCCAAAATTTTACAGCCATTGATTATTTCCATTTATTTTTCACTGAAGAGTTTTTGAATTCAGTTGTGCACCAATGCAATATTTTCACCCAGCAATTAAATTCTTCAACTGTGAGGCATTTCCACTCAAATGTTCGAGCATAACAGGAGTTGGGATTTTGAGTGATTAAAGTGTTTCTTGGCCTTACATTTAATATGGGACTAACAAAAAAAAATGAACTGCATGCTTATTGGTCGACAAATCCCATTCAACACATGCCGCTCTTTTCTGCCACTATGTCCAGGACCCGCTATAAAACAATTCTGCACTTTCTACATTTCAACGATAATTCCCTGTTCCCCCCCAGAGATCACCCCGAGTACAACAAACTTTATAAAATTCGTCCACTAATCAATTATTTCAACCAAAAATTTTCAGAAATATATTGTCCTGAAAAAAACATCTGTGTCGATGAATCCCTAATCCATTTCACTGGAAGGCTGATCATAAAACAGTACATTCCAAGTAAACGGGCCAGATACGGGGTGAAGATGAACAAACTCTGCGAAAGGTCCACAGGATACGTGCACAAGTTCCGTATCTACGAGGGAAAGGACAGTCAGCTAGAGCCCCCTGAATGCCCAGCCTATATGGGGATTAGTGGAAAAATTGTCTGGGACCTGGTATACCCCCTCTTCAATCAGGGGTACCATCTTTACGTGGACAATTTCTACACAAGCCTGCCCCTTTTCCGCCACCTTTATCTCAAGGACACTGTAGCCTGTGGCACAGTTCGACCCAATCGGAAGGGATTTCCACAACAATTGGTTGCCACCAAGCTAAACAGGGGGGAGTCAGCTAGCTTGAGAAATGAAGAGATCCTGGCCCTTAAGTGGCGAGACAAACGGGATGTGTATGTCCTTTCATCTATCCATAACAGCAGCTCATTGGAAATTCAAGGAAGTCGCGGTCCCATCCGAAAACCCCAATGCATACACGAATACAACCTGTTCATGGGGGGAGTGGATTTAAATGATCAAATGTTACAGCCCTACATACCCAACAGAAGATCAATCTACTGGTATAAAAAAGTATCCTTCTACCTTTTCCATATGGCCCTGTACAATTCCTACATCGTTTTCCAGAAGTCCACACAAAGACCTGTCACCTTCTTACAATATCAGGAAGAGATTATCACATCCCTCATCTATCAAGTAAGACCCGTACCTGAACAAATTCGGTCTGATGCAGTGAGCCGATTGCATGAAAGACATTTCCCCAATATCGTCCCCCCTACCGAAACAGACCGCAATCCTCAAAAGAGATGTCGGGTATGCTCCAAACATAGAATTCGATCTGACACCCGATACTACTGTCCCCAGTGTCCCTCAAAGCCTGGTCTCTGTATAGAAGAGTGCTTCCGTATCTACCATACCGCACTACATTATTAGTGAAGTACGGTGAAGATATATTTCTTTGTCCTCTGTTTGCTATTTCCCTGCCACGTTTCTGCCTGTTGCCTGAATTCATTTTCCTGCCTTCCATCTGAACTGACCTCGGCCTGTTTATTGACCATGCCTCTGCTTGCTGCCTGAACTGACCTCGGCGTGTTAATGGACCATGCCTCTGCCTGCTGCCTGAACTGACCTCGGCCTGTTACTCGACCATGCCTCTGCTTGCTGCCTGAACTGACCTCGGCCTGTTAATCGACCATGCCTCTGCCTGCTGCCTGAACTGACCTCAGCCTGTTAATCGACCATGCCTCTGCCTGCTGCCTGAACTGACCTCGGCCTGTTAATCGACCATGCCTCTGCCTGCCTCCTGAACTGATCTTTTGCCCGCCCACTTTAGTAGTGGGATTCAAGACAACACAGGGGTCTCACGTATGTGAGGGGATCCAGAGTTGTGTTTCCGAGCAGAGAAAACTTTTTTGTTTTCTTTGGGTTTTTTAATTCCCGGATCAGGGTCTGGAGACCAAAGGCTTCGAAGAGATTTGGGTGGGATGAAGCCTCTACCCCTTTGTCCAGTCTTACCTAACCAAGGCCCTAAGCTTAATGTTTCTGCCTGGACCAATCCTTTTACCACATCTTTGCTTGCTGTCTGTATTGACTGTGGCCTTTTTATGGACCATGTTCCTGTCTTCTTCCTGGACCACTACTTTGCCTGTTTGCTCACCACGTCTATGCATGACACCGGTACTGACCCATCTGCACATCCCACTGGCTACCTTCCTGCAAGACACTGGTGCCACCCATCCTCTGCACTGAAACAACAGGTACTCTTTGGTTTATCGTTTGTTCAACTTCTTGGTGAATGAACATAGTGCTATGTGGACAGCCACGTACTAGTAGGTTAAGCTTTTAGGAACAGGCTGTAGGTGAAGCTACACTATGCTTTATTGATATATAATGTTTGCTAATTTTTGTGATAAACAGGTTGCAATGACCAGTAATCAGTCCAAACACTGAAAATGTCTTACACATGTGGTATCCCCATACTCAGGAAAAGTAGCAGAATGTGTTTTAAAGTGTTATTCTAAGAATACCTATGCAGTGTGTTAGAAATATGTTATTATTGGTAACATTGCATTAAAGAAAATATAACTACTTTTTTTTCACATTTTCTAAAAATCTGTGTAAAAAATTAAGTCTTCAGAAGACTTTGCTGCTCCAGGACCTCCAAAATTGTGATACGTAGTCAATAAATTAGATGTGTAATTTTTGCCCTTAGTATGCCTAACGGTGCTTATTGCATGTGGGGCCCCTCCATTTGGTTAGACTGTGAAAAAGTCTTGCACGTGTGGTATCGTTATACTCAGGAAGAGTTAGAGAATGTGTTTTGGGGTGTAATTTTAAGTATGCCTATGCAGTGTATTAGAAATATCTTCTATATTGACAACTTTGTATAGAAAAAAATACATTTTCATTTTCTTTTAACATATTCCAAAAACTTTTGGCAAAAAATGAAGTCTTCAGAAGACTCCCCATGCCTCTTAAAACATACCTTGGGGTGTTTGCTTTCCAAAATGGGGTCATTTTGTGGATAATTCCATTGCCCCGATGCTCGAGGACCTCCAAAACGGCAATAGGTAGTCAAGAAATTAGATGTGTAATTTTTGCCCTTAGAACGCTAACAGGTGCTTATTGGATGTGGAACCCTTCTATGTGGCCAGACTGTGAAAAAGTCTCACACATTTGGTATCGCCATATTCAGCAGGAGTTAAAGAATGCATTTTGAGGTGTAATTTTAAGTATGCCTATGCTGTGTAATAGAAATATCTCATAGATTGACAACTTTGCATAAAAAAAAATATATTTTCATTTTCTTTTCACATTTTCCAAAAACTTATGGCAAAAAATGAAGTCTTCAGAAGACTCCCCATGCCTCTTAAAACATACCTTGGGGTGTTTGCTTTCCAAAATGGGGTCTTTTTGTGGATAATTCCATTGTCCTGATGCTCCAGGACCTCCAAAACAGCAATAGGTAGTTAAGAAGTTAGATGTGTTATTTTTGCCCTTAGAACGCTAACAGGTGCTTATTGGATGTGGAACCCCTCTATGTGGCCAGACTGTGAAAAAGTCTCACACATTTGGTATCACCATATTCAGGAAGAGTTAGAGAATGTGTTTTGGGGTGTAATTTTAAGTATGCCTATGCAGTGTATTAGAAATATCTCATAGATTGACAACTTTGTGTAGAAAAAAATACATTTTCATTTTCTTTTCGCATTTTCCAAAAACTTGTGGCAAAAAATGAAGTCTTCAGAAGACTCCGCATGCCTCTTAAAACATACCTTGGGGTGTTTGCTTTCCAAAATGGGGTCTTTTTGTGGATAATTCCATTGTCCTGATGCTCCAGGACCTCCAAAACAGCAATAGGTAGTTAAGAAATTAGATGTGCGATTTTTGCCCTTAGAACGCTAACAGGTGCTTATTGGATGTGGAACCCCTCTATGTGGCCAGACTGTGAAAAAGTCTCACACATTTGGTATCACCATATTCAGGAAGAGTTAGAGAATGTGTTTTGGGGTGTAATTTTAAGTATGCCTATGCAGTGTATTAGAAATATCTCATAGATTGACAACTTTGTGTAGAAAAAAATACATTTTCATTTTCTTTTCACATTTTCCAAAAACATGTGGCAAAAAATGAAGTCTTCAGAGGACTCCCCATGCCTCTTAAAACATACCTTGAGGTGTTTTCTTTTGAAAATGGGGTCATTTTGTGGGTAATTCAATTGTCCTGGTGCTCCAGGACCTCCAAAACTGTGATAGACAGTCAAGAAATTAGATGTGTAATTTTTGCCCCTAGAACGCCTAAGGGTGCTTATTGGATGTGGGGCCCTTCTATGTGGTTAGGCTGTGAAAAAGTTTTACACATGTGGTATCGCCATACTCAGGATGAGTAGCAGAATGTGTTTTGGGGTGTAATTGCAAGTATGCCTATGCCGTGTGAGAGAAAGAACTTGTTAAATGACAACTTTGTGGGAAAAAAAAAAGAATTTTTTTTACTTTCATCATTTCCTTAAAAAATTGGCAAAAAATGACAACTTCAAAAAACTCCCCATGCCTCTCATTAAATACCTCAGACTGTCTACCTTCCAAAAAGGGGTCCTTTGGGGGGTATTTGTACTGTCCTGGCATTTTAGGGCCCCAAGAAATTATATAGGTAGTCCGTGCATCAGGATTGATACATTTTCAAATATATCAAATATATATACCGTGGTCTGTGGACTCTAACTTTCACAAAGACTAAATAATACACACTGATTTGGGTTATGTCTACCAACAAAATGTAGCACAATGGATTTTGGCCTAAATTTATGAAGAAAGTATATTTATTTGCAAAATTTAGTATCAAATACTAAGAAAAACATGTTTTTTTTCAAAATTTTCAGTCTTTCATTTTTCTAGCAAAAAATAAAAACCCCAGTGATGATTAAATACCACCAAATTAAAGCTCTATTTGTTTGAAAAAAATGATAATAATTTCATTTAGATACAGTGTTGTATGCCTGAGTAATTGTCATTCACAATGTGAGAGCGCCGAAAGCTGAAAATTGGCCTGGACAGGAAGGGGGTAAAAGTGTCCGGACAGGAAGTGGTTAAGCAGATATTTTTGTCATTGGAATTTAATTCCTGTACGAACAATTTGAATTCCTCCAATGACCCTCTCCATGCCACTAAGACATCATCCATATATCGAACCCACATAACATCATCCTGATATCTGGGGTTAGTATATACTATGGGTTTTTTTCCTACCAACCTAGGTGTAAGCATGCATAGGAAGGTGCACATGATGCAACCATCGCAACTCCCCAAATACATTTTAGCCTAAATTTATGACTAACTGATTTTACTGGGATTCTTCTTTACCTCATGCAGCCTTCTGCACTGTGCTCTTGCAGTCATTTTTACAGGATGACCACGCCTAGGGAGAGTAGCAACAGTGCTAAACGTTCTCCATTTGTAGACAGTCTTACCATGGACACATGAACATCAAGGCTTTTGGAGATACTTTTGTAAACCTTTCCAGCTTCATGCAAGTCAACAATTCTTGATCGTAGGTCTTCTGAGAGCTCTTTTCTGCGAGGCATGGTTCACATCAGACAGTGCTTCTTGAAACCAGTAAACCCAAAAAAGGGTGTGTGTTTTTTAAGGGCAGGACAGCTGTCAGCAACACATCCAATATCATCACACTGATTGGAGTCAAGGTTGGCTCACTCCTGGCTCCAATTAGCTCTGGCAGAAGTCATTAAGCTAGGGCCTCACATACTTTTTCCTCCCTGCACTGTGAATGTTTACATGTTATGTGCAATTAAACCATGGCAACATCTAATGTTTGTGTAGTATTATGTTCAGCAGACTGTGTTCTTCTATTGTTGTGACTTAGATGACGTTCAGAGCACATTTTATGCCCAATTCATGCAAAACTCCACGTAATCCCAAGGGGTTCACATACTTTTTCTTGCAACTGTAGATAATGCAGTCTGAAAAAAACCTGACTCTAGGAAAAAAACAAATTTGTCTTCCAGTTATACAAAAATGGCTGAGAGCAGACCATCACCCTAAATTAAATTTTTCTTTTCAATACACTATTTGTGCTGTGAAGCAGCACTTCCGCTTTTTTGCTTAGGTGATATGTTCTCCCTGCTCTCTGCGCGTGCGCAGATGTGTCGCAGAATTCTGGTTACAAAAGAAAATTGACACAGTTTTACTGCAGTAAAAATTCTGCCTCCAGTTGTGAATTCAGTTTAAGAGTGAGGGAATACCCCTGCCACGCCTCTCCCCGAAAACCTGGTTTCTTGCCCAACACACACTTTTCTCAAACCTAGGCGATAGCTGAACCGCAAGCACAGCTCACTACCCATACCGTCAGCAAGATCTATAACACAATACATACAGGTCTAGTATCTGAGTCCTAGGAGATCAAGATTCCAGCATATACAGCTCAATCTAGTATTCATGTAACCTATGAGATGCGCCCTCAAGTACAGAGCTTACTGACCAATTTTCACATGAGCAGTGTATATGCATTGCCCTCACAGTGTGAAAGTGCATTTTTTTTTAGTGAACAGTTTATGATGGGAACCTCTTAGTGACATCTCTGCAAAGCATGAATATTAAAGAATCAAGCCAAAAATGTACTACAGATGATATGTATCCTTACTGGGAGGCCTTGGTGGAAGTTTCTCTGAAATTGAAGTACATATCTATTTACATATGTATTTTCCATAAAAGAAACCTGCAAAACAATTTACAATAATTTTGTGTGTGTGTGAGGAATTAGATTTAATTTCTACCCATGTGTAGACTGCTGCCCCTCTTTCTGGTGGTCTTGTTGGGTTGCTGGGAGCCATAAGTCCATCAAATCCTATGAGAAGGAAGCGAGGGGTGGGGTCAAGTCACGCTGTGTCTTATGGATGCAAACAGCCCAGCTCGGGAGCAAGCCTATATGTCTGCCCCCATAGAAAGCGGTTTAGTATGGTGACAGACACAGAAGAGAACAGCTCTGGCGGAGGACCCCAGAAGAGGAGGTTAGGGGCCACTTTGTGCAATTCCAAGTCTTTACAACTGCTTTAAAATAGTGTTTTTAGTGTTTTGTATTCATATTTTAAAATGCATCTGTGTAAAGGTGAAACTGTTCCAAGTAATTTATCAAAGGTAGAGTTCTTCTACAAGTATCAGTCATTTCTCTCCAATAAAATCCCTAAAATGGACAACCATCAGAGCCAGAAATGGGACCAAAGAAAGACTTAATTCCATAGTAAATATAGCGGTCTAGAGAAATCGGAATCTGACAGTGCAACTTTATAAAATTGCAGTAACTGTTTTTATTGCAAATACATTAATACACACGAACATTTTATGCAATGGAGTTAAATTTTTCCCAAAGCATTTTATAAACTGCAAAACACAAAGGGTTTTTTACCTAAGTTGTGAAAGCAGTTCCTAGTATGTTGGGAAAACGATTTGCAAGTTTTGGCATTGCATTGATGACCACATTTATGCAGCCAAGATAGATTTGTGTACTCTCATATGTAGCCATGCAGCCATCGATCATCAATACCATCCCTTTCCTATCCAATTTCTAGTTTTAGGCAGAATCCCACAAGACCTCAAAAAGGTGGAAACTGGCACAAAGAAAAAAAAAAAAAAATTTTGCAGAGGGAGATGAGGTGGATCTATTTTCTGAGAGCTGTAAATACTCCAGGACTGCATAAATCCAACTCTTTTAAACCATTTTACATAAATAAAATGTGTAGTTAAATTATCATGCTTGTATATTATCTTTTGTTTATACACTTTTATATGTTGGTGTGCTAATGACATTGTAATAGATTATACGGACAAGGTTCTTTATCATTTATTCTTTTTTATTACACTGGTCTTTTATGTACAGATGTCTTATGGGAAGAACTGCTGTTTGCAGGCAGTATTTTTCTTCCCAGGAGCAGCGATGCATTGTCAGGTCTCGCTTCTCTCCATCTTTTTTTTCCTGTTTCAGGTTTGTGTCTTTTTTTTTTTTTTTTTTTGCTACGGTCTTTTATTTCTCTAATCTTTGCCAGTTATTTGTTTTTCTTTTGTTTGTTTTGTTCAGTTTCATTTTTCATTGGTGTTCATATTTATGGCCTTATGTTAGGTTTGATTGGATGGGGCACTGGATCTTTTCCACTGATTCCACTTTTTCCATGCAGGTAGGCAATAGGTTCTTTTTGCATCAGCACCATGTTTTGCAGCCAGCATGATATCACGTGTGTGACATCATCTCGCTACCACCTTGTCCACATGGCGGTAGGTTTGTATGGTGGGGGACAGACTCTCCTCTTTAGGTGGCACATTCCATGGCGCTTGGAGGAGTTTGGTTCCCCTTTGGGATAAATTGAGGGGACAATTTAAGGGTGGCCCCTTCTCTTTTGGGACACCTGTTTGGCACCATAAGGATTGCACAACCCTCACATGTAAAATTATGGGGATTTTGTTTGCACTCATTACGTTCTCTTGCACTGGGCACTAGAGCTTGCATTTGTATGTCAATTTGTTCTCGAAGTCAGAATTTGACAGGTATCAGCTCCAACTTCTGACGTCATTGCCTAGACAATTGCAAGTGGAATTTGTCCTCCCCCTCCCTTCCCATAGTCTACTGGGACATATGAGAGGTCACAGAAGACTACGGGACCATTGACTGAGCGCAGTGCTAATCACAGTGGGCACCCGGCTGTGAAGCTGCAACCTGTCACAGCTGGGTGCACGCACTGAAGATGCCAGTGCCAGGGACACAGGACGACCGGTGGACCCGGATGGCATGAGGACACTGCGGGATTGAGGGACAGGCGAGTGTGTTTTTGTAGTTGCTGACTTTTTTTTTTATTTTGACTGGACATCAGATTTAGATTTTACAATGCTGTTTCCTAGTTTGCAAAAACCATGTTAGTAGCATTTTCTCCTGATGATGTGAATGCATATTTACAAAATGCCTAGAGATTTATGATGCGCACTCCTTGTATCCAACTAGTATTCTGTGGAAATTCAACAAGTGTTTATGAAAAAGATATGAAAACACAACTATGAACTTTCTACAACTGGGGAAGGCAACCTTTGAGAGGTCAAGATCTACTTGAACAACTTCAAAGATCACCAAGGACGCCCCCCCCCCCTTTTTTTTCTTTTTAAAGAAATTAAGTAGCAAGCCCTAACTAAATAGTAAGGAAAACTTAGAAAAATATAACAAAACAAAATTCACTGTTAAATTTAAACTGCCTACCTTAACAGTGGACAGTCAGCAGAGCAGTACAGTGTCAGGTGTGTGGACAGTGACATTGGAGCAGTGGATGGTGTCAGCTTTTCACTTGTATTTTTTTAAATTATTTCTTTTATGTTAACATTTATTAAGAGCCGGGGGGGGGACGGGGACTTTGGGGATATTTCAGAGGTCTAAACAAACCCCTGATGTCTCACTTTCAAGACAGAGAAAGAAACTAAGGACAGAGATACCCTAGTCCTTTTCTCTGCAGCCTCAGCTACACTGCACAGTGAATGAATGGGAAGTGCTGTGTGCGTGTGCTGAGCGGCTTCCTGTTCATTCACAAACTGACGCACAGTAAACACAGTTTACTATGCCTCAGTTGTGAATGAACAGTCAGTGATTCAAGTAGCACACATTTTTTCAAAATTTATTAGGTGAATACATTTGATTCATTTATTTCCTCTGTTTTTCATAGATATCACAATAATTAATATATTAGTTTCTTTAGTATTATTAACTATAGAGATATGCTATCTCATTTCATCTTATTATAAACTGTTCATGACTATACTGTAGAGAGTACATATTCACCACCATAAGTGAGTAAGCAACCATTAGTCCTAAATAGAGCGCAGTACCTTATATTATATTCATTACAGTCAGTGATCCACACTGATCACGGACAGTGTTCAGTCAGAAAAGGAAGGGGCCTGTAAATGACACCTTTACCGGCCCATTCCTCACTCTCCATTTTGACCCTTCCTCCGCAGCAGTCATGCCCCCGGGGGCACGGCAGCACAAGGGGCCAGGCGACACAAGGAAGAGGAACCTGGAAAAGAGAGGCAGCATTTAACAGAACAGATAGCTGTCAGCAGGAGAGGAGGAGAAGTGGGCATTGCCAGCATTCAGCTGCTGCAGGGAGGAAAATACAGTAATCAGTTCCACTAAATGCCGCCCCTGCTCTCGATGTTCTGGAGTTGGCAGCCAAGGAACACAATCTACCTGTCACCTGCCCACGAACAATGGGTTGTCGACCCCCGGTCTACAGTAAATCAGCTTTATTGTTTTTAAAGGCTTGTTGATTGCTTGATATTCATAATAAAAACCTGCACTTCTTTTTGACTACATGTGCTTCTGAAAAACCCCATAGGCACTTGGAATGTTTTTTTGAACTGAAGTAAAAAATTTGTTTTCTAATTTGGATAAGTAGGGAAGGATTAGAACTCCTGATGGGTTTTCTTGCTGTATGGTGCAGCCATTTCAAAATCGACATAAGAGAACAAAGAAATTTGACGTAGAATTGTTTGTCGAGACTACAGATTTTGAAAGTTTGCCCAGTCACAAAGAAATTAAGGGTTCATAATTTTTTATCATAGGTGTATTTCAAATGAGATAAAATATCAACCAAAAATCCAGAAAAAACACAATACAAATGTTATATATTGAGTTGCAGTTCAATGAGTAAAATATGTATTTGATCCCCTACCAACCAACAATAATTCTGGTTACCACAGACTGGCTGTGTGTTCACGTGGTACACAGATTAGTCCTGTCAATTTAACTGCTTCCCGTCCGCCCTATAGCAGATATACTGCTACAGGGCGGCACAGGTGCGCAAAATCATGTACAGTCAGGTCCATATATATTTGGACACAAGCACAATTTTAGTTTTTTTCAGGTATTTACCAAAACATTCAAGCTATAGTTATATAATGAATATGGATTGAAAGTGCACATTCTCAGGTTTAATTTGAGAGTATGTACAACCAAATTGGAGGAAGGGTTTAGGAATTACAGCCATTAAAAGTAGCCATCCCCCCTGTTTCAAGGGACCAAAAGTAATTGGACAATTGAATTAATAGTGGTTTCATGGCCAGGTGTGGGCTACTCCTTCGTTATATCTTCAACAATTAAGCAAGTAAAAGGTCTGGAGTTGATTCTAAGTGTGGTATTTGCATTTGGAATCTATTGCTGTGAACCTACATCATGTGTTCAAAGGAGCTGTCCATGCAAGTGAAACAGGCTATTGTAAGGCATCAAAAACTAAAATCTATCAGAGAGATAGCAGCAACATTACGAGTGGCCAAATCAACAGTTTGATACATTCTGAGGAAAGAAGAAACACACTGGTGAGCTCAGCAACATAAAAAGACATGGACGTCCACGGAAGATAACAGTGATGGATGATTGCAGGATTCTCTCTGTGGTAAAGAAAATGCAGTTATTTATCTGTTAACTGTATTTCCAGGAATCTTCCAGGACAGCTTCACATGAGAGATAGGCTATTCCCACCAGGAAACACCTGATCCACTTTTTCCTAATAAGTAGCCTCACTCCCCAGGGATCCTCAGTACAGGAATATAGCCAAAGGCCTAGGATAAAGCAACTATACATTAATCTGGAAGATTACTGGAAATACCGTTAACAGGTAAATAACTGCGTTTTCCCAAGTCATCTTCCAGGACAGCTTCACATGAGGTTTAAATAGGAATACATACATTAGGGGGGGACTGCCACTTTCAAGACCTTCCTGTCAAACGCCTGGTCCTTGTTGGTAATTAGGTCCAACCGGTAGTGCCTGGTGAAGGTGCTGAAGCTGGACCATGTTGAGGCCCTGCAGATCTGCAATGGCCCTAGTCGAGTGCACTTTCAAGCCAGGTGGTGGCACCAGTGACATGGTTTTGTATCCTTCGGAGATGGCTTCTTTTATCCGTCTTGCGATGGTGCCTTTAGAGGCATTGTATCCCTTCCTTGGTCCTTGAAATAAGACGAAGAGGCTGGATGAGCATTTCCATGCTTTAGTGCGCTCAATGTACGCGATTAGGCATCTTCTTACATCAACTTTGTTGTAGTCTGTTTCTTTAGCGTTGCTCAGGCTCCCGCAAAAAGATGGTATTACAATTTCTTGTGTTCTGTGGAAATGTGACGTGACCTTTGGTAGGAATACTGGATCCATATGGAGGATAATCCTATCCAACAGGATTGTGCAGTAAGGCTCTATCACTGACAGTGCTTGCAGTGCGCTGACTCTGTGAGCAGAGACTAGGGCTACCAAGAGGGTGGCTTTGAGGGTCAAGTGTCTGAGAGAAAATTTTCCCAAGGGTTCAAATGGCTCATGTTGGAAACTTTTTAAAACCGTACCTAGATCCCAGAGAGAGCATTTAGGTTCGCACGGGACTCTATGTCTGGAGATAGCCCTCAGGGATCGGACCACCAGGAGATCCTCCGCTAACTTCAACTCCAGAAAGTTAGACAGGGCAGCTACTTGCACTTTGAGTATATTGGCAGCCAAGTTCTTGTCTGCCCCAGCTTGAAGAAATTCTAGTACTGTGTTTAGGAAAGGAGCTCCTGGCGACTCGTTCCCATTCCTCCAGTAGGAAAACTTCCTCCAGATTTTAATTGGTTGTGTCGCGCTCCACCTCCTAAAAATGTTTAAAGTATTTTAACCATGCATTTCATGCACTACTGTGTTAAATAATAAATGATATAAAAAAGTATTATTCCATGATTATATATAAAAAAATATATAAAATAGAATACAAATAAAAACTTCTGTGCTATAATTAATTATTAAACAATATCTTTTAAAAACATTATTAATCACTTGTCACTTAATATCATATTTCACATGCATCTTTATGCTCATTTAATATTATCTATTATTAATTATTATTTATTTATTTAGCATCTTTTGCACATACACATTGCGTTTCGCACATATATGTCACTTTAAATGGTGGGTTTATCTAATATCAGCGATACAGCACTCTATATTTATTAAAGTTTTTTACATTATTGTTTTTAAAAGATATTGATATTGTGTTATATCATTTATTATTTAACACAGTAGTGCATGAAATGCATGGTTAAAATACTTTAAACATTTTTAGGAGGTGGAGCGCGACACAACCAATTATTTATTTGTCTATTACCACACAGTATTATGAGTATGTGTATTTGTGTTGAGGCACCATTATTAATTTAGTTGTTAGTTAATTATTAATATTTTTAGTTGTCAGTCACTTATAAATTTTGCACATACCACTGTAGTAGCTCACAAGTACACTTTATTATTTCCTCCAGATTTTGTTGTAAATGGCATTTGTAGACTTTTTCCGCCCGTCTAAGATGGCGGCGACCAATCTCACTGATAAACCGTTTTTAGCTAGCTTACGCCGCTCAGAAGCCACGCTGTCAGAGACAGCTTTTCCAGGTGTGGGTGTACTACTGCCCCCTGTACTAGTAGGTCCTTCGTGAGTGGTATTGTCCATGGGTCCGTTAGGCTCAGCTTCTCCAGGAAGGAGAACCATGACCTTTTGGGCCAGAATGGAGCGACCAAGATAACTCTGGCCTGAGAAGTCTATTTTCTGTACCATTCTTGGTAGCAGTCTGAGTGGTGGAAGAGCGTAAGGGAGGTCCTCCTCCCATGGCTGGGCCAGTGCATCTGTTCCTGCACTTTGAGGGTCTCTTTGAAGGCAGAAGTTCTTCCCTAGTTTTGCATTCCTTCTGTTGGCAAAGAGATCTATGAAGGGAGTGCCCCATCTGCTGCAGAGTTGGGCGAACGCTATGTGGCTGAGGCACCATACTGACTGGTGGATTTCTTCTCAGCTCAGCTGGTCCGCTGACAGGTTTAGGTCTCCCTTCAGATGGACTGCCGTGATTGATTTTAGGTTTCTTTCTGCCCAGCTAAGGAGGGTTTCCCCCAATTCCGTTTCGTTTTGGGGACCTTGTACCCCCTTGCCTGTGTATGCATGCGACGGCCGTCATGTTGTCCGACAGGATCGGAATCTCTTTCCCTTCTATTTTTTCCCCGAAAGGCCGTAAGCGCTTTGAAAACTGCCAGTAACTCCCTGAAGTTTGAGGACCTTTCTGCAGTTTCTGGGTCCCAATTGCCCTGGGTCAGGCAGACCCCCCCCCCCCCGTGCATGCTTGTGTCTGCAGTGATTTTTGTTGGGTTGGATTATTTCCATCTTCTCCCAGATCCCAGCATGTGAATGTTTCCTCACCACTCCAACGACTCTTTCACTTTGTGCGTGAGGCGAATGCTGTAATCCAGAGATGCTTGGCTGCCGTACCAGTGGGGGAGGAAATTATTCTGTATCGTTCTGGAGTCTAGTTGTGCCCATTGAACCCCCAGTATGGCTGCAGTCATGCGGCCGACAAGCTTCATGGCGTTTCTGATTGTGCAAACTGGTGTCCCCCGGAGGCTCCTCATGTCTTCTTGTAGTCGGAGCGCTTTTTCTGGTGTTAGGTATAAGCAGGAGCTTGTGGAATCCAGAATCATTGGTGTCAGTGGAAGAAATCGTGCCCCATCATTGGTGTCAGTGGGAGGAATCGTGCCCCAACATTGGTGTCAGTGGGGGGAATAGCGCCCCGTCTTTGGTGTCAGTGGGGGGAATCGTGCCCCGTCTTTGGTGTCAGTGGGGGGAATCGTGCCCCGTCTTTGGTGTCAGTGGGGGGAATCGTGCCCCGTCTTTGGTGTCAGTGGGGGGAATCGTGCCCCGTCTTTGGTGTCAGTGGGGGGAATCGTGCCCCGTCTTTGGTGTCAGTGGGAGGAATCGTGCCCCATCGTTGGTGTCAGTGGGAAGAATCGTGCCCCATCGTTGGTGTCAGTGGGGGGGGGGAATAGTGCCCCATCGTTGGTGTCAGTGGGGGGGGGGGGGGAATAGTGCCCCATCGTTGGTGTCAGTGGGGGGGGGGGGGAATAGTGCCCCATCGTTGTTGTCAGTGGGGGGGGGGGGGAATAGTGCCCCATCGTTGTTGTCAGTGGGGGGGGGGGGGGAATAGTGCCCCATCGTTGGTGTCAGTGGGGGGGGGGGGAATAGTGCCCCATCGTTGGTGTCAGTGGGGGGGGGGGGGAATAGTGCCCCATCGTTGGTGTCAGTGGGGGGGGGAATAGTGCCCCATCGTTGGTGTCAGTGGGGGGGGTAGAATAGTGCCCCATCGTTGGTGTCAGTGGGGGGGGGAATAGTGCCCCATCGTTGGTGTCAGTGGGGGGGGGAATAGTGCCCCATCGTTGGTGTCAGTGGGGGGGGGGAATAGTGCCCCATCGTTGGTGTCAGTGGGGGGGGGGAATAGTGCCCCATCGTTGGTGTCAGTGGGGGGGGGGGAATAGTGCCCCATCGTTGGTGTCAGTGGGGGGGGGGGGAATAGTGCCCCATCGTTGGTGTCAGTGGGGGGGGGGAATAGTGCCCCATCGTTGGTGTCAGTGGGGGGGGGGGAATAGTGCCCCATCGTTGGTGTCAGTGGGGGGGGGGGGGAATAGTGCCCCATCGTTGGTGTCAGTGGGGGGGGGGGAATAGTGCCCCATCGTTGGTGTCAGTGGGGGGGGGGGAATAGTGCCCCATCGTTGGTGTCAGTGGGGGGGGGGGGAATAGTGCCCCATCGTTGGTGTCAGTGGGGGGGGGGGAAATAGTGCCCCATCGTTGGTGTCAGTGGGGGGGGGGAATAGTGCCCCATCGTTGGTGTCAGTGGGGGGGGGGGAATAGTGCCCCATCGTTGGTGTCAGTGGGGGGGGGGGAATAGTGCCCCATCGTTGGTGTCAGTGGGGGGGGAGGAATAGTGCCCCATCGTTGGTGTCAGTCGGGGGAGGAATAGTGCCCCATCGTTGGTGTCAGTGGGGGGGAGGAATAGTGCCCCATCGTTGGTGTCAGTGGGGGGGAGGAATAGTGCCCCATCGTTGGTGTCAGTGGGGGGGAGGAATAGTGCCCCATCGTTGGTGTCATTGGGGGGGGAGGAATAGTGCCCCATCGTTGGTGTCAGTGGGGGGGAGGAATAGTGCCCCATCGTTGGTGTCAGTGGGGGGGGGAGGAATAGTGCCCCATCGTTGGTGTCAGTGGGGGGGGGGAATAGTGCCCCATCGTTGGTGTCAGTGGGGGGGGGGGAATAGTGCCCCATCGTTGGTGTCAGTGGGGGGAGTAATAGTGCCCCATCGTTGGTGTCAGTGGGAGGAATAATGCCCCATCATTAGTATCAGTGACACCAATGATGGGGCACTATTCCTCCCACTGACACCAGTGACACTTGCTGACCCCTGTTCCAGCATGGTGCTGCTGCAGCCAGCATACGTGGTTGCAGCAGCACCATCTGCATGGCACACTTACCGGCCGCTCCCTCACTCGATGTTAGCGGAGCCACTCAGCTCCGCCTCCTCGCAGGTGATTGGCCGCCTGTGTGCCTTTCCTGAGCTACAGTTCTGGCGCCCAATGACCAGTGAGGAGGTGGAGCCAAGCGACCGGGCGAACATCGAGTGAGCGGTCGAACTGAATGAAGGAGCAGCCGCGCTTCCTGGACTGGATCATCATGGGACTGGGACCGGAGCCAGGTAAGAAACAGCAGCCCTCTGCCCGCCCCTGTACTTAGTGTCCCTTCTGTTTAAAGGGGGGGCGGCGGCACTGCGCCGCCCCCCTAAAAAGTGCTGCCCTGACACCAGCTCGGAAGTGTCAGCACGCCGTATACCGGCATATAAGACGACCCCCGACTTTTAAGAAGATTTTCATGGGTTAAAAAGTCGTCTTATACGCTGGAAAATACGGTATATCCTGGTCCGGAGGAAACACGAATACTGAGGATCCCTGGGGAGAGAGTCTACTTATTAGGAAAAAGTGGACCAGGTGTTTTCTGGTGGGAGGAACCTTACATGTGAAGCTGTCCTGGAAGATGACTTGGAAAAACCCATTCATAACATCCAGACAAGTGAAGGACACTCTCCAGGAGGGGGTAGTATCATTGTCAAAGATTACAGTCAAGAGACTACGTCAGGAGAGGAAATTCAGAGGGTTCACCACAAGGTGCAAACCATTCATAAGCCTGAAGAATAGATAAGCCTAGATTAGACTACCCAAAAAACATCTAAAAAAGCCAGACCAGTTCTGGAAAAGCATTCTTTGGACGGCTAAAACTAAGATTAATCTGCTCCAGAATGACAGGAAGAAAAAAAAAAAAAAAAAAAAGTGTGGCGAAGGCTTGGAACAGCTCATGATCCAAAAGCACACAACATCATGTGTAAAACATGGTGGAGGCAGTGTGATGGCATGGGCATGTATGGCTTCCAGTGGCTCTGGGTCATTGGTGTTTATTGATGTGACAGAAGCAGTTGGATGAATTCTGCAGTGTTTAGAGATATACTGTCAGCCCAGATTCAGCCAAATGCAGCAAAGTTGATTGGGTGGCACTTCA